>NC_080384.1:14172660-14877604 GCF_014773155.1 Arachis stenosperma
GATTTATGGCCAACATTGGACTCGACCTAAGAGCATCTCAGCTCCTGCACTTACCTTGGAGGCTTGCGTGTAGGCCCAAATTATGTCCCACTATGTCTTTTCGAGCACTCACGAGTCCATCTTCACTGCGGACATGGTTGTTATCATCTAGTGCATTCTCACAGAGCAGCTCACAACTTACCCAGACACATCTGGCAGGCCATGAGACACGTGCAAATTGCGGGCAACTTATCTTTTTTCACACTGGTTTCGGATCTTGTCTCTGCAGCTGGAGTTTCCTATAGGGCTGGGGACACCAGAACCATACTCCCACGGGCTGATCAGTATGTCTCGAATGGGAAGTATTTCAAACCCCCGGTACCTTCTGCCAGTCGGTATCTAGACCCATCTTTAGACACTCCTCCTACTTCTGTCCCGCCATCACCCACACCTCTTACATCATCCACTACTAAGATGTTTCTTCAAAGGTTAGACCAGCAGATGGAGCGCCGCCACAAGCGCGGATACACCTATCTGAAGGAGCTCATTGTTAATACTCTCCCACTTCCAGAAGAGAAGGATACCCCGAACTTCGCTTCACCTACCAGCACCGGAAGCCAGACTGACCCCAACTGGGGAGGTGATGCTACCAACCCCACCTTGCTCCTTACTGATGGCACGGAGGACCATGCCAAGCCTTAAGTGTGGGATGGTCAGTACTTGACTTCCGGATGTAATCTCTCACTCTCTTAACACCAATATGTCAATTTTCTTTTGTTAGATATGATAAATTGCATGATAATAATTGCTTGCATGTATGTTCTACTTGGTTGAAGTAATGAGTTTCTTTTTAAGACATTATTTTATAATATTTTACTAATTCAAATTAAAAATGCGTTAACCTTGTTTGAAGATTGTAATTTAAAACATGGTTTATAGTTAAGAACACACAATCTGTAAGATTTTGAACTTAATTATATGGTCACATTATTTAACCATAATTTTTGTTCTTGTGTGCTTGCTATATTTATGCATACTTATGACTGAGCCCATCATTTGTTATTAGCTCACTTATCCCAAATAGACTACCATTTTATCTACTTTTGTTTGTCACTTTGAGCTTTTTTAATCCCCAGTTGTTCTTTATATTATCACATCACTATCCTTAAGAGGAAAAACAAGTAATTACTCCAATTGAATCTTTGGCTAGCTTATGATAAAAATTGTGTGTCAATTAAGTGTGGAAAAATGTAAAAACTTGGGTTAGTGAGAATGTGTTTTGTTTCTATTGACAAATTTTAAGAATTTGGGTACTACTCATGTGAAATTATACAAAAACCATAGGCATTAATCTATTATATTTTTCTATTTAAAAAAAGAGAGAATAAATAAATAGGGGACAAAAATGATCGCAATGTTAAGTGCAATAAAAAGATCAATGCATATGTGATGAAATTAAAGAAAATTTGATACATGAGTATGTGAAATATACAAAAGTGAGATTATGAGTATTTAGGCATGATTCTAAAATTATATAGGGTGTATGTGTGTTAGGAGAGAACTTATGTTAGTCAAAGATTCAAATTATAGCTCACTTGGCCATACATATATTTTCACCCTTATCTTAGTCCAATTACAATCTGAAAAGACTTCATGATGTTTGCATTTGTATACTAGATATTTGTTGATTGGTTAGATGAAGAGCAAAGTTTAGAAAGCATGACTAGAGGAGACTAGAGTGGATTAACCCTAGACACATGAGTGATTAGAGTGCATATACACTTTCAGTGAGGGTTTAATGCTTGACTCTATGGGTTTTCATGAGCTATTTTCATATAAGTTTACTTGTCTTTCGTTGTGTGATTTGAATTAGTGGAATCTGATTCATATTTGTCTTGAAGAACTTGTTTATTTTTGCTTTAATGGGTGCCATACCGGAAAAATGTGGGGATCCAAGTCCATGCATGGTTACTTGTACTATTGAGGGTGTGCAATTTTTTGACTGCATGTGTGATTTAGGTGCATGTGTGAGTATTATGCCATTATATGTATATGATGTTTTGAGGATACCTCCCTTAAAAAGGTCGGCAGCACGTTTTGTTTTGACAGATAAAAGCATTATCTCGATTGTTGGAATTGTTGAGGACGTGCTAGTGAGCATTAAGGGGCTAACATTCCCTATTGACTTTTACATTTTAGAGATGTCCCTAATGACTCAGGAAGACCATCATCGATCCTGCTTGGAAGGTCATTTCTGAAGATTTCAAGGTTCAAATTGGATGTCTTCTCAGGAACTTACTCCTTTGATATAAATGGCAGAGAAGTGACCTTCAACCTGGATGAAGCTATGAAGTACCCACCAGAAGATCACTCCATCTTCTAGTGCGACATTATTGATGAGACCATGGATGAAGTCCACCAAGAAGAAGTAGAAGGAATGAACATGGAGCAAGGTGCAAGTGTGGGAAAATCCTCTAAGTTTACCGCAGACACTCTGCCACCACCAGTGGCTCCAGACGATCAAGTGACTCGCCATGAGCAGAAAAATGAGTTGAATCCCCTTCCACCGCACCTTAAGTATGCTTACCTTGAGGAGAATCAGAAGTTCTCGGTTATCATTGTAAAGGAACCCACTTCTCAACAAGAGGAATAAAGGAATTAAATAGAAAAATACTCTTTGCATTAATAAATTTCAAAATTGTAGATATCCATATATAACTTTGAACAAGATAAATGGAAAATAAAAGAGTAAGGGAATAAGAAAACAAATTATAATAGTAGAAACTTCAATGGAGGTAGTACACTAAGCAACTGCTCCTCCTGTTAGGAAATGAGTTTCCTTGCAATGATGACCGAGAGCTTCTGATTATCCTCAAGGTAAGCATACTTGAGGTGCGGTGGAAGGGGCTTCAACTCCAGTTTTTGCTCATGGCGAGTCACTTGATCGTTTGGAGCCATTGGTGGTGGCAGGGTGTCTCCGGTAAACTCAAAGGATTTTTTCACACTTGCACCTTGCTCCATGTTCATCCTTTCTACTTTTTCTTGGTGGACTTCAGTCACGATCTCATCAATAATGTTGCACTAAAAGATGGAGTGATCTTTCGGTGGGTGCTTCATAGCTTCATCCAAGTTGAAGCTCACTGCTCTGTCATCTATCTCAAATGAGTAAATTCCTGAGAAGGCATCCAATTTGAACCTTGAAGTCTTCAAAAATGGCCTTCCAAAAAAGATGGATGATGGTCTTTCTGAGTCATTAGTGAGCATCTCCAAAATGTAAAAGTCAATAGGGAATGTTTGCCCCTTAATGCTCATTAGCATGTCCTCAGCAATTCTAACCACCGAGATAATTCTTTTATCTGCCAAAACAAAATGTGCTGCTGACCTTTTTAAGGGAGGTAGCCTCAAAGCATCATATACAGATAATGATATAATACTCACACATGCACCTAAATCACACATGCAGTAAAAAAATTGTACACTTTCAATACTACAAATAACTATGCATGGATCCGGATCCCCACATTTTTTTGGTATGGCACCCATTAAAGCAAAAGTAAACAAGTTCTTCAAGACAAACATGAATTAGATTCCACTAATTCAAATCACAAGTAAACTTATAAGAAGATAGCTCATGAAAGCCGGGAACATAGAGTTAAATATTAAACCCTCACTAGAAGTGTATATGCACTCTAATCACTCATGTGTCTAGGGTTAATCCACTCTAGTCTCCTCTAGTCATGCTTTCTAAACTTTGCTCCTCATCTAACCAATCAACAAATATCTAGTATACAAATGCAAACATGTTAAGGTAAGGGTGGGGATATATGTATGGCTAAGTGAGTTATAATTTGAATTTTTGACTAACATAAGTTCTCTCCTCACACACATACACCCTATATAATTCTATAATCATGCCTAGCTACCCATAATCTCACTTTTGTATATTTCATACTCATGTATCAAATTTTCTTAAATTTCATCACATATGCATTGATCTTTTTATTGCACTTAACATTGGGGTAATTTTTGTCCCTTATTTATTTATTCTCTTTTTTTTAAATAGAAAAATATAATAGATCAATGCCTATGATTTTTGTATAATTTCACATGAGTAGTACCCAAATTTTCAAAATTTGTCAATAGAAACAAAACACATTCTCACCAACCCAAGTTCCCACATTTTCCTACACTTAATTGACACAATATCTATCTTAAGCTAGCCAAAGATTTAATTGGGGTAATTACTTATTTTTCCACTTAAGGCTAGTGATGTGGTAATCTAAAGAACAAATGAGGATTAAAAAGGCTCAGTGGCAAACAAAGGCAGATGAAATGGTAGGCCTCAGTCATATGTATGCATAAATATACACTAAACAATGGACATATAGAATAGAACAAATCAAAGAGTGCAATCATGGAGAAGCAAGCACACAAGAACAAGAATTATGGTTAAATAATGTAATCATATAATTAAGTTCAAAATCTCACAGGTTGTATGTTCTTAGCTATAAACCATGTTCCAAATTATAATCTTCAAACAAGCTTAACACAAATTTTTAATTTGAATTAGTAAAATATTATAAAATAGTGTCTTGAAAATAAGCTCATTACTTTAACCAAATAAAACATACATGCAAGCAATTATTATCATACAATCTATCCTATCTAACAAAAGAAAAATGACATATTGGTGCTAAGAGAGAGAGATTACCTCCAGAAGTTGACCTTCCCACACTTAAGGCTTGGCACGGTCCTCCGTGCCATCAGTAAGGAGCAAGGTGGGGCTAGTAGCATCACCTCTACAGTCGGGGTCGGTCTGGCTTCTGGTACTGGTAGGTGAAGTGGAGTCTGGGGTATCCTTCTGGAGGTGGGTAAATATTAATAATGAGCTCTTTTAGATAGGTGTATCAATGCTTGTGGTGGTGTTTCATCTGCCGGTCTAACATCTGAGTAGTGGATGGTGTGGGTGATGGCGGGGCGGAAGTATGAGGAGTGTCTAAAGATGGGTCTAGATGCCAATTGACAGAGGGTACTAGGGGTCTGATATACTTTCTATTCTGGACATACTGATCAGTCCGTGGGAGCAAGGTTCTGGTGTCCCCAGCCCTATAGGAAACTCCAGTTGCAGAGACAAGATCTAAAACCAGTGCGAAAAAAGGTAGGTTGCCCGCAATTTGCACTTGTCCCATGGCCTACCGAATGTGTCTGGGTAAGTTGATGGGTTGCTCTGTGAGAATGCACCAGATGAGAATAGCCATGTCCGCAATGAAGGTGGACTTATGAGTGCTCAGAAAGACATAGTGGGACATAATCTGGGCTCACACGCGAGCCTCCAAGGTAAGTGCTGAAATGCTCTTTGGTCGAGTCTGATGTTGTCCATTGATCCAAGTGCTTCCAGGTTGTGCTATAACTCCAAGGACGCTATCCCAGTCAAACTGGTATGTCTGGCGCTTGAGGGAGGCCTCTTAATAGGCTTCTAATCCCTCTGAATGGCTCCCTCGGAGATAGGACTTGCTTTTGATGAACATAAACAGACTATAGGGTTGGCGAGTGAAACTTGGAGTAGAATTCAACTACCCATGATAGATTGGCCTCCCGCGGCAGGAAACACCTTTTCCGCCTCACAGTAACAGTTAGTGAACCGTGCAGAGTCCCGCGCAGGAAACGCCTTTTTCGCCTCATCAACTTTGATTGTCCGCTTCGTGGGTGGTGGAACCCTTGTAGTGGGTTGCGCCTTGGCCGCCACTCTCTTAGTGTCTTTCCTTGAATAGTCACATGGAACAAAATAAAATAGCAGTTGAATGTTGACAATTAATGACTAATATACTTAACTTACAAGGGAATCAAGGGTGGTGAAAAAGAATACATTAAAGTGTAAAAATAAAATAAAAGAGAGCACAAAATGCCATGAGAACTTTCTTACATACACTTGGTATGCACGGTTAAAAGTTAAAAGTAAAGTAATTAATCAAAGCATTTATGAGATATAAAATAAAATAGAAATTGTCAAATCACTCATCATAATATCCATAAGCTCAAATATAATAAAATAATACACAAATAAATCTCTAACACCAACATATGAATGCAAAAATAGAGAATAGAAGAGAAAAAGAAAAAGAACCTTAAGAAAGAGATGAAAATAGAGAGGTAATGGAGAATGTCAGTGAGAGAAAAGTAATAAGAATGGAGGAAAAAGAAGTTAAGAAAGAGAGAAGAAGAGAGTGAGAAGAGGGAAGAAGAAAGAAAGGGGAATAGAGATAATTAGGATTTGAAAGGGAAATTGAAATTAAACAGCACAGGCAGTGCGCTGCGTGCAAGTAACACGGCGCTGTCGATGCGCACGCGTTGCCCACGCGTACACGTGACTAGGAACCGTGCGAAACGCACGAATCCAGCCTCATTGCCGTGTAACTCTCGGTTCAAAACTTCATTTATGCCGTTTTGGACATCCACGCGTACGCGGATAACACGCGTGCGCGTGGGTTTGTGGAAGGTGTAGGCGACGCGTGAGCGTCGGGCACGCGTACGCGTGCCTATTGTGTGAAATGCACAGTGCCCGCACCAAGGCATCATAACTCTCGACCAAATCAGTGATTTATGCCGATTGTTATTCCACGCGGACGCATACTGGGTGCGTATGCGTGGATTGGTGAATTATTATCTAATGGTGTTGGTTAAGTTTCTCTTTGTAGCTGCTGTCTTGTCAAAATACTTGGTGTCGACATCAAAATGTTCATCCAAACCCACATACATGGGAGTTGGTTCGTACTTAAAGTCCATCAAATTTTTTAGTACCAACACCATTTCCTGTCCAAAGAAGACTTTGTAAGTGTTCATAAGCCGTAATGTACATAAATGATTGATGTAAAAGTATCCTTACCAGTATCTACAGACTCAGAGTAAAAGTCACATGAATCTTTTTAACCATAAGTCATTAAAAGCGTAACACATCTAGTGCACAACCTACATTACCAGGTTTTAAAATATAAATATCGCCAAAATATATGATCAAAACAAACTAGAGTAACATAATTTTGGGTTACGTACATTGTTATTAAGCCGACGTGGTTTCAGCGTGCACAGGTCCTCCTTACCAGGACTAGGTGTGGTCTACCGTCATACGACGCCACTGTTTGCTAGCTATCAAGGGATGTGTTCACATCCCACCCATTTATTTGTTGCTCATGCCGCTCAGTGAGTTTCTGTCCCCAATGTAACGAATGAACGCGGCGGAAGGGACGGTGTGGGTGTTTTTAAGACTAAGTAATCCCAAGTGAGAATGAGGGGCGTTGTGGATTGGGTGTGCGGCAACATGAACCTTTTGGAATAATGATTTGGATTGGATCGACGCTAATGGGTTTCGTGTCGTAACATCGTTCGATATCTGCCCATAACTTTTTGCACTCTGGATCTCGCTGAAATAAGATGTAAGGATTGTTTCAAAAATAATTTTTGTGAGGTGGGCAACCTTTATGAATTTTAAGAAGCCGATAACAAAATACATGCATACTAGTCGTACAAAGTTTTTTAGTATTCACTTGCCTATCAAAAAATTCATGATAATATTCTTTAATGCTTGAATACTGCACCAATGCTGTTGATGGAGTCTTGGGTTTAGGATCGTCCGGGTCAGTTGGTTGTTTTGTTGTTTCTGCCTGGCTGGTTGTGTCAGTGTCCCCTTCTATCCTATGATGCTAAGGTGTTCTTTTGCAGAGTCTCTTATCGATGAGCTCGTCGTCATCGTTATCCTCATCGAATGCAACTGGCACTGAAGACCCGCTGCTAACTCCCCCCTCTTCGAGGTTTTTGTGTATGACTAGCTGTTAACTCCCCCTTCTTCGAGGTTTTTGTGTATGACTAGTTTGATGTTGCGAATTCAGGGATCTGATAAGAGGAGAGTTAGCAGCGGGTCAGTGCGCACAAAAACACCTTTAGTTGCATCCTCCGACGAGATGACGAGTCCATTGGCAAGAGATATTGCAGAAAAACATAGCAGAAACAAACACCTTAGCATCATAGGACGGAATGGGACACCGGCACTACCAGCCAAACAGAAACAACAAAGTAACTAACCGACCCGGACGATCCTGAACTCAAGACTCCGTCAATAGCATTGGTGCAGTATTCAGGCATTGAAGAGATTCTCATGAATTTTTTGATAGGCAAGTGAATGCTAAAAACTTTGTACGGTAGTATGCATGTATTTTGTTATCGGCTCCTTAAAATCATAAAGGTTGCTCGCCTCACAAATATTATTTTTGAAACAGCAATCCTTACATCTTATCTCAATGAGATCCAGAGTGCAAAAATTTATGGGCGGATATTAAATGGCATTACGTTACGGCACAGAACCCATTAGCATGGATCCAATCCAAACCATTATTCCAAAAAGTTCATATTGCCACAACCCAATCAACAGCACTCCTCATTCTCACTTGGAATGAGTCAGATCTTAAAAACACCCATGAGCAACGAATAAGAAGGGATGTGGACACATCCCTTGATAGCCAGCAAATAGTGGAGTCATATGACGGTAGACCACATCTAAGTCCTGGTAAGAGAGGATTTGTGCACACTGAAACTATGTCGTTGGCTCAATAACAATGTATGTAACGCAAAATTATGTTACTCCAGTTTGTTTTAATCGCATATTTTGGCGACATTTATATTTTAAAAGCTAGTGATGCAGGTTGTGCACGGAATGTGTTGCGCTTTCAATGGCTCGGAATTAAAAAGATTCACGCATGACTTTTACTGTGTGTGTCTGGAAATACTGGTAAGGAAACTTTTATATCAATCATTTATGTACATTATGGCTTATGAACACTTACAAAGTCTTCCTTGGACAGGAAATGGTGTTGGTACCAAAAAATTTGATGGACTTTAAGCACGGACCAACTCCCGTGTATGTGGGTTTGGGTGAACACTTCGATGTCAACACCAAGCATTTTGACAAGACAGCTGCAAAGAGAAACTGCGTAAGTCTATTTGCTGTAGGATACGTTACTTACATCGTTGCAACCAAACAACCAAGATCTGTTTTTGTTTATCTGTATACGTAATCTGCCTAGTTACAAGTGTATATTATTATGGTGGTTTTTTTCCATTTGTATGTCCCGTCACTGGTGGATGTATGCATTCGATATCTCCACAAAAAGGCTTTCTGTCCTAGATAGTCTACACACTAAATCACATGATACATTACGGATGAGGCTAGATGCATATGCGATACCAAAAGATTTCATGACCCTTAGTCTATTTAACCCAAAATTTTATATTATATTTAAACTTTAAATGCGTTTCAGGGAAGCTCCTTGAAGACATAGCTCAATTGGTCATCCCCATGTATAAGCTCACTCAGATAGGCCTGCTTTGCACATATGCCTCTGTTCCAATACAACCAAACGGGTGAGTCCCCCTCAAAATCTAACAATATCTTAATTAGTAAGTTTATTGAGATATATATCGATTTCCCTAATATAGTACATTGTTTTCGTTCACATAAATTTGATTGTTGTGTATACGCAATAAAATTTATGGAGTACTGGATCGAAGATGAAAAACTGAATGACTGAGATTATGTAAATTTCCAAATTATATTGCTAAATAACTGATTATCTAAACATACATCACTGTCTGTAACTAAATGCGATCATACAATATTGATTTTCACATGCAGGATACCATCAAATTATACATGATGAAAATAATGCTTGACATCATTCTGAGTAAAAAAAATTCAACCATTGAAAATGCACTGAATGCCCTTGGCAATCGTCCTCAAAGTATTGTGTGTCACAACCAATCAAGGAACAAACGTAAAGAGGTTATGACATCGTTCGAACACTTGACACATTGCTGAAGAAACAACTCATCAAAAGGAGCTAACTATGGGAAGAAAAAAATGCATATAACATTTTTTTTTACCTTATCTAAGGATACCCTCACATACTGAGCTATATTTTGTTGGAACTTGATATTTTTTCTGTATTACACACACTGACGGTTTGTTTTGGATTCTTATGTTATCAGTGGGTACTTGTTTTATGAACTTTGTTGGTTAATTAATGGAGAATGCATGTATTGGATGTGAATCCTGTCTTCAGAGATTGGTTTGTCTTATTTTGCACAGGCTAAACACTTGCTACGTTTTAAAGTGTACATGTTTGAAGTGGCTAAACATGTTGAGGTTTCAAAGAGTTATTTCCAATGTTCTGAAAATCAGACTGGACCGGTCGGTTCAACTGGATTAATCAAAAATCGGTCACTTAGCCGGTCCAGTCCACCTGCAAAAAATGAAGAAAAAACCGGCTGAACCGGTGGTTAACCGACGAATCGGATCAGTTTTTACAAGTACCGATTTCCCCCTGCTAATAAAACGGCGTCATTTGGCTTTTTAAAAAAAAAATAGGCTAAAGAGCGTGTTGCTGCCAGCCACTTTACCAGTTGAGTTTACCCTAAATCCCTAATCTCCCAAAATCTTCGAAGAACACTCCACTGCCACTCCCAACCCTAAACTCGAGGCTGGAGCTTCTGCATACGACGGACAACCGACGCCGTGAAGAACCCTCCCACTCCCACTGTCGCGGGTCGTTGCTCAACGTCGCGCACTATCGCGGGTTCTGGGTTTCTGGCTTCTGGGTTTCTGGCTTCTGGGTTTCTGGGTTTCTGGCTTCTGTTCATGCTATTTTCTGGCTTCTGTTCGTTCTTCTCTTTAGGTAAGTTCTGGGTTTCTGGCTTCTATTCGTGTTGTTTTTATTTTTTGTTTTGGGCTTCCGTTCTTCTGTCTTTTATTTTTTATTTTGTTTTTTATATGATTAATCAAATGTTGAATAAATTTCTTGTATGTTGAATTTGGGATTAAATTTGATGTATGTTGAATTTGAGAATTCTGCTATGCTCTGTTCTTCAATTTTTTTATCTTTTCAATTCTGCTCTGTTCAATTTTTTGATTTTGTCAATTCTGCTCTGTTGAATGCCATATAAATTGTATGAACTATGAACTATGAATGATATATTGGTTTGGATTCTGGGTTGCTAGCATTCTGAATTTAGATGGAACAGTCACAAAATGATCAGCAACAACAACATAATGCTGTACAAGAATCTCAGACAGGTTCCTCTCGAGGAAAATCTGACCCGGCTTGGGAATATTTCACTATGAAATATGATAAAAATCATAAGGCACAATATACATGTATCTTTTGTTTGAATACTTATAATGGAGGGGGATATATAGGATGAAATATCATCTTGCGAAAATTCCTGGACAAATTAAAGTATGTAGCAAAGTCACTGAAGAAGTTGAACTTCAATTCAAAAGGATTCTGAGGGAAAACAAAAAAAATAAGATGGAAAAAAGAAAATTTGAAGATGAGTCTTATGGTGGAGAAGCACCTGCACAAGAGGCTGAATCGCCTAACCTTGTACAAGCTGCTGTTCCTACAACAACGGGAGACAAAGGAAAGAGAAGAGCTGTAGTAGCTACACAAATTGTAAAGAAAGGACTACTCCAGGATCTCAACCGACTTTGAAAAGTGTTTTGGCTAGTAAAGAAATTGTGCACAAGGCTAAGTTGGGACTTGCCAAATGGATTGTTGATGCACGTATTCCTTTCAATGCAATTCAATCACCTTACTTTCAACCTGCATTGGATGGTGGTGTTGCAATTGGACCTGGTTTCAAGGGACCGTCATATGATGAAATGAGAGTTCATTTGCTTGCTAATCTTAAGAGAGAGTGTCAGTTGCTGGTTGAAAAGTATAGGAGCTCATAGAAAAGCACCGGTTGTACGTTATGGCAGATGGGTGGACTGATCAAAGGCAACGAACTTTAATTAACTTTCTAGTTTATTGTCTTAATGGTATGTCATTTGTTAAGACTTTTGATGCTTCTGATGTGATAAAAACTGCCAATGCATTATTTAATTTGTTTGCTGATGTTATTGAGTGGGTTGGGCTTGGTAACATTGTGCATGTGGTCACTGATAATGCTGCTAATTATGTCTCTACTGGAAAACTTGTTCATGAAAAATTCCAAAATATATTTTGGTCTCCTTGTGCTTCCCATTATATCAATATTATTTTGAAAGATATTGCAAGTATTCCTCACATAGCTGCCTTGCTTCCCGTGCTTCAAAAGTGACTGTGTTTGTCTACAATCATATGATCTTATTGTCTTGGCTTAGAAAAAGAAAAAGTTGGACAGAAATTGTTCGACCAGGAGTCACACGTTTTGCCACTGTTTTCATTACTTTGAAAAGTATATATGATCACAAGGAAGACTTGCAGTCATTAATGGTGGACAAATATTTCACTTCTCATAAGTTATCCAAAAGTGCTAATGGAAAGATTGCTAGTTCAATTGTCTTGGACAGTAAGTTTTGGCAAGACTGTGTTACCACTGTGAAAATTGTTGGTCCTCTTATTAAGTTGTTGAGGCTTGTTGATGCTGATGAAAAATTCTCTTTGGGAATCGTGTATGAAGGCATGCAAAGAGCAAAAAATACTATCAAGACAATGTTTAGAAATCGAAAAGCTTCTTATACGCCATACACGAGTATCTTGAAAATGAGGTGGGATAAGCATTTGAAGCGTGATCTCCATGCGGTAGCGTACTTTTTAAATCCAGGCATTTTCTATAGTGAGGGTTTTGTTGAGAAGGTAAATGTTTTGAGATCTTTGCTTGATTTGCTTGATGTTGAAACACTTTGTGATGACTCAGTTGCTGCAATACAAGAGATACAGTTGTATTGAGATTGTAAAGAAAGTTTTGGGAAGGAAAGTGCTAAGAGAGTGGCATCAAAACTCGAACTTGGTAAGTTATTTAACTTATTTCATATCCAAGTTCAGTTTAGTTTCAAAGTTTAATATGTTGGGTGATAAACATTAAAAAGTATTTGATTTTTGTATCTACGTAGGTGAATAGTGGAGGTTACACGGTGGGAGTGCTCCTAATTTGCAAAAAATGGCAATCCGCCTTCTTTATCAAACCTCTTCTTCATCTGGATGTGAGAGGAACTGGAGCCTTTTTGAACAAATCCATTCAAAGAGGAGGAACCGGTCAGAGCATCAAAGGCTAAGTGACATTGTTTATGTCACCTATAACCTAGCCTTCAATCTAGGTTACATCGAAAGAAGAGGAATTATGATCCAATTGACATTCAAAGCATTGACACGGTAGATTTTTGGGTAATGGCATATGAGGATGATCCTGAATTTACTAATGGAGATGTTGAAGGCATCAAAAGTTTAATATACACTGATAATGCTATGCCTTCGTATCCTAATGGTGAGTGACATAGCAAACTTTGTTTCCTTCCATAAAGATACATATCATTAATATTGATTTCTTATTGAGTTTTCTTTATATTTTATTAGATGGTGGAGACATGGAAGTTGAAGTGGATATGCTTGATGTTGTAATTAAATCCTCAAATACTTCTTTTGGTGGTATTTCTGAAGATGCTGGCTTTGGATTACCTGTTTATGATGGAGACAACAAAACACTTAATGATGA
Organism: Arachis stenosperma; assembly: GCF_014773155.1. Lineage (NCBI taxonomy): Eukaryota > Viridiplantae > Streptophyta > Magnoliopsida > Fabales > Fabaceae > Arachis > Arachis stenosperma. The sequence goes on from NC_080384.1 coordinate 14,186,161, forward strand.
TTATGACTTCTAGTGTCTTTATTTAGTTGAAGTATTATTTGTTGAATATTGTTTCTTTTGGTTGCAAAACACTGTGTTTGTCATTTATGTGCATTTTAATTTATTTAGTTATAAACTTTGATATTTGAAATTGTTTATGATCTTTTAATGATAAATTATGTATTGTTTATTTTGTGAAATTGTTAAATTTTGAATCTTATTAGTTTAAAAATTATTGCATTTAACTTTTTAAAATTATGTATTGAATTTTTTATAATTTTACTCTATATTTAATTAAATCGATTCAACCATGGTTCAACCCCGATTAAACCATTGAACTAGTCACTTGACCGGTTCGATGACCGATCCGATTTTCGCAACCTTGGTTATTTCTGGATGTGTCTACTTATGGACGTGTCTTCTAATGCAAGTGTCTTTCGTTATCTATGGATGTGTCTTTTGATGTAGGTGTCTATTTTGGTCGTGTTTTGTTCGGAGGTGTTTGTATATGTATGTGTCTTCTGCTGGAAGTGTCTTTTGCTAATGTGTCTTTTGTGTTTTTATTTAACTATGGATGTGTCTTCTGATGGACATTTTTGTTTTTGTTGTGTCTTCTTTTGATGTATCTATATATGGATGTGTCTTTCATGTTATCGTTTAACTATGGATGTGTGTTCTGAGAGACGTGTCTTCTTCGAAGGTGTTTATATATGGATGTGTCTTTTGCTGGAGGTGTCTTCTACCAAGGTGTTTATATATGTATGTGTCTATTTACAAATGTGTCTTTCACTAGAGGTGTCTTTTGTTAACGTGTCTTTCGTGGGCTTTTCTATCACTGGATGTGTCTTATAACAGAGGTTCCTTTTTTGGTCATTTTTTCATTTTACTTAGAATCAAAGTTCCAATCGAGACTTCTTGGATTCTCGAAGAAGGCTAAGTCAAACTAACATGGGAACATAACCGTGACAAAATGAAACGAAGCCTAAGTTAACAAAACCTACTCTGTTTTATCCTCCAAATTAAAAGCACATAAAAATCGTGATTAAAAGCACTAAAACTTAAAAAATTGATAACAGTATAATCATATCAGTGGATCACACTAAAAAAATGATATATCCTCAATTTAAAATTGTTTATTAAATAAAAAACCTGAATATTTTGTTAAAGAGAAGTGAAAAAAAAATCAAAATAAAAAGAAATTCTCCTTACAAATCTATAATCAAAATTTTTCTAACTATTCCCAAACGAATTTAACAAAGACATGAAGCCGCCATGTTGCTGTGATTCATTCGCTCTAACAGCCAAACCCACAGCTAGATTTCAATTGACTGCTTCATCATTTTTCTAGAAAAAAGCACCACGCGCAAAAAAAAAAAAAAAAAAGCTGAGTCAATTTTATCCATTAAGACATATTAACAAGGGGTTCAAAATTAACCAAATGGTACGCACATACTGGATGTGCATTTTTCTTCTTTCTTCGCATAGATTTCTTGATTGAGCTGTCCAGTTCAAATCCAAGCCTTTTCAACCTCGATCGACCCTTCGTTGCCACCTTTGAAGGACCTAAAATGTCATCTGCACCAAGAGCGGGCTCATTCTGTGTCACCATGTTGTTCTGTGTAGTTGCAACACACTTTTGGACCCAAAGTTCGCACGATAATCAAATAGCTTGGCCCTCAAATTGTCAAGACCCGAATGTAACATGACTACTTCTTCTTCATAGGTCACGAAATCCTGGGCAACATTAAAGAAGTGTGAACACAATCTTCTGAATAAGTTGTGACTTTCATCCGATCGATTCTCGTTGTGGCTGCTCTTGATGTAAATGTATTTACGCTGTACATTCTTGCTTCATCGAGGGAAAACATAGCAAGATGGTACTCTGTCTACTCTATAATATGAGAACACAGCAAGACAGTGGCAACAAAGAATACATCTTTATTCAAACATGTTGCACTCGCACCGAATCTTGTGTGTCAATGGGTCAAACTCGACACCGTTCGTGCAGTACCTAGATTCCCCATAAAGTAGGTATTGCTCGTCCATGGTCACATGAAACAAATCACTCTCTTGAGTCATACCACGTACTAAACAATCCCCATTTTTCCTGAATTTTTGTTGTACTTCCTTAAAAATAGAGCTTGTGTACTCACGTTAAAATTGTCTTTTAATTATAGACCTGGATGAGCAGGGGACAATGCCTTTAAAGTCTGCAGCATCGCCCTCCAATTCCTTTTGCTCCTTGTTCCCAAGCACATTGTCATGCTCATGAACGAACTGAACTAATCCATTCTTGTAATGTAAGAAACCACCGTAAAAAGCGTGCATACTCTCACTCCTCTGGGAACTCCTCATACCAGTCTAAAATTTATCTTGGAAATAGACTGGAACCCATATTCGATGATCGTCTTAAAGGTCTACAAAAACAAAAAATGAAAAAATCATGATCATAAACACTTAGCTACACCACCACACACATCTATAGACTTAGTGAACCAAATAGACATCGACCTTTAAATAGAGAGTCTCATAAACTATCCAAAAAGGTTATAAATCATTCGATGAGAACAGAACCTAAAATCGAATATACTAAAAACAAAGCTTCACACGAAATATACTCTCCGAAAATAACATACAAGCACATGACAAAATGAACCTGATAGCCATCTGTTGTGTTTTAGGTTAAACTCAGCAATGAATCTAGCCAAATCTTTCCCGAAAGATTCCACAGATCGGACATTCCATACAGTGCCAGTCATTTTAGCATGTATATCTTTATACCGAGCATATCCTCCGAGCTTATGCCCAAGTAAGAACTTGCGATAGTGTCAAAACAAGAAACCTTTCAATAGAGACACAAACACACATACTTGTTTCTATTGTATGTTGTATCAATTAACACCACGTCTCCATAATATTTGTATGACACCCTGCACTTTGCATCTACCCAAAACACACTGCATAACATCCGCATTTTTGTCAACACAACGCAGATTGTTTGTAATGTAATTCCTCACATCATTTTCTAAGTAAGCCAAATTCGATGACTCACCAACCTCGTTCATCAGTGTGAGATAAGTCTTGTTGAGCCGTATGCCAGTCTCATCGTCGTCCTCAATCACACACTTTGCATGCATTGTCAGTTCTCTGTACTCGTGGTAATGGTCAAATTGCTTAGCAGAACATGGGTGGGTATGTTTCAATTCTAATTTTGACATCATCCAATTATCCTTCTACCTATTAAACATTACGTATATTCTCGCTCTACATCTCGCGGTTGTTATTTTCCTTACCCGAGATGCTGCCTTCACTTGAGCCTCCCGATAACCTTCACGATTTCAATATATCGATTGGTTAATGGGTATCCTTGATTCCTTCCTTGTTTTGTCATAGTTGGTGTTCCTAATATTAGTCACGAACCCAAATTTCCTTGCATAATTAGAATAGAACTCTTATGCCTGATACAACGAAATAAATTGCAATCCTACATATGGGATTTTCTCTAGTTGAATTTCAATGTGATCCGGCAACTGCAACTCCATTCAAAGAAAATAACATTTAATGTCAAACACACTTAAACAATCAATCTCCAGTAACTTGTCAGTATTATGATAACAATAAAGTAAATTTTGCACCTCATGACTCAATTCACTATCATCATCATCTTCTAACTCAATAACGTCTACAAATTCTTCCTCCTGAAATCGAAAACCAAAAACATATCACAAAAGGAGATAACCATCCACTATTCAACACCCGAAAAAACTCTTCCAACATCCATTTATGATTGATAACACTAATTACTAAACAAACAAAAGTACAATAATTGAAAACAAGAATATCCATGTTAATACCTAAAAAATAAAAATCTAAACAAAGTTGCAAACATAAATGCAACATGATGAACAAAAAGAATGAAAAAAACACATCATATGTCAAAGTTGTAGCATCATGCTAGCATAAAAGAACATCCACAACAATTCAAATTAAACAAACAAAAGCACAATACTTTCAACTAAGAATATCACTGTTAATACCCTGAAAATAAAATAAAAACAAAGTTGCTATTATAGATCTAAGTCCTCCCATTAGATTATCATATAGAAAATCCACACCAATTATACTACTAACACACAACTTACCTTACTATATGTTGAGTGTTATCTTTACTCAGAAATCGGACATTGACTTTGATGGACTTCGAATGTTCACTCACATCATATGAAGTGTCATACAATCCTTCTTCACAAGTTGATGGATCCATCGATGCAATATAGTCAACTCACCTTCAGCAGGAACAACTATACTTTGCGCCTATGGAAGTGGAATGCTATGGCTCAATGAGAGGGGTTGTTCACATTACCGGGGGTATGTGAGGCCTGTTCCCCTTGCTCCTATGTAGGAGGAACGCTATGGCTCAAGGTGCATCCACAACAACGACAACAACTATAGTGGGGTTGGGGTGCGATATTGGTGCGTAGGATGAGTTTTTCTTACACAGGAATGGTTGTATCATAAATGGGATCGGGGGGTGGCCCTCCGCGTTTGAACGGTCTCTGCGGCGGCACGGTGATGGTGCAAGTACCAGGATGGGAAGAGGACCGGGGACGGGTGAGAGGATTAGGGTTAGGTTCTAATTAATGCATGATCAATACATTCCTATTTTTAATAAAAAATAATAATTAATTATTACTGTCAAAAGTTGGCAGGTTACCTCTTGGTCCCTAATACTTTTCCTTACTAATTTGTGTTACTTAAGACTGCATTTGTTTACAGAAACAGTATACTGAGGACACAAAGACACAAAATCGTGTTTGACAGAGGAGACATGAACAGAGATATTATGTCCAAAGACACTCAATTAATATTTTTTGTGTCCATCCTGACAGGAAGGACACGGAGACACTAACAAGGGATACAACTTATTTTTCATTTTTTCTTCTTGTTAATTTTTCATAATTATATTTTTCATTATTATATTTTTCGTCTCAAATTTTTTAAATGGAAAAAAATGAGAATAAACTTGATTTTCATAATTTGTTCTAGTTTATCACCAAACAGAATACAAGAACAAAATTTTGTGTCTCTGTGTTTTATGTCTTGTTCTCAGTGTCTTGTCTTGTCTTGTTCTCAGAAAAATATCATGTGTGCACACATGATACATGGAAATTGATGAGATATATTCATAATTAATTTGTTTACACTATAAATGAGATGAGTATTTGTAAGTATAAAAATATAATTTTGAGTATCATTTTTGTCCCCAACGTTTGGGATAAGTCTCAAAGTTTTTCCTAACGTTTGAATCGTCCTATTTAAGTCCCTAACGTTTCAAAATTGACTCAATGTTATCCTGCCGTTAGGAATCTGTTAATGGAATTGACGGTGGGACAAAATTGAGATGATTTTCAAGCGTTAAGGATTTAAATAGGACAAATACGTTGAGGGACAAAAACGATATATAAAAATAAATTTTAATTTTATCCTTCAATAATATCATTTTTTACGGTACATAGTTATTCAATTATTTTTTAATCACGTCTAAGTAAATTACACTTAATCACATTAATTTTATTCTAAATAAATTTATTCTTTTATAATTTTACTCTTAAAATTTTTTACTCGTCATAAAATGTTTGTAAAATGGCTAGTACATAAACTTGTGGAAAAAAATGATACATATACAATAAAGTAATGTGATTCTAGTCATTTTACAAATATTTCATGACGAGTAAAAATTTTTTAAGAATAAAATTAAAAAAAAATAAATTTATTGAGAATCAAAGTAATGTGTTAAATGTAATTTACTTAAATGTGATTAAAAAATAATTGAATAACTATGCACAGTAAAAGATTGATATTAGTGAAGGATAAAATAAAAATTTATGTCTATGTATCGTTTTTGTCCCCAACGTTTTCGTTCTATTTAAGTCCCTAACATTTTAAAATCGTCTCAATTTTATCCCGCTATCAATTCCGTTAACAGATTCCTAACGGCAAGACAACATTGAGTCAATTTTGAAACGTTGGGGACTCAAATAAGACGATTCAAATGTTAGGGACAACTTTGAGACTTACTCCCAAACATTGAGGACAAAAACGATACTTTACTCTTAAAATTTTTTAAAGTAATAAAATGGTATTAATAATTTGATTTTGATCCATTTAAAAAATAAAAATTGATATATTTTATTATTGTTTAGATCAACCTTAATTTAATTGTATCTAATGTATATTTTAAATTTTAAATTAATAACCTTTTTACTTAGTTATACTAAACTTTTTTAAAATAGTTTTAAATAATAGGAGAGATAGAGGAGATGGTTGGAGAGATAAACACTTTTAACTTACTCATTTTAGATTAGTGGGTGTACTTTCTAATGAATTTCAGTGATTTGAAACCCCATTGAAAAGGAATACATTATTGTTCTAAAAAATAACACATTTGAATTACTCAAGAAGAGTACATGAAAAATTTTAAAAATTGTTATATTACAAATTTTAAATTTAAATTATATATTGTCCAAATTTTGCTTATCAAATTTTTTAAATTTTTCATAATTTTTTATTCTTTTTTAATACTAATTTAAATGTGTTGGTTTTTAGGAAAATAATAAGTTGGTTTTAAATAGACAATTTCAAATTATATGACTTAATTGTTACTTGTTTTTTAGAAGTTATTGTACACCCACTAATGAGTTAAAACAGTTTATCTTTTTTATTATTTGAAATCGTCCATTTTGAATAGTTCAGTACAAACAAACATATGAAAGTTATTAATTTAAAATTTGAAATATAGATGAGATATAAATAAATTAAGGTTGATCTAAACAGTAAATATATTTTTTTATTTTTTAAATCGGTCAAAATCAAGTTATTAATACCATTTTATTATTATAAATAATTATATTTTTATACCTATAAAAAATTATATTTTTATACTTGCAAATACTCATATCTCGTTTACCGTATAAACGAATTAATTATGAATAGAATAAATCTCTGTATCCAGGTCATAATTCTAATCAAGTATTTTAAATTCACGTGCGCACGTTCATTGCCGTCGCTTCTTCTCTGATGTTGCGTCTCTTCTTCTTTTCTTTTTTCGTTATCTTTCTCTTTCGTTATCGTCATCACTAACAACACCAATATTTTGCTAACATCTTTATTGGTTCTGATTATCTCTTGTACCATTATTAAATAATTTCGATTCATTTCTTAGTTTATTTGAGGTTTATTTGGATCAAAAAATGAATTCGATATGATTTTGTTGATGATTGAGTTGTTTTACTGCTAGTTCAAATCTGAACTAATTTCGGTTCATTTGTGAACTAATTGAGGTTCACTTGATGCTATTGTTAAGTATTGACCAAATTTTTTATTCCTTGAGAAATTTTGGTTCTTTTTTTAGTTTAATTTATGTTCATTTGGTTTCGTCTCGCTTGAATTTCTCCTCTTCATCTTCCGCTTCGTCTTCTTCTTTTTCATATTTTTTTTCTTCATCTTCTTATTTTATTTTCTCAAAATTCTTCTTGATTTACTCTCTTGAGAGGAATAAAACCAAGAAGAATGAACGCGAAGAAAAGGGAGGAAGAGAAACGCGTAGAAGTAGAAGAAGGAGGAGGAGAGAGAGAAATGCAGAAACATTTACGTAGTTGGAGCGTGTATTCACGCTCTACTAATAAAATTGATTTTTGTTGGGTTTTGACCAATTTTGTTGAACTTGGTTACCAAAAAAACTTTAATGTATAACAGCTCTCTTTGTTTAAGATTTGTGTCTTATCTATACAAACTTATTTCGTAAAATACAAATTGGTAAATAAGTTACAAATTACTTATACCCATAAATAACATATTTAATTTATAGGTTTAGCTAACATATTCTCTTAAGACACATGATAAATTTATCATTAAATAAAATATTTAATTTATGAGTTTAGCTAAATAAACTTATCATTAGTAGAAGATTTTAAATTTTTTATTTAATAGATATAAAACAAATGTATTGAAAACCTAAATTTTTTGTATTTTTAATATTTTTTTTTCAATTGTAATGTTAATTTATTATGCCCTTAAAACACATAATAGATAAATTTTTAATTAATTTTATTAAAAAAAACCCTAGTTGCGTTGGCTTGTTTTTATTTGACAAATCTGTGTGACAAACCGATAATGTGTTGGATCACGAGACAAGTTATTAAAAATTAGAATGAGTTTTTATATACAAGTCATTTAACTAAATAAGTCTAACAAGTCATTTACACTTGCGCTCTTGATATGCGTTATTCTTCTCCTCATTCTTTTTCTTCTTCGTCACTCCTTTGTCTTCTTCTTCTTCTCTTTCTTTTTCGTTATTGTTGTTACCAACACCGCATTCTCCTCCTCGTTCTCTTCCTCCTTTCTTTACCTCCTTCTCCTCTATCATCTTCATCATCGTTGTCTTTTTATACGTATCATTGTTATCATTATCGTAGAAATTTTGCCATATTGATGATTTTGTCTGATCCAAAATGTTTGCCATAGAATTTTCTTAAGTTTCTTTTTGTTTTACTCTCTTAACAAAAATAAAAACAAAAAAAAATCAAATAAAGATGAAGAAACACATAATGCTACAAAATTACTTGGAAGATGATGAACATACATTCATTCAACTAAAAGAAAGAAAGAAATAGGGAAAAAAAGAAAAAAATGCAACACTAAAAAAACATGTGTATTTGTAGCAAATTTCGGTGTAAAACTAAGACATTTATGTGTATTGTTAAGAATTTTCAATGTATTTGTACTGATAAGTTCTGCATAATTCAAAACTCTTCCTCTTCCTCTTCCTCCTCCTCATCTTCCGTTGCTTCTTCTTTTTTTTCATCATCATCTATTTTTTTCTTATTCATGTTTTCCTTCTTGTTTTACCTTCTCAAGTTTCTTCTTGTTTTACTCTCTTAACAAGAATAAAAACAAAAAAAATCAAACAAAGAAGAAGAAGCACATAATGCTGCAAAATTACTTAGAAGAAGATGAATCTACATTCATTCAACTAAAAGAAAAAAAAAAGAAATAAGAAAAGAAAAAGAAAAAATGATGTATTAAAGAAATTTTGTGTATTTGCAGCAAATTTCAGTGTAAAATAAGATATTTATGTATATTGTTAAGAATTTTCGGTGTATTTGTACTGATAAATTTTGCATAATTCAAAATTCTCCTTCCTCTTCCTCTTTCTTATCTTCTTCTGCTTCTTTTTTTCATCATCTTTTTTCTTATTCATATTTTTTTCTTGTTTTACTTTCTCAAGTTTCTTGTTTCACTCTCTTAACAAGAATAAAAACAAAAAAAATCAAACAAAAGAAGAAGAAACACATAATGCTGCAAAATTATTTGGAAGATGATGAACCTACATTCATTCAACTAAAAAAAATAAGGAAAAAAAGAAAAAAATACAGCATTAAAGAAAATATTTTTGTGTATTTGTAGTAAATTTCAGTGTAAAACTAAGATATTTATGTATATTGTTAAGAATTTTTTATGTATTTGTACTGATAAGAAAAACAATAGCAATAAAAAGAACGATGAAGAGGATAAAACACGTGAAAAAGAAGGAATGCAAAGAAAAAGGAGGAGAAATGCAAAGAAGAAAGAGGAGGAGGAAAGCGGAATATAAACGTTGGAAGAGGAACGGCATGATTTTATGCGTGCGTTATGTGAGTGGGTTTTGTTGGGTTATGATTAACTTGTATAGACTTGTTTGCCAAAAAGACTTGTATGTGCAGCGGGATGGTAAAAATTAATTGTATATTTGCTTATTTTTTCCATTTTAAAATTGTCCACTTCTATTAAATATAGGAGTGTTCATGGATCGGATCATATCCACATATCCGCGGTAAATATCCGCATCCGATCCGAAAATTGCGAATCCGATTCGATCCGCAAATTGATCGGATCGGATCGCGGATATATGCTCTACATCCGTGTATCCGATCCACAGATCCGCATAATAATAATTAAAAAATAAATAGAGTAATTACCCAAATCAGTCCTTGAGGATTTTAGAATCGGACATTTTAGTCCCCAAGGAAAATTAATATACAGATTAATCCCCAAGATTTTACTCCGGCAGACAAATCAGTCCCTAGTTCATTTTCCGGCAGTGTAATTACCCAAATCAGTCCCCAAAGATTTTAAAAACGGACATTTTAGTCCCCAAGAAAAACTAATGTACAAATCAATCCCCAACGTTTCTCTCTGTTAGACATAATAGTCCCCCATCCAAAAATAAAATAAAATAAAATAATTATTATTATTAATTGCACAATAATATTGTACTATATTTTTTGTATTTTTAGACAAAAATAATGATAAATTTATTCATTAAATTTTTTTATTTATATATACATATATATATATAGTCACTCATCAATAACAACAACAACAACAACAACAACAACAACAACAACAACAACAACAATAATAATAATAAAATTATTAGAGATTATTTTACAAGAAATTTAAAGTTAAAACCATTTGATATTTTTGTATTTAATATAATCAAAAGATGTCCTATGTAAAAAAATATATATGTTTGTATTAAAAAATATGTATTAAAAGAAAATATTTTAATTTGGATTTATATTAAATATATTTTTTTAATACAAATATTTTTTTTAAAATAGTACGTCTTTTGATTATATTAAATATAAAAATATCAAATGATTTTAATCTTGAATTTCTTGTAAAATAATCTCTAATAGTTTTATTTATTTATTTATTTATTTATTTATTATTATTATTATTATTATTATTATTATTATTATTGAGTATATATATATATATATATATATATATATATATATATATATATATATATATATATATATCTAAGAATCTAAAGAATAAATTTATCATTATTTTTATCTAGAAAATACAAAAAATCATGGTATAATATTATTATGTAATTAATAATAATAATAATAATAATAATAATAATAATCAATAATCAATAAAATTATTAGAGATTATTTTACAAGAAATTCAAGATTAAAACCATTTGATATTTTATATTTAATATAATCAAAAGATGTACTATTTTAAAAAAGAATGTTTATATTAAAAAAATATGTATTTAATATAAATCCAAATTAAAATATTTTCTTTTAATACATATTTTTTAATACAAATATATATATATATATATATATATATATATATATATATATTTACTTAAGACATCTTTTGATTATATTAAATACAAAAATATCAAATAGTTTTAACTTTAAATTTTTTGTAAAATAATCTCTAATAATTTTATTATTATTATTATTATTGAGTGACTATATATATATATATATATATATGTTTGGTATTATATTTACTTATTTGTATGTTTTAGTAATTATTATTCATATATTGTATTATTTTATTTGTTATTTAAAAAGAGTTTGATTAAAAATATTTTTGAAATAAATAAGTTTAAAAATATGAAAGAAATCTTTTTATTGAATTTTTTTACATAGAAATATAATTAAAAAGATAAGGTTTAATCATGTGGATATATCCGATATCCGATCCGACACTAAAAGGGACAGATATCATATCCGATCCAATGGAAATTGTGCGGATCGGATCAAATTTTCGGTCATATCCGATCCGATCCGCGTACACTCCTAATTAAATAGGTGCTTAGTGTAATATCAATTTAATCAATGACCGTTCAATGTGATTTATCTTTTTTGGTAATTAGTTTTGAATGTCTACACCTAAAGTGGATTCAATATCGTTATTTATAAATTTCATATGAACAAATTTTAATAGCCAATCCACCGTCCATCTTTTAGTATTAAGTATAATAAATAAATTCAGAAATAGTAACGTGTTATTTTGTTTGTTCAACAAAAAGGTGTGATTTAGTCTAAATACAAAATGGAATAAAATGAAACAATGTTTCACTAATCCTTGAAACAGATCATTGATAAGTGACAACAATAATCCAAGTCTTTTCTACACATCAAACAGTACCATCGTACTCAACAAAAGACCAAAATGGTGATTGAATTATTATTACACCCTCATTTTTTCATTTTACAATTTCTTCATTTTAGAAGAGTTTGATCCCAAAATTTGGAAATTGGGATTGTTGGAAAATATTCCAAGATGGGAATAGAGGGAAAAATTACCACTTTGAGGATACAGATTTACACAATGGCATGTCAGTGATAAAAATATGTACAATTAGTGTGATCTCAGTTCATACCACCATTGCTCCGAGGGGTAAGCTCAGCTGGCTAATGTGAAGTGAAGGATGACATTTATCAGCTCAACCTTGATACTACAGCATTGCTATAACATACAAGAACCACCTTGAGCACAATCCTCCAACAGGTCACTGTCAAGACCATAACTTGGTTATCTCGGGCAGCATATCCCTTATTGGACCCAAAGTGGTGCTTATAAAGATTATAGTTACAAGCAGGCTTACTCTGACACTCGTCCAGCAGCTGCCGCAATATTGGACCCCAGTCCAACACCGGCCATTGGAGAACTGAGCACTGGAAATATCTTGTGTGCGATGAAGGACAGCTGTCATCAAGGGTAAAATATTCAAATTAAGAGAGAGAAGAAAAAAGTTTTTTAATGTAATTAAGCTGTAAAAATAAAACAGAGACACAAACAGGAACTGCAAATATAGAGACTACGCAAGAATCATCTTTACCTCCATTGTGATTCACAGTTTGAAGATGACAAATTTAACCTTTTTTGCCTGGAAGATTAGGAAATGAGCCCGACGAGTGGGAAACTGGTCTTTGGATAAATGGATGGCTCAAGAGTTGGGCAGCAGTGGGACGGTGATCTGGATTAACTTGAAGGCACTGCAGGATAAAGTCTCGAGCATCCTTTGAAAGAGAATCAGGCATAGAAGGACGCTCACCTTTCCCAATTCTATATAATGCCTGCATCTGTTGTCAAAAGAGATCAAGGTGTTGAGAGACTAACAAAAATAATAGCAAAAAATATGCAGTTATGCAACTAATCAGTTAATGGAAAATATTCATGTTATTATATATCTATAGCAATCAGCAATATCTCCCAACAAAATATAGAAGTCATTTACAACATAAGATCTGGAGCTCGGAATTTTGATCAATAGGCATAAGCCTGAACTGTTCAAACTAATAAGAGGCCAAAACAAACTTTATAGGAATAGATTGAATAGGAACTAAAATCAAAATTGAAAATATGAAAATTGCTTCAGACAAAAAAGAAGAGGCAAAGACTGATTATATTATAACTCTGTAATGAAAGGGAAATAATATGACACATACACTTTCAAACTCCGAATATGGAAGTTTGCCTGTTAACATTTCTAGTACAGTGCATCCCAAACTCCACATATCAGCTGGAAGCCCATAACCTTGGTTCTTTCCTTTCACAACCTGCGCATTTCAGCCTCATAATCAACAATCATGTCATCAAGAAACTATAAAGCTATAAATCAAGGTAGAAATTTTGGCAAGCTTAAGGTAGACTTTTAGTTTCAAATGCAAAGGGATTTTTCCTCTTCAAACATAAGAGGAAAGCAAGAATTTAATACAACAATACACTCATCCAAAAGAAGATGACCCCATAGCTAAGATACCCAGAAAACTTCTTGGGAGTGTAAAATTATGCCTTTCCATACGGATAAGAGACTGTATTAACAAAAAATCTACTGCTCTTCCAACATGCATAGTTTCATTGCTTAAGCTTCTCAAATAAGAAAAGTAAGCATTCCTGTGAAATGCATGCAGCTCTTGGTAACTATATGATAAATATATTTCTTCTGCATTTGGTCCACTGCTGAAGAAAAGTGGAAATTCAACCTAGAGCTGTTCATCCAGCAATTAAGCTAACTAATTGAAGAATCAAGAGAGAGTTCAAACCTCAGGAGCCATCCACAATGGTGTCCCCCTGCATGATTTAATGTCATTCAATTTGGTTGCCTGAAATAATAAAGCAGTATAAGAAAATTAAAATGTTAAGCAACTGGACCAACTGAAATTGAAACATCAAAGAAACAAAATAACGGACTAAATAGTGAAGTATAAACTGAGGAAGATTTTCACCTTTGCCAATCCAAAATCAGCAAGCTTTACAGATCCATTTGCATCCACCAATATATTTGCACATTTAATATCCCTTTAAATTGGGGAAAACATAATTAGATTATAGTTAGAGAGATTGTTTCATGATAATTAACTAACTGAAATAGAAAGTACGAAAACAACACTCAAAGAGCATCATGAGCTAAACCCAAAGATGAAAATTTACTCAACAAAATTTCCAAAATTGAAAACCAAACATGAATAAGTTCATGCAATCAAGTTACAAAATGTTTCCCTGCCCTGTCCCAAATAAGAACACAGCCTACTAACAAGAAGGAAAATGAGAAACCAATATTACAGAAATCATTTACAAAGAATACATTATGCAATTATGAGCGTGTACGTATGTAAAGAAATGTAAAGTCACCTGTGAAGCACATTTCGATCATGAAGATACTTCAAGCCATGCAGAATCTGTCTTGTGTAGGCAGAGACTTGGGAATCTCGAAGTGTATACCTGCGATAAAGGCTTGCAAGAGAACCTTTGGTTACAAGCTCAAGAAAGATATACAGCTTTGATTCATCCTGTATAACATCAAGCAAATGAAACAGTGGTTACATAACACAATTACAAGCCTTATGGAAACATATAGACAGGGGGAAGAGAGAAACACTTGAGAGCAAAAGTTGCGTATAGCTTAAAGAAGCTTTGTAAAAACCAGAATGAAATATTGAATAGAGTTATGCAGCTGAAAAAACCCATGACAGGACCATGGCCATTCAGTTGTTTGTCATATTGCATTGAACTAAGGCTCTCAGGAATACACCATATTGGTAGTTGGACTAAGCATTCTCCAATTCACCGAATGCAGCAAAATTTAATCTCATTCCCAAAAAAAAAAAAAGAAAAAATCTTAAATACCTGTGTTCTGAATTTTTAGTTTATGTTATTAGCTCTTGCAGTCTTACAGATCCCTTGCTATACAAACTTAGACTACATTTTATAGCCTATCATGACATCATGAACTGACTCTAATCACAAAACTCCACATATACTGATAACTTAAAAATCTTGAGATCCATAAGGACCTATTACATTGGTGTAATCTCTACTGGTAACTTTTAACATGGAATCAACAGTAGCAAAGGCCAAATAGAAGTAATAGTGAAAAGAGAGGACATGAATGAAGTACCGTTTCTGTGCCATAGTATTGAACTATGTTCTCATGTTCAAACTGACTCAAAAGTGCTATCTCCTGTGGAAAAAGACAAAGCAAAAAGTTTAAAACAATATATGTAGTACGAGAAAAATGAAGCATTTTATGTAGTAGGAGAGAAAAATGAAGCATTTTATACAATACCATGCAAAATAGCATAATATCTACAAGGTTTTTTTTTTTACACGTTACAAAAGAGTTAGTTAATGGAAAAAGTATAGTACGGGGGAAAAGACCATGAAGCAATAAATGAATAAACCTCTCACCTGCTCCAGTTGATAGATACTTTGCTTTCCCTGATTATCTTGATCAAGCAGTGAAACCTCTTTCACAGCAAAAAAGACTCCATCTCTGCAGTAATATACAGAAGATAAAATTTATAAGTTAGTAATTATGACTAACATAACATAACACAGAGGCTATATTTGGATTGATGGTATGTAAGGGGAATAAATGACCATTTGTACCCATGAAAGATAAAAACGCTGAAATATGTACCCACACTAGATCGAAACTAAACTTGTACCCATGCAAGATGCCCTCCATGTGACAAAAGTACCCTACGTGGCACTCCAACCCTCCACAGGGTATTTTTGTCACACGGAGGGCATCTTGCATGGGTACAAGTTTAGTTTCGATCTAGTGTGGTACATATGTCAGTGTTTTCATCTTTTATGGATACAAATGATCATTTATTCTATTAAGGGAGTTGACTAAGATGATGTTCAAAGAAGTGGACTGGAGCCCATAGGAAGAGAGTTATTATTTCATTCAAACCATCAACTATAACCCCAAAAGAACTAGATTCCGTAAGCAACATAGAGGAAGAATGAAAGGAATATCCTATCGGAGTAATCATATTTGCTTCTGAAGATATTCTCTTCAAGCACTTGAACCCGCTTGGATCACATCTAGACAAATAGAAGCAAATCGGCGGGCAATGTCACGAAATATCGGCCTCTTGTTGAATAGATTGGGGAATCTATTCTATATCAGTAACTAACCATTCCACCAAAATTTCCAGACCCTTTCCCCAAAAAATGACATCAATTATAGTAAATTTTCTCGTGTATAACATAGCCCCGTTGCATCATTAAATTTTTTTATTCTACAATTCTGTATCACTGCATCAATTTCAGTAGGTGGCCGCCAAATGAACAAGTTAGTTAGATTACTATGATGAAGTTCTAAAATACATTCTAGTATTCTACAATATCAAAAGTAAAACGGGAAGCGGAAGCGAAAGCAAAAGTGAAATGCAAACTGGACTTGGAAAAAAAAAAACGCTTACCCAGAAATTCCTTCATAGACTGATCCAAAGGAACCACGTCCAAGAAGCTCACCCTTTTGCCAATCGCCAGAGGTAATAATACACTTGATTCTTCCATTGGGAGATATATTGTTAGACCTTGGACCCGTGGTAGTGCTTGAAGTATCATCTTCCTCATTTGAAGTGCTAAAACCACACGACCCCGAAAGATCAGCAACAATCTCCGCAATCCTCGCCGCATTATCCACCCTTTCTTCCACCTCCTCTTCTCTCTTACCTCCTCCTTCCTCCACCACTACTACTTGCTTTTCTTCTTCTTCTTCGTCTTCTTTATCTGGTTCTATCTGTAGTAAGTGGCCGTTGTCTGAACCTTCTGGAGCAAAGTCCCTTAGAAGGTCCCAAGTGGAGCTTGTGTTGTCCACCACAGGCACCTTGGTCCCCGGCGGCGGCCTAAGCATCGGCGGACGAACACCTTTGATTCCTCCGCATACGCCACTGGAGCTCTCCGCGCAGCAACCACCGGTCTCATCAACCCTAACCCTAGCTCCACCTTCGAATTCCTCGGCCAATTCACCCACCGCAACGACGTCGCTCCGCCGCGGTGGCACTCGCTCTTCCCTCGGATTCAGCCTCGGGAGAATATCCGATGACGACCGGACCTTCATGGCTTCCCAGGCCGCCGCCGGTATGGCGAAGTCCTCCGGGCCGGAGAGCCCCAAGCTCCGGCAAATACGGTCAAACTCGCCCTCGGTTCCCTCAATTCGGAAGCTAGTTCGGTCGTAGAAATCCATGGATCGGGTGTAAATGGAATCGCTTCTGCTTCCGCCACCGACAGAGGAAGAGGAATCATCGTGTGAGGAGGTGGTGGAGCCGTCGGCGTCGTAGTCAACGTACTTGACGGCATTGCGGCGCTCGAGCTTGGGCTTCCTTCGGAGCTTCTTTGAATCCATGGAATTGTTGATGCTGCGTTGATTTCTATTACTGGAATTAAAAAATGGAGGTAGATGATGCATGAAGAAGCAGGTCAAAATCCATCTAAGAAAGAAGAAAGTGATATTTCTCAGGTGGGAATTGCGAGTGAAAGAGGGAAAAAGGGGTTGAAGAAGAGAGAAGATAAAAGGGAAAAAAGGGGGAGAATTGAAGAGTGTGGAGGGAAGTGCGACTGGTAAACGGCGTTGAACTGGAAAGTGGAAAGTGGAAAGAGAGAAAACGCGGTGCCACCGTGGAATATCATGACTCACAAGAAAATATCTCAAATCATAAATGATAATTAGTTAATTACTATTTACTCTGTAGTTTAAATTATAGGTAATTAAATTTAATACCTTTTTACAATCAAATTTTTTTTAAACGAAGTCAAATTTATGTAAGTTTATTTTTTATTATTTTTTTATGTTCTCTTTTTTTTTTTCTCTTCTTCTTTCAATATTATTATCATCATCTCTTTCTCTTCTTTCTTCTTCTCTTCTTTTTATTTACTTTTTTTATTTATAAATTAATTTTTATCTTTTTTCTTTTTTTTATTTTTTTATTATCATTATCTTAATTTTTGGTGACTTTATCATTATCTTAATTTAATATCATAGAGTTAGTTTAACAATAATAAAAATACATCATTTAATTATAAATAACATAAATGTTTTGGTAAATAATACAATAAATCTTTAAAAGTACTAGAATTTCATAACTTTAATTTACTCAACTAATATAATATATTTAAATGTGTTTTAAATTCAAAAGACAGTTAAAATATTACAAATGATACGACAATAACTAAATCTCTTATATATTAATTCAATACCGCATAATAAATTCAGAAATAACAATATATAATTTAGTTAGAGATGACACATATATTTTTGGTAAATGATATAAATTATTTTATTAAAATAATAATGTGATCTATATAATTAATAAAATTAATTTTAATTATATTAAATAAAATATATGGCTGTTACTCAATAAAATAAATAGAATTAGTGAAATTTTAAATAATAAAGGGCATCCTTCTCCTCTCTCTTTAGAATAGGAAAATAAAGGTTGCGTTTTTTTAAAAGAAATATGTGAAAAGAAAAACAAAATCTCTATTAAACAATAGTTATTTCTCTTTATTACCCTAATTTTTAGTACTTCATGAGTATACCAAAAGTTTAGGCGTTATTTTTTTTAAATCTTTTTATTCTATATTATTTTTATTTAATATTGAGTTTTCGCAAATATGAACCAAAACTTTCACCAAGAAAACGAAGAGTCGGTACTTTAAATCATTTAATCACAAAATTATATATATCCACATAGCATTATATACATAGACTTACTCAAAGATCCTCAAATACAATTCCTACCCCTCTAAAAACTAAAACAATAAATGACGAGGGAAAAATAAAATCTAACAACTTAATTTGTAAACAGAATTTTCATGCTCTTGTAGTTCCGCCCTAAAACTTCGCACATGTAGCTAAAAGAGATGGAGATAGGGGGTAAGAACTGGAAGTTATTAACAGGATCGGGGTAGTTAGTTGAGTTCATTTTATTATGTTCTCAATAAATGACAACAGTCAACAAACTACAGTCCAACTCATCAATTAGAGAACATAGAATCTAATCACAAGCACACACAATCATAGAAAACACAATCACAAACAAATATGCACAAACACGGATAATGTATGTCTAGTCCTATCGCAAGCCATGAGCTCATGTGTCGGTTGCCTACCTGCTCTCGACATTATCCGGACATGAGTCCCAGATATGACTTTCCAGATGCATATTATGTGCTTATAAGTCTTACGACTAAGCCGCATATAGTGTGACTTTCAATGTGCTTACATCTGGAAAACAGTTCTCAGTGTGTGGGCGTTCCCACTATACATTTGGCACTAAGGCCCAAACAAAGGTCGTATCTGCTCTCATGTGGCAGACAGTCTTTTAAGCTTTATCTTTATCTTTGCCATCTGCTCTCCTGTGGTAGAGATCCCTTTAGTTATTACATTCTTTCATTTCTGTCCTCTACTCTCCTGTGGCAGAGATTCTTTAGATTTCTTTAGTCTTTGCTCTCTGCTCTCCTGTGGCATAGATCCCTTTAACTAATATATTATTTTCTTTTCTTTTCTTTTCTCGTCATTCTTTTAATTCCTTATTTTTAACATCAAAAACTATTTTCACACTCTTCCCTCATATTTCCCTAAATATTTTATGAAGAGGGGATCATGAGATCCTTAACTTAGATTTGTCTTTCTAAAATTTTTAGAAAAACTTGTCTATTTACCACTATCTGTTTTATTTTTCATAATACATACAATAATATTCTTATAAAATAATATCTTGATAAATAATAATTTGTAATAATAATTTACTCTAATATAAATGAGTAATTTTAAACAAACATTTAAAATAATATTTATAATATTCTTAAAACTTATTTTATAAAACCTTATTTTCAAACTTTTATTAAATCTTTTTCTAAACCACAAATTCTTTAATATTTTATTTTTTACTTCAATACGTTATAAAATTATATTTAAACCTTTACTTTATTTCATATTTATATAAATAACCCTAAACTTTTATAAAATATCCATTTTACTCCTGAACTTTATTTATTATCCAAAATATCCAAAAAAACTTATATAATTATAATATTAAACTCAATCTTTTCATAAAATACAAGTATATTTTCTCAAAAATAATTCTTCTTAGTTGATTTTTCTCTTCACCAAGAATTGAAATCCTCCTTATTTTCTTTTTAAAATATACATTTTAAATCTTAATCCGTTTTTGAGTTTTACGGTTACCATTTTTTTCACAACTTTTAATTTAATTCCTCGGTCATTAAATCTCACCCATTTTATTCAAAACTAACACAATGACAGTCCCAAATCAATCTCATTATCACGGTTTGGACAGTACAAACATAACCAAATCACAAGTTTAATCACATATAACAATATATCTACAGAATTTAATATAAAGTCAACCAAATTCTATCAATAATTAATTACAACAATCATTCAGTTATCCAACTCAAATTTAATCAGTGAGAATTTATCGAAATTCTATCCTATACGAAATCAAAATACTCGAGATTATGTAGAAATTTTCTGACCGAGCTGTTAAAGAAAAAAATGTCAGAAATCATTTATGTTTCTTAGAACTCCAGTTAGCCGAACTCAAAGGATAAAAGAATTATGTTACCATCAATTTTTACCAGATAAAAATAACGTAAAAATATAAAAAAAAATACAAATACTTTTATTAAATTAGATTTTTTGTTAGAGTTACGAATCTCAATAAATTAGAGCCAAAAACTCATGGTTTCCATGGAAGCTCATTCGGCCTTTCTTTATTCCTTTTCCCAAGTTCATTCGGTGAATAATGAATAAAAAGAAAGATGATGGTGATAAATGAAGTTTTGGGGTGATTAAATTATTATAGGTGTCATTGGTTCAAGAAGGAATGAAGCATGTGTCATGATATTATATATATATATATATATATATATATATATATATATATATATATATATTAATACAAGCTTTGTTTGGTTTTTTTCTTACTTTTTGTTTTCTTAATGGTTTCGGATAATAATAATAATAATAATAATAATAATAATAATAATAATAATAATTTATTTAATTTTTGTCTGCTAAAATATTTTTTGATAAATAATTTAAATTTAATAAAATAAATAATAATTAAATTAAATTTTAATAATTATAAAATTTTATTTAATTATTTTTGTTAAAAATAATTTTTTAAAAAATTACATCTCAATATAATATAATAACTTGTAAATAGTCAATTATTTAATTTTTTAAAAATTTGGAGTCTTACATCTTACCTCACTTATAAAAATTTTCGTTCTAAAAAATTGATATAAGATGAAAAAAGTTCAAACTAACTTTACTTTTGAACACATTAGAAAAAAAGGCAAAATATTTTGGCATATATAAAACATAACATATAAGGAAGAAGCTTTAAGGTCTCAACATATATATATATACTTATACAGTTTTTAAATCCAAGATATTCTTATGTCTTAAAAATATAAAGAAAAAAATCTGACGCAAAGGGGAAGATACAAGATAGGCTCGATGCATAAAGGTTACAAGGCAAGCTGGTATTAGAACGACGGGTATATCGTTTGCACACTGAACTCATGCCAACTTTAGAGTTTTAGCTGCCTAAACTTCAACATGACGTAACTTCACAATTTCCAATCAACCATATTAAACAGATTCTCTGAGAATTCTCAACCTCATCAAACACTCTGCAACTCACTAACAGGCACAAGTCTAACATCAACAAAACTCCTTTGCAAGAATCAAACTCCTCAACATCCTATGACGTCGCACACTTATAAACTCCACCTTTCGCGTCCGCACAACGTATCCTAAAGAACCAACATATCGCTTGCTATATCTAACAATTACACGTGTCACCAAAACAAGGCTCAAGTCATTCAAAAGGATACAAGACCTCAGAGAAAGGACAAACAACAAGGACAATGTTCACAAAAATTTCTACGTTTCTATTTGATGCATCAACAAGTCCAAAGTTACATCAGAGAATACATGAGCCAAGAAAAGGAGTTTAAACAGCACAAGGCAGATATCAAAGGAATCACATGTTACTCTAAAACAAGCTTGAGTTGCCTAAAAGAATATCAAACTTAGGAAGAGAAGAACAAAATTTATGGACGAGGTTCACAGAAATTCAAGAGAATGTTTAAGAACACTATCAGGCAGGAAATAATTCAGAATGTAAGGTTAGAAACAAGAACTTCAAAAGAACCAAATTCAATCGGAATGAGATATACATAAGATGCAAGACATGAAGCAAAAGAACCAAACTACATCTTAGAAAAAGCATATATCTCAGGGAGTTTAAGTAAACGTATGCAGTTAAGATCAAATGGAAATAGCATATGAACAGGGAACAAGATTGGGGAATAATTAGTTCACTTTCCAAGAAAGAAACCCCAAACAAAACTTCAAGATAAACCATAGAAGAATAATATACGTGACCGAGCAACCCGAGGTGCAACTTCTAACGTTCCAAAAACCCATAATTCGCATCATCTAGTAATTCTATTTCGTCTATGACAATTCATTAGTGTTTCTGTATCCTCAAATTATCAATATTTGAGGATCTTTGAATAAGTCTATGTATATAATGCTGCGTGGATATATATAATTTTGTAATTAAATGATTTAAAGTACCGACTCTTCATTTTTTTGGTGAAAGTTTCGGTTCGTATTCGCGATGGTTCAATATTAAATAAAAATATTATAGAATAAAAAGGTTTAGAGATAAGTAGCGCCTGAGCTTTTGGTACGCTCATGTGCTGCTAAAAATTAGGTTGTTACACGTGAAAAGTGAAGAGATAGAAAAAAAAAAGACGGAAAAAACACCCAAAAACAGAAAATTATTAAGAGATTGCAAAATAACTTAGTTAAAATGTGGCATTTTTATAACTCACAAATCACAAGTCTCTATATCAGAATTAGATTTTGACATCAAAAAATAATCACAAGTTAAGAATAATATCTCAAAAAAGATCTAAGTATATTTTTTAATTATGCTCTTATTATATGAATATGTGATGATCATAAATTTTAATATTTTTTATTGGTATTAAAAATAGTTTCTGAATTAATTATAGAAACAAAAATTAACATATGATATCAAAGCAAAATTATGAGATTTATTATTATTCATAAATTAATTTTCCAAAATTTGCATAAATTAAATAAATATTGTTTGAATGTTCTAGTAGTATATTTTTCTTTTGATGTATCTAAAGTAGCTTTGTTAACCATTAAAGTAGTCAAATCTGATAATATATATTAATATATTTTATATTTATTGTTATAAGACATTTAAGTATCTCACCTAAAGATTATTGATTAATTGTTCTTATATTAAATTGGCAAGATTTTTGGTATGTATGTATAGTATTAGAAATATTTAAATATCTAAAAATATTAAATATTTTTAGTTAGTGCATATATGATAAATAAATTAAATTAATTTAGTTAGCATTATTGTGTTGTTGTATATTAATGACTCTTAAAAAAATTTGATCGAAATTGATAACTGATTCAGATTCGTATTCTAATTCTGATGTTAGAAAAATCTGATACTGCAAGAGATTTCTTTTACGTTTATATGATATTTTTTCTTTGGATTTTGGGCTAAGCCCAATAACCCAAACCTGACTCTAAGAACCACCCAATACCCACTCCCTAAACTAATGCTGCGTTAGTGTTGTTCCTTGGCCGCCGTTGCTGTGAATAATCTCTATTGCCATGAATTAAGCTATCTTGTTGTTGCGGATGGCGTCCTCCACGCGACTCGGTGAGCTCCTCTATTCAACGAACTCTGACAAAGCCAATGACGATGACCAAGGTGAGCTCCGATGCGCAATATGCTCCGACGAGGCCAGTGAAGAAGACGACGGACAGCTCCTCTGGGCAGCTAATTCCGGCAAGGTAAGCGACGATGACGACAAGCAGCTCCTCAACGCAACGATCATTGACGGGGCCAACAACGGAGACGACAAGGTGGGCTTTTCAAGGTCGCTCTAAGGCGTCTGATTTGGTCTCCTCCATGAACAGACTTTATCGTGCCTCTGTATAGGAGGGAGGACAGGAATTCCTACTGAGAAGGGTTGCATTGTTGACGCGTCCCTTCCGCTTGAAATCAAGTTAAGTGCGTTTTCTTTTAACATTGTCTTTTTTCACTTCAAAATTCGTTGCATTGAATACTCTGTTTTTTCTCAAGATTGTGTTATCAAACTTTCTTTTCGTATTATATTACGAATTACTGCAGGTGGTTGAAGGCTCCAATTTGGGTATATAGTTCCCACTTCTGCTGCTTTAGCCAGTGCGTGTGCTAGGAGGTTGCCTTCCCTGAGAGTCCACGTTAGACCCTTTTCAGGTAAAGCTTCTAAAAGTATCTGGATATCTTGAATTATTGCCCATGCTCTGCCAATAGAACTTTTGGATTTGATAGTTTGCACCAATTTTTGATTATCTTATTCAATTAATGTCCTTCCCAATTGTAAATTATTTACGATGATTAGGGCCTGTCTTATTGCCATGGCTTCAGCTATAATACTTGAGTTAGCTTGAATTTTACCGGTGAATCCTAATAAGACCTTCCCTTCTTTGTCTTTACCCGAATCCTTCTTGAAGGTAGCATCCACATTTGCTTTTAGCTAATCATTCGGAGGAGGTCTCCAACGGGCCAGGTTAGCATTTCTTCTTATTTCTCCAATCAAAGTCTCTGCTCTTTTTTCTGCAACACTCCAATAAGTGTATTCCAATAGTTTAGCTTTTTTAATTGTCCAACTAGGATTAATCTCTTTCTGTTGAAACAATTTGTCATTCCTAGATTTTCATATTTTTCATAGTAAGAATCCTATTCTACTAATTCTTCTTCCCTGGTCTTCTCTGCCTTCAGCTCTAATTTTCTTGATATTGTCCATCAGCCAATTTTCTAATAATGAGACTATTTCTGTTGTTGGAATGCATTGGCATTCTGCACCAAACCAAACAGCCCTTATCCACTCACAGAGTAAGAGGGCATGCTCTATTGATCCGTTTTTGTTTAAGCAAATTTGGCATAAAGGATTGTCTAGAATCCTTTTTTTGCATAGAATAGTATACACTGCAAAATGTTTTGGCTGGCCTTCCATAAAGGCATCTTAATTTTTAGCGGAACCTCCATTCTCCAAATTTCTCTCCATAGATCCCTATTATCTGTACTGGTAGATGGATTCCATTTATATCTGGTTAGATAATCCTCTTTCGCAGCATAATAGCCTGTTCTAATCGAATAAATTCTATCTTCTTTTTGTGGCCAATATAGACAGTCTTTCTTATTCACTACACTGATTGGAGTTCTGATGATGACTTCACTTGTTTGTTGTGGAAACATGTTGAAAATTTTGCTCTTATTCCATCCCATACCCTCTTAAATAAGCTCTTTAACTTTGGATGCACCTTGACTTTCTCCCTCCAATGGTCGGTTAGCTCCCTCGATCCAAGTGTCCCTCCAAATACTTATTTGCGATTCATCCCCTACACTCCATTTACCTTTTTTCTTAAGAAGTTCTCGTCCATGCACTAAACTCTTCCAAACCCATGATGACCCCTTTTTTATTCTAGCCTCCCAAAAATTGCCATCTGGAAAATAGATTGCCTTTAGAATCTGAACCCAAATAGAGTTCGGGTTCTTCAAGGCTCTCTAAGCTTGTTTTGCCAGATACGCAGTGTTTTGAAATTCTAAATCTTTAAACCCCAAACTACCATCTCGTTTACTTATTGTGACTGATTCCCAATTCTTCTAATGTATACCTCGTTCTTTTCCTGCTGAAGCCCACCAAAATCTAGCTACCTTAAAATTAATTTTCCTCCAAAAGACTCTTGGAAACTTGATCATATTCATAGCATAAGCAGGCACCGCTTGAACTACTGCTTTAATGAGTGTTTCCTTGCCTGCCTGGTTAAGGAGTTTCTCTTTCCAACCCTCCAACTTATTCATAATCTTATCCTCAATCCATGTTAGAGCTTTGTATAGAGATCTCCCCCATATCGCAGGTAGGCCAAGGTATTTTCCAGGTGATTCCCACGCCGGTATCCCTAGTATTTATTCAATATTAACCCTCTTTTGAATGGATACTTGATTACCAAAGGTGATACTTGATTTATTGAGATTTATTCGTTGACCCGAAGCCTCTGTGTATTCATTAAGAATTGTAACGATTTGAAAAACTTCTTCCTCGCTTGCCTCCGAAAAGATAATGCAATCATCTGCAAACAGTAGGTGAGTGATATTTGGGGCTGTAGGGACAATCTTGAACCCGGAGATTCTTCCCTCTGTTATTGCTTCATCCATAAGGATAGTAAACACTTCTGCTGCTAAGATAAAAAGGTAAGGCGAGAGCGGGTCACCCTGCCAAAGACCTCGTTGAGGCTTTATCTTCCTTGACAGCTTTTCGTTAATTTTAAACCTATAGTTCGCTCCTCTAACACATTCCATTACTAATTTTACCCATCTTGCTTGGAATCCAAAATCCAAAAGAACCTTTTCCAAAAAATTTCACTCTAGCCTATCATATGCTTTATTCATGTCAAGTTTGATTGCCAAGCTATTCGACCCTCCCTTTCCTTTCCTATTTAGACTATGGTAAACTTCTTGAACAATAACAACATTATCCTGAATGAGCCTTCCTCCCACAAACGCGCTCTATGTTGGTGAGACAATAGCTTCCAACCACTTCTTCAGTCTTAGCACAATTATTCTTGAGATTATTTTATAGATGAAATTGCAACAGCTAATTGGCCTAAGCTCATTTAAACTTTTTGGATTCCTTGTTTTCGGGATAAGAACCACTGTGGTCTCGTTTATCTCTTCTGGTATATGTCCGCTACTAAAAAAAGCTCTTACTACTGCACAAACTTTTTTATTAATTACCTTCCAATGCTTCTGGTAGAATAGCCCGTTCAATCCATCAGGTCCTAGAGCTTTAAGGCTATCCATGCTGAACACTGCCTTTCTTTCCTCTTCATCCGTAATGTCCATGAGCAATTCTTTGTTAATCTCCTCTGTTACTCGTTGTGGAATCTTATTAATTGTGCTTTCAAATCCATGTCTAGTTGAATAAGCAAATAGTTTTTGAAAATGTTCTTCAATATGCTCCATAATCTCGTTTGTGTTATTTAACCATTGACCAGAGGCATTCTTCAGCCTTTCTATTCTGTTTCTTTGTCTTCTGTGAATAGTGGTGGCATGGAAGAAAGCCGTATTTTTGTCCCCCCATCTCAGCCATTTTAATCTAGACCGCTGTCCCCAAAACTTCTCCTCTTGTTTCCATAATGTTGCTATGTTCTCCTTCAGAAGTTGCATCCTTCTTTGGTTCTCCTCTGTGAAGTCTAAACCATGTAGTCTTTTCAATTCCTCTTTCATTCTCTAGATCTCTCTATCGGCTCTTTTAAAGGTAACTTTACTCCACTTCTTTAATTCCTACTTGCAATTGTTGATCTTTCTGCTGATTTTGTCCCATTCATCGCCATTTTGCTCTTCCTTACACCAACCCTTCTTGACCACATTAAAATAATCTTCGTGGTCAGCCCAATAGGCTTCAAACTTGAAGTGTTTTTCTACCCTGTGAACCGGAATCACATCCAAAATAAGAGGACAATGATCTGAACTAACAACTGGCATTAACGATAATGATGCATTTTGATACATAGACATCCATTTTCAGTTCGCCAATGCCCTATCTATTTTTTCCCTTGTCACAAATCCATTCCTTGGATTGCTGAACCAGGTAAATGTTTCTCCCTTTAGATCCAGGTCCATCAAAGAGTTAGAGTCCACAAACTTTCTGAATTCTCGTATTTGGTTCTGCGGTTTCGGGTGTAGTCCAACTTTTTCTTCCTGACTTAAAATATCATTTAAGTCTCCGATAAAGAGCTGAGGGACTCCTTCATTGTTGTTTCTAGCTGTAATGCCCTTCCATTGATCTTTTCTCTTGTTATAATTCGGGTTTTCATACACAAAACTACCTATCCATGAGTTTCTATTTTTATCCTTAATTCGAGCTTTAATATAATTGTCACACCAAAAATAAACATCAACTTTATATATTTCATTCCAAAAGAGACATAGCCCTCCGGACAAACCCCGAGGTTCTATACAAAAAGCATTTTCAAAATGTAACCTTTTTTTCAGCCTAGTAATAGTTTTTTCCTTAGCTCTAGTCTCTATAAAAAATATTATGACGGGCTTAATCTGTTTACACAGACTATGTAACTCCGAAACTATCGTAGAGACCGCCACTCCACGACAATTCCAACTAATAATACTCATGGCTGAGTTGGGGCACGATAAGGCCCGCCTCCTCAGCCATTGAGTATTTCAAATATAACTACTCCCCTGTAACTGCTGATAGCTAGTCGCTGTCCATTCTTCATTTAAGTACTTCTTCCTTTTTGACACATTCTGAGAGTGCAGCATTGTTTCTTCTTTTTCACATAAATCTTCCATTTGCAAGTGATCTTCATTTCTTCTTCTCTTCAGCCTTAGATGATTTTGCATTCTCTGAGCCAACTCCATTTCGTAATCTTTTGCTATCGTGATCGCCTGGTCATTGCTTATAGTTTAATTTTCATCGTCATCCACCAGCTCCACAAAATAAGTATCACCATCCAGTGTCTTATAAATATGTTTGTTACTTTGTAGCATCTCGTTATTTTCTTCCTTATGTCCCCAGCAGATTTTTGTGTCTTTGCTTATAATATTTTGATGGGCTGTAAAATTAATATGGGCCTCTAAACTCCTCCCCATAATTTCTGCTGGTTTATTGCTCAAATGATCTTTCAAAAATTTTTCAACAGAACTGTTCCCTTCCTTTTCAACTAGCCTATCATTTTTTTGATGATTCTCCACATTGGACTTTAGTGGAGATTCAGCCCAATCCTCCTTCAATTCAGCTTTAATAGGTGTTCTGCTTGGCCCACCCCATTCTCTTCCCTTTCTATTTATCCTTCTTTGTTCCTCTAAAATCCTAGTAATCATTTTTAATTTCCTACCCGCTTTGTCATTATTTCCTTCTCTCTCTATATCTATATTCGGCGAAGATTCATGGATATTTTGTACCTGTTCTTCTGCTCTCTGATTGTCTCCATCTGCTACTTTTAGAGCCTTCTTTTTAGCAGAATTTTTCATTCACCTTCCTTTTTTCTGTTCACTTCCAGCTTTGCTTTCTTCTGTTCCCTATGGTAAGCCATCCTCGCTTTTCAATTCGTGAGCTTCACGCGCTGCTTCCATCTCATTCAGTCATGTAGAGCTTGTTCCTTTGCTACCTCTTTCCTCCCTCGGTTTCAGCCGTCTAGCCTGCGCCACCCCTAGACCCATTGAGTATTTTGGCTCTCTTGAATTCTAACAAGCCATTGCTGTTAGATTCTTGCACTCCTTCTTGTTGTGACCTATGATCCCACAGTTCAGGCAGTAACAGTCTTGTAATCTTTCATATTTGAATTCAATCTATAGATTTGGTAAGTTATTTCTGTCCATCCAGAACTCAGTAGGGAGAGGTTTGGATACATCAATTGCCACTTTAACCCTGAGAAAGGTCCTCTCTAATACCTCTTCCACCCTGGGATCTTCCACTTCTGCTACAATTTTCATTCTGTTACCAATGTCTTTTGCTATGTCTGCATTAATATACTCCTGCGGGAGTCTGTGGATTTGAACCCATAATTCCAAGTAATCATGTGCTACTTCATGCATAGATATCCGTTGGGACCATATTTGAAGATTGAGAATTTGTCTCCTTATGCTCCAAGGTCCTCCATTTAGTATTTGTAGCCCTCTTATTTCTTTCATTTATAATCATGTGACTAAAATGTCTAATCTGGCAACAAAATTAAAATCTATAGATATGAATGTGAGTAATTTTTTTTTAATTTATCATGAATTCATTTCTTGCCTGAATTTGGTTAATTTCAAGTGAATTACAATACTTTTAAAAAAATAAATTTTTTTAAAAATTAAGACATGTTAATTCAAGAGAAAGAAAGATTAAAGAAAATAAAAATACTTTTTTCGTCTCACAATTCAAACTAAATCGTAGCAGTAAGAATTAAGGTTGTACATAGATAAGATCGAATTAGATATAGCCAAAATTTTAATCCGATCTGCACTAAATTCATCGGATTGGATACAATATCTATATTTTTTATGTTTAAATTCGATCTGATCTGCATATTTGTGGATTGGATATTGGATATATCTGCATATTTGCAAAATAAAAAATGTTTTAGAAAACTCATTTCAAATAAATTTATAGCATATAAAATTTAAAAACATTATATTAAAAAATTACACGAAATATAAATATAAAATAAAAAAATATTCTATCACTCAAAATTAAGTTGATATCTTATTAAAAATTATTTTAAAAAATAATTTTCATAAAAAAGTACATTGTTTACTATCAATTTTTTTAAAACCAAGTCAACTTTATATAAGTACATTTTTTTATAATTTTTTTATGTTCTCTTCTTCTTTTTTCTCTCCCTCCATCTTCATTATCATGATCATAATCTATTTTTCTTCTTTCTTCTTCTCTTCTTCTTTCTCGTTTTTTCTATTTGTCATTTGATTTTTACCTTTTTTCTTTTTTTCTCATTTTTTTTATTATCATCGTCTTAGTTTAATATGACATAGTTAGTTTAAGAATAATAAAAATACATCATTTAATTATAAATAACGTAAAATTTTTGGTAAATAACACAATAAATTTTTAAAGTACTAGAGTTTTTTTATATGAGAATAAAAAAGGATAATAATAAAATAACAAAAAATATCTATAGACAAAAAAAATTCATTAAAAAATTTATGTCCTTCTTGCCAAATTTCGTGTCCAACGTCATTTTTCATTAAAAAAAAAATCTGTCTTGAAAATATTATGTCTAATATCCAAACAATTTTTAGACATTTATTATCCATATTTTTGTGTCTATTTTATAAAAACAAACCCAATTTAATAAATATCTACCATTATGATTCAATTAATTCAATTCAAGTAAGGAAGATGACTATTTTATTATTTTAATGTAAAATAATACATTTTTATGGTTGTTGAATCTTCACTATCATATGGACCAAATGAAAGATTGTATGTTATTTTATTAAAATAATAATGTGGTTCATATAATTAATAAAATCAATTCTAATTATAGTAAGTTAAATATGATGATTATTATTCAATAAAATAAATAGAATTTGTGAGATTTTAAATAATAAAATAAAAAATATCCATCTCTTTTCTTTTCAGAACAAAAAATAAATGTTATGTTTTAAAAAAATATATGTGACAGCAAAACAAAAAGATCTTTGTTCAACAACAATTATTTTTTGGTGTCATCAATGAAAAAATGAAAAAATA
Source organism: Arachis stenosperma (assembly GCF_014773155.1). Classification (NCBI taxonomy): domain Eukaryota; kingdom Viridiplantae; phylum Streptophyta; class Magnoliopsida; order Fabales; family Fabaceae; genus Arachis; species Arachis stenosperma. Next base: position 14,217,655 of record NC_080384.1, read on the forward strand.
GAAGGAAGAAAGGAAAAGAAAAAATAAAAAACACACAAAAATATAAATTTATTAGAATATTATAAAATAGCTTAGTTGGTTAAAGCTTGGGTACCCATAACCTGTAAATCACAAGTCTCTCAAAAACTAGGCTTTGACATCGAAACAAAGTCAAAAACAACATTTTAAAATTTACTTACAAAATCCGGATATGTTTATGAGTTATACTTTTATCATGTGATAATCATAAAATTTAAGATGTTTTTTGGGTGTTAAAAATAGTTTTTGAATTGATTGTACAAACAAAAACTAACAAATGATATAAAAAGTTTTTAAATAATTACAAGTCTAAAATTTTAACTCACTCAATTAATAAAATACATTTAAATATGTTTTGAAATAAAAAAGTATATTAATTTGTTGTAAATAACACAAAAATAACTAGACCTTTTAATATATAAGTTTAATACCACTTAATTAGTTTAATAATAAAAAAATATATTATTTATGAATTTTTGGTGAATAACACAAGAAGTCTTTAAATTTAGCAATAAAACTAAGAGCTTGTTTGAGTGACTTTTTAAAAAAAATCTTTTTTCAAGTCATCTCTTCTTAAAAGATCTTATTCTTAAAAGATCTTATGTAAAAATAAAAGTAATTTTATCTTTGGATATTTCATGCAAAGAGATTTTTTTTTTATCTATCAAATCAAAGTATTTTTTTGTTCATTTATTACATGAAAAAATATTTTTTTAAGGAGAAAAGATTTTTTAAAAAAAGATGTAAATTATAACTTCTCAAAAAAATTATTTTTTATTTGTCTAATACTTGTACTTTTATTGCTAAAATTTTGTCAAATATACTAAAAAATAAATAAAAAAGATATTTTTTTATCAAAATTATAGTGCCCAAACAAACACTATGAACACAAAAAAATGAAATTTTTATGAAAATACACTTCACTACTTAAGTGGTTATTATGAATGACTTTTATATACAATACTAAAATCTCATCCCATTTATAGTCATTCACAGTGACGGATCCAGATATTTTTTATAAAAGAAAAAAATACAGTAAAATAAATTTATTTAACATCAATATATTTATAATTTGGAAGATATAAAAAAATATTTATAATTTAAAATTAAAATTATATATATACATAAAAAAAACTAATAATTTTACTTATATTTATAATAGTTATATATAAGAGTTAAAAAAATATGAATTAAAATTCAATTAAAAAGTTAACTTTTTTCAATTAATTTCAATTAATATCAGTCAATTTATTTAAAATTATGTTATTTATCTTAAAATTTAAACCCTCAAGTTTTTAAAAAATTGAGAATTTTTATAATTAAAAATTAAGGTTGGATAACTAAAAGTCAACTTCTTATAATTTTTTATTATTTAATATATAAATAATATTTTTTATCTCAACCAACTTTTTAAAAAAATAAAAATTTTATTTATATTTAAAAAATTAAGCATCAATTTAGTAATTAATTAATTGACTATTTTAAAAAGAACATTATCACTATTTATTAATTTTTTTATTTTTAGTTTTGATACTAAATTAAATTTAATGCAATATATATAATTGCATATTAAATTTAACAAAATGTTTTTTTAACATCATTCTAAAAAAATTATAATTTAATATAGAAACAAAAATAATATAATAATAAGATTAAATATATTCATTTATATATAATTATTATTAATTTTTCATCACCCAGTGGAGGCAAGTGTCATCTCTTTTCTTAATCTAAGTCCATCCACGGTCATTCACCTCTTTTAATAAATGGTTAAAATTTAATCTAATCAAAAGTCTAGATCGATCATCTAAAATTTTTAAAACAAAAAACTAATCTATCACATTTATCTAAACTCTTTTAGATTATTCTAAATCACTTTATATATATATATATATATATATATATATATATATATATATATATATATATTCTAAAATGTTCTATAACCTCTTTGAGTCTTCTAAAATTTTATAAAGACTTTTAGAAATTTTCGAAATATTTTATAATCATCCAAAATATTCTCAAATATTTTAAATTACTAGAAAAACATTGTTAAATATAACATTTTAAAATTTATTATGATACATGCCTTCCAGTTACAATAAGAGAATAATTCTAACTGCTAACACCATAAATCGAATTTCAGGTATCAAGCAAGCCATCTTATAATTATTAGGGTGTCAAGTGACAACTCTATTGGTGAAATATCTGGGCATTAGTTTAGGAGCAAATCCAAAACTGATAAAAATATGGAAGACGATTATAGATAAGGTGGAGGAGAAATTGAATTTGTGGAAAGCAAAAATACTCAGTAAAGCAGAGATGTTGGTTCTCATCAAGTCAGCTATATAGCCTACCCATTTACTATCTGAGCTTGTATAAAATGCTAGTTGCGGTGGTAAAAAAAATCATTTCATTGCAAAGGAGGTTCTTTTGGGAGAAAGACGATGGTCGACCTGGGCTGACTCTGGTAAAGTGGGACATGATTCAGGCTCTGAATAAATTAGGAGGGTTAGGTGTGGGAGATGCGATGGTTCATAATACTGCCTTATTGTTCAAGTAGTGGTGGAGATTCTCTAAAGAAAATTGCCCACTGTGAAAGAAGATTGTGTATTCATGCAATAATCTGAACCCTAGACAGCTTTTGTCTACTCAAGAGCTACCGACAAAAGGGGGTCCGTAAAGAGATATATGTCACCTACAAATAAAAAAGTAAGATGTCAGACAAAAGATGATTGATGGACTTGCTATGGAAGTAGGAGATGGTAGATCAACCATATTTTGGGAGGATACTTGGTTACAATCTGGGAAGCTGAAAGACTCATTTCCGATGCTCTTCTTGGTTTTAAACAACAAATGATCCGTAGTTGGGGACTGTAGATTTTGGGACGGGATAGAGTGGGTGTGAAACTTCCAATGGAGGAGAAAACTCTGCCAATGGGAGACTGACAGCTTGAATCAATTGCTGGAGATCTTGCACGCTGTGAGATTAGTAGCAGGAATACAAGATAGAGTGGTGTGTAAATTTGATAAAGAAGGCATTTATACTACTAACTCATTTGTGCAGGTTTTGCAGGAACAAACTTTGACAGATGATATCCTTAGCTACAAGTTCACAAATGGAATCTGAAAAGGTTTAGTGCCCCCTCGGGTTGAGCTATTTACTTGGTTTGTGCTAGTAGGTTGAGTTAATACAAAGGATCGTGTGAGTAAAATGGGTATCATTGATCAAAATGATAACATTTGTGTCATGTGTAACAAGGAAGTTGAATCTGTACAACATCTGTTTGTTACGTGTGAGTTACCTGGCAAGGATGGTGCGCATGGATTAGTCATGTGGGTCGTGTTTGGAGCATCCCATAGTCTATAAAAAAACATTTTGAGAGCTGGAGGTTGATGCCTATAAAAAAAGACGAACGTAAAACATGGTTAGTGGGTTTCTTCTCAATTATATGAAATGTCTGATTGTGTAGAAATGAACATATTTTTCAAAATAAGACTACAGTTGTGGTGAATTGTGTTGCTAGATCACTTTGTTGCTCTGAAGAATAGTATGAAAAATAACTTATGTTATTGATGACTATATTAGAGATGACATACGAATTAGATCGTTGTTATCTCATAATTTATGTATGCTCCATTTAGTATGTTGAGCTTATCTTTCTTTCAAAAAAAATAGTGAATAACATAAACAATAAAAAATTATCAATAAGAATCAAGAAAGAAAAAAAGAAAAAAAAAAAAAAACAAGAGACTCAAAGATGGTCGATTTGGAAGGTACAGTGAAAAATTGTCATCAAACTATCCAAGTTAAATTCAAAATAAAAATAATCCATTCTTTCCTTTTAATCTTCTGTACATTTTTCTTTTTATTTGGTTGATTTTTTTTATCTATAATTTCATATTGTGTCAAATTTAGTTAAATATCCACCCTAGAAAAAAAGCTACACATTTTTGTTTATTAACAGCAAGACATCATATCCGGATAAAAAAATATACACTCTTTATGTTAGAGCAAATATGACAACCAAAAAATAAATAATAACCAAATATAACTAAACTACTAGCACATATATTCATATTTTCAAAAAAAAATTAAATCATCAAAATAAAAATATAATATCCATTCCCTTTTATCTTATTATCTTATATCTTATATCTTATATCTTATAAAATAATAAGATTTAAAAAATAATAAATATATTTTTTTATTAACTTGTTTGTTATTATTTTCTATTAAAAACCATTTTATTAATCATTTCACGTAAATAATTATTTAAAAAAATAAATATAATTATATGATCGTATAAAATATGTTATAAACTCTATAAATATATAACTAATTTAAGAAATAATTTTACTATGCAGATAATATATTTATTTTTGTATGGTTACTCAAAAAGAAGAGAAGAAAAAGGAATTTAGGATTTGTCATAGGGTAGGAGTATAGCACATTGAGGCGAAGGAAGAGTCTGTTGTTCATACGTTTCATCCCCCAAAGTAACAGAAAATTATACCCTCTCTCTCTCTCACACACACCCACACACCGCACTCCTCTCTCCCACAAAAACAAAACCCTATTTTCTGTCAATTCCGTTCCCAAAACACACACACTCACACACACAGCAACAACACTCCCTCTGTTCTTCGTTTCATCTTATTCTTCTTCATTCTGCTTCCTTCCATTCTCATTCGCACTATCTCCCACGCACAAAAATCTCTTGTTCTTTTTTTCTTTCTTCACTCCGAAACGCATTCTCCTAATCGGCGACACCGCTTTGGCTAGGTTGGGCGGTTACCGAAACGGTTGCGTTTCGTATCCTCACCAATCACTGCCTCCACCTCCTTCAACTCTAGGGTTAGTTTCTCTTTCTGCCTCTCTCTTATTATTTTTTCCCTCTTTCTCCTCACACGCCTCTTCTGTTTCTAATTTTCACCCTAATTTTCACGACTCTATCTAACCCTAGGTTCTTTCGTATCTGTTAGGGTTTCTGTATTTCCTAACGGTTTTTTTAATCTCTACGTTCTGCGCTCAACACAATAGGGATATTGCGTTCTCTTCAATTGCTGATTTCTGGAGTTCCATTGTTGCTATAACCGTGCCTGTTCTGGTGCGGGGATCGGTTTCTGCCATTTGGAGGTGAGGGCCTCTATTAGAGTTTCGTACTGAATGCGAATCCATCTTTTTTGCATGAAGATGGAGGCGTAGAGAACCCTTATTTCCCATTCACAGCATTGTCTTGGTTTTTTTTTTTTTTACAAGTCATTGGGGGAATTGCTTCTACCCCCTCTGTTTTGACGCCTTGTTTGATTGCGGAATATATGAGATAGTTTAGCATTGGATTGTAGTTTCTATATAGTGATAGAAGACCATTAGATTTGTGGGGTTGTTGCTACTGTGAGGATAAGCTCTCGGTTTATCGTCAGCTGGATGGTACTTCTGATTTGTGGATTAATCTAATTTCATGGTGGTATTGTTGCCATTGGCATTTGGAATTGTGTCGTTTCGGTACTGAAGAAGGTTATTTCTTAATTAGTCTTGGCATTTAGAGGGAAGAAAGATGAGTTGCTAGAGTTAGATTCGGAAGTTTCATAGTCAAGTATAAGTCTTTTTGTTTAAGGGGTAGGGGTGGTGAAGAAGGTGCTCGCGCAATTGAGTTAGTTCTGATCATGTTCAGTGTTCGTTATGGAAAAAAGTGAACCTGCGTTAGTTCCAGAATGGTTGAGAAGTGCTGGAAGTGTTGCCGGGGCTGGCAGTTCAGCCCACCATCCATCTACTCATACAGGTATATTCTTTGCTCTAATTTTTCTTGTATATTTTTCATGTTCTACATCTTTTACTAAAATTAAGGCTTCAGATAATTAGCTAATTATATTATTTTATGTATTTTCTCATATAATACAAATGTTATTCCTTTTCTTAAGTAGTTAATTATAATTATCAATTATTAATATATAGCAGCTAATACACACTTGTTCAGAAAATAACTGTAATCTCCATAAAGTTTTTTATTTATTAATCTTTTTTTGTTTTTGGGGGGTGGGGTAATAATAAGTTACTAACTCTTAGCATTGTTGTCTAGATGCTAACAATCACACAAGGAATAGATCTATTAAGGCCACAAATGATTTTGATGGTCCTCGCTCTGGGTATCTTGAACGGACATCATCATCTAATTCTCGGAGGAATTCTATTAATGGTTCTGCCAAGCATGCCTACAGTAGTTTCAACAGAGGTCATCGGGATAAGGATCGTGACAGAGACAAAGATAGATCCAGTTATGGGGACCACTGGGATCGTGACTGTTCTGATCCATTGGCCAACCTCTTTCCTGGAAGGACGGAGAGGGATGCTTTGCGGCGTTCCCATTCGATGGTTTCCAAGAAACATAGTGACCTTTTGCCCCACAGACTTGCAGTAGATACAAAATCTGGTGGCAATAGCAACCCTAACAATAGCAATGGTATACTTTCTGGGAGTAGTATTCAGAAAGCTGTGTTTGATAAGGATTTTCCGTCACTTGGAGCTGAAGAGAAGCAGGGAATAACTGAAATTGCAAGAGTATCATCTCCTGGTTTGGGTGCCACTGCTAGTCAGAGTCTACCTGTTGGCAGCTCAGCTTTGATTGGTGGTGAAGGATGGACATCTGCACTCGCAGAGGTACCTGCTATAATTGGAAGCACACCTGCTGGGTCTCTATCAGTGCAACAAACAGTTACTCCAACTTCTGGATCTATAACTTCAACGGCAAATACGTCAGCTGTTGGTCTTAACATGGCCGAAGCTTTGGCACAGACACCATCCCGAGCTCGTTCTACTCCCCAGGTAGTTGAGATAGTTGTTTTGTCCCTATCCTCATTTGTGTTCTTATATATAGTTATCATAAAATGAATTTATTTATGTTCATTATATCAGTAATTATGCTGTAACTAATTTTAGGTGTCAGTCAAAACCCAGAGACTTGAAGAGCTGGCTATCAAGCAGTCTAGGCAATTGATTCCAGTGACACCATCAATGCCTAAGGCTTTGGTGAGAAAACTGCCATTGAACTATTGTTTTATTCTTATGTCTGCTTTTAATAGTCATTTATTAGGAATCTTGCTTTTTCCACTCACTTATTCTTGGCCAATTTAGTTTTTCTAATGAGAGGTATAATATTTGCAAACTTCTGATTTGAGGTTGAGAATTTGGGATAATGGGGGGAAGTATTAGAAGTTCACAGTTGTGAACAACCTGGAATGCATTACAGATGATGGGGGGATTCTTGGGAAGGCATTAGACATGCAAAAACGGCCAAACAAATTATTCAATATAAAAATCCCCTAGTCCTGTTTGGTATTGATTTTTATCATTTATATGATTGGGATGACTTGGCATCGAATTGGTGCACCATTAACAAACTAGAGATCTTGTAACCTTGTGTTGCTCCATTGGTTTTATTTTGTGCTATTGCAAGCAGATTTTATTCAGCGCTTTCTGAAGCCTCTTCCCCCCAATTAAAATTTGACATTACTTTTAGTTATTTAGGTCAAGTGTTATTTGTGTGAATCAAACGTGGGAAACGTGTTAAGGTGCTGCTTTGTTTAGGGCGTCTACAGAAATTTGTGAATACAAAGTGGTATTAATGGAAACTACCAAGCTGTATGTAACTTTGTTAGTACTCTCTTTCACCATTCTTCCTCTATAAATAGCCAAAGTGTTATCCATTATTTATATGGAGTGGTATTTTTGGCAATGTCCAGTGGCATTCTTGGCAGGTATAACAATTATAGGAAGCATATACAATGTTTCTAGTTTGCTCTAAAGTTTATCTTTATACTTGATTGCTATTTCTGACTCAATACACAACTTTTATGACTAGAGTGGTATTTATGGCAACCACTATCTGTTCCTCACTTTATTAGTCCTTTCCGCTTTCTTCTGTCTTTCCTCTATAAGCAACCCAAATATTTTCTATCATATATACAAATATGCTGTATGGTTTTTCTCTCCCTTGCTTGAAAACCTTGCATTATGTCATGACAATATACTCTGGTGTAATAGGGTGCATTGAATTAATGAATATAATGTTAATAGTAATATCTATCCTGACCATAAGTTTTTGCATTCTGGTACCTTAAGCATGATCTAAGATTGCAACATAGAGTAGCATTAGAAGTACTTCATTATTTAGCTAGATGATATTTTTTGGCCTTTTAGGATTTGATTATGTGGTCTGAATTCAAAGGCTAAAGTAGATCGCAAGTATCACTGGTTGATTTATTTTTATTTCTTTTTTGCTTCAACATTGTGCACCGGGCAGTTTATGAACGTGTGTGTTAGTTTTACAATTATTGGTTTATAAAATAGTTTTGCTACTTTCATATTAAGTGACACCTTGTCATCTCTTTTGACATTTCTCTTGGCATATTCTGGTTCTAGCACAACTTCTGGGAATGATAATGATATATGGATGTAAATGATGTCAAATTGAGTTATAATGATAATGATATATGGATGTAAATGATGTCAAATTGAGTTATGGATATGTTGCAACACTAAGTTTCTGCGACAAAGGTTGTGATTTCTTTTATATTACACTGGTGAGTTGCTGATGGTGTTCTTTTTCAGGTTAACAATTCTTCTGACAAGTCAAAGCCCAAAGCAACAGTAAGAAATGCTGATATGAGTATTGCTGCCAAAAGTGTGCCACAGCAACCCTCTGTGTTGCACATTGCTAATCAATCTGTTCGCAATGTAAATGCCAAAGGTGATGCTCCAAAGACATCTGGAAAGTTTACTGATCTGAAATCAGTGGTTAAGCCAGTTGTCTATGAAAATGGTATTTCCCCTCATCTCAAGGATCCACCAACTCCAACAAATTATTCTAACAGCAGACCTGGAAATCAACTTGCTGTTGCTTCAGCAGGTGCCTCAACACCTTTGAGGAATCCCAATAATGTTAAATCCCCGACCGAGCGGAGGGCACCTTCTTTGGATGTTAAATTAGGTTCCACTATGGATAAGAAACACTTGATGTCTCAACTCCAGAGCCGAAATGATTTCTTCAATAACATCAAGAAGAAGACAATGATGAACACCTCCACAGCTCTTCCAGATTCAAGCACAGTGATTTCACCACCCACGGTGGAAAAATCTGATGACATAGATGGGGGAGCCAGTGGCCTTCAAGCAGGTACTCAAGATCTTGAGAACAATGCTGAAATTACCAGCAATGGTAATGCTCATGGAGATGTTCACAGAGTTGCTGATAATGAAGAAAAAGATGCAATTCCTGATGAGGAAGAGGCAGCATTCCTTCGTTCTCTTGGCTGGGAGGAGAATTCTGGTGAGGATGAGGGACTCACAGAAGAGGAGATCAATGCCTTCTATCAGGAAGTGAGCACTCTTAATCTGATTTTGTTTTCTATTGAAGATCATTTGAATTGGGATTTTTCTTGGCTTTATTCGTTAATTAAATTTATAATGTGAGCTCCATCTTTGCGAAAATTAGTTCAAAACTTGCTTGCAAGACTCGAGTGAATTGGTATAACATTACATCTATAATTTAGTGAGGGGATTTTTAAGAACTTAATGTGAAAAAAACTTGGCTGGGCAAATTTTATTGTTTTATCAAATTCATTTTGGCCAAAAGGCTTACTTATGTTTACTCTGTGGTTGTAGTGCATGAAGTTGGGCACCACTACATTAAAGCTATGCCAGGGAATGCAGCCAAAGTTGTCCAAGTTGCTTGAATCATATGCTACTAACATGAATGGTGCTTCTGCTGACTCCGGATCTGAAGCTTGATATTGTTTTATCATGGACAGATCAAAGTTTCAATTTTTGATGGCAGATGGCTAGTAACATTCTTCCCTTTTGATTTTAAAGGCAGAAAATTTGAGAGTGAAAGGTGGGTTTTGATTGGAGACCCTGCATTTTGCAAATATTGCAATAAGTCACAGGTGCCTCAATCCTGCCTGCTTAACAGGGTTTTTCTTTTTTTGGGTTAAAAGTTATAGGTTGGTTGGGTAGGATAGGGTAGGGGCCATTTTGTCTGCAGTGGAAGGTGCTAGGCAATTGCATCTTTTGGGGTATTTTGATCCGTTTTTCTTTCAAGAGGGTTTGATTCTACATGATAAAAAGTTTATGATGTTTTTGGTCAATTTTACGGAAAAAAAAGGAAAAAATCAAAAGTTGACTTTAAATTTTAGAGTATGTTGATATGATTATATTCTTGGGAAGTCTGGCTTTTCGTCAGGGGAAGTAACCGGTTGTTTTCCACTGTCAAAGATCACGTCAATACAGGAATTCGCTTTGTAAATCCGTTCTCAATTGAATACTATTTTCTAATATTTCAATTCACAAGTGTTAATCTCTTGATTCGTTGGGAAGAGATAAATACAGCGTGGCACTGCCAATCCCGTTTTACCATGTGTTTTAGGATAGGTACTTAGAATACCCATAAAAGAACAGAACATGTGATATCCTGTCCATTTTTCTGTCACAGTTTAGGACATGCATAAATACAACTGTAATCATAAAGGGGGTTTATCTTTGTTCTTTTCTTGAGAGAAAAGGATACATCACAATCAAGTTTTTACCACTTTGGGATTTCCATGTTCTCAATAATTTGGGTAATTTACTTATATAAATCGTATCAACACCAAAATTATTAGATTATCCTAAAAGTAAAATGGCTATATTTTGTCCTCAAATTTTTAATATAAATTGTGGATATTTTAAAAATTTACAAATAAATGTAAGGGTTATGTTACACATCCTAAGTATTTTTTTATTCAAGTTTTATCTAAGTAGGTCCAATAACAACAAAAACTACTCTCATTAAAAGAGTTTTATTACACACGCTTTATCTTCTCTTCATCTCTCCTGTGCTGTTTCTTCTTCTTTCCTGTGCTTCTTTTTTTTCTTTCAAATATACGCATACACATACGTCATCTTTTTCTTTTAAATTCAAGTATACCTCCTCATTTTCTTCTTTTTTTTCCTCTTTCGTTATCGTCATCACCAATAACACCAACATTTTGCTAATTGATTATTTTTTCAATCGAATTGAATGGAATGTAATTGCTGAATTGAATTGAATTGAATAGACGCAGGTGTTCTGAATATGAATTGAATTGATAATCTCTACATTGTAGACAGAGGTGTTTCGAATTTGATTTTATATAATGGATTATGTTTCGTTCATTCAGTACTATACAATTGTTTCATCATGAATACGTGTTCGGTTCATTATGCAAAAAGTTGTTTGAATTTGATTTTATATAATGGATTATGTTTCGTTCATTCAATATTATACAATTGTTTCACCATAATAACATGTTTAGTTTATTTCTGTTCTACACAATTCAAAACTCTTCCTCTTTCCCTTCTACTACTTCTTTACCAAGAAGAGAATGAGGAAAAGACAAAAAGCAACAACAACAAAAGAATGACGATAAGAAGAAAACACGTTAAGAAGAATGAACGTGAAAAAGAAGGAGGAGAATAAGGGGGAGGAGAAACGCGAAGAAGACGCTCCGTGGGTAAACAAGCGTGAGAAGAAGAAGCGCGGGAGAGAAGAGAAGAAGAAGTGCGGGAACGGGAGAAAAGAAGAAACGTGAAGAAAGAAGAAAGTGGGAAAAACGTGATCTAAAATTGTTTGGATGAATTTAGATGCCAAAATTGTTTGAATGTAGGAATATCTCTAAATGAAAAACTCGTTTGGTTCATGTCTTACAAAGGCTGAGACACAGACACAAAGACATAAATACTGAGACACGCACACATACACAAAGACACGGTTAAAAAGTATTGTGTTTGGCAATTATAATGGACAGAGTACACAATATTTTAAAAAGTCTATTTTACCCTTGATATATGAAAAAATTCATTAACTGCATCTCTATCCATTCATCTTCTTCCATCAACTTGATTCGTATTTCTAACAAAAATAATTTATAATTCTATTTTCATAATCCAGAATAAATTCAAACAACAAAACAAAATTTTACATAGATATATATTATTAGGGTTTGTGTCAAGAAGATTAAAGAAAGTAGAAAAAAAAGAGAAATAAAATTATGAATTACAAACATGAATGTAAAAATAAAATTATGAATTGTAAAAATGAATGTACTCTATTTTAGTAACTTGTACTCAGTCAATATATATACTTAGGATGAAGGTGAATAATAACAAAGATGAAAGAAAGTGCGTGGAGAAAAAAAAGAGAAAAATGAGACAAGGGTAAAATGGTATAAAAATATAATTTCATTTGTGTTTTAAGTCAAAAATTTGTGTCTTACCTTTTTGAAGAGACACAAATTACATGTATTTTATGGGTATTCATGTGTAACCGTGTCTCTCTCAATTTTGTATCTTAATAACCAAACAGTGAACATGTATACCTGTGTCTATGTCTTTGTGTCTTGTCTTCAACAACAAATGCTACCTAAGGTTGCGTTTGTTTATTGTATTTTAAATACATTGACACAGACACAAATACACAAAGAGACATATACACAAAGATACACAAATTTTTTATTGTGTTTGGTGATATTGGACAAGACACACAATATAAACTAAATATCAATTTTACCCTTATATTATCACCAATGGAATAAGGACAATAGTAAATTACTAAGAATAAAAGAGTAAATATTTGTGCCTCATCAACGTGTCTCTGTGTCTCATCTTTTTTGAAGGACACCAAATACATGTATTTTATGTATATTTGTGTGTTAGTGTGTCCTTCAAAAATCTGTGTCTTAACAAACAAACGATGGATGTGTACCACCGTGTCTATGTATTAGTGTTTGGGTCTTATCAAACAAACGCAGCATTAGAGAACTTACTATTTATGACATAAATAGCATGGACTTTGCGTTAGTAAATCATAAAATTTGGGTAGGTTTTGAGTGATGTACGTAATCCACAAAAAATTCTCACGATTTACCATAGCCTTTCATGAAACTCAAAAAAGACCCACGATTTTATGCAAGGTTGCATAAAATTCTATAAAAACCCATAATTTACTATTAAGAGAGGAGTGTGTATAAATTTAGTGTGAAGTGATCAAACACAATTGTTTACTAATATCAACTTTTTCGTTTCTATTATATAAATTTTTTATGTTGACAATTGATATTTTTTAAGTTTTAAAATTATTATTTATAGAGATTTTATTTAATTTAAGTTTTATTATTTAAATTATTTACTACTTTTTAATTTCATATACTATTTATAAAATATTTAAAAAATACTGTTGAACTTAAAAAAAATGTGTGTGTATAAAATCCTAAATCTATATATAATTAAAAAAATTATATTAGTCTGTTGTTAAGTGTTTTTTATTATTTGAGAAATATAAATTTAATATATCTTACGTAAAATATAGATAAAATGTCATAAAAAGATTTTAAAATAAAATATTTTAGAATTGAACAAAGATGCTGATATTAAGTATAAATATTAAGTGTGTTTTTAATACTTAATATTAGGGTAATTTATATAAATAAATAATTTAAAATTAAAAATTACTCATGTCCTAAACCAATTTAAAATAGAAAGTGTAACGAGAATTAGTTTAAAATATTTGCGTAATTTTTAATTCTAAACTATTTATTCATGTAAATTACCTTTAATATTATTATAGAATGGTTCAATACGTGCCATTTTCCAGTTTAAATTTTGATCCAATGTAATTGCTGACTCGGGTTCGGGTTGTATATTTAGTCCGATCCGGTTTTAAGTTTAAAAAAATTGATGAATTTTTCCTAACAAAAATTATTGCTTTTATAATTCAAATAATAATCATTACCAAAAAAGAAATAATTTTCATACTACATTGGCACACTGCAAACTAATCTTCTCGAACAACATAATATATTTTTTTATTGGTGCTACACCTACGAATATTTTTAATAATCAACTCCAATCAAATTAATTCAATCCTAGTCAAAACTGTTCAACATTCATACAACATATATACATCTTTTTTCTTTTTTTATGTTTCTTTTTATTGACAAAACACTGCAATTTTTGTTAAAAACTACAGATTTTTGTCCTCATAGTACAAATATTTGTTATGAATATATTTTATTAATTCAGTGAGTCAATTTTAGTAATTTTGTTAAATATATATAAAGAAAAAATAGATGAGTCAATATTCTGAATATATAATTTTTTAATAATTTTTGTATTGTGTATTGAAAATTTGGGTTATAAAAAAATATAGGTATTTATACCATGACCCAACGCTACGGCCTAAGTTCAAATAAACTAAAAAAAGGCCAATTCAAAAGTTGACCTTAACACCTAACCGACCTCTCCAAAAAGAGGTCGGTTTCGACATGAGCTTCTCCTTAAGGAGGTCGGGTTCGAGATACTTGGGCGGATAACACTTATTCAAATAAATAACTATCCCTGAAATCTCTCACCCACTTCCAAAAACAATATCTCAACCACCCTAGGATAAAGGAACGGTTATCCACCTTCAGAAGTGGAACTACTCCAACGGTGGTTATTGAATCACCACTATAAATACACTAACACCCTTCATGTATCTCTAAGTTCTAATACATTCTAAACCTGCTTAACCCCTTGCTGACTTAGGCATCAGAGTGTCTTTGCCAGTACCACCCCCATTCTTTCATACACACAACCCGGACGACGGCTCCCAGACGCGAACCAAGTCGGAGACCACCCTCTAGTAACACTTGGGCCAATCCTTCCAGCCCAATCCACCATTCTCAGGTTACCTACATAACATTGGCGCCGTTGTCAGGGACCTGAAAGATCAACGCATGATGGTGGATGACCTAAACGAGGACGGAAACACCGCGTTCGAATCTGAGCAAGAAAACCAAGACGCAATTAACAATGACAGAGCCATAATCACTCTGCAAGGAGCGGGCAACCAGCACAGAGAAGGCCCCTCAGGAGTGAAGGACCCAAAGGGAATGCCCTTTGAGGTGCACGAACCAGGGAAAGAAGGACAACCCCATGCCGCCGACCTCATGGGACTGCTCCACGGCCACCAAGGACGGTTGGAGTAGCTAGAGCAAGAACTAGAGCGACACTGGGAAGTGGAGAGAAACTTGAAAAGAGAGGTCGAGTGACGAAAAGAGCTTAAAGAAAAGCTCTTGAGGTTAGAATCTAATCTCCGAGGTCGAAACTCTCGTAGTGACCGAGAAGACTCTCCCCTGGAGCGAGAAGACCCGTTCAGTGAGGACATAATGAGGGCAAAAGTTCCAGGGAACTTTAAAATCCCCGATATGGACCTATACGGCGGTATTACCGACGCAAAGCATTACCTGAGTAATTTTAAAAGTCAGATGTACCTAGCTGACGCTTCTGATGCTACTCGCTGTAAGGCCTTTCCGACGACTTTGACAAAGGCAGCGATGAAATAGTTCGATAGCCTCCCCCCAGGTCGGTTATCAATTTCGACGACCTCTCCCGAAAGTTCATCATGCAATTTTCAATCCAGAAGGATAAAGTAAAGCACGCACTGAGTCTCCTGGGAGTAAAACAGGAGGTCGAAGAACCTTTGAGGGACTACATGGAAAGGTTTCAACAAGGCATGCCTAGAAATTCAAGATTTTCCTACAGAAGCAGGCCCATAAAGAAGAACTCAAATTAATCCTTGAAGTCTGAGAACAAACCCAGATAAGGAAAGCAGCGCTGAAGCAAAGGATGATAAGCAGATACAACAAGAAAATCATTCGATGAAACTTCATCCCAGACGACTTAGTCCTGATTAAAAATGACATTGGCATCAACAAGTCGGGAGAAGGAAAACTCGCTGCTAATTAGAAAGGGATACTACAAGGTAACCGACCTGAGCGGTACCGAACTACCAAGATCGTGGCATGCTTGTAATATGAAGAGGTACTATAGTTAGAAGCGAACTCCACTCCCTGATGTACTCTTTTTCCCAACTTCACGGTTTTTTTTTTTCCAAAAAAGGATTTTCCTGAAGAGGGTTTTAACGATGCATCAAAGTGGGGGCTAAGGGTCACTAAGTCTCAAAAATCCCTTAGTAGCTCAAATCAAAAGTTACCTCCATTAGTAAACAAAGGTTTTTAGGCCATCTCTTTAATAATTCCATTGTTGCCATTATTGCTCTACAAAACGCACTGATTTAAGCTCGAAAAAGTGTCAAAATCCCATGGCCGACCTACGTGGTCATCAGGATAAAAATGACGAGGTACAAGTCACTGTAAAGAGGTTACAAAAACGATCATAGAAAAACGTGAAAACGGCAAACTAGTCAGAAAATCCGAAAGAAATTGAAATGCATCGCAAAAGTAACCTAAGTTATGAAAACAATTCAATAAGCAAAAAATTGAATATGTGAGGAATACAAAAGATATAAGAGATCCCTCAAAAGCAAAAGCAGAAGCTATTTAAGGTCTTCGAAAAAACCACGATAGCTTAGACAAAAAAACAGCTTATCCAGCAAAAAGGTTTCTCCCAGAAACCAGAAAGAGCCTTCATAAAAACCTCATAAAGGAATCGAAGCATGCACACGCAAAGAATTTTCAAAGCCCTTATCCAAAAAAGGGGCAAATTAAACAGCGCAATTTTTTGTTAACGGCCAAAAGACCGAAAAAAGTCAAGAACAACCACAACACATAAAAAGGTAAAATTGATCATAGAGGGGCCCACAAGCCGGCCCCAAATAGCTGAAATTAATTAGAAGGATTGGAATCATCAATAGGAAGGGAGCTCGGATCTGCAGCAGGAGTTGGAAGGGTCGGAGCGGTCTCTTCAGGAACAAAAGTCGGAGCTTCTGAAGAACTCGGCAGGTATCCCTCTTGTTGCTCCCCACGAGGAGGAGACTCAATAAGCCTTTGCTTGCGAGTCTTCAGCTCGGAATCCGTCTCAGGACGAGGAGGAGAGACAATAGCTCCATCAATAACAATCTTGTCGGGATGGAGGGGAGAAAGGTTCAAGCCAGGAGCAATAACTCCGACCTGTTCCTTAAATATCCTCCAAGCCTCCTCCGAACTCTCCGCTATGGAATCCTCCAAATCCTGATAGGCCTCTCGATTCAACTCAATCTGCTTTTGAAGATCAATATTATCAGCAAAGAGCCTGACATAATTCTGCTCCGCCTTCTCCTTCAACCCCTCCGCCATAGCACACTGACCCATAAGCTTCTTCTCCCTCTCCTGAAGCCGGGTCAGCTCCTCCTTCATCCAGGCCACCTCCTCTTGAAGCCGCTTCTCCTCTTCTTGATAAAGGACAAGCCTCCCCTGAAGTTCCTTTATAGTTTTTTAAGAAGAGCCTAAAGAACTCAAGGGAGTTTTGTCCAAGCTATCAAGAAGAGCGGTGCAGACCCCAACAGACCGAACCCCTGCCCAAACCAAGACTTGAAGATGATTACAAAGGGAAGCATCATCCATAGCAATCTGGCTATGAGGGAAGATGTGCTTCCGAACGAATTTAGGACCATCAAAGCCAGATTTTCCAGCAATAGAACTGGACTCCGCAGTCTTTCGCTTCTTTTTCTCTGGTTCGGGAAGTGATCCAGCTGGGGGATAGGGACATGAGGAGGGAGAGAAGAAGCAGAGGCAGAAGTTACCATAACTGGGCGAGAGGAGGACCCCATATTACGAAGAGGAGGAGGAGGAGGAGCGCTAGTAGCCTTCGCAGCATCAGCTCCAGCCCGAGCCTTCCTTTTGGCCTCTTGGACCTTTTGGTAAGCAGCGCTGGATCTATTCTTCACCATTTCTGAAAGAAAGAAACAAGAAACAATCAACTTACAATAAAACAAGTCGGATACCTTCAGAAACAACTACAAAAAGGGAAAACTACCTAGCTGGGTCTGCACGAAACTCGGAGAACCCAGAAGAAATCTTTTAGTGTCCAAATTAGGGGCCCTCCCCCAAGCTTCATGGAAAAATTCCACTACGGCCTCCTCAACTTCGTCCAAGTCATTCAGGCCGTACTTATCTATAGGGGAGGCCTCCATCCAGTAAAGAGGAAATCGAGGACGACAGTTCTCATCGAGGAAAAAGGGATGGTGACCCTCTAAAGCTTGGACTTTGAAAAAAAAAGTTTTTAAAATCGTGGAAGGATTCGTCAAAAATAGAAAAAACTTTTCGACCTTTAATGGCCCGGAAAGATACCCACTGTTGTTTATTATTTTGAGCGCTGAAAGGCTTGGTCAGATGAAAAAGATAAAAAAAGATATTTAAAGAAGTCGGGAAGCCTAACTCTCAGCTGACATGTTGGTAAATTTTCATAAAACTCCAAGAGTTGGGAGGGTGTTGGGTAGGAGCAACTCGGCAGTAAGATAATACCCTCATCTTAAAGTCAGAAAAAGGCAGAAGAACCCCCAGACGGGTGAAGAGGCAATCATACATAAAGAAAAACTGAGGGCTAGAATCAGCAACCCTCCCGAAAAAAACCCGGTCTTCAGGACCCGGGGCTACCAATTCGTACTTTGGCTCGTCAACCTCATTGCTACAAATCCTATGGTGGGTGCGAAGGTCAGTAATATAATTAGTATCTACTAAAGGATTTTTCTCAAGTACCATATCGTCTACCCATCTCGAAAGGGACTCAGGGATTTGGGAAGACATTTTTTCAAACAAAATGAAGTAGTTATAAAAGTGATAAGACCTACAAAGAAAAATGAAAGATCATCAAAAACGGGACTTTCGAAGACAAAGCAGTCTTTCTCTAAAAAAGCAAAATCACCAGACCAACAAATGGACTTGCAAAGATACTAGCACCTTACATTACAAACGGGGAACTGTAAAATGCACGAAAACCTCCGCCAACTTGTGAAGGAAAGCACAACGTAAATATTCAAAGAAGATAGAAAAAGAACTAACCTTTATCTATGAGCATAAAGAGGAATAACCACAGCAGTAGTGAAGCACCCAGAGAAGGAAGGCTAAAAGGATTTTTCTTGTGAAAGAATAAGAAAAGCAGGCAAGAAACTTCGAAGATGAAAGAAAACAAAGAAAAGAGAGGAAAAAGTATTTATAATACAGCAGGGGCACAACGGTAAAAAACGTGGCCATTAAAGAAACGCGCCGTTACTAATGTAACTGCCCCCACGTGTAAATGTGAAACTCCAAACAGGCGCGACGTTTGATTAGACACGGTGGTTGAAGCCCAGAATCACGTCAAGTGCAAACTGAAATCACGTCGGTTCCCAACTTGAATAACCCCGAGCTCAATTCGTACTCGAATCCAACTCATAATCAAAGAGATCGGACTTGAGCAGGGGCACTGTTCATACCCTAACCCAACGCTACAACCCAGATCCAAATAAGCCAAAAAAGACTCAGTCCAAAGGTTGGCCTTAACACCCAACCGACCTCTTCAGAAAGAGGTCGGTTTCGACATGAGCTTCTCCCCAAGGAGGTCGGGTTCGAGATACTCGGGCAGATAACACTTATTCAAATAAGTAACTGCCCTTGAAATCTCTCACCCACTTCCAGAAGTAATATCTCAACCACCCTAAGATAAAGGGATGGTTATCCACCTTCAGAAGTGGAACTACTCTAACGGTGGTTATTGGATCACCACTATAAATAGACTGACACCCCTCAGATATCTCTAAGTTCCAATACATTCTAAACCTGCTTAACCCCTTGCTAACTTAGGCATCGGACTACCACCCCCCATTCTTTCACACACACAACTCAAACGGCGGCTCCCAGACGTGAACCAAGTTGGAGAGCACCCTCCAATAACACTTGGGCCAATCCTTCCAGCCTAATCAACCATTCTCAGTTTACCTACGTAACAATAGGATACCAATATACTATTTGTCAACTTATTACCAACAATAATTAATAATTATATTTTAATTACAATTAGCATTAAATTGACTTAAATTAATTAAAATTTTGAATTATAAGGACTTGTAACTGTCTAAAGGAGAGTTGCAACGTGAATGTTCGAACGAGTCACGCAGCCCTTTATCTCACCCATCTCCGATGCCATTTATCTCACCCATCTCCGGTAGCGATGTGAATGTACGAACGAGTCACTCGCCCCTGCGTCCTCCCCCACCCTGGCATCAGTCAGTGTTGCATCCTCTGCCTCCACCATTGCTTCCTCTGCACGACGTGCCAAACATGTTGTCTACGAAGCCACTGCCTGCATTACGCCTCTGCCATCCCCTCCGCCATTGTCGTCTTTGTTGTCACGCCGTTCCTCCTTCACCACCATCGTCTTCATCGCCACGCAAAACCCCTTCCTCGTGGAGTTGCCTTGCGTTGTGCCGTTAGTTGCGATGCTCGAAATGCGTGCGGTGGTTCGCGTCTGCGCCACCGCCATGGCCTCCACCCAGACGATCTTCTAGGCAGTGCTAGTGCCCTCCGCAACCAATCTCCATTGCCGAAACGCGTGCTTTTCATGCGCAATTTTCTCCTCCACAAGACCACCGCGGCACCCTCCCCCTTGAGATTTACCAAGGTTGCGAAAACCGGACCGGTCATTGAACCAGTCAAGTGACAGGTTCAATGGTTTAATGGTTCAACTGATGTTCAACCGGGGTTGAACCGATTTCATTAAATATATAATAAAATTATTAATAAAACTCCAACTCTCCAATATGTGAATTTCTGTAATTTCTGTAAGTCAATCAAGTCCCTTTGCAAAACATCCAAAACATGTACCCAATCTAAGAATCATAAACATAATTCAACCAAATCATATGAAGCCATATAGCAAATTCAATACAGAATTGTGGCAATGCTTTTATTTTGAATCAATAATATCAAAACAACAATTCACCAAAATAAATACAACAGGTTGGATTTAAAAATCAATCTCAGTCGAATTAATAAATTAAACAATTGAATTTGTGACTCAATCTCAGCAGAATTAATTCAATATGAACAAACTAAATTCAAATAAAAATTCCAGACATTAATATCTCAAAATTCAGCAGAATCATCAATAATACATCATATGCATGTTTAGAATAAATTTCAAATTTCAGAGGGATAGAGTCAGGAAAACAGAATCAGGGAGTGTTAGAGACTAAGACTTGAGACCTGAGAGGGTTGAAGGCTTGAATCAGAGAAGAAGAAACTTGAGAACTGAGAACTGAGATCTGAGACCTGAGAGGGTTTAAGCAGAGACTAAGACATGAGACACGATGAAAGGTAGTCGCTTTGACTTCGAGACTCCACACGAAGAAGAGAAGCAACGACGGTGAGACACGGTTCGGAGCATAGAAGCAGAAACAACGCCAACGAGGAAGGGCGAAGGAGGAACGACGAGGAGGGGAGAGCGACGACGACCCACGGCGAGGAGCAGCGAAGCGGCGCGACCCACGGCGAGGAGCAGCGAAGCGGCGCGACTCACGGCGACAAAGCGAGCTCGTACAGAGAGGGTGACAAGTAGAGAAGGGGTCGGCGATGAGTTTAAGCTCTGAAATGGGATGGTGGGTGGTGGCTATTCTTGGAATTCGAAAAGAGGAGAGGATTATGGGTGGGACTAGGGTTTTCTGGTGGGTATGAGTGAGAGAGAGAGAGACAGAAAGTGGTGGGGTGTGGATTGGGGCCTTTTTGGCCTTTCTTCTTCTTTTTTTTTCCACCTTCAAAACGACGCCATTTAGTAGTTTAATTTTCAAACAAAAAATCGCTAAAAAACCGAACGGTTCTCCCGGTTCACCGGTTAACCACTGGTTCGACCAATTTTTTCACCGATTTTTTGCCAGTTTCTGACCTTATCCAGGCCGATTAGGTGACCGATTTCTGATTTTTCAGTTGAACCGGCCGATCCGGTTCTATTTTCATAACCATGAGATTTACATTGCCGCCATCCACCACAGTGCGCTCCCTCTATCGATTTCTACCTTCTCAATCCTCCACTAAAAGACACATGTATAACGAGACACATTCACAAAAAACACTTCTATTAGACACAGTTATAAAAAAGACACGGCCCAATAAAAAGATACATTTTCATTAGAAGTCCGGTGCAGCGGTGACGGTGACCTTTGTGTGGAACCGCAATGGTGACACTGAAGACAATGGTAATTAAAAAAAAAAAGAAAAAATGGTAAAATATAATTTTAAATTATGGTAAATTTGAGTAATTAAGGTGTGTTTTTTTGTTTAATGAGCTTTAAAGTCTGGCCCAATAAAAATTGGTAAGAATTGATAAAATTCTTCTTAGTTACATAACGAAATTGGAGTTAAACCCCAAAATGGTCCCTGAGATTGGCATTTTGCACTGAAATCGTCCCTGAGATTTCAATTGCACCAATTACGTCCCTGAGATTGAAAAAAATGCACCATAGTAGTCCTTGATCCATTTTCCATTAACGGTGTGATGACATGGCATGATGACGTGGACTGTAAGTGACACGTGTCACTTCATGATTTGGCCACGTGTAATGGTAGGATGATGTGGTGACCAGTGACACGTGGCATGCTGACGTAGATAGTTGTGCCACGTGTCACAATGTTATTTGGCCACGTGTCCAGTTGTGCCACGTGTCACAACAGTATTCGTCCACGTGTCATCCATTATGCCATCGTTGTATATGCACCAAATTAGTCCCTCACTTTGCATTAAGTGACTCATTTTAGTCCCTGAAATTGAATGTCGTGCACCAAACTAGTCCCTTCATCAATTTTTTCTCATTTTTTTCTATAAATTCAAATTTCTCAATATTTTTGAATGCATTAATTTCAATTCTATTTTTTCACATGTTCTTCAAATAAAAGTGTTTTTATAAAATATTTTTTCTCTTGCGAATACCCTATTCGCCGACTTGGAGTTAACGTGAAGGCTTTTCAAGCACCTTCACTACCATCTCCAACCTCTTTCAGTACTTTTATAAAATATTTTTTTTCTTGCGGACATCTCTAATAGCCGCCATCTTGGAGTTGACGTGAAGGCATTTCAAGCTTCCCTCATTATCATCTCCGACCTCTTTCGTCTAGACTGCAGAGATCAAAAGTGGTAGTGAGGGTGGTTGAAGTGCCTTCAATCTAGCTCATTTATACATAACGAAAACGTGTATTTCATAAGAAAAAAATATTTATTTTAATTATTAATTTCTTGTTAAAAACACATGTTTTTTTATGAAAAAAAATGTGTCTAATCAATCATATAATTATTTTTTTTATAATAACATAGTTATATATTACAAAATTTACCAATATTAAATTATTAAAAAATTATATAATTAAAACTAAAATCTTAAAATTTTTTATAAAAGCACTTGTATTTAAACGATATATGAAAAAATAGAATTGAAATTAGTGTATCCAAGATATTAAAATTTTAAATTTTAAAAAATGAGAAAAAATTGGTGAAGGGATTAGTTTGGTGCACGACATTCAATTTCAGGGACTAAAATGAGTCATTTAATGCAAAGTGAGGGACTAATTTGGTGCATATAAAACGATGACATAATGGATGACACGTGGACGAATACTGTTGCGATACATGGCACAACTAGACACGTGGCCAAATAACATTGTGACACGTGGCACAACTATCTACGTCAGCATGCCACGTGTCACTGGTCACCACATCATCCTACCATTACACGTGGCCAAATCATGAAGTGACACGTGTCACTTACAGTCCACGTTATCATGCCATGTCATCACGCCGTTAATGGAAAATAGGTTAGGGACTACTATGGTGCATTTTTTTCAATCTCAGGGACGTAATTGATGCAATTGGAATCTCAAGAACGATTTCAGTGCAAAACGCCAATCTCAGGGACCATTTTGGGATTTAACTCAACGAAATTGTTGTATTATACACTAAAATTTCTGCGTTGTATACTAAAATTCATATACTCAGTAATTTCGCTAAATATAAATCAAACGAAAAGAAAAAGACAATAACGACGATATTAAAAAAAAACGCACTTACAAAGTTACGATAAAAATAACTTAGTTGACTTGGTTTAAAGCTTGGGAGGCTAGTATTTTGTATATTTTAATGAGTTTTTATCGGTTGCGGCATCAAGCAATAAGCATATTATCGCACGTGTAGGGTCCATCAAATATCAGTATATCACGGCAGATTGTGACTTGAAGTGTGTATAGAATATGCATAGCAAGGTTACACATGGATCAACATGGTTGAATCATATTACACCAAATAGATGCAATCTCTAATTCTCTATAACATTATTAAAGGCACTGATAAGTAAAAAGGATTGATTGGAAAAAGTTCAACGAAGTAAAAAATTAATCAAATAATCAAATAAAAAATTAATCACTACTAAATTTATAACTTCTATCATATATGACTTTAAATTCTATTATCTTAACTCAAGAATAATTAGACACTTATTTTCTCACTTTTCCAACCTCCTCACTTTTAAAAAAATTGATCAAGCCTGGTTAAGGAGTAATTCAGACCGGAGGAGAGGTTTTTTTTTCTATGGTGGAAAACTGGAAATGAATCAAATTTGTGTTTAAAGGACTGGAAATCAATATTCTGATTTGCAAGCTTACCAAAACCTTCAAGATCATCCAAGGCTAATGATTAAAGCAGATTATGGCGAGAACGAACATTTAATTTCTCTTTACCTTGGGATTTGTTGTTTTAACCCTGTTCTTTATCAGATTAAAGAGGATGGGAGAACTAGATGGCTAACACGTTGTACAGATATTCCACAAACAAAAGTTTTGAGAATACTGCATTTTTTCTATGAAAACTTAGACCAAGAGAGTTTCTATTGTAGTATGCTCTGAGTTCCAAATTTTTATTAAAAAGATAAAATAATATTTTAAAGATTCCAACACCAAGCAACTGGAATTACATTGGGCAACAGATCTTTGATCAACCATATGTAGCAAGCAATATATGCATATACTCAGGCTCAAGCTTGTTAGCACAATTTACATACACTGATTTACAAGTGGTCAACTACTTCCCGTCACATTAAATTGCCAAGAAGGTACATGGGTGGACATAACCTGGTATAATTTGAAGTTGCAAGCCATACCTTGGTTTTCTTATTCAGGATGAGAAGTCCAATAAACCAGTCCACTGTAGGCAATGAAATTTGGATTAAAAGAGCAAGCAGTAAAGAAGGCGTACAATCTCAAACATATTGATTGACACATGTGAGAATATTAATCCTTTTAAAATTAATAGAATCATGGAAGACATGATAGTAAGTTTTCAAAGTTCAATTCAAGGACTTCCAGAAAATTTTATTTAAATCAATCAGCTTCGCGTTATCCTAGTCCAGGGAGTCACCTAGGTTTCCTAACTACACAATGAGTCAAAGAAACTCTTGGACAATGATATACTTATGCAAAAAATGCAGTAACTCTTGGACAGAAGAAATAGATATGAAATTAAGTAGAAAAAACATCATTTTTCAAAGAATAGAGAACTAACCTGATCAAGACAAAAACACACTGCAAAACACCAGCAACTCCTGTCCAAACTGAAGGGGCAGATTGATCTATTGAATCTTGGATTAGTAGACCGGCTGCTCCAGCTAAAGAAACAAAGGAGACAACATATGCGACGAAGAGCCATAGCTTTAGTCTGTTTGGAAGAGAAATGAATCAAAACAAGCTCTAAAAAGTAAAATCAACAAATATTAGATCGCCATGTGATTGCTATCTTGTCATTCTTTGACTAGACAATCAAGACTGTAATATTAAACCCGAACTGGTGATCAACTAAGCCAAGACATTAGGTCACTAATTAAACTGCATCAAATTAAATAAATATATAAACAACAATGTAAATCAATTTAATATTTTTTATATAGATTATTATTGGCCAGTTATAGAACAACAAGAATGCTGAGTGTGGTAATGGAGCCTGCCTTGTGTTTCTCCAATTCATACTCGATTGACCAGCTCAAAGGCATAATTGATCCATCAGGACAAACAATCAGTGTATGTACACCCCTCCCTCCCCCTTATTTTTCCTCTCTCTGACCAAAAAAAGAAAAAAGGATCACCAGTTTCTTCTGGTACAAACTGTCCAGTCAGATCTGATTCAGATAACCATAAATCATGACAAATACTTAAATGTAGCCATGTAGGACTATCAAAGTTATTTTGTCTAGTTACTTGATGCAAGAGGCAACAAGCAGCAATATTCACTCTTTCATGTGAATCTTATATTTATATTGGTCGCACAAGCTAATCAAGTAATGTGGTCACCACATAGTTCCTTACAATGCTACACTAGTTCACTAGGACTTCAATTTGTGTATTCATTAGGTTACACAGTGTTACATTGTTTTACTATCCTCGCCTAACACAGTTTCCATTACCACTTAATGTTCGATTAGTCATCAGTATTTTTAGGGGAGAGGAGAAAAGGGGTAAACAAAAATACAAAAGGGTAAACACCATTCAAGTTACAAACAGCGGAAATAAAAATACAATAGGGCCTGATCAATAATTCACTAATGTATCAAGATTCAAGACCAAGGGTATAAGGACTCACATGCTCTTAATTCTTTAAGAGCTGATATATTCACACACACACACACTCCCTATCATACAAGGACGTCAACATTCCTTAAAATGTCTCCAATTCTACTTGAACTGATACCTAAGCCTGCATGCTGCGAAAGCTTAAACTCACTACAATGGCCATTCTGTTTTTTTCAACACAGATAGATGGATAAACAATCCATCCCACGACCGTAGACCTCATTCCCTTGCATAATCCTAATTCATGTACGAAATAAGCTGATTTAAAATATTAACACTCACTGATCACACTCTAACCCAAAGGATACTTAACCGTGTGGTCAATCAAGAGCTCCTTCACACTCAGAAATTCAATCAAAATCACCAAGGAATAAAGGCCAATACTTATAGTTATACTTAAAAGTTAACTAAAATTCAGCATGCAATGGTTTCATTGAATTGTGTTGAGTTGAAGTTGCAAGAGAACGAATTAGGAATGGTAAAAATAAAGTAATCGCACCTCCACTCGCCCTCATCGTAGGGAGAATAATCAATGTCTTCTTTTCTAACGCAATTGAACATCAGAGCCGCAAGAGATGCAAAAATTCCTGTAAGAGAATGAACATCAAAACAACAATTGGAACCCTAAGAGAGAGAAAGAGAGAGAAGGGTGAGATTGCGGGACAAAGAAGCAACCAGGAAGGTAGTGAAGGAAGGGGACGGTGGTGGAGCTGCAGACGACGGCGTCGAGCCAGATCCACCAGCCGGCGCCGAAGACAGCGCCGGCGACGCCGGGGCCAAAGATTGCCCATAACTCCATCAAGTCCATTGTCGCCGGTTACTGTTTCGATTTCGCAGCCGAAAACACCACTGCCAGATTACAAGGCTTCTGTGTACTCGTGGAAATTTCTTAAGCCTACTGCCTACTACTTTATCTTTTTTCTTTTTTTTTTTGGTGTTTTTATCTCAATTAAATTTAGGTGCGAAAACTCAAACCCAATTAATTTAACGTAAAATTAATAATCAAAATAAAATAATTTGATTGATTTGATTAATTTTATCTAATAATTTTTAATTATCAATTTTATATAACTGAATTTTTATTTTAAATATAAAATAATTTTTTGTTTATAAATTTTTTATTTTTTTTATTTTCGATTAAAATTTAGTTTGGATTTACTTTTAAAAACATATATTTATTTATTATTTTTTCAAAATTTTTATTAAAAATAATTTTATTTTTAAATAAAAAATATATATTATAATATATAATTAGTTAAAATTCTTTTAAAATCTTACGTTCTTAAACAGTAACATATTATTTACTTAAAATAAAAGAATTTTTTTAATAAAAATACAATGGTTTAATTATTCTGTTTATTTTTATAGTTTTGTGAAATTTTTAATTAGGTCTTTATATTTTTTTAATTGGGTCTCTATACTAATTTTTTTTTCAATTAGATCCTTCTTAATAGTAATTAGCTTAATTTTATAAGAATCCAACTAAAAAATTATTGCAGGGACCTAAATAAAAGAAAAAAAATATAGGAATTCAATTAAAAAAATTGGTGTAAAGACTCAATTAAAAGAAAAAAAAGTTACAGGGACCTAATTAAAAATTTTGCGAAACTATAAAGACTAATAGAGTAATTAAACCAAATACAATTTTAACAATATATATATATTATAAAAGTACTTTGTTTAATTAGAAAAATATTTTAAAAAAATCTAAACAAATGTTACGTTTGATTTGTATTTGTATTTTTTATTTTTTTATATTTTTTACTTTTTATCTTTTGTAAAAAATACAAATATTTATATAATTATATAAAAATATTTTTTTTAATTAAAAACATATTTTTCTTAAAAGAAAAGAATCCAAACAAATGTTGTATTTGAATTGTGTTTTTATTTTTATTTCTATATATATATATATATTTAATTTTTTATATTCTTCTATTTTTTTTTGTGTGTTGTTATTGTTGACTTACTGTTATTTTCTATTTTATTTTTTTTATGTATATTTTTCGTGCTTCTTCGTTCTCTTCTTCTTTTGCCTTTTTCTTTTTAACTTTTTTTCTTTTTTTCTCCTTTTTTTTTCTTTTTCTTTGCCTTTCTTTTCTGTTTTTCCCACTTAACATGTTTTTATATTTTCTTCTTTCTTATCTTCTATTACTCATATCAAATTTTTTTATCTTTATTCAAAAAAATTATATGTTTCTAAAAATAATAATAATTATTCTTTTTTATATTTTGTTATTTAAATATAATTTTTGAACATTTATAAAAAATATTATAAATTTGTTTGTTAATTTTTCAAAAAAAATGTTCTAAATATGAGAAATTTATGTATTGATTCAAATTTTTTTACTATTTAAAAACAAAATTGTAATCTTACAAAATCTTATATAAAACTTAATTACAAAAATATTTGTATGGGAAGTAATTTTTATATAGGTGTATATATGGTGAATTGTTCACATATTATACAAAATAGTGTATTACAGTAATGTGAAAAGAGAGAAAAATAGTCCCATTTGATTTTTGAAAGGAGAGAGACAAAATGAATTTAAAATAGTAATGTATAAATTATATTTTTGGATTTTTTTTTTTTAAATTTTAAAAAAGTTAAAGATAATAAAATCTCACATTCCGATATAATTTTTCACAAATTAAAAATTATAACATTCTAAAATTACATATTTCTTTTTTTTTTGTGTCCAAAATAAAATCGAAGCTTTCAGGATAGCAAAGAAATACCTAGCTAATTAGAGCAGAATCACAAAGTAAAACTAAAACTCTATTTAACTCATCTTCAGGGGGGAGCTAAAGGGAATAGTTCTTCATACTCTTCACTTCTTGTTTGGCCAACCAATCAGTAACGCAATTTGCTTCTCTATGCACCTAGGCAAAGTAAATTTTCCAATCTCGACTTAGCGAATTTTTAATCTTAGACGGTATATCTTGGTCACTCAATATGTGAGAGTCAAAAATACTTGATAGAACAATAAAAACATTAAGACAATCCGTCTCATAAATAACTTTTTTGCAAACAGCTTTCCAAACTAATATTTACCATCGCAAACCGTATAGAGTTTGCAACAATATATAAAGTTATAGACCATGAAGGTAAGGAACCAGAACAACAAAGCACCCATTACTTGAGACGGCTGTGTGTGAATGGACATGGTAAAAAAAAGTCGAAAATGGTAGTGAATTCACATAAAGTGCCTTCTATCAGTTTCGAGACAATAGTTAGAGGTACTTGCAAGAAAGTCATAGACCAAATCACTAAGAATTTGAGTAGATTTAAGTGAGAATTAGATTGATTATTTACCTGATAAATCTGGACATTTATATAGCATATTAATTGACTAAGTCGTTAATTATGTGACCTTCTTTTGATTTAAATAGAGAGTTATTTTTTATTACGTGAAAAGTTACCACTAAATAGACACTTATACGATTATACCATGTCAGTCCAGATAACTGAAGTAGTGAGAAGAAAGCTCTTGCTTGCTCTCCAAGTTTAGTTGCAATCAGGACATAAGGCCTGAATCTTAGATTGGTTGGATATGATAACATGTCTGTTGGTCTTGACTCTGGTACTCGAACCAGATTGAATTAGCGCTTTATGACTCAAAGAAGACATTTTTGTTAGGGTATTAATAATTGAGATCATCATTATAGATTATGGTAGGAATAAATTTCATTCTTCAAAAAAAAACACATAAATTGAAGTCGCTTTGTCTAATTTTTTTAATTTAAAAAATAAAAAGAAATGAAGTTGAACCGTCTAATTTTTAATTGAATTAAAAAATGTAAAATACTCTAATTTTTTTTGTATTTTGTAAAATATCTTTATAGTTGAGTAAAACAAAAAACACTAATTATTGTGTAATTCAGGCCTCTAATATATAAAAAATTGAGCCATATTTGTATTTTATTTTTCATCATCAAATACTAAAATATTTAATTTCATACTTTTCAACTCTTTTTTGTTTCTCACTCTCTCACTAATTGTTTAACTAACGCAAATTACGTAAACATAGCTTAATCATTTATCTGTTGATTCTTAATTTAAAGAGATACACTTTTAAAAGAAAAAGAAAAATTTAGCGAACATATATTTATATATTTTAAAAATACTACATGTATAAAAAAATCAATCACAAAATTAAGTTTTACATATTTATGTATAAATATATATGTTATTTTATTTAGTAATTAAATTTTAATATATATATATATAATATAATTGTTATATATTTATATATTTTTAAGTAAAATTATTTTTTTATAACTGACAAAACAAAATTTTATATTGATATGAATAATCAAAGTTATCCATATACAACAATGAAAAAAAATTAAGGTTATAATAAACAAATATTAGCTTCCTCTTCATTTAGATTAGTATATAATCATAATTTCATGTAAAAAAAAATAGAGAAAATAACAAATAAGTCATTGATCTTTTGATTTGCAAACATTTAAGTTTTTGAAAATTTGTAAATACATTTAAATTTTTTACCTTTTCAAAACCTAGACATATTGATCTCTTATGTTCATTTGGGTTTGCCAGACTTAACTGAAAAATCAAACATGACTCTCGTTGTACTGATTTGGTTGATACGGATACACATGTGAGAGAGTTTTTAAAATAGAATAAATTATGATGGTAATCAGTGGTTAAGAGAGGGGGGAGCTTGAATCTTAGTCTCTTTTTTGTTGAATATTACTTTCTGCCTTTTAAGACAGCTTCAGAAGACATTTCTGCTTATTGTCTCATAACAAGTCAAGAGACATTTTCTTTTTGTCTCGTAACCGATTAGGAGATATTTTTTAATTTTGTCTTCTACGCAACATAATCAGAAATGAAGTAGATGAGAAAGAGAGAATCACATCCAGAAGTATCCTGATTCAGCTGCTAAGTGCAATGCAGCTTACATTCAGTCTCCATCACAACAGTGACGGAATTTCACTATAATCAACAGATTACATACACCAATTCTTCATGAGAAACTACCCATTCCTATCCGGGACAAGTCCATAATCTATCCCGAAAACTGAACTTGACTTGGTCGACTACCAAGCTTTCAACCGCAAAGTGCTAACCCAACTTGTAAGGAAACAAGCCCAGATTCTACCCCAACCTAAACTTGACTAGACCTCAATCTAACTTTCAATCACAAAGTGCTAACCTAACTTGCAAGGGAATTCCCTCAAGATCATGATAACAAAACAGAAATACATATAAAGAATTTCTGAGATAATAATGGCTTTTTCTTTAACTCTCTGCCATAGTTATCAGAGCCAAACTGGTAATTGACGTTACTGGTTCAACCGGTGAGTCATTGATTTATCCGGTTGACTCGGTCATAATTAAATAAAAAAATAAAATTATAGAAATAAAATTAAAAATTAAATACATATTTTCGAAAATATATTAATAACAATCAAATATCAATTTCTAGATATAATTTATGGTGTAAAAAGAGATAATAAATTAGCCACTAGTACAAAATACTTTCTCAATTTAAATGAATAAAAGAAAAAACAAAAGATAACACAATCAATATCAATATATCAATATGTTTGTATACTATGTGTTTGTTATTTATTTGGTATCCATGTCAATCATGCTTAAAAGGATAAAAAAAATAAAAATTCATTCATAGTTTATTATAAATTTAATTTTGTCAACTATATTATTGAGAAGGAGTTAATATCCAAAATCGTCCCTAAAAGATACTCCGATCTCCATTTTGGTCCTCGAAAGATAAAGTTAATCGAAATCGTCCCCGAAACATACACGACTTGGTCACGTTAGTCCTTCCGTCAGTTTGTTGATGACGTGTCAGTTAAGTGCCACGTGGCATATGATGACGTGGTGGGTTAATGCCACGTGTCACGACACGATTGGTTGACGTGTCACTGCGTGTCAGATCATTGACACGTGGCATGCCACGTGTCACTTGACATGTAAAAAAGTTATTTATAATCAAAATAGTCCTTGAAAGTTTAGACGTAAGTCATTTTCATCCCTAAAGTTTTAAAAATTAATCAAATTAGTCCTTATATAATTTTTTTATTTTTTGATAATATTAAATTTGAAATATTTTTTGATACTACTAATTTTAATAGAAATGTAATTGACAAACAAAAAATTAGTAATTATATATTTTATTCTTAAAAAATTTTTCAATAAAATTATCTCTCTCCTTTAATTCTTCTCAAAATCTCTCTTATTCTTTTCTATTCTAAAACCTTTTTCTTACATTATTATATTTTGCTGGAATATATATATATATATATATATATATATATATATATATATATATATATATATATATATATATATATATATATATATATATATATATATATATATATATATACTTAAAATTGAAATGTATGTATTTGTTAACCTAAACAAAGTTATATGCTCAAAATCAAAATTTATGTATGTTAACCTAAACAAAGTTAATCAAAATTTATGCTAAACGAATTGCTTCTTAAGCGTACTACATGCAAAGATCATAATAAATTTTTGTGTGTTTCATATGTTGAGATAGATGATATAATTTTTCTTTTAATATCACTATCATTACATCCTATATGTAAGTAATACCGTAATGGAAAAAAAGAGATGTAGTAGACAAAAAATAGTGGTATAACTTTGTTTAGGTTAACATACATAAATTTTGATTTTGAGCATATAACTTTGTTTAGGTTAACAAATACATACATTTCAATTTTAAGTATATATATATATATATATATATATATATATATATATATATATTCCAGCAAAATATAATAATGTAAGAAAAAGGTTTTAGAATAGAAAAGAATAAGAGAGATTTTGAGAAGAATTAAATGAGAGAGATAATTTTATTGAAAAGTTTTTTAAGAATAAAATATATAATTACTAATTTTTTGTTTGTCAATTACATTTCTATTAAAATTAGTAGTATCAAAAAATATTTCAAATTTAATATTATCAAAAAATAAAAAAAATTATATAAGGACTAATTTGATTAATTTTTAAAACTTTAGGGATGAAAATGACTTACGTCTAAACTTTCAAGGACTATTTTGATTATAAATAACTTTTTTACATGTCAAGTGACACGTGGCATGCCACGTGTCAATGATCTGACACGCAGTGACACGTCAACCAATCATGTCGTGACACGTGGCATTAACCCACCACGTCATCATATGCCACGTGGCACTTAACTGACACGTCATCAACAAACTGACGGAAGGACTAATGTGACCAAGTCGTGTATCTTTCGGGGACGATTTCGATTAACTTTATCTTTCGAGGACCAAAATAGAGATCGGGGTATCTTTCAGGGACGATTTTGGATATTAACTCTATTGAGAAGCAAGTTGATCAGGTGGCAAGAAGGGTTGCGTGTATTTTGGCTACTCCGTGTTCGAATCCTCTCTGCACTCATTTTTGGAGTATATTAGACGGGCGCTCCTAGCATGGTGCACCCGGTCTAGTGCAGTTTAGGGTGCAAATTGGCCAGTTTTCAACGGATTTGACCACCGTTGACCAATTCAATTGCAGGTCCGGTCCAAACACCTAATCGAATCGGTCAGACCACTGGTTCATCGATTTTTTTGTTGAATCGGTCGATCCAGTCTAGACAGACTCACTGAGAAAAAGAAATATTCAATGAAAGCCATGAAGAAGAAGAATAAACAGCTCAAAGAGTTATGGAAACCCAAACATGTGCTCTCACTTCGTGCCTCAATCCTTAGCCGTTTTCCCTTATTATGGAAAGGAAAGTTTTCAAGGTTGAAACCGGTTCAACCAAGCCACCAACATATTCTCCATCACATACAACCGGTTCGGACAGAGAGAAGAGAGAGAGAAATCGAAAGCAAATCAACATGCATGTACCTCTCTCTCATCCCTTTTCATCAAGCTTCATCAATCTGAGCCTTCCATCTTGACTTTGTCCCCAAGAAAGAATTCTGACCCTTGATGAACTCTTGATCCTTGACAGCTCCATCTGTTCTATTTTTGCTTCTTCCTCAACGTAGCTACAGTAGCTACCTTCTATTTTGGATGAACAAAAGTGGAAACGAGCTTCACCAAAGATATCTTCTTCTCTGACCGAGGCCGATTGCTTCTATTCTTGGCATGAATATCTTGAAGCTTCTTCTTCACATCTTGTCTTTAGTGGAAAAAATCTTAGCCATGCCATGTTTTAGATCTTCTTTTTTCAAAGGCCATCTTTATCCTAGCCTTTTTCCTTCTTTATAGCTTTACTGCTTTTCTGATAACTTCTTCTTTTTTCCTTCCTGTATGACATGACCGAATGCGAAGAGAGAGGAGAGAGAAGAGAGAAAAATCTTTAGATGCAATGAATGAAATTAAAATGAATTAATTTCCACTTTCATTCTCCTATGCATAGTAAAGTGTGGAACTTTAACAGCAATCAAATCAATTTGAATTTTCTCTTTTTTGTTACCAATGCAAGTAATTAATCCAATTGAATATTGAATTTCATTCCACAAAGGGAGTAGGTAACCGTGAAGCTTTCAATGTAAATAAATTGAATTGAATCGATTTTCGGTTGCCAAGACATGTGAGAGAGTGAACATTTTTGTGATCACCCTAAGGAGCCTTTGGTCACTTGAGGAGATTGCATTGTGATCACTGAAAAGCTTCTTCCAAGGTTTTGGGCCACTTGATTTTTTCTTTAATTTATGATGGATTTTGATGGATCTGGACCTCCTTGGATTTTTTATAATCAGTCACTAACATTTGAATTATTTTTGCTCAAAGTTGAATTTGTTCAATGATCAAATTGGGCTTGTTTAACTTTTGGCCCAATATAAAATTAAATTGCTTGCCTGCACACTTGAACAAAAATCATCAAATAACCTATTAGAAATTATTGAACAAAATACTTAATAATAATTTTAATAATTTTCTAATTTACATTTTAATAATATTTGATCATCATTTCAGTTTTTCAAACTCAACAAATTAGACTTAAAGATCGATATGTCCAAATTTTAAAGAGATCAAGGACTTAAATATATTTTTAAATCCACAAGGATTTAAATGTCCACACACCAAAAAATCAGAGATCAATTTATCCTTTTCTCAAAAAAGTAATAATTTGAACCCATTAAACTCTCTTTTACACGTGTAATAAAATATATATGACAAATATAATTAGACCCGTATAAATATTTAATCAAATTTTATACAAAAATATTGTGTGCATAAATCTTTTTTTATTGTTCTCTCTCTTACTTTGCTAACAATAATTATCTTAATTACTAAAATAATTCAATTTATAGTTAAATTTTTCCTATCTTATAAGGGTGTTAAAATTTAAACTGAGTCAAATTAAACCGTTCATCTGATCCAATCTAAATTAAAAAACGATAAAATTGCAGTTGAAAGAGATAATATTGAGTTGTTTCATTTTACAATTTACGAATGATATTAGACTGATCTTTCCTTAACGGGAGAAGATTGTTAGAAATTACAATAGATTTCTGCAGTATTTTGAGATGATGTTTGGGTTGAACAATAACTTTGATAAATCTAGATTGATTTCAGTTAACTGTAAGTAGAAGTGGACACAAAAGATGTATAATTTACTCAAGTGTAAGGAGGCATCGTTACTAGTCAAGTACATTGAGATCCTTTTAGAAGCGAATCTGAGACTTCGCAAGATATGAAAAGTGTAACATATAAGGTAGAAGAGAAGTTCAGATTATAAAAAGCGAAAATACTTAATAAAGCTGTAAATTTATCCTTATAAAATCTGTTATTAGGAGCAAGCATATTTACTACCTCAACTTATACAAAATGTCAAAGACAATGGTGGAGAAGTTGATATTCCTGCAAAGGAAATTTTTGTGGAGTAAGGAGGATGAGAATAATGGGATACCTTTTGTTAAGTGAAAAGTAGTTCAAACTTCGAAAAAATTAGGAGGATTGAGAGTAGAAGATGCAGTGATTCAGAGTACAACTCTATTGTTTGAATGGTTGTGGCAGTTTTTAAAAGAGGAATATCTTTTATGAAAGAATACTGTGTTCGTGCAATAATTTGAATCCTAATGTCATGCTGGTCAACCTTTGTCTATAAGAGGGGATCCATGGAAGATTATCTATCTGTTACAGATCAAGGAGTAGTAGATGAGAGATAAGATGACTAGAAGTTTATCTATGGAAGTAGGAGATGGAAGAAGAGTTCGATTCTTAGAGAACATTTGACTATCATATGGTGCTTTGAGGGATATTTTTTCAAGGCCTTTTTAGTCTCAATCCAAAGCAGATCTGTAATAGGAGATTGTAGATTTTTGAATGGGTTAAAGTTGATATAAAAAATTTTTAGTGGATGAAAAAACTATTTTAGTGGGAATTGAAATTAGTTAATCAACTTCTTCGAATTTTATATTTAGTCAAATTAACACATGAAAGAAGAGAAGATCGAGTTGTGTGACAAATTGATAAAACAAACATTTATTTTACTAACTATTTTGTGTAAGTTTTGCAAATAGAAACTCTTTTGGAGAATATCACAAGCTATAATTGTACTAGTGTTAGCACTAATGCTTAATTTTTGTCAAGAATTAAATTCTTCACTTAATTTATTTTGATTGGTAGAGTTAGCACTAAAAAGATTGAATAGACTAGTGTTATTGATTAAAAGGTTTGTGTTTTATGTAAAAAAGATATTGAGACTATTCATTACTTATTTTTTTATTATGAATTTACTTGGTAGGTATGATATACTTAGTTGATGGCCTATGACAGATCATGGGCTATTCCAAGGACTCAAGCACCATATTGAATGTTAGATAGAAATGTCTAGAAAGAAGATAGAGAAAAAGTCATGTATGTGAAATACTTGGTAATTGGTGAGAAAAACAAATGAAATGGGCATTCCAAAAAAGAACAAAGTGTAGCGGAAATAATTAACAGGTCAATCAAGAATGTCCAGGAATGAAATAGTATTGTTCTTTATAGTTGTTGATGACAATACTGAAAACGAAAACGACTATAAACTGAGCGTATATGTTTGTTGTATGTTTTCTTTTACTTTATTTTGCTTCACTAAAATGTGTTAAGCTCCATTGTTCAAACAAAAAAAAGCACTAATTTAAATTAAATTTTATTCTATTTTTGTCAAATGATATGGATTAGATTGAATTTGGAATATTCTTCTCAAAACTAATTTAATACAATCCAAACCGCATAATATAATTAATAGTATTATATTTACAATTTTACTTATAATATCTCCTATTTGTTATATATTTTTATGTTATTTATATATTATTATTATTTAATAAATATTTTATAAATTAAAAAATAGATTTATTTATTTATTTTAACTAATCTATATTTTTTATTATTATGTTATTTTTCATTTTTTAAGATACTATTGAGATTTGTTATATTATTGTTTGTTATCTAAAATTTGATGTTGAGACTTATTTTATATATTTAATTTTTTATTTATTTATAAAATTACAAATCTAATTCAATATGGACAGCTTGAAATTGGATTAGATTATGTAAAAAAAATCATCCAATTCAAACTACAATACAAATAAAATTAGTGTACAAATTGAATAATTTTTTTTACTCAAAACGTCCAAATCACATCACAAACACCCCTATTATCTCATGTATATCATAACATGATTATGATAAGTAAATATATACATTACCTAAAATTGTTTAAGCAGATAAATATTAAAACTACAATTTCAACAACATAATTTTTTGTTTTCTATAGTATTTTAAGAACTAATCCGTCGTGGATCGGAGCTTCATTTAAAAATTTATTACTGGTCAACGAATTGTTGTTTGTACAAAGTAAAATTCAAACTTCCAACACTTATCTAAGCGGACTAATAAGTTAACCATTAAACCAACCCAACTTAATTCTTTTGACGAAATATCTAATTTAATAGAAAATGCCTCCATCATCATCATAATCATAAGATACTTAAAAATAAACGCGTTTGTTAAGCCATTATGTGAGTAATTTTATTAATTTCTGAAATTATTATATAGAGTAAATAGTCATTTTTAATTATGAAAAATTCAAATACTAACAAAACTGATAATAAAATAACAAAATTAAAGTTGTA
The DNA here is from genome assembly GCF_014773155.1 of Arachis stenosperma. Taxonomy (NCBI): domain Eukaryota; kingdom Viridiplantae; phylum Streptophyta; class Magnoliopsida; order Fabales; family Fabaceae; genus Arachis; species Arachis stenosperma. Next base: position 14,256,211 of record NC_080384.1, read on the forward strand.
CCTATGAAAGATCATCTTTCTACGACAAAATTATTCAAACTAAAAAAAACTACCTAAAAACTCCAAATTACACTTCCCTCACCCATCATCATAATTACATTACTCTCTCTCCCTCATCTCTTATCACAGGCTTGCCACTCCAATCCCCTTCATCCCCTTCTGTTCACCACCGTTATGTTTGGATTCTTCTTTGCATGTGCCCACTTTCACCACCGCTATCTTCTAAATGGATAAGCAATGGATTCTATTTTTCTTGATTCGAGCTCTTCCCACAATCTCCAGCGGCGACTCAGGCTTGCTTTGCGACCTTGTGAAGCTCGGAGAACTTGCTGTTGAAGCTCAATGTAAAAACTTCGATGGAAGAGAAGAAAGTTATGTTTGTTGGTTAGAATTCGGGTCAAGTCGGTTGGTATTCGAATTTTGTAAGTGAGATTGAGAATGCGTCATTAACGAATGCGAAGGTGGTGGCTTTTTCGTACTGGAGACGGTGGCAACTCTAAATGCGAATGGGATTTTGAAATGTGCCGCCACAATCTTCCGCTCTAACGGTTGTGTGATCAAAATCACCATTAAACACCTTTACCACTAAACAGATTCAACAATGGCACCCAAAGATTCAAGCATAAAGAAACGAAATGGTCGTATCTATTCGAACGACTTTTCAATTCTTACAGAAGAAGGAAGGTGATTCAATTGGGAATAATAATGTTGGAGGAGGGAGTAAAGATAAGAACCATTGATTGGGGTTTTAAATTTTTATTTTTCATCTTTTTTGTGATTTTTTTATATTATTTCTACTAACTAATTTGAGCTATATCTTATTCAATTTTAGATGGGTTAATAATTTTAAGGGTAAAGAATACTTTTTTATCCTTAAATTTGGTAAAAATTTTAAAAATACCCTCAAGTTTTATTTTGTTTCAATTTTATCTTGAAAGTTTTTAATTTGCATCAAATATACCCTTGACGGCTAAATTTTCAAAAAATTTAAGACCAATCTAATAATAATACCTAAAAATTATGCTTGATTTGCTTGTGTTGAGAGTTTTTTTTATAAAATTGTTGTTGAATTCGTCTTAAAACTTTTGAAAAATTAATCGTCAGGGTATATTTGATGCAAATCGAAAACTTATGGGACAGAATTGAAACAAAATAAAACTTAAGAATATTTTTAAAATTTTTGTCAAATTTAAAAGACAAAAAATATATTTTACCCTAATTTTAATAATGTTCTTGTTTATATTTCTAATTTTTGTAGTGAATTTTCTAGTATAATTATATGATTGTTTCTGATAATTTTTTTGATAAATTTTTTATGATTAACTGTATTAGCAGCACCCTTCAAAATGAAAAAGAAAATGTTATAATCAGTGTTGTAGAAAAAAGAAAAAGCAAAAAAAGTTAAAAGAATACAATTATAAATATGCTACCATGTTTTTCTTTTACTTGATGGCAATTTTAAAATTTTTGTTTGTTTGTTTGTTTTTTTTATTAAAGATATGAAGACTTAAACTCACGACCTGTTAAGTGAGTATGAAAAGATTATGCCATTTAAGTTATAATTCATTGACAGTAATATTTGTTTGTTGTACTAAGAGAGAAAGAGTAATGTGATGATGATGCTAATGATGATCATAGAAAAGAAAAGAATAATTTAAAATTTTTGGATAATTTTTTAGGATTTAGATAATTTTATTGTATAAAGTTGATTTTTCATAAATACAATTTTAATTTTATTATTTCATGATCAATTTTATTAGCGTATGAATTTTTTATAATTAAAAGTGACTATTTGTCCCATTGTATGTGACTAAGAGAGTAAGTCATAAACTTAGTTTCAGAAAAGTTTAATAAGTTAATGCTTTAATTTAATTTCTTCATTCACCCAAAATAAATGTGTTATTTTTTCAAATGATATAGAAGTCACAACTATTCAAATGATATAGAGTTAGTAGCGAATTTGTGCTCGCAAATCTAAAAAACAAGAAAGGAATTGATCTTTAATAAGAATTTGGATCCTCTAAAATTTAAATTTTACTTTAGAGAGTAAAGTGTGATCTCTCACCATTGATTTCATAGGTGGGACAAAGAATAAATATGAAAGAAAAACTATCCAAGAGTAGAAGATCACACTTTACTCTATAAGGTGAAATTCAAACTTTAAAGGATCCAAATTTCTTTAATAAAGAATAAGGGATGCCTTGAATGTGTGTTGAAACGGCTCGTCGATCCATGCAGGGGAGATAGAGAAGTTGAACCGGATATGATAGTCTTTGTGAGAAAGAGGATGACAAAATTTCTACTATGGAATTAAAAAAGTTATTTACTCAATCAATATAATTCATTTACATCTTAATATAGACTCCTTTTTGGGAAACTTTAAAAATAATTTTATTGAACTTATAATTTGTAAAAAGTAGTATTAATATCTGATGTAATTTTTAAAATTAAATTGCACTTTTTTAAAAATTATTTAAAAATTTATAAAAAAATTAAAAAAATAATTTCTTTCATAATATTACTATTTTTTATTATATTTTTATAAAAAAATATTTTTAAAATAAAAAATTAAAATATAAAATAATTTATTTATAAATTATTTTTAACAAAATTATTTATTTTTTAAGTTATTTTATTAAAAAAAAATTAATTAAACTGTTTATTTAGGCTATAATCTTTGTTGAATCTTTTTCAAATTTACCCGTGTGTAGTCTTTAGTGAACCGTTCTTTTCATTTCATTACATTAATGAAATACTTTCTTCGATAAAAAAAAAACGCGTTATTTTTTCTTTTCATTTTCACTCCTTCAATGCTCCTATCTCTATCCAACTGATAACAGTAGGTAGCGGGTGAGATGCACGTTTGCCCTCTTTCAACGTCACAGTGCCACGTGTACCTTGCTCTCTGGCACGCTCAATCGTATCGTATAGCGTCACAACACCGTATAGATACTCCTCTTGTTTCCGTATAAAAAATAAAATATCTTCAAAAAGAAGGAACCTCTCTTTCTCTCTCTCGGCAAATGCAAAACAGTGCCTAAGAAAAAACGCGAATCTTTCTCTCTCTTATACAACCTTTTTAATATTCTCTCTCCTCCTCCTCTCTCTCTAGCCCCACGCCCCCACGAAAACGAAATCGAACTGCACAGAAAAAAAATACTAAAAATTACAAACTCTTAAAAAACGGATCCGAAAAAAAATTGAACCCTAACCCTAGAAAACGGCCCTTATCCTCTTCGTCTTCAATCTCCGTTCGTTCGTCCGTCTTTCCCTCTGAGTCACCGAACGAATCTCGATTGGTTCTTCTGCAACGCTGCGTGGTAGGTTCCGCACTGAACCCTAACTTAATTTCTTACGATAGGGTTTCAATTTCTATGATGGAATGTTCTGGCTATTGTGCACGTTGTTGTTGCCGGCGATGACCAGTTCTGGCCGATGTCAACGGAGGAAGGACATGGCGGCTTCTGGGGCTCAACAACGGGGAGATTCCGCCGAGGCGAGGCCGTCACCGGTGGATTCTCCGGCGGAATTGCCGGGAACCTCTGAGGATTCTGCCGTGTACGAAATTGACTACTTTTCTCAGGCAAGGAAGGCGCTGAGCGAACGTTCCCCTTATGAAGAAGAAGCGTCCACTTCTGGGGTGGTTACTCTGCCAAGTGGGTTATCTAGTTTGTTGAACCGCCATGGGGATAACCGTCGGCGGCACAAGAAGGTTCGGTCCGGGGGCGAGAAGAAGAAGAAGAAATCATCTAGGGCGAGCGAGAAGGCACGTGCTTTCAACATTTGGGACGAGACTGAGGAGTATTTTAGGGACTTATCATTGAGTGATATCGATACCTTAGTGGAGCTTTCTTCGCTGTCTAGGTTATGTTCTCGTCAGTGTTTCTCGATTCCGGTTTTGGGGAATTCTCCGAGACTCGATATAGTAGTTAATAGTAGTGAGGATGACAAGAAAGATGCAATAAAACTGGACTTAGATAGTGGCGAGGATGATAAAAAGGTTGAGGAAGACTTGGGAAGTGAGGAATGTACATTAGGAGTGGAGTCAATTGACAATGCCGCTGCCGAAAACGATTTGCCTCAGGATGATGGAAAAAATGTCTCGTGTGTTAGTTTAGAGTGGCTATTAGGTTGTAGGAGTAAGGTTTCTTTGACTTCTGAGCGCCCTACAAAGAAAAGGAAGCTTTTGAGTGGGGATGCTGATTTGCAGAAAGTTCAAATGACCATTCCTCGTGATGGGGATGAACCCTTTTGTCATTATTGTGGCATGGGGGAGACAGGCAGAGATTTGAACCGTTTGGTTGTTTGTGCCTCTTGTAAAATGGCAGTTCATCAGAAGTGCTATGGTGCGCAAGATGGCGTGGATGAGTCTTGGTTGTGCTCGTGGTGTAAGCTAAAGCGAGGTGTCGAGGGGTCGGTGAATCCTTGTGTGCTTTGCCCGAATAAAGGTGGTGCTTTGAAACCAGTTGATAGCACTGTGGAAGACGTTGAGTCTGTGCAGTTTGTGCACTTGTTTTGTTGTCTGTGGATGCCCGAGGTTTATGTAGATGATTTGAAGAAGATGGAGCCTGTTATGAATGTCGGGTCAATAAAGGAAACCCGGAGAAAATTGGTGTGTAATATTTGCAAACTGAAGTGGGGTGCATGTGTTCGGTGTAGCCATGGTATGCTTTTTCCTTTTTATCATTTTCTGTTATATTTTATTTATTTTTACCTTTTTGTAGTGTACAACTTATGTTTCTTAGGCCAGTTACAGTATGATCAATAATTTTATGTCTATATGTATCCGTAATTACGTATAATGTTAATGTCAATGCGAGTAGTTGTATATTTGGCACTTTTCGGTTCAAATATCCTTTGCAACATAAATTAAGGAGAATCTGACCACATTGATGTTAATTTGATGTTTTATTGTTGATGGTTGGTGGCCGAGCACTGATGAACTTAATATTATTGCGAATGATATTTGTTTCTCTTTTCAATTACCCAGCAATTTTAGTTAGAGTAGAGCTTTAAGAGGCTGGGGATTTTAACACTGCTTCTGGGTATTTAAATTGCCAGGTTTTGCTTCTCTTGCTGAGGTGTCCTTTTGTTACACTATAGTTCGCATTATAATAATGTTTTGCCTATTTGGGCAGAAAATAACTTTTACGCTTTAAGTATATGTTTGTGTTGCAATGTGACATTCTGTTGAACCTTGGTCTTAAACATTTCTTTCCGCTTCTTGAGGAAAGTCAAAGGTTGTCCTTGAAGAATTTCCACTGCATCTATTCTCAAAAGATTAAAATATTGAAAGTAGCCAATTTACGTTTATTTTAAAATTGTTTAGAGGACTCAGATTTTTCCTACCTTGTTTGTATTTACCTTTGACATAGCAGGATAGCATGGTTGCCATTTTGATTTTTCAGACGAAGAGTGTATGTAATGATTGTTCTGTTTTGATTCTATTGAATGAGTGACATGTATCAATGAGTGAATCACTGCATTTGTGACATCATTCCTCCACAGAAAGCAACAAGGTGATATATGTAAGCTCTAGGAGCCAACTAATGGTGCTGTTGTTAACATCTGAGTGTTAGCCTTTTTAAAAAATATTTTAACAACCAAATATAGGTGCTTCTTATCTTTTAATAATATAGGATTTCGTATTGGAATTAAGTACTGTCAACGTCATCATAGCATTTCTGAGCCATGATACCATATGCTGCAGCATTCCTCTTTAATTAGTTGTTTATTTTTAAAGTTGAATATGTTTATTTCCAACTGTTATGTTTGGTTATGATTTTGTGGTACTATCGATAATTTGATTCGCTGCTGCTACCGATACCATGTTTCTAAGTAGAATTCTTTAGATTGTGGCCTGTGGGGCTCATTGTGATTGATATATTACTTTTTCTGGGTGCTGCTATTAACAACTAGCTTGTTCTCTGCAAGTTCTTGCCAAATTCTTTTAGGTTCTAACTATTTCCTTCTGGATGGTGTCTCAGGAACCTGCAAGACTTCTTTCCATCCGTTATGTGCAAGGGAAGCTCGACATAGGATGGAGGTGTGCGCAAAGTATGGAGATGATAATGTGAGTAATATCTATCTTTTCTGGACACTGAATCCCCTTTCCCTAATGGCAAAAGATGGCTAGAGACCTTTTCTTAATCATAAATGTTTCAAGTTTAGTGTTTTGGATATTGATCATCAATTGTCGTTTTATGTTGTTCATTGCAGGTTGAGTTGCGGGCTTTTTGCTTGAAACACTCAGATTTACAAGATAATAGGGGCATCTTGCCATTAGGAGACTCCCTTTCTATTGGCAATACTTTTTTTGAAGCTAATGGCCTTCCAGTAAATAGCGAACACAAGTTGAAAATTGGATGTGGTAGTCCCAATAAATTGAACCACAATGGACTGCAACATAATGTTGGAATGGTAGGGAGGACGATTGAGAATGGTGTTGCATCTGACTCCACCAGTTTTGCACTTATTTTAAAGAAGGTATATCTATTATATTTTGGTTGTATCCGTTTGAAACAGATGAACCTATCATTTTCTTAAAATTCTGTTATATGTTGATTGTATCTGTTATGAACCTGATAATTTGTTAATTTGTTTCAGATTTAATCTTATTTTTATTCTTATTGAAAGTCTAAATTCACTCCTTGCAGTTGATAGACCGGGGAAAAGTTGATGCAAAGGATGTAGCAATGGAGATTGGCATTTCACCAGATGCATTAATTGCAAATATTAATGTATTACTCTGATTTAATACTGGCCATTTGTTGAAATGATTAGTTCTTTATATTTATTATTCTTATCTTTTTGTGCTAAACCTTCTTGCAGGAAGCTTATATGGACCCTGATGTGGTTGACAAAATCGTCAATTGGCTGAAAGCTCATGTGTACACTACTGCATTTCACAAAGGTTTAAAAGTCAAATTCAAACCACCGATTCCTTCCAAGGATGAAAGTGGAGCTGCAGAAGGTTCTGTTGCTCTTCCAACATCTGATTCAGGTTTGTTGGATCCTGTTGCTGTTAAGTCAGTACCTCCAAGGAGGAGAACTGTCAGCAACATTAGGATTTTGAAGGATAATAAAGTGATATGTTCATCTGAGGGGGTTACTAGTGAGAATGGGATGTCAAAAGACAAGTTCAGAGCTGATCAGCTAGACCATGAAATTCCAGGAAGTTCTAATGGAGGGTCTCCAGATGCTACTGTGGTGGTAATTTTATCTTCTAGATGTTCCAAATTGTCTTCTTTAATAATTAATTTTACAGTATAGCACAATTCTGGATCATTTAGAGGTCTTTTATTGTTGTTTGTAAAATTTACTGACTAGAGCTGTTTTGAAATGTTGTATGAGATAGACTGCCATAAAATTATTCAAGTACATCTCTGCATTATATCTGCGGACCTCGCATAGCCATGTTTTTTTTGTCACAATCCAAAGTTGAAAAACAGCATAACTTATGTTTATGTTTCTGTTTACAATAACTGCAGGACTTAACCAAGCCTGGGGATATGTTTTCGAAAGTTCAAGGTCTGGCTTCATCTTTAACCTGTCATTTTAAGAATTTAAGAGTTACTGGCTTGTAATTTCTACCTAGAAATGCTTCTATTATGGCTGTATATTCAATGATAGACATACTTTGAAGGATCTTGATTTGATTTTAACTGCAGTAGTGTTACATGCCAAGTTATTTCATTCCTATAATAGCTAGTCTTAATGTATGGTTATGATATGCAGGGAATGAAGATAAACCACACAAAACCAACTTATCTGAATGTGTTTCAGAAGAAATGTCCAAGCTCTATTCGCAGAATGCTTCTATGTTTTCTGATCGCTACTGTCCTCTCTATTCTGCTGTGAAACTTCTTGATTGTGGTCCCATGTGAGCTTTTCGAAGTGGCTATTTTTGTTATTTTCTGCATGTACTTTTTTCTGTCTAATTGTGTGTTAGTAGGCAATCTTTTATCTTCTATTTGATTCCAGTAAGTTGGGTTTCTCGTTTAAAAAGTGACGGCTCATGGTTTCAATGCAGAAAGGTGGAAGCCAGCTCTAGCTACATTCACCCATCCATCGAGAGGTTGCTACAGATTCATAATGGGGAATTAATGTGCACTGGTATTTCCAAGCCTGATGAAGGAAATATGGAGCAGTTGCATAGCTCTGGAAAAATGGAACTTTTGGAATCTTCCCCGGAAGATGAAGTGGAGGGGGAACTTCTATTTTTACAGCATAGATTATTGCGGAATGCAGTTGCAAGAAAGAAGTTTACTGGTCTGCCTCAGTTTTTGCCTATTCTTTTTTTTCTTTTCCCTTTAAATTGTCAAATATCATTTGTTTGGGTTCCCTTCCTCCTTCTGTGCTTGGCAACTTTTTTTATTTAAATTTTAAGTAAACTCATGCTATGTTTAATTTGCTTGGTTTTGCATATGCAGATAACTTAATCTCCAATGTGGCAAAGAGGTTGCCGCAGGAGATTGATGCAGCGCATCAGCGAAGGTGGGACTCTGTGATTGTTAATCGATATCTGCGTGATCTTAGAGAGGCAAAAAAGCTAGGTAGGAAAGAAAGAAAGCACAAGGAAGCACAAGCTGTTCTGGCTGCTGCAACTGCTGCTGCTGCGGCATCTTCTCGGGTTTCTTCCTTCCGAAAAGATTCTCTAGATGAATCTATGCAACAAGAGGTCATATATACTTGTGCCTTTCTCAACTTCCATATCAAGCAAGCAGTACTTGTGCTTGTTCTTATTGACAGCAGGAGGTCATATATACTAGTTCTTATTTACAGAATTTGTTGAAGTTGGATGCTTTAAGTGGGAGGAATGGTGCTGGTTCTCAGCCAATGCCAAGAGCTAAAGAGACACTTTCAAGAGTAGCTGTGACAAGAACGTCATCAGAGAAATATTCTGATTTCAGCTTGCCAACCTCAGAATATTCTAAGGAGCAATCTAAATCATGTGATATCTGCAGACGATCTGAGACTTTGTTTAATCCCATCCTTGTCTGCTCTGGTTGCAAGGTTTTCATTCTTCTGCATTGATCCCTTTTCTGGTACTTAATTGTTTGTATCCATGTCCCTTAGTTGTTTTTCCCTGTTGCAGGTTGCAGTGCATTTGGACTGTTATCGTAGTGTGAAAGAAACTACTGGCCCATGGTACTGTGAATTATGTGAAGATGCAACATCTAAAAGCTGTGCGACATCTGCTATCAATTTCTGGGAGAAGCCTTATTTTGTTGCAGAATGTGCCCTTTGCGGTGGTACTACTGGAGCTTTTAGGAAATCTTCTGATGGTCAATGGATTCATGCCTTCTGTGCTGAGGTTTATTTTCTTTTTTCTTTGGGAATGTTGTCGTCCTTCTACTGCCTTTTTGCTTAAATGTTGACTGCTTCATATTTTCTACCTATACCAGTGGGTTTTCGAGTCTACATTCAGAAGAGGCCAAATAAATCCAGTTGAAGGAATGGTATATTCTTTGATTGAACCATGTTAACCTTTTTTTTTTCCATTTTCGATTTTAACTATTAGAAGAAACAGCTTCAGGAGTATTCAATATCTCTCTTAGTCACTTAACTCTTATGCTGTCAAATTTCAGCAGTCTGTGCTGAAGGGAGTTGACAAATGTTGCATTTGCCACCGCAAGCATGGTGTTTGTATGAAGGTAATGATAATAAAGGGGGTTATTTTCCTCTCCCATTTGTTCCATGAATTTGCTGTCTTCTGGAATTACTGTTTATCAGTCTTTTTTATTTCCCTTTCAAATGTTAATGCAGTGTTGCTATGGCCATTGTCAAACCTCATTCCATCCATCATGTGCTAGAAGTGCTGGTTATTACATGATTGTGAGGACTACTAGTGGCAAACCACAACACAAGGCTTACTGTGAAAAGCACAGTTTGGAGCAAAAGGCAAAGGTTTGGTTTTGTATTTACTATTTAGTTGTACAATGTCCTTTTTCTTGGTCTGGCATAAGATATCCTATATTCTTATGTCTCCTTCATTTGTTCAGTCTGAAAAACATGGAATCGAAGAGCTTAAAAGTATGAAGCAAATCCGGGTGAGGCTTCTCTCTTCACTTTCTTTTACTCGTGTCCTTTTTAGTTGTTGGGCCTACTAATAATAAAATATGCCAACACCATTAAAAATATGTTGTTTTAATGTCCCTTGGATAAAGGAAGTCTTTATTCATACTAAATCCACATATATTCTTACAATTTGTAAAAATTATCAATCACTCTGTACAGGATTAGTGTAACCAAGATGACATAGGTGTCCTGTGTAACAATTTATTGTTGGAAATATCATGCCATTTTTTCCTGACCAAAAATGCCATGTTTATGAATTATGATGTTTACATAGTTTAAAATATTTTATCCGTTCATTCCCTGAGCTTTAAACTTCTCTAGCGTTGTAATATTATAATGGGATAAACTATGTCTTAAGACTTAGAACGATGTATATCTACATCGACTTTATATTATAGATGAAGTGCATGTAAAGGGATATCTATGATGGTTACACAATCAAGTGTTCTCATGTGTATTACTAATTGTAGCGGATGTGGCTTCCTTTTAATTTTATCTTATAACTGTATTCTTTCTGAATGTTTCATACAGGTTGAACTGGAGAGATTACGTCTCCTCTGTGAGAGGATTGTCAAACGTGAAAAATTAAAGGTATCTTATTACCGAGTCTGGCCCTAGTGGTTTTCCACTATTGGCTAATGCATTATTGACATTGTTTCTTTTTTTTTTTGCATTTCCATGGCAGCATGGCATTTTTATGGTATATATTTGTATGGTGGGGTTTTGTTGTGTTAAGGTGTTTGTATAGTCATTTTGATGGTTGACTTCTGGTCTTGTGAACTACAGCGTGAATTGGTTCTTTGCTCTCATGACATACTTGCCTTCAAAAGAGATCATGTTGCTAGGTCTGTGCTTGTTCATAGCCCTTTCATCCTTCCGGATGGTAGTTCAGAATCAGCTACAACGTCCCTTAGAGGAAACACAGAGGGATACAGATCATGCAGTGAAGCAATCCAAAGATCTGATGACATAACTGTGGACAGTTCAGTTTCAGATAAGCACCGTCTGAGAGCTGCTGTATCCATGGACACTGATCCCAAATTGGATGATGACTGCTCAACCTCACAAAGCCGCTATAATCACAAGATCCCAGATAGGGTTCAATTTTCTGGCAAGCAGATTCCTCGAAGAGCTTATGCCGTGGCACGCAATATTTCAGATGAGAGTGGCGGATTGAGATCCAAATCTAGAAAGGTGTGCAACGTCCTGTTTCACTGTCTTGCTTATTTTTCTCCTTGGATTATTTAGTTTTTCCACAGGATTTCGCGGGACAACTCTTAATGTTCATTTGGAATTTTACAGCATGCAGACACATTTGGAAAAGAGCTCGTTATGACGTCTGACGAAGCGTCTATGAAGAATTTAAGGTTACCGAAAGGATATGCATATGTTCCTGCTGATTGTCTGTCAAATGATAAGCAGTGTAAGGAGAATGTTTAAGCTAGTCAACCAGTGGAAAATTACCGGTGAAAGTATTGCTTCACAGCCTGGTTGGGCATTTGCCCTTGTGGCTGACATCCACCGTATTTGGTGCCAAAGCCATTTGCATCTGGATATGAGTGTGGCAAAATTGTGGGGTCAGCCCTGGAGACTGCATTGTTGCAGAACGTAGCATTCTGCTCTGGTAGGATGGAAGTTTTGCTTGCATTGTTGTACATTCATTATGAGAGTAAAACTGTACAGTGGGGTGAGCCATGTCTTGCATTTACTACATGTTTTAGATTAGGGCATGTATTCTCATTTGGTTTTTATTGAAAATTGAGGGAGGACAGAACAGAAGCATGCCGCCTTGTAGCGATCCAGGAGCATCACCTGTTTTTTCTGTAAAGTTTGGTGTACATATTGTGACAGTCGAATTAATTCTGACAGGGATTGTGCTTAGCAATCAGATATACCAGGCGTATAAATTATGTAACATTACATCTGATTATTTTTTTTCTTCCTTCTTTGGTAGTCCTCCTTATACTGTATTTCTATTGTTAGTAGTTTAGTATTAATGCCTTTGTCAGCTGTAATATTCTAACTGAATTTCCTGTTATTTTGATGTAGTTTATTATTGATCCAGTTTCATTTTTTGCTGTTGATAATCCTTGTTTTTCTCCGCCTTTTTTGCTACCTGTTTTCTTATTTCTTTTGGTCAGTGTATGCATCCACTAAATGTTTGTAAGCTAGTAGTCGATTTTGCACGAAAAATAGACATCGAGCTTGTGATTTTAAGCAATATTAGTAGGAATAAGTGCTTCAAAGTTTGGAAGAGTAATATGTCAAGCCACACGGCATGCAAACCCTGTTACACTTACAATTAATTATCTGCAGTTTATATGTTAATAGAATTAAAGGCCTAGCATTCTTCTCCACCTAGTAGTAGTAGCAGTAATAGCCTCACCTAAAGTTCTAATTTTACGGCTAAAATCCCACTCGTTCTCATAATCTTAATCAAGGTAGCCTCACCTAACATGTTAATGCCTTGTCGGCTGGTATACTGAAATTTCTTGTTAACTTGGCTGCACTTTTCAGTGGACCATATCTTCTCCCCACAATTATTTGACAGTCAGTCCCAAATTGTTCACTTGAAAATGTTGTACGGTTGGTTGAAATTAATTGCTTACATTAAGAAATAATAATAATAATAATAATAATAGTAGTATCTAATATTGGGAAGATTGTGGTGTCAACCAAACTTTCCCCTTCAACATTTTGTTATCTAATTTAATTTGAATGAAATTATTGTAATGAGTTTTATAATGTAGCCATATGTATTATTGTAATAAGTTATCCTCTTTCTGTTCTCTAATGTGAATGTTATGACTTTATGAAGAGGCCACATGGGTTGCTTTCGTTTGCTCTGAGATGCTTCCAATTCTTGTATCATTTATAAATTTAAGAAGGACTAATTTAATACTACAGTAAAGATGGTGAATTCCTTCCTTCTTGTAACATGTCTGTTGCTGCTGTGATGTAAGTAAAACAAATTGGAACAAATTATTCTAAAAGTAGTTAGTTTGATCCTATATTTTCAACTTGAGCCAACAGTTTCTTTCACAATAATCCCTCATATTTCTTATGGTTGTTTTCTTGTTTTTGGCTATGTCAACTGAATGATTATTTAATCATTAAATTAATGTATCTAAACATATTATTCCAATAGTTGATTAGATCTATACTGTTTCTAAACTTTGACATATTTATTTGAAATTTGTTCATATTTTGGTCTACTAAATGTTACATGTTGTTCATATTGTTATTTATGGCATGATGTTGTTGACTTGAACACACACAAGACTTTGGTTGAACATGGAACTGTTCTCCGCAGCTTCACAAAATAATTTTAGAATTGGAGCCTTCAACTATTTGCATTAATCCCTTCAATTATGTCATCATCAATTAGTTTGACAAAACACTTGTTTAATAAAACGTCACAGTGATAGATAAAGAAAAAAAAGTTATCTTTTGGTACAAATAGAAGAAGTAAATAGAGACTAGAGAGAGTATTATATATTATTTACTAACTAATTAATCATTCTAACAATGTACCACCCACAAGAAAAAGATAATTCCAAATAAATTGAACGGAGAAAAAAGTGCTATTTTCTAACTAATTTCAAACAAAAATGGCCGTCCCATTTTTGTAATGTGCATAATTGTTTGTTTATATATGGTAACATTATTTGACTATTTCCTTTGCTGGCTCATTTTGATAAGCACAAAGCCAATATTTTTCCTCCCTAATTTTTCTTAATTACAAAAAAAAAAACCTTGTAACCCTTACAAATGAAGTCTCAGTTTCTTTTTTTTTTTTTGCTTTCATATTTTTGGTAAATATACAAGCCTAGATCTTTGACACTTTAACATGATCCCTCACATATCCCATAAAAATTATGGAACCATTACCATTACCAAGCAACACTTCAAATTGGAAACTGAAAAAAACAATAAAAAAGAAAGAAATGAATTTACATCCTATCTGAAGTAAGTAATGATAGTTTCAAAAATTAAGAAAAAAATAACAAAGAAATTCAACTCCTCCACCCAAAAAAAAAAAAAAAAAAACTCTGGATCTGTCTTGCATAGTCTTTTAACTTTTATGTGAAGATTCCACATAGAAGAAAGAAAAGAAGTAATCCCATGAAAAGAAATCAAATCAAAGAGTTGTAGGGTGAAGAGGAATGATTGGATGGTGTTGTTGAAGCTGCAAGCTTTGGAGTGAACCTGATTTTCTCCTTTTCCAAAGACTATCTTTATCTTCTCCCACCTTCTCCTTCTCCTTCTTTATCTGCACTGGCAATGGAGGATCCATCTCATCAATGCTTACTATAGAATATGAAGATGATGAACAACCAAGATTCTTCTTCCCACTTTCACTATTAACCCCATGGCCACTACTCTTTCCAACTACCCTTTGATGATGCTTAATAACAGTAGGAGTAGTTGTTCTTGTTCTTGTGGGAGTGTTGAGAAAGTGTTTGGGAGTGATGAAGATGCTCTTGAGTTTTGTGTATTTGATGAAAACTGGTGAAGGTGAAGAATATGAAGATGAAGTGGTTGTGGTGGTGATGAGTCTGTGTGAGATTGATGAAGAAGTTGGGAAGCCTGCAATCTTGTTGTTTCTCTTCACTTGACCCATGCAACCAATTCTTGGTGACAAAGGCTCGTTTGAAGAAGAAGAAGAAGATGATGATGATGATGGAGGGTTGTTCTTCCATCTTGGGAGAGACACGTCTTTGATGGAAGGTCTTGAACATAGCATTGGAAGGAATGTGTTCCTTTCTTGATCATGGGGGTTCATGTTCATCTTCTTGTGGTGGTGGTAACGGTGGTTTTCACCACCACCCATGGTGGGTAGATAAGAAAAGAGAAGAAAGAGTGAAGATATCAAAGTGAGAGAGTAGAGAAGCTTTGTCAAACTTTGTAATCTTCCTTTCTCTTTTTATCAATATTAATACACACAACATTTGCTCAAATTCCTTTTATATAATAGAAAAAAAAAAGTGAAAACTCATGTAAATTGATATTAAGAGCTGTTAGATAAAAATTTAGTTAAATTAGTTAAATTATTTAACGATTCTCAAATATCAACTTCACGTGAAGTCGGCTGCACCTGAGTTTTCACAAAAAATATATTAGGTGAACAAATTATTTTAGTAACTAAATTAATTCTTTTTCTTTTTCTTTTTTCAACTAAAACTTTTGTTATCAATTCTTAAATATAGAAAAATTTAATTATCAAAATGACTTAATCATGTAGATCTCAAAAATTATAGAAAATTAACATTTTTAGCTATCAATTTTTTCTTTGTAATTTTCATGGAAAAGAAACATAAAAGGGCAGATATAAAGAAGAAAATATAAATGTAAGAAATAAAAATAAAATTTATAAAAATGTTTACTAAAAGTAAATTTTTATAATTGAACTCATATAATATATACCAGTATTGTTGTTATTTTGTTATACTTAAACTTACAACTCATTTCTTAGCTAATCATATTTTATTTTCCTGAGATTTTATGAAAGAAGTAAGAGTGTTTCACTTTTTTTTGTTCATTTTTCAAAATTTAAAATTAAAATAATGACATATATTACCATCTTTTGTTATATACATTGGTGTGTAGTGTGGACTTTTACTTGGTCTCCTTTTTAAGAGTAAAGAAAGGAGAAATTATTATAAAGAAGAAGACAAAATAAATAGAATAGAAGAGATGATTGCAAGGAAGGAGTCTCATTGAAGATTGGGAACAGGCATCAAATGTTCAGGACCAGGACACCCCAAGGACCACATTACACTAAATATACTAAGCTTTTATTATTTTTAGTATTTTTATTGAATTTAATGTACTGTTAATATAAAATATTTTTATACGTGTATTTAATTATATAATATTATTTCAATAAAAATAAGGGTAAAATACTTAATTAAACTAAAAGCATCTCAAAATTATATGAATTCTCCAAAATAAAAATAGTTAAGTCAAAGTCTCATGCATATATTTATATAAATTGAATAATTGACTTAGTTTGGTTTATAAAAGAATTGAGTAGATATTAGTAAATCGAATTGACCTAATTCGATTTATTACTGAACAACTTATATATAATAAATTGAATAAGCTTAATTCGATTTAGTATCGGTATAAATTATTGACATTTACTACTTTAAATTATTAATTTTAAAAACATAAATATTAATAAAAAAATAGTCCTATTTTGATTGAAATAAAATATCAAAAAAATCAAAACGAATAAGAATAAATATCCAATTTTTGTATTTTAGTTCAAATTGCAGAAAATCTACATTTTTATAAATTTATGAATTGAAAACAAAACAATAAACGATTGTTAAAAATTCATTAAAAATCATCATTTGACTTATTAGCATATCTAAAGAAACATTATCAAAATTTTTTATATTAAAAAAGTTAATATAAAGTATAGTCCTCTAAAGTGACATAAGACTTAAAACTTAAATTTTTTCAAAATAAAAAATAACAAATAGTTATATATTATAATACAACTAATTACATATATTTATACAATATATAATTTGAATAATAACTTATTTAAAATTTTAATTATTGAAATATATATTAAAATGACCAATTATATTTATAAGAAAATGAATTCACTGATTTTATTTAAACTGTATTAATTAATTCTATAAACTCTAATAACTTTTTTTATAATAAGTGAAATAAAAAATGAGGAGTTGTATTTATCTAAACATTATTCATTGATAATGGTAGGAAAGTACACACACTACTATAGTGGTAAAATCATAGGCTGACCAACCCTTTGTCCCCCTCCTTATCAATGTCTCCACTTCAAGGTAGTAATTACTTATTATTACTTAATGGTGTTTTGTTATTGACGTAAAAAATATTCAAACTAATATGATAATGCATATATTATTATTTTTCTTACTAAGTAATCTCAAATACTTTTTTCTATCATTATCAACAATTTATCATAGAAATTTCCTTGCAATGGACCGAGGATAATAACAGCTTGTGTTTATCCTAGGACTCAATATTACAATAATTATCAAGTTGGAAAATTTCAACAAAATTTTGAGATAATTCGTACTGCAACAAATTTTTTAATTTTTTTCCCCAAGCAATTATTGAATTTTGTTTGCATGATGAGTCAAAGACAATAATATTATTAGTGCTAAAACTTATTATGAGGAGAACCACGTTCACCAATAAGCTAATAATCCAGGGAAGACATTATTATAATTATTATTATAATGTACATTACATCGAGTGAATTGCCCTAAACTATAACGAAAGATATGGATTGACCAATGTGTTTGTCTTTATATATATATATGTCCCTTTATTTGTTTATCATTATTACTAACTTATATTTATATTTACTCTATTTGAAAAAGAAGAAAAAAATAAAACAGGTTAATTTATTTATTTATTTTTACTAATTTTATATTTATTAAATAAAAAATAGATCTATATGTATCGACAATAAGAGAATATAAAAAACTTTACCATCTTTGATGTGTGAAAAAAAAAAAAAAAGAGTTAACAATTAACATGGTTTGATGCAAGCAACCAAAATGTTGTCACAATTGATTTTGACTTGAAATAGCGGAGTCAAAGTGTAGTAATCCAGTGAGCGTGTTTTGTGGAGTGGGTCCACAATGTCCCCACTCTCTTCTTTCTTCGCCACGCAATATAACTCACACTCACTCTAAAATTGAATTGTTCATTAAATTTATCATTAATAAATAAATTACTATATATAAAAAATAATATTTGAATTTTTAATATTTATTTAAATAAATAAATGAATTGACTAAACTAACTAAAATTATCCAATTTGAATCGTTTAATTGGTTACCTCATTTTTATTTGCTTAAATAAAAATAAATATTTAAAATTTAAAATTTCATATTATGAATATAGTAATTTATTAGATAATAATAAATCTTTTAAATAGAATTCAACTGTAACGGATTAGTTTTTGATTGATTAGATTAAAAAATACAATAAAAAAAAGTAATATGATTTTTTTTTTAAATACTAGCTCTTCTTAAATTTCAAGTATGATAGTACTCTAGTGAATTTTATATGTAAAATATTATCATTTGCTTAAGTATGTTCGTTATCGACATAAATTTGGACAGCTATACATAGTTTTACACTAATTAATAATCAAGTCATGTGGGCTTAATTTTCAAATCTATTATTTTTTCAAGTCCTAAGTTAGATAAGTCTTATTTATACACACAAATACCATATGATAATGTTCAGACATAATCACTATTTTTTTAAGGCTGCCTTTAATGACTCTTGATTTTAAATTAAAAGAATATAAAATATACACGTTACAAGGAGGAAAAAGAAAAAAAAAGGGGGAAAGGAGAATACAAAACGTAAAACTAATCACATGGAAAGAAAATTATATTGATTGAAAACCTTGGTTGATGCATTTTATTTGCGGCCGACACGCCATCAATATCTGCATGTGTAAGGCACGTGATCACACCCTTTTGGTATCTCATCATCTCATGGGATCTTTATTCTTTAGTTTTTATTAAAAATGAAAAAAAAAGAAAAAACTTAATCCAAAAAAAATTATTAAAACTTATTACATTTTTTCTCTCCAACGTTAGCTTTAATATCTTAGATGGCTTAATCTTCAAGTGTATGTACTTTACATAACATACCAAACTAATATTTCACTAAAGTTGTGTGTGTGTGAATTCTATAATAACTATAATTATGATAAATATAGTGGTTATGAAATTATTTTGACAATACTTAAAAGATATAGCTAAAATTAAGATGATATTTTTTACTATTTAATTTTTATCAATAGTATTTTACAATTTGCTTATATATAAAGAATCACAAATTTGCTGAGCAAAAGAATCTGCTTTGTGCTATAATGGTTGTATAACTTAGAAGAGAAGCAAGAAAATTTGTTGTTGAAGGAGTAGAGACGAGAGAGATCCAAAACTTAGTAGATTGCGTCCAAAATAACAAGGGAAAAAAGGTCAATTTTAAAATAAAAAATACTATAAGGAACACTGCCCAAGAGAAACAACATGAAAATTAGAAAATATAATTAATTACTATTAATGATAAAATGCTACAGCAAAGTAAAACAGGCATGTATTAGGCTAGTGAAAAGTGAACCTACTTGTGAACATACTAAACATAGCTATTGACAAAGACTGTCTTCAAAGAATAGGACATGCATTGTTGTCTTAAATTATTTCAGGTGCAACTTTATAGTATAAATTAATTATTTAAGGCTTTAGCTAATGAAAATTAAGGTTACTTATTAGTGTGATTTTAATAAATCTATAATACGGTGATTACATTAGTTCAATGAAGCACGGATACTTCGTTGAGTTACTGTATTTGCGTGTCGGACACATTTCGGATACGATACTCGTTGACATTCGTCCGACACGCGTGTTTGCTGTGTCCAACTGTGTCTTAATTAAAAATAAAAAATTCTTTTTCAAACACACTTGGACACACCATATAACGTTGAAATAAATTTAGAAATAATATATATTATTATTTATTAAAACAAAAAATATTTTAGATACTTTTATATAGTTAAAAAAAAGACATTAAAAATAGTTAAAAATTATTTTATATTTTAACAGCAATAAAATATCAAAAATTCATTGTAATTTATCTAAAAAATACTTTATATTCTATATATATGCCGTGTCCCCGTGTCTTATAAAATTTTAAAATTCGTGTGTCCGCATGTCTCGTGTCGTGTTGTGTCCCGAATCCATGTCAGTGTCCGTGCATCATAGCATTAGTTATGATATTTTAAAAAGTGCTTTTAAAATTAAAATAAAATATTTTTATTATTTAATAATTTAAAAAAAAAGTGTTATTAAAAAATATTAAAATATAAAAAATAATTAATTTTAACATTTTCATAGTTATTATAGTCACCATAAATATTGACATATTAAAATTCACCAATTTATTAATATTTTAATATCAATGTTATTTTCTCTTAATTCTTTTAAAAGTAGTAAATTTTTATAAAAGTAGTTAAACAAAATCATTATTTGAAAGAGTTCAGTTAATTGCTCATTTTCCAAAAATGTCTCTATGACAGAGTTTAAGCATGGAGAAGAACCTTGCTTTAGATAGGTCAGACAAGTCTGAAGTTTAGTTGACCAGAACATGATCTTGAGATTATGAAAACCCCCAAAGAAAAATATATTTATTGGAAAATCTTAAACGATTATGAATAAACTATTAGTTAATCTTTCAGGGGTGATTTGCAAAGAGGATAATGAGTGATGAGGTTCCATAACTTGTATATGATAAAATACTTTGCATTATTAAGGGAATAATTTTTTTTTATATAAGGATATAAGAGAAAGAGACAAGGCATTGGTGCTATCCAGCTTTGTAAAAAAGAAGCATAACCTGTTGTGTTGATATTGTAGGCAAGATTTAATGCCTCTGAATCAAATTCTCGATCAAGTCTCTTAAAACATGGAAAAGAAACAATTCATGTAAAGTTAGAAATGTATATGCATTATTTTCCCTCACTCTTGAATTATTTCATTTTCTCCCTTTTTTGATGCATGATATTTGATGAGTAAATAATGATTTATAATCATGAAATATTCGAGTGTCGATAAAATTGATTACTGAAAAATTAAACTAATGTTATACTCGTAAAAAATGATAATAAAGGTAATTTAAAAATTTATGTGATTTTTTAACAGAGTCAACAAAAATTTAATAATTAAATATTTTTATTTTGTAGTTAATTTTATCAATACTCAAATATTTTATATTTAGAAATAATTATTTACTTATATTTGATATTGGTTGGAGAGTGAATAACATCTAGTCGGTGCTATAAAAGCTGGCACTATTTTGGGGAGGCTTGTCTAATCTGGGTTACCAGCTCCCAGGGCCCAATTTCCATGTTTCATAGATCTTCACACTGTTCATTATGTGCAAATACAATGTTTCCAACATGGCTGAGACCCAACTTGGCCCCCTCTGTTACATAACTTTTCTTGATCCAGCATATTAATATAATATTGCAATCTTGTAGACCATTATGGATAAGTAATGATTAATGAATATTGTTATTTAAATATAACTTCATCATAATCTCTTATTATCAAACACATATCTGGCCACTGTGAGAAGAACAGCCACTATCAATAACAATTCTGGTGAGACATAAAGAGCTATTATATTATGATGAAGAGGAGAATATTATTCACTGCATACAGGGATAGCAGAACACACAACTGGATTTTCAATTTTCATCTTTACTTTCTTTTTTATCAATGGCAAATTTCTAGTCATAGTTGAGAAAAGAAATTTCATGAAAGTTCTAAAACTCTATAAAGAACATGTTACAGACGGCATAGTGATCATGGTATTCCCCATACATAAGCAAAGCAGGGGCCAAGCACCACAAAACCAAAGGTATAAAGTAAATTTACATGAAAAGATAGTCGAAAAAAATGTAGGGTATGTGATAAGGGGGGCAAAAAATGATCTTTTCTAGTTCCAACTAATCAGAGGATTCTACACTGGTCCCACCTTCTGGTGCAACTGTTTCATCCTGTGGCACAACAGATTCAACTGTTTTCTCCTCATCTGGTGAAACTTTTTCTGAACTATCCTCTTTTTTACTTGAATCATTAGAATCTTCTGATTTCTCGTGGGCATCTACATGTCCACCATCTGATGCTGACTCTACTGTGGCTTCATCATGGACTTGAACATTGTTTGGTGGATTAGATGATGAAGGATGAGATTTAGTGGAGACTCCTAACCCCTTGGAGAGAGAAACATACTTGAAAACAAGTTGTTTATAATTGTTCAGTAGGTCTTCAACATCACCTACTGTTAGGTCACCTACACTGGCAAACAAATATGGGTACTCCCTGAAAACTTCATTCAACTTATCCTCCTTTAAAAGCATATTTGCCCCTTTGTTCTCCAACTCTGAGAGGGATGGAACCTTTGTGATTAATGACTCATCTGCAAGGGTCATATTCTTATTTTCGTATTTTGGAAGAGATGGAGCAGTTTGTAATAAGGCATCGTTATTATCATTTGAAGCTCTTTTTTGGTGCTTGGTGGCTTCTGATATTGGCTGGTTTCCATGATTTTGATAAGTTGAACCGGAATCTTGCGTACTAGCTGAAAGCCCCGACAGAAGGGTGCGGGCGAATTCCATGTTTCTCTCAAACTCACTTTCATCCATTGAAAGAGCTTTTGCATCGATGTTTGAGATGAAGGACTCAACAGAGAGCATATTTGTAAAGTAATATGCTGCTTCCCCAGTCAATCGTGATTGGCGTCTAAATCTTTGTATATACAGTAGATTTGAGTGCAGTTGTGGAGGGTTCGCCTGCAAAGTATCATTAGTAGAAGAAACTTTGTTTTAACTGTAAAAGCAGATTCTAAGAGAAAATAAGGTCTTTATGCATAATTGGCATGTTCGGCCAATCTAAGTTTGAGCAACACATATAAAAGAAAATCCATCATTCAAGTTAACACGTCGGCAAAAAGAAACGATAACACTGTATAATTCTGTAGTTTATGTCTCTCACTGTCATATATTTCCAGTTCCACTAGTCTTCAGTTTTGAGGAACAGATAAATAATTTTGATAGCAAAGATTTCCAAAAATAAAGTCAAATATATTTGCACCATAAGCACTACAAAGGACTAAATTGTTTACAGCAAATAACATAAATTAATGAAACAAACACCCCAACCAAAGAATGTGTATTTATGGCCAATTGGTCACGCCATGATTAATGGACAGGTTCAAGCAACAAGGCATTTCAACATGCAAAGGTATTACACAACTTCCCAATTACAAACTTTATTTCTATTAAGGAAAGTTCAAGAAGCAAAAGACTGTATGTTAAAGCTTTTTTAAATAGAGGAATATATGTTAGAAGACAACGAGGGTGAAGTGCAAGAGAGGATATCCTCCAAAAGCAACCACAAAGCAAAGAAAGCAAAAACAAAACCTCCGATAGGAAACCATAAAACAAACAGATTGACAAGAGAAAACGAAAAAAGAACCCCCACGATTGACCCAAACACCTCCTATGACCGCCCCATTTCTCTCTTCAACAAGACAACTTGGACAAAAGGGGCAAACTAGTATATGTATGTACAAGTGAATATCCATAATTCATACCCATGATCTTTTAGAGGGTACAGGAACTAAGAAAATTGTACTTCAAGAACAAAATTATTTTATTCGTGAAAATTATGTGCATATCAATTTGTGATGAAATATTGGGATTACCTTTATGGTAACATAAATTAGCACAGGAAGAAAATCATCAGCTCCTGGAGGACTATCTTTGGATGCTAGAGAAGCATTAAGCAGCAAGTTACCGATAACCTTGCAGCAATTTAGTATACAGACAAGTTTGTCTCTGGGTGCCTTGTACATGTTGATTTTCTGCAATTCTTTTTGTGCAAGCTGCCGCCATAAAAACCAAACAGAAAATATAAGATTTTAAGGAAGCAGGATTACATACAGAAAACGATTGCCAAAGCTGTAGTAAAAACTCAAGATTGGAAGAATTCTTCCAGCACTTTTGCCTGGCATTTGACAAATTGAAAATTTACAAACTAATATGGCAACTAGAGAGCCTTATATAAAGTTGATTCTTAGGAAAAGATTGGCCAATCAAGAATATTATCCATCAGGAAAGACAAAGTGACAAACATTAAGGTGCATATGTCATCATACATCATAGAATATGTTGTTATGAAGGGTTCAATCTTCAAATTTAATAACTCTGAGCAGCTTTTACACTTTTGCTAAACCTACATATGTTTTTCCTTTTGTGGGGAAAAGAAAAATGAACGTGTAGTTATGTACTCACCAACCACGATGTTTCATTCTCAAAGGCTGGCTTGATATCCAAATTTTCTGGCTTGATAAACTGTTGAACTAAAGCCATCTTTTCAGAAAGTTGATCATCAAGTTTTACATCCTCTGGAAGAGAAGCAAATACACGGGCAAACAACTTTGTCATGACATACTTCTCAAGCCCCTACATATGAGCAAAACCCAATGATCAATAGATCACCTAACAATGTAAGTGTTATATGTTAAATTAGTAACAAAAAAATTTACAGCAGAAAAAGGTGGGATCAGTAAGAAAGCACATAGAATCAGAAATTTTCAGAAAGACTGATTGAATTCAGGGGAAAAAAAGTACGACCAAGTTCTTATTTAATTCATGCATTAAACTATAAAGAAATGAGCTTTGATAATAATACTTGCATAAATTGCAGGGATGTGTGCACTTGGCAGGCAGAGTGACTAGATAAATTCTAGCTTCTAGTAAATAACATACGTTAAATCGAATATACAAAATGTTACATTTTTAAATTGACAACCAGGGTGTTCAAGTTTTATTTACCTTTTTGTAGCTCAAGGATAACAACCTTCTATACATTTGCTAGCAAGTTTCATTCAAACAAATTCATATCTCAGCATACACCATAACATTGTGCAATGATATATAAATCAATGGGTGGTCCTACGAGCAAAATTGCTGCCTCGATTGCTACAAAACATTCTTTTGCAATGAGGCAACTAGATGTGCGAATACACACCACAATACTAAATCCGTCTTCTATTCTAAATTTATCTCTACAACTTTCTTGACACTAGCTTTATAAAATTAATCATTATTCAAAGATAAAATCCAAGAAAAAGCCTCCAGAAGAAAAATGAAAAGGGAAAAGTGGGTCATAACGATCGAATAAATAACCGAATTCAACCACCCCAAGTTACAGGCTAAGAGACTAAAGCTACACTATTTTTAGCTGCACCAAATGCAAGGACCACAGAAATCAAAGAAAAAAAATATATTAGAAGGATCAATGTCACAATTCAGTGATCCACAATCTAGTACCTAATTAATTGACTATAAATATCTGAAGTTTTGGATCAAAAACATAAATACAGCACTGAATAAGCAAAACCAAAAGTGCAAAGATATCTAAAGAGAGAAAAGAAACTAACTTCACCAGCACTTTCGAGCTCTTCATCAGAGCAACCAGCCCAAAGTGGATGAGCCCTAAAAGCAGCTTCCATGTTGGTAAAGAACTCTTGCACTGCGCCACCGTCCCTCTCAGGATCAGGTGCATTGTTCGAAAACGACACTATGAAACTGCAATCAATGGAACACACTCTCTCTTAACTCTTAAAATCATAGTAAGTAATTAATTTAGACCTACTGCTAAGCTAAGCTAAGCTACCTTCTGATTAAAGCACCAATTAGGTTTAATAATAACAATAAATTAACTAGATAGAAAGGAATCATACAGAGAGAGAGAGAGAGAGAGAGAGAGAGAGAGAGAGAGAGAGAGAGAGAGAAGAGAGAGAGAGAGAAAGAGAGAAAGAGAGAGAGAGACCTCTTGATGGCTTTGACGAAATCGGCAGCGGAGGGTTGGCGCATCCGCTCGAGGAAGTCGTGTAAGCCAAGGAAAACGTCGGCGTGTTCCATTCTCCGCCGCGCCGCAGTGACTTATTCTTCGAAGAGTTGACAACACCAAGACGGAGAAACTGCTCCTTCTTGATGCGATCAAAAACCACAATTTTTTACTTTCTCATCTTTCTCAAATCTTCACCTTCCTTCCTTCCATGTAAACCCTTTCTCTTTTTTTTTTATTTTTTTTTTTATTTTACTTTAAACAGATTTTGACATGTTCTTTCTTCTTTCGTTTTTTATTGTTACATTGTGTGTGATGTATCTTTTTTTTTAACATGAATGTTAACAAATTTGATGGTTAGATTTGAGAAATAGTAAAATTAATAGAAAAATCTGACCTTCAGATCTTATTATGAAGGCTGAAATTTTAAAATTTAATGGAACACAAATCAAAAGGTGCAATATAAATCTGAGAGTTAGATTTGTGTACATAAAAAAAATTATAAATGATTTGTTGATATCCAATTCTACATTACAGTAAAACATTCCAATTTAAATACGATGAAACTTTTATGCCGTTGTTTTTATGTGAAATTAATAAATAAAATTTTTTATATGGTTTCAAAGATAAACTTGACATAAAAGACAAATATAAATAGATTTCCATCTTTAAAACATGTAATAAAATTTGATGTGAGAAAAAATTAACTTTCCAATGCTTCTGATGAATGCATCAATTGTTAAGAAGAAATAGGACTAGTGGAACTTGTGATTTCAGCATATCGAAATTCTAACATACAGTATAAGTTACAATACAATACTATCATTCACTACTACAAAGAACAAAAAATCAAGTAACCTCACTTCAACTACAAACACAGAAACGTTACGTACAAATAACATAACACCTTGTATTGATTCATATCCTTCCATACTAAAAAATAAGATCGGAAGGTATTGTGAACTCTGAAGAAATCTGTATCCTGAAATCCACATTCAAGCCATTGCTAACTCCAGTTAACAGCTTCCAAAATCGATGAACCTGCTTCGGTTGCCGGCTCTAATTACCTCATGCATTCTTGATTCTTCCATTCCATCTCAGAGCTCAAATCCAAAAATTGTTATTTGTTTCAGCTGCTATTAAACAATGAGTCCCTTTTCTAAGTTCCTCTTTCAGAATATATCTATAGTAGAGCACTCCATACAGCTCCATCGCCTTCGCCGCATTTTGAGTGGACAAATTTAATCTTCTCCACCGACTTGCAGATTCCGCTGCAGCTCCAGTCAAATGACGCCACGCATATGTTACCGGCCTGCGCCTTCCACTCGCAATCTACAGGAACATTGATTGTAAATCAACTAGAAGTGAGAACCATAACCAAAAGAGATTGCAAAGGAGACTAACATAGAAATAGTTACATATTTATCAGATACAGTACCTGGAGGTGTCCCACAACACATACTGCGTTCGTCTATATGCTCGACTTCAAGACCGATAAACCACGAACCAAGTGAAACATCTTCGTTAGCATATTTATGCAAAATTGGCCTGAAGTCACAATAAGGATCCAGATGAAATTTGTCTATTTGTAAAAGTATATACAGCAGATTCTTGATGGTTACAACTACAATAGACTGATCCATGAGCTTTGTGTTCATATTTCGAAACATTTTTGTCATGAAAAAGGTTTCTTATGCAAATGATGCACAGGTGTTGCAAACAATAAACATACTGGTTGATGGAAATGTAAGTGGCCAGATCCTTAGAAATCGCATATATCTGCCCGGTTGCGTGTCGGAAGTATTTGTTTCCCTCCTCTCCAAACTTCCAAAACTCAGGTTCATGGTACTTGACATCCCTATATATACAGAAATGCACTTAACAGGTAAATACAATTGACATAAAGAAAGACAGAGAATAGAAGTAGCCGCATTCCCATTATATGTACGTATATATAGATATAGAAGTTCGGTGGAATTACTTTCGAGAAAGAACAGGCCCTGATTTCATACAACCAATGTAGATTCTGGGTTTTGAACGATGACGAGCAAGCGTTGTTGCCAAAACACCTATAAATAGCGTACGTTAGGGAGGGGAATAAGTACTTGTGCAAACGAAATGGGACGAGAATTGGTAGAGGAAACTTAAGAAAGATGACAGAGAATCTGGAGATAGCATATACCTAAATTGACATGGACATCATCATCCACCTTAACATAGAAATCGGCATCCCACATTGCAACTGCAGTAGAAAAAAATATCTTTGTCTTTGCAGACAGTTCATGATACCCTTCAACGTGTTCCTACAAGGTAACATATGCCAAAGATTAAATTCCTGCCGGATTAACCAGAGTTTTCATAGATAAAATGTGCTATCGTCTGCCTTACCAGACGCAGAAAATCTTTGTGCTGGTTTTCTTCTGCATCAATAGCTCGATCTAGAATGCTGTTGGAAGTTGCACTGAGATAGCAATGATAACATCATCCACGTTAGATCCATTATTAATTATTAGCAACCTATATAATATTATCAGCTTTCAAATAGGCAAACAAACAATAACAAAGTCTTATCCCACTAGGTAAGATCGGCTACATCGATCAAACGACGTCATTGCGCCTTATCTTATTTCATGTTTAAGCTCTTAAATAGGCAAAGAAACTAAAAATGACACCATGCCCTATAGGTACTGGAAGAAAGCCAATTTTAAGAACAAAATTGGCATAAATGTCCATGCTTACTTAGAGGCTTACTGTAGATAACTAAATATGACAAAAATACAACCACCATACAACATACTAAAAGAAGCAATTCACCAAACACTCCAAGTTCAGCAAGGTATGCTAATGGAAGAAGAAATTTACAATAAAATAGTTCAACATTCCACGAAAGGCACAACATAGGCATATAGAAGAAATAGAATGGGCAAAAGTAAATACTGAAGATAAGTTTGAGTATACTATTATCCTAGTAAGTATTTAGGATTAAAAGAAATTACACAAAAACACAATAACATACATTAAAACTTCAAAGGAAAGGATAACTTTAACAACTTATGTTGTCAAGATAATTTACAGTCACACTAAACTAGAATCGTCCAGCCAATTACCTGTGACCAATCATGAATCTGATAACAATTCCCTTCTCGCGCTCCAACTGAAGAAGTTGTTCTCCTGTTCAAACAGATATTAGATACATATAAAAGTTGGCCATGCCATTCTAGTTCAATGTCCTCTCAATATTAGGATCCATATAATCATCTATCATAAAACTTCTCCTCTAATATTCACCGCATTTTTTAAAGGTGGATACCAAAATTGACTCTTAGCAGAAACAGTTTCTAGAGGAAATAGAATATACCCTGAGGCATCCAAGTCTCTCGAACCGAATCACGCCTCTTCCTGCTACTGAAAGCTGTGTTTATTCCAATCACTACAAAGGCCTTCTTCCTAGGAAGGCCTTCCCCGGAGATCCCCATGGTAGTGGCCGTGCTATTCGAGTCAGAGATCCCGGCTTCATGAGAACTCCTAGCAGCTGCTAGTTCCATTTGTAGCATGGAAACCTGCTTATCTAAAGCCCTGGCATGCCTCAATATAAATAGAGAGGAAAAAAAACAATCATTAATTTATCATTCAACCCCAAAATTCAATAAAAATAAAAATACAAAAGCTCCAATTGCAACCAAATCTAAGCCAAAAAAGGAAAGAGACTCAGGTTAATTAGTTAGAAGCACTCACTGAATTGCCTCATGTGTCTTGTACAATTCACTCATCGCATCCTTAGTTGGCTGCTTCTGATATTCCAAAAATGAAAATAAACACAAAAAAGGAAAGTTTAAAAAATGTATTAAAGTTGAACACTTTGTGGCAAATGCTGTTACAAACTCGGAAGATACCTGTTTGGTGGCGCAGTCACCTGAGATCACTTGCAGTTCTTGATCACGTTGATGCTTCGAAATCAGCATGCCGTTTGATTCAGGTTGCTCCCACACCCTGCATCAAACCAGCAAAATAATTTAAAAAAAAAATTCCATGACCCAGATCACAAAGTTTAGAACTTTAAATGAAGCTAAAAGCGTAACAATAGTAACGAAAGTTTCCAAATTTGGAGCAAGCCAAATTCATAGGTCACATCATGGATTAAAAAGATGAGTGAAGGTAGAAGAAGAGGATGGACCTGGTTGTGATGAGCATGCCAAGAAGGAAGGAAAAGATAGAGAAAATGGGAACCCATTTTGCAGAGATTTTGGTGGAAGCACGAGTCTTCATTATCGTCGTCTTCTGTTCTTCTGGGTCTGAATGGAAGAAGATGAGCTGAAAAGAAAATAAGAGAGAGAGAGAGAGAGAGAGAGAGAGAGAGAGAGAGGAATGCAATATGAAAGGAGACAAGGAATTGGTCCAATGACCCGTCAAATTGTACATATGTTTTGCTTAATAAAATTATATCTTTAAGAATTTAATTTGGATGGATTAATTTAATCAGAATTCAATTTACTTATATATTTTTGTTGGATTAATATATTTTCTTAAAACATACTAAGCTTGTTTGAAATGTTAAAAATTAAAATTCACTCAAAAATTATTATTTTTTGTTTTAGAATAATTACAAATAAATAATCTTTTTCTTAATTCTAACTTTTATTTGTAAATTCAGATTAAATGGAATCTAATTTTTAAATCAATTTTCACGTTTTTTAAATTTAATATATCAAATATAAAAAATATTTTTATTTATAATTAATAAAATGATATACAAAATTTCATTTATATAAAAATTATTTTAAACTAAAGAATTAAATTCCGTTCTATAAATATCTTAAAGTTATTTCATATCATAAAATTAAATTTTAAATATTTTTTTAAAAAAAATAAAATTATTTTCTTATGTTAAATGGTTTTTAAACAAGTTCATATTAAGATTATTGTTAGTAGACAATTAGACATTTTCAAATTGTTTACTTTAATAAATATATAATAAAAATATTTAAAAAATTAAATTTTATATTTTTATAAAAATAATTTTAATTGATAATCTTAATATGTTTCATTACGACAAATATTAGGTAAATCTATTTTTATATTATTGAAAATATTCAAATTAAATATTATTTGAGGAGTTGAATTATTATGATTATTGTCATTTAATTTAAGTAGAGTTTCATTAAAGAGTTGAAAGGATGTGAAACGAATGCCTGCATTGATAAATTAGCTTGATATGATTGCAGTTGGAATGTATTATTTTATATTTTTATGCTAAATAATAGTTAAAAAAACAGATATAATTATACAATAATAATAATTTACATAATCATTATATCAAAATTAAATTATATAAATTCGTATTAAGACGAAACAAAAACATCTTTTATATTGATCATTTTGAATAAACAACTTAATTAAATTTAAAAAAAAAATAAAATATAAACTTATATTACAAATTTTATAAATAAATTATTTTATATTTAATTTTTTAGTTATAAAATTACTTATTTTAAAAAAAATAATAAAAAATCTCTTAAAAAAAAGTCATTTTAAAAATTTTTCCATATATAAACACTTTAATTGACTTTTTAGTTAGTTACAAGTTAATTTTAAAAATTATACCAAATATTAATGTTATAACTTTTCATAAATTATAAATTATTTGTGAATCGCCGATAAATTATAACTCAAATAATATAATCTTTTCATATTCACTTAAGAGGTTATGGGTTTAAATTTCTTTATTTTTTAAAAAAAAATTACTTATAAATCTATTCAATTTGACAACTCTTTCTAGGATTTTTTTTTTCTTTTATTTATAGAAATTGAATTTGAATATTGTTTTTGTACATCATATAATAATTTAATTTTATGTTGAACATAATGATAGGGATTGGTAAGCAAATTACAACGTGATTAGTCATGTGTTTGATTATTCATGACGCGCATTGTTTTGTTTTTGTCAAAGGATTTGGCCATACAACTAAGTGCCGTCAGAAATGGCGTCTTCTCCTCCTTTCTAAACAGTTAATACTTAATACTCTTTTTTCAGTTATTTGGATTGGAGATAGATTAGATTTTTTTTCGGGGTATGTTCATGGCGTGATTTTCGCATGGAATTTATATTTGAATGTTCTTTGACATTGGAATCTTCCTAGAAGTAGACGCTCAACATTATTTAGGGTATAATTACCATGTGGAATATTTATATTTAGTATTTACTATTTACACAAATTTTATTATTTGATAATTTTGTTTTTCAGTACAATTCATGGGAGATTAGATTAAAATTATAAGTATTATTTGATATTGTTATAAACTATATTTAAAATTATCAAAGTATGTTACAATTCGTGGGTTGATTCATTCACAAAAACTATAAATCGAGTTAGACAAATTTCAACTCATATAATAATAATAATAATAATAATAATAATAATAATAATAATAATAATAATAATTTATTTTGACTCAATTTATGTAATCCGTTATTTAAATAGATTCGATTCCTATAGCTTAGGAATTTGAGTGGGTTGATTTAAACTCAAATTTTAAGGTAGTGTTTGTCTTAGATCTATGTAGATCAGAGATATAGATATAATAACAATTTATTGTTTGGTTACTGAAATATAAATTTTTTTAAGACACGTTTACACACAATAGATACAATAAACATGTATTTAGTATTTTTAGAAATAGTTTAAGACTCGAAAGAATCAATATAAATGCTATTTTTTGTGTTTCTTAGGCGATATTTTTGTAATCAAATAAATTTAATATTAAATTATCCTTTTGTGTTTATGTCTCAAAATTTTAAGACATTAACCAAACTGACCTTAAGCTAACCCCAAATTAAATAAGAGTTTTGATTTTTTTTATTAAAGATAGTAGTTTAGAAAAATACAAACGAAAAGAAAAAAGAATGAAGAGTTGACATGTATTAATATTAAATAGTTTATTAGTTCTACCGAAAAAAAAAATTATTAGTTAGATTGATTTTAATATTAACTTAAAAAGAACATTAATGATTGAGGCATAATAAACAATTTAAATAAGTTTTTTCTTTTAAAGTTTAAATTATAAGAATTTTTATTAATAACAACTTATAAATAAGTTATTTTGTATTTGAATTTTTAGTTATAGAAGTACTTATTTTAAAGTTATAACATAAATAACTCAAAAAATATATTTTTTTACATAAGAAAATAAAAATTAAAATAACGATGATAACAAATACTTTTTAATATTGAATGTTGATTTTACATAATCTAATCACTAAAATTACAATTGTATAGGTAATTGATTTTTTATTTGTTCTCTTATTAGTTTCATTTTTTAGATAATTGGTTCTTCTACCTTACTTTTACCCATAACGATTTTCTTGTATGTGGTGAATAGTAATAAAATTTTAATTTACAATAATCTTGATGGCAATGCCAAAAAAATTATTGTGTAATTAGTGTTTGCTGTTTTATTGTGTATGATATAGTAGGTAAAAATAAAAAACAAATATAAGATGTGTGTCAATATATATTTTTTGTTGTTTTTCATTTTTATTTTTTACTCCTATTAGCCTTCTTCTTTATTGAGGTAAAAAACTTGTTATAACTAACTATAAAAATAATAGCAAGTTATATGAAAATAACATCACATGTAAAAAAATAAAATTAAAACTGAAATTTTATTCCACATACAATATTAAATACAAATTAAAAATAAAATAATAAAAATAATAAAAAAAACTAAAAAAGATATATGCAGTAGGTGATTCAAATGGAATAATATTTTAAATGGTGATAGAAGTTAATATTTTCAACCGATGAATCATTATGTGAAAATAATGATGGAAGACACGTACTTACTTCTATCAGATGAAACCTTGCTTGAAGAGAGTGGTAGAAGGACAGTATTTTTTTTTTAGCATAAACAAGAAACATTTTCACACGCCAAAAATGAAAGCAGATTTTTTTTAAGTCAATTTTTTTTAGAGAAGTGATAGAATGACTTATTGAAAAGGAGAAATCATATATTTTTATTTTTTTAAAAAGTTGTGAATTAATTTTTCGAAAAGTTAAAATTTTTTAAATGATACCAAATACGCATATTGTAACTTTTTATAATTAAAAAAAAAAGTAGCTTCTGCTGTTTTTTAAAAGGAGTTCTGATTCTGAATATATCATCGTAATTAATTGACATTAATAAATTAAATTAAATAAATAAAAAATATAGTTAAGAATGTGTCACTTCAGCTTCATAATTAAATAAAAAAATATTTTTTAATTATAAATTTTGCTAACATGTATTATAAGAATAAATGTTAAAATTATTATTAAAAAATAAAAAAACATAATTTAAGTTTTTAATATATTTACATAAATAAAATGTTTAAAAACTTCTATTATAATAATTTTGACGTATATTTTTAGTATACATATTAATTAAACTCTTTAATTATATATAATAGATAATAAATACTAGATAAAATAGATGATATACAATAAATAACAGATAATATTAATTAATTAATTTTGGTCATACTATGTGCTTTTGTGATGAGGTAACAGTAGTACAGTCAACTTGTATAGCGGGTCATTTACAGCAAGTTAACTCTTATATTTGGTCTCTTATTGCCTCTTGTTTTTTTCTTTGATTTGATCTGTTAACAATATTAATTAATTAGGGATCTGTTTGCAATGCTTGAATTACAAGTTGTCAAGTTCCTTCAATCTTACTACTAAAATACTGATCTGTTCAGAATAATTCATTTTCTTATTAATCGTTAATTTTCTTTCAAATTAACGTATTTTTATTAAGATAATTATTTATTATAGTAAAGATGAGAAAAGAATTATCAGTTATTTTTTTCCTTTGTACCTTTAAAGCTACTTCACATTGGGCTACCAGAAAAACCATTGTCTCTACTGGGCCGCCTTGGGTTTCTCTTGTAAGCCTTTTTATTAAGCAATACAATTTTTTAAATTCAGAACCAAATATCGACCAAAAAAAAAAAATTCAGAACCAAATTGGTCAAAAAAAAGATTTATACATAGAAGAAGATAACATGTTAAAATTTAAATTGTCATCCTGTCTTACCATTAGCTGTAATTGGTTACAAAAAAATTTTTGAATTTTGACTTAGTTAATTTTTCATGTCTTGGATTAATTTGAACTTGCACTTTTAATCCCATCATATATCCGTACAAAAATATTATAAAAAAATAAAAACAAAAGAAGTTAAACCACAAATTAAAACAGATAATTTTCTTTGCCCATATTTTCGATAGATGGAACAGATTTATAAATAAAAGAAGATAATATGTTAAAATTTAAAATATCATCTTGTCTTATCTCTTTTTTTTGGATGAAACCTTGTCTTATTTTTAGTTGTAATCTGTTATTAAAATATAAGATTTGATTTAGTAGAGAGATTTCCGTAACCATGTTAAGGATGGTTGTTATAGTATTAGTGTTACTATCCTTTGTTTGTTTAACAACCATGCTACCCTAAACAACCATTATTTATCTAATTAAATTTATTTTAATTTTCAATTCCTACGTATATATTGAAAGTAAAAATACTAATTGTAGAATGAGTAATTTTATGGGAAGTCAAGAAGGTAGTAACATAGTAGTATTAAGGTTGAAATGAATGCAATTAATTAAAATCAATATATCATCAACTTGCTTTAAAAATTGAACTGCATGAAAACTTGTCTTTCCAAACGAACTAAGCCATGTCATCAGGGATACAAATAAAAGCGTTTTTATTACTAACTTAAAACGTAAAAACACACATACAATTATTATATACACAAATGAAAATGATAGAAGTATAGAACTAATTAATGATCAGTTAACAGTGATGACCATAGATATTCCCATTCAAAGATAAGATAGAACAGAAAACTTAAATTTCAAAATTCAATTTAATTTGATTTTGTGAGGGTTTTCTAACTAATCTTACACTAATCACTTGTTTGATTCAATTGACTAAGGGTAGCTATATAAAAGACTGCATGGTTTGATTTAAAATCCCCACACTTGTTTTGTTTTCAGTTACAAAAAAAATATCCACACATACTAATCACTCTCTCATTGCCGTAGTGCTCCGTCCTCATCAGCCATGCCTCGCCGTAGTGCTCCGTCCTCATCATTGCCGCCGAGGCCAACACCAATTCCCGCCAAATTCTGGCGCGCATGTGCTGGAATCTCTGCGAAGGCACCAGTAGTGAACTCTAGGGTTTACTACTTTCCACAGGGACACATCGATCAAGCTGCTTCGCAACCGCGAAACCTTTCACCTCTGGTTTACTCCAGGCCGGTCATCCCTTGCCGTGTCGCCGCCGTCAACTACTTCGCAGACCCTAACACCGACGAGGTCTTCCTCAAGATTCTTCTTCTTCCTGTCACCGATGGATCCGCTCAAGATTTTCTTCCACCTGCCGTCGCCGCCGAAGGCAACAGCGGCAACGGCAATGGCGACGATGAAGAGGTTGCGTCGTACGCCAAGATTCTCACGCGGTCCGATGCGAATAATGGCGGAGGGTTTTCGGTGCCGAGATCCTGTGCGGACTTGGTCTTCCCGCCGTTGAACTTTGAAGAGGACCCGCCGGTGCAGAACCTTAGAATAACCGACCTACACGGCGCCGTATGGGAGTTTCGCCACATCTACCGCGGGACTCCGAGACGGCACCTCTTCACATCTGGCTGGAGCAAGTTCGTTAACAGTAAGAAGATTATCTCCGGCGATACTGTGGTTTTCATGAAGGACTCCGATGGGAGGATGTTCGTCGGGCTCCGCCGCAATATGTCGCTGGACGACGATATCGCAGATGGTGGATTGGATTGGTTTGCAGCTATGGACGAGAGCGAAGGAGAAAAAGAAGAGGAAGAAAAAGAAGAGGTGATGACGGAGGGATTTGCAAGAAACGGGAAGGGGAGAGTGACTTCGACATCGGTGGCAGAGGCGATGGAGCTGGCAGCTCAAAACAAGCCGTTCGAAGTTGTTTACTATCCAAGCGTGGGTTGGGGAGAGTTTGTGGTGAAGGCAGAGGACGTGGACGTGATGATTAATGGTATTCCTTGGAGAGTTGGGATGAGAGTGAAAATGGGCAGAGAGAACTATGATTCGTCACGGATGGATTGGTTTCAGGGGACTGTTTCTGGTGTTACTGTTCCCGGTATAGATCAACCATGGAGTGGTTCTCCTTGGCGCATGCTTCAGGTATAAAATTTGCCCGCTTTGTGAATTTTGATTTGTGTGTTTATGTATAGTGATATGGACTTTGACTAAGAAATGGCAAGAAAGGAAAAAGAAAAAGAAAGGAGTGAAAGAAATAAATAAAGAAAAATTTAAAGAAAGAATCTATTGGTTTCTTGTGGTGTGTTCTTGTTTTCACCTGAAATCGACTTTAGCTGAATTTTCATAATAAGAAAGATGGATTTTTACTGATTGATTTGGTTAAATTTGGTCATAATATTTTTTTATTTTTTATTGCAGCTAATGTTTGGCTTTTTTTTTTCCTTATCTGTAGATTACATGGGATGAATCCGAAATCTTGAAGAATGTAAATCCTGTCAGTCCATGGCAGGTGGAACTTCTTTCTGAGACACTTTTACTTCCTCAACTATTTCCCCCAACAAAGAGGTTC
The DNA here is from genome assembly GCF_014773155.1 of Arachis stenosperma. Taxonomy (NCBI): domain Eukaryota; kingdom Viridiplantae; phylum Streptophyta; class Magnoliopsida; order Fabales; family Fabaceae; genus Arachis; species Arachis stenosperma. The sequence goes on from NC_080384.1 coordinate 14,293,367, forward strand.
AGAACTAATGAAATGGGAGAATCCTCCTCTTCCATTACAAGATTTTCTATTCCTGATTCCACAATGGGAGTGCTGAATCAAACATTGTTGAGTAATTATGATACTTTTTTTTCTGCTAGCATGCAGGGAGTCAGGCATCCTCTATTTTCTGCAGCTACTTATCCCCTCTTTCCGATTGATCCTTCTCTGTCTATTGATAGTTCCTTTGAGAATAATATTGTACCAAAGTTAAATGTTATGTTGCCAAAACTTAACATTGACACTCATAAGCCTAAAAACTTATCACCACATAGCAAGTCTAGTTTGACTCCCATTGATGAGACCCCTAACAGCAACTCAACCAAATCTGGAGCTACTTCATTTCAGTTATTTGGTTGTACTATTCAAACAGATCAAGCTTCTCATAAAATTGATGACCATAACAATGTTGAAGGAGAAGACAACATACAATAAAATAATGTCTCCTCTATGAAGAGTAACATCTAGCTGTACAGGTATGTCTATAAGCCTATATCTGAATAATAAACTGAAATTTATCTTAAGAATGAATTAAATATATATAAAAAAACAGCTATTAGTGTGTAGTCGTGTAGTTGATAATTTCTGCACCGAAGAAATGGATTATCTAGGGTCATGGGGATGCTTGTTAGATTAGTTTCCATTCATAATGAATTAATTGTTTCACTTTTATCCTTCTGTGTGTGTTGGGATTTTTTTTTTTTCCTTTGCTATAAGGTCATTCCATGGTTCTCCACTTCTATGATTGGCATTCATATGTTTTCCGACTTGACTTTTTGCTTAAACTTTTTAATCTTTTTATGCAGGTAACTTACACATGATAGATGCTGTTGCATTATGACCTTGAAGGTGAAGAAGCAGTAGTGTATACAAACATTTTTTTTTTGGTATTACAAATAAACAATTTTTTTAAAGTGAAAAAATGTTGTAACTTTAGTAACATTACTACGGGGCATTTTTTATTAATTTTAATTAATTAAAATAAAATAAATGTAATATTTTTTAATTATCTTGTATCATAACACGTTATAATTTAAGTAAATGTTAAATTATTATATGTAAAACGGATTGTTTTGACATTCTGCTCATCATGCATGAGCTTACAAGTGGATATTTATCTGAAGTAACAGATTTGGTTCACAAAATTCAGAAGCTTTTATCTCGTCTTTGATTTTGGCTTGTTCACGTTGAGTGGGTGTCTCGAGAAGCAAATAGAGCTGCAGATTGGATGACTAGATATGGTGCCAAGAGTAACTCTGATATTCAGCAAATCATTCGCTCGTATATAAGATAGTGTTTGCTTTATTTCTCTTCATGATTAGACACAAAAAAAATGTTAAGTTATTAAATTTTAAATAAAATATGTATTATACTTTTAAATATAAAACAAGTATTGTGGATATTACATAATTTTCATTTGAAATACATTTTAAACATCAAGCATTAGAATTGTTATTACAGCAATAGTTCTATTTGAAGCACTAAATTAATTAATATACCTATAATAATTTTCGAAAAAAAAAATTATGGGCGAAAAAGTTTTCATCCTCAATCTAAAATTTTCTCGGCGATTTTCATCTCCATTTCAAAAAAAAAAATGTTAGGACAATGATTAGAAATTTTTGTGGAGTATTAAAAAAGTAAAAAAATATTTACAATATATATGTTTGTATATTTTTTTTTATATCACCGAAGAAATTACTTGAAGAGAACGCTGTAAAAAAATCTAGCAAAACAACTTTGTCTTGAATAAAATTTCAGTAGTTAAAAAAAAAGATACGTATTATTTTAGTCTTTAAAATTTATGATTAAAATCAAATTTATATCCAATATTATTTTGAATTTAAAATTGTCTTTAATATTTTATTTTGTATTAAAATTATCATTTTTAATAAAATTTTAAATTTTATTACTAAATTACTCCTAATAAAAAAATTATAAAATAATAAAAAAAAGAAAAAATGCGGAAGGGAGCAGGGAAGAAAGGAAGGGGGGAAAGGAAGAGGGGAAAGGAAGTAAGAGAAGACGACGAGAAAGAAGAAGAGGGGGAAGAGGGGGAAGCGCCGGCCATTACCACTGCTAGTGAGAGAGCTCGTCGTCGCGCTCTGCTATTGTCATTGTTGCTATTGACCTCGTCGCCGCTGCATCTCGTGGATTCTGCATCTACTTCGGCTTCTACTTCTACTTTTGCTTCTTTCGATTCTGCTTATGCTTCTTTCAATTCTGCTTTTGTTTCGGCTTCTGCTTCCGATTCGACTTCTACTTCTTCTGATTCTGGGTCTGTTTCTATTTTTGTTTCTAATTCTGATTTTGATTTGTTTTTTTTTATTTTATTGTTGTTGTGTGTTAACTTTGTTGTTAATAAATTTGATGTTGTTTTTGAATTCGAATAATATATTATTGTTGGTATTGAATATTGTGTTTTTGAATTGATATTTAGTGGGAGTAAGGGAGGTGGTGGTGGTAGTAAAGATGGTGGTGATGGAGAGTATTTTTGTCCGTAAAAAGTCAAAAAGACGATTTTAATATAAAATAAAATGTTGGGATGATTTTAAATCCAAAATAATGTTGAGAGCGAATTTAATTTTGATCATAAATCTTACGAACCAAAAATAATATTTTATCCCTTAAAAAAATTATGTACATGTTTTGATGACTATGTACATATGTATTAAAACTATAAATCACTATTAAAAAATAATAGATTATAGATGGATTTTTTAATAGAATTTTATTTTCAAATTCTAACTTTCTTTCAATAATTTTATCGTAAAATTAAAAAATTTCTGATAGATTCTAACTTTTTTTTTAATAATTTTATTGATAAAATTAAAATAAAATTTAAAATTATCACCAATAAAAAATTTGTTTGTAATTCGTTGATAAATTTTTTAAAAAATTGAATTAAATAAGATTAAATCTTCCAGCGTAGTTTTTTATTCATGATCTTTATTATTTTAGTTCTTCAAATTCAAAATTTACTATATCAACAAATGAAGTACTCAACTAGCTTTGACTTACTATCCTAATACATGGCTAAATAATTCATTTTGACACTTAAACAAAACAAAACACTTAAACATTGTTTGCATAAATACAAATCCCATTAGCACAAAACATACAACGTATCTGATGCTGAACATCATCTTTTCCAATCCTTCCTTTAAGCTTGGTCTTCTCCTCTGTAAGACTCTCTCTCTTCGTCACTTTTGCTTTGTCGCCGCTCGCTAGCACGAGCTCTCACATCTGCTGCTCGCACTTGAAGGAACTATAATTACCAGTTCATGAACTGCAATATGCTAAGTACATAGATTGAAATTACTCTTTGACTAATTAGAATGAGATTTTCAGAAGAAAAATATGTACTAAATAAAATAATATCACTTAAAGAAATAAATTTGTTACACTGAAAATTTATTACCTAGCTGTAATGTTTGATAAACACTGGTATGGTTTATAATATATATTTAATTCACGTTCTGAAAATTTGAATGTATATCATGTTTGAAAATTTAAGTTGCAGCTACCATAGTTTTATTTAGTTATTTTAAAATGTCAGATCCATATAAGGGTTCTAAGAATTATATACCGTTACCAGTCAAATTCTTTTCCATCGCAAGTCAATTATAAAAGTAAGCAAGGTTTGCATATTTAGTCATGAAGCAAGCATATACAAAGGTACAACTAAGAGTTTCTGAATCAAATATCAATAATTTTTTCTCACCTTGAATGGAAGAGCTCTCCATCCACCTCAAGCATTGGAGCAATTTTCTCATCTAGCCTTTGCATAACGATTAATAGCTTTTGCATGCTTTCAGTAAGGTCCTCACCATTCATATTAGTTGCTGCAAGGGTCTTCAAGTACATAGCAAAACTAACTATATATCGTTATTAAAATAGCTAAAATGGCTCAATTTAAAAATAATATGGTATGCTTAACCATGGGAAAAGGTGAAAAAGCTCTGTAGACATGTAAAGGAAAAAACATTCCAAAATCATAGATCATTGTTAAGGGGTCATTTAGATAAAGACGCTTAAAACGTTTTTTTTAAAATATTTTTTAATAATTAAAATTTAATTAAATCGTGTTATTTTTGTCAAAATTAGGCTAGACAAATTGATTTGAGCAAAAAAAATGGTGAATCAAATCTTGAACTGGTGTAAATTAATATTATTTTTTAGAAAAGAACTACAATATCCTTGTTATAGAAAATGATTAAAATACTCTTATTATATATATATATATATATATATATATATATATAACACCCTCGAATTATTCAAACGCAGATAGAAATGCACTCGAATTTTACTATTGATAAAAATACCTTTAAATAATTTAAAAACATAACAACAATAACCAATAGTAAATATATATTTTCAAAAAATGTCTTAGAGATTGAATTTTGATGTGATTTTTTACAAGAATAATTAAAAAAATGAGATATTATTTTCTTAAATTTGATAATTTTTCTAAGTATATTTTTTGTGATTTCTTAAAGTATTATTAGTTATTAAAAAAAATTACAAAAAATATATACTCAACGAAAAATTATCAAATTTTAAGGATACTAATATCTCATTTTTTTAATCATATTTACAAAAAATTGTATCAAAATTCAATCTCTAATATATTTTTTTTAAAAATACATATTTAATGTTAGATAATCTTGCAACAAAAACTAACATTAAATATGTATTTCTCAAAAAATATATTAGAGATTGAATTTTGATACAATTTTTTACAAACATAATTAGAAAAATAAGATATTATTATTCGTAAAATTTGGTAATTTTTTGTTAAGTATATATTGTTTTGTGATTTTTTAAAAGTATTATTGATTATTAATAAAAATAATTATAAAAAAATTATATACTTAACAAAAAATTACTAATTTTTATGTATAATAATATATTATTTTTATAATCATTCTTGCAAAAAATTGCATCAAAATTTAATCTTTAAGGTATTTTTTGAAAATATATATTTACTGTTGGATATTGTTGTTGTGTTTTTAAATTATTTGAAGGCATTTTTATTGATAATAAAATTCGGGTGTATTTTTGTCAGCATTTGAATAATTCGGAGGCGTTTTTGGTGGTTAACCCAATCTAAAAAATTATCTGTTTGTTAGCATACACCAAACTATGAATACATTTGATAGAAAAAAAAAAGTGACATAGAAAATTATTAGAATAAAAATATGTTGCCCTTGTTAGATATTATTCTACAAGTAATTTATTTGAACAAATTAAATACTATAAAATAGTATTGTTACGTTGGGTAACCGGAGGTTAATGGGCTTGACTCGTTGGGTTGGCCCAATTGTATGAGGGAGGAAGCCTTTGAGCGGGTTTGCGCCTTTAGAGACTCCTTCCGACTTGTGAGTGTGAGAGAATGCAGGGTGGTACCTGCAAAGACACTCCGATGCCTAAGTTAGCAAGGGTGTGAGCAGGTCTAGAGAGTATTGGGACTTAGAGATACCTGAGGGGTGTCAGTATATTTATAGTGGTGAACCAATAATCACCGTTGGAGTAGTTCCACCTTTTAGGGTGGATAACCGCCCCTTTATCTTAGGGAGGTTACGATATGACTCTTGGAAGTGGGTTGAGAGATTTTAGGGGCAGTTATTATCTGCCAACTAATCTTTGCTCCCGACTTCTTTAGAGTAAGTCGTGGAGAGAACCGACTTCTAAAGAGAAGGTCGGTGTTCTGAGGAGCTCAACCTTGTGGTTGGATCTGTAGTTTGGACCTGGGCCTTAGTGTTGGGCCAGGGTATGAACAGTGCCCCTACTCGAGCCCAATTCCTTTTAAGGCCGCGTGATTTTTTAGAACCGACGTGTTAAAATTTCAATAATCGCGTGTTTCGTTTCTGAAAACTTTTCCATCTGCACCCTTTGATCGAAAGAAGAAAGTTCCTTTCTTTTCGAGTGTCGTTGCTTCCATTTTCTCGCAAGTTCTTTCTTTGTAGAGTTGCATGTTTTTTATTTGAGAGGAGAGTCGGTCATAAACTTTGTTTTGTCAGGGATTTGACTTCAGGCCCTTTTAGAGAACCTGTTTTTGATCCCTTTTTTTTTGTAGGTTTTTCTAGAAAAACAAAAATGTCTTCTGTTGAAATTCTTGCTCAATGGGTGGATGTCACGGTTTTGGGAGAAGAACCCCTTGTTGACACGGACTTCATCACCAACCTCCGCACTCATCATAGGCTTTGAACCTCTGATGAGGACGAGCCGAAATATGAACTGGTTGTCCCAGGTCCCGAATACTGGGTTTGCTTTGGGAGGGCCTCTGAGGCAGCCCCTCATTTTTTCTATATGTATGAGAGTATGATTACCCGCCTGGGCGTTTTTCTCCCTTTTTTCGACTTTGAGATGGATGTTTTAGGCCACTGCCGTGTTGCTCCTACACAGCTCCACCCCAACTCTTGGGGTTTTTTTAAAAATTTATCAATTCATTAGCCATGCCCTAGATTTCTCGACTTCTTTGAGGATTTTCTTTTTTCTTTTTCACATGACTAAGCCCTTTAGTGGGCAAAATAACAAACAACAATGGGTTTCTTTCCGGGCTATACAAGGCCGGAGAGTCTTTACCCTTTTTGATGAATCCTTTCATGACTTTAAAAACTTCTTTTTTAAAGTGCAAGTTGTAGAGGGTCACCACCCTTTTTTCTGGATGAAAATTCTTTCCCTCGCTTTCCTCTATACTGGTTAGAGGCCTCTCCTTGCGAGAAATATAGTTTAGATGATTTGGACGAGGTGGAGGCGGCCATCGTTGGGTTCCTCCAAGAAGTTTGGGGGAGAGCCCCTTATTTGGATACCAAGAAGTTCCTCCAGGGGTCCCCGACCTTTATGCAAGCCCAATTAGGTAGTGTCGTATTGGTTTGTTAGGTTTTCCGACTACCAAGAAGTTCCTCCAGGGGTCCCCGACCTTTATGCAAGCCCAATTAGGTAGTGTCGTATTGGTTTGTTAGGTTTTCCGACTTTCTAAGTTGTTTTCTCTGATTTGTTTTATTGACTTTTTACCTAATGATTTTTGCAGAGATGGCGAAGAGGAATTCGAGAGAGTCTTACCAGAGGGTTAAGGAGGCCAAGGCTAGATCCCGCGCCAGGATTGGTGGTGCCAGGGCGACCGGTCCTTCTCCTCCCCCTTCTTCTCACAGCCTGGGGACCCCTGCCCGACCTATCGTTATTTCTTCCTCGGCTTCTTCTCTGCCGCCTCCTTCTTCCCGACCTTCTCCTGAGCCAGAAAAGAAAAAATGCAAGGCTCTAGAGTCTGGCTCTCCTTTTGAAGGTGAGGCCAAGGTGGATGCGTGTCAATTCATTCGGGAGCATATCTATCCTTATACACGTATAAGTATGGATGATGCTTCTCTTCGAAACCACCTTACTATTCTGGCTCAGGAGAGTATCAGGACGGCGGGGGTGTGCACCAAGTTTCTTGACATCTTTGAGAAGACTCTCCTTAGCTCTTTGGGCTCATCCCAGAGGGTTGAGGAGCTAGAGGGGAGGATTCTTTTGTATCAAGAGTCTGAGAGGAGTCTGAGGGAGGAGGTCACCAAGCTGAGGGAAGAGAGGGATAATCTCCAGAAGGAGGGAGAGAAGTTGATAGGCCGATGCTCTATGGCGGAGGGCCTACGGGAGAAGGCGGAGCAGAGCTACTCAAGTTTGTTCCAGGACCTTGTGGAGGTCAGAAAAGATCTAATAAGGACTCGGGATGCTTATGTGGAGCTGGAGGATTCTATCGCCGAGGGGTCCGAGGAAGCTTGGAGGGTTTTTAGGGAACAGGTCGAGGTCATTGCTCCCGACCTGGACCTCTCACCCTTGGATCCGGACAAGGTTGTAATTGATGGGGCGATCGTGTCTCCTCCCCAACCTGTTTCTGAATCCGAGCTGAAGACTCGGGGTCAGAGAATTATAGGGTCTCCTCCCCGACCAGATGATGCTCCGAGTTCTTCCAAGGCTCCTGAGATTTCTCCTCTAACTCCTATGGATGTCTCTCTCCCTGACTCTGGTGGTGCTCCAACTATTCTTCCAGGTGGTGACGGTGACGCTCTTTGAAAATCTCAAAAATTTTATCTTTGGCTATATGGGGGCCCGGCCTGTGGGTCCTCACTTTTTTTTAAACTATTTATTTTTATGTTGTTGTGGTACATTGTTGACGCTTTTTTGGTCTTTTATGGCCATAAACAAAAAATTAAAAATTCCCTTTTTGGACAAGGGTTTAGGTTATTTTTGTTGGCTGTGTGCATGCTTTTTTCTGCTTTAGGTTTTGAAGAAAAAACCCTTTTTTGATCTTTTTGCTTTTTCTTGGCCGGCTGTCTCTTTTCTTAAACTTTTGGATTTTTGAAGGTTTGAGACAGTCTTTATTTCTTTCCATGGGTTTTCTGACCTCTTTTCGATATTCCTTGTGCTCAATTCTTGATATATTGAGTTTTCATAACTTAGGTTATTTTTGCGATGCATTTCTTTGCTTCTCGGAATTTCGGATTTGTTAGTTGGTTAATTTTTGAGTTTATTCACGATCGACATTTATAACCTCTTTACACCGACTTGTACCTCGTCGTTTTATCCTGACGAACATCTAGGTCAGTTCATGGGATTTTCATGCTTTGTCGAGTTTAAGTCGGCGCGTTTCGTAGAAAGCGAGAAGGAACTTATAAGAGATATTTGAAAAAGATCTTTATTTATTTGCAAAGGTACTTTATCGCTACTAAGGGTTTCGGGCTATCTATGACCCCTTAGTCTCTACTGTGATGCCTCGTTAAAAATCCTTCTTCAGAAAAAACCCTTTTACTTTGGAAAAAAGTCATGAAGTTAGGAAAAGAGTACATCAGGGAGTAGAGTTCACTTTTAACTGTAGTACCTTTCCATATTACAAGCATGCCACGACCTGGGTAAATCGGTGCCGTTTAAGTCGGTCACCTTGTAATAACCTTTTCCTAGGACCTCACTAATCTTGTACGGTCCCTTCCAATTAGCGGCGAGCTTTCCTTCCCCAGACTTGTTGACTCCTATGTCATTTCTAATTAAGACCAAGTCGTCTGAGGCGAAGCTCCTTCGAATGACTTTCTGGTTGTATCTATTCGTCATCCTTTGCTTCAATGCTGCTTCTCTAATATGGGCTCGTTCGCAGACTTCATGGAGAAGTTCAAGTTCTTCTTTGTGTCCCTTTATGTTTCCAACCTCGTCGTAGAAGTTCACCCTTGGGCTTTGCTCGTTGATTTCAACCGGTATTATGGCTTCTATGCCATAAGCAATTCGGAAGGGTGTTTCTCCTGTGGCAGACTGAGGTGTGGTCCGATAAGCCCAAAGTACGTGTGGGAGTTCCTCGGCCCATGCTTCTTTTGCGTCCTGCAACCTTTTCTTCAACCCTGCCAATATGACTTTGTTTGCAGCCTCGGATTGTCCATTTGCTTGTGGATGTTCCACCGATGTAAATTGATGTTTGATTTTCATACTGGCTACCAGGCTTTTGAAGGTTGAGTCGGTGAATTGAGTGCTATTATCAGTGGTTATGGAGTGGGGTACCCCATATCTGGTGATAATGTTCTTGTAGAGGAACTTCCGACTTCTCTGAGCGGTGATGGTGGCCAATGGTTCTGCTTCTATCCACTTTGTGAAGTAATCCACTCCCACTATTAGATATTTTACTTGCTCCGGTGCTTGTGGGAATGGTCCTAGCAAGTCCAATCCCCATTTTGCGAAAGGCCATGGGGAAGTTATACTAATGAGTTCCTCGGGAGGGGCTACATGGAAGTTTGCATGCATTTGGCATGGCTGGCACCTTTTCACAAATTCTGTGGAGTCTTTTTGTAAGGTCGGCCAGTAGAATCCAGCTCGGATTACTTTTCTAGCTAACGACCTTGCTCCAAGATGGTTCCCGCAGATTCCATTGTGTACCTCCTCTAGCACCTCAGTTGTTTTTGAGGTCGGGACGCACTTTAGTAATGGTGTTGATATCCCCCTTTTATAGAGAATATTTTTTACCATCGTGTAGTTTTTTGCTTCCCTCCGGATTTTTTTGGCCTCTTTTTCCTCTTTGAGGAGGATGTCGAATTTCAGGTATTCGACTAAGGGCTTCATCCATCCGAGGTCTAACCCAGTGATTTCAAAGACATCTTGAGCAACCTCCGTTTTGTCTACGGAGGGTTCAGGGAGAGTTTCTTGGATCAGGCTTCTGTTGTTCCCTCCTGGTTTGGTACTTGCTAGCTTGGAGAGGGCATCTGTTCCGCTGTTGAGGTCCCGAGTTATATGCTTTACCTCGATCTCTTTAAAGTGCCTAAGGTGCTCCAAGGTTTTGTCCAAGTATTTTTTCATGTTGGGATCTTTTGCCTGATACTCTCCGTTTATTTAGGAGGTCACCCCCTGAGAGTCGCTGAATATCATTACTTTGGTCGCACCGACTTCTTTTGCCAGCTTTAACCCTACAATCAAGGCTTTATATTCTGCCTGATTGTTGGAAGTTGAAAACTCGAACTTGAGGGAAACTTCAATTTGCATTCCCCATTTGCTGACCAATATTATGCCTGCCCCGCTTCCAGCTTTATTGGAGGACCCATCTACATATAACTCCCATGTAGTGGATTTCTCCTCTTGGTCTCCCGCGTATTCCGCTAGGAAGTCGGTGAGGCATTGAGCTTTTATTGCCGTTCGGGTTTCGTATTTCAAGTCGAACTCGGAGAGTTCTATTGCCCATTGAACCATTCTCCCGCAATGTCCATCTTCTGAAGGACCTACTTTATGGGCTGGTTCGTTCGGACTTTTATCGTGTGTGCTTGGAAATACGGCCGTAATCGGCGTGAGGCCACTACTAAGGAGTATGCAAACTTTTCAAGTTTTTGATACTTTAGTTCTGGGCCCTGTAGAACTTTGCTGGTGAAGTACACAAGATGCTGCCCGACTTCATCTTCCCGTATTAGAGCTGATGCTATAGCTTTGTCTGCTACTGACAGGTATAGAATGAGCTCTTCCCCGACTATGGGTCGAGTCAGGATTGGAGGCTGGCTCAAGAACTTTTTGAACTCCCGGAAAGCTTCTTCGCACTCCGGAGTCCATTCGAACTGGCATCCTTTTCTTAATAAGGAAAATAGTGGAAGGGATCTTAGTGCTGATCCCGCCAGGAACCTGAAAAGGGCGGCAAGCCTTCCATTTAATTATTGGACCTCTTTCAGACAAGTCGGGCTTTTCATTTCCAATATAGCTTTACACTTATTGGGGTTTGCTTCGATTCCCCTTTGTGTAAGCATAAACCCTAGAAACTTTCCCGCCTCCACTGCGAAGGTGCATTTTGTGGGATTTAGTCTCATCCCATGCGACCTTACGATGTCTAAAACTTGTGAGAGGTCTGTCAAGAGGTCGGTTTCCTCCTTAGTTTTTACCAGCATGTCATCTACATAGACCTCCATTAAGATCCCAAGGTGGTGGCGAACACTTTATTCATCAACCTTTGATATGTGGCCCCGCATTTTTTAATCCAAATGGCATCACCACAGAGCAGTAGTTTGCTCTAGGTGTGATGAATGAAGTTTTTTCCTCATCCGGCTAGTACATCGGGATTTGGTTGTATCCCGAGTAAGCATCCATAAACGACAAGTATTGATACCCTGAGCTTGCATTTACTAGGGTGTCAATACTGGGAAGTGGATACGGGTCTTTGGGGCATGCTTTATTCAGGTTGGTATAGTCGATGCACATCCTCCACTTGCCGTTTTGCTTTTTAACTAGCACTACATTTGCTAGCCATGCCGGGTATTTGACCTCTTGGATGAAGTTGGCTTCCAAGAGGGCTTGTACTTGCTCTTCCACCACTTGAACTCGTTCTGCACCGAGCTTACACCTGCGCTACTGTACGGGTCGTGATCCGGGGTGTACCGAAAGCTTGTGGGACATGAGCCGAGGGTCTATCCCTGGCATGTCGGAAGCTTTCCAAGCGAAGAAGTCAGAATTTTATTGTAGGAGCTTTATTAGCCTTTGTTTCAGACCTTTGTCTAGGCTGGCCCCTATGTTGGTTCTTTTTTCTTCCTCTTTTCCGATTTGAATCTCTTCGGTTCTTCCACCCGGTTGTGGTCGCAGCTCTTCCCTTGCTTTTATTCCCCCGAGTTCTATGGTGTGGACTTCCTTGCTCTTTCCTCGGAGGTTTAAGCTTTCATTATAGCATTTTCTTGCCAATTTTTAGTCTCCTCGTACCGTCACTATTCCCTTAGGTGTTGGAAATTTCATGCAAAGGTGAGGGGTTGACACCACCGCTCCGAGCCGATTTAACGTAGTCCTGCCGATTAAGGCGTTATACGCCAATCCGACATCAATGACGATGAAGTCAATGCTCAGAGTTTTGGAATTTTTCCCCTTTCCGAAGGTCGTGTGAAGGGGGATGTATCCCAGTGGCTTAATTGGCATGTCTCCTAATCCATATAGGGTGTCCGGGTAAGCTTTTAGCTCCCTTTCATCCAATCCTAACTTATCGAATACGGATTTAAAAAGTATATCTGCCGAACTCCCTTGATCCACCAAGGTCCTGTGGAGGTTGACATTTGCCAAGATCATGGTTATTACCACCGGGTCGTCATGCCCGGGGACGATCCCATGTCCGTCCTCTTTGGTGAACGAGATGGTTGGGAGATCGGGAGATTCGTTTCCAACTTGATAAACTCGCTTCAGGTGTCTTTTGCGAGATGATTTAGTGAGCCCCCTCCTGCGAATCCTCCAGAGATTGTATGTATGTGTCTCTCGGAGGTTTATGGCGGCGGGTCTCTTCTGTCTTCATCATCTCGCTTTCTTTTTCCATGATTGTCCGACCTATCCGTGAGATATCTATCAAGTCGGCCTTCCCTGGCCAACCTTTCTATCACATTTTTGAGGTCGTAGCAATCATTTGTTGAGTGGCCATACATCTTATGATACTCGCAGTAATTGCCGCGACTCCCCCCCTTTTTATTTTTGATGGGTCTGGGAGGCGGCAATCTTTCAGTGTTGCAGATTTCTCTGTATACGTCTACTAGGGAGACTTTTAGAGGAGTGTAGGAGTGATATCTCCTAGGCCTGTCGGGGCCAACCTCCTCTTTTTTCTTAGTCTCCCTTTCTTTTTCTTTTGCTGAGTGAGGGGGCCCCAGTCGCCAGCTGGGCTCCCGTAGTTTGGCATTTTCCTCCATGTTGATGTATTTTTCTGCTCTCTCCTGTACATCGCTCAAAGAGGTCGGGTGCCTTTTTGATATGGACTGAGAGAAGGGGTCCTCTCTAAGTCCATTTACTAATCCCATGATAACTGCCTCTGTGGGCAGGTCTTGAATTTTCAAACACGCTTTGTTGAACCTTTCCATGTAATCACGCAGAGGTTCCCCGACCTTCTATTTAACTCGCAAGAGGCTCGGTGCGTGTTTTACTTTATCCTTCTGGATGGAGAATCGTATTAGAAATTTTCTTGAGAGGTCCTCAAAGCTGGTAACCGACCTTGGAGGGAGGCTATCAAACCACTTCATCGCCGCTTTTGACAGGGTGGTAGGAAAAGCCTTGCAGCAAATTGCATCAGAAGCATGACAAACCCGTTTTGACGGTTCATCTTGTATTAATTTTAGGGGATTTTATAACCTTTTACCCACATTTATCCATTGAAATAGCATGGTTTTATAACTTCTCCTTTAATTGTGCTTAAGAGTGAAAACATGCCTTTTAGGTCTTAAAATAGCTAAATCTAATTCTCCTTGATTCCATTAGATGCCTTGATATGTTTGTTAAGTGATTTAAGGTTTATGAGGCAAAGATTGGATCAAGGGAATGAAGAAAGAAGCATGAAAAGTTGGAGAACTCATGAAGAAATGAAAGAACCGGAAAGCTATCAAGCCGACCTCTTCGCACTTAAACGACCATAACTTGAGCTACAGAGGTCCAAATGATGCGGTTTCAGTTGGGTTAGAAAGCTAACATCCGGGGCTTCAAAACGATATAAGATTTGCCATAGTTGCATTGCGCATAAGGGCGCGCACGCGCACGGTACGCGGACGCGCCGATGGTGGCACATGACCCACTTAATGCAACACGTGGCCAGCGATTTTAGAAGCCTTGTGGGCCCAATCCAACTCATTTCTGATGCTATTTAACCCAAGGAGTGAAGAGGAAAATACATGTTAGTTACCATTAGTCATAGTTTAGTAGTTAGAAGTAGTTTTTAGAGAGAGAAGCTCTCTCTTCTCTCTAGAATTAGGATTAGGAATTAGGGTTAGATTAGGATCTCATAGTTCTAGGTTTAATTCAAGTCTCCTTCTACTTCTACCTTCAATTGATGATTGCTACACTTTGGTTCTTCTTTCTATCCCTATCCTCTTGTTGTAATTTCTCTTATTTTGTTTCTAGGTTTTGTAATTGAGATATTTTTGTTCTTTTGTTTTCTTTTAACAATGCAATTTGAGATAATTCATATGATTGTGATGTTGTTGATTGTTGTTTTGTTAATTCTTTGTAATTGTTAGTTGTTGATTCCTTTTATTCTTACAAATAAAAATGCTTTCTTTCATTACCCTCCAAGTGTTTGATGAAATGCTTGAGAGGATGTTAGAGTAGAATTCTATGTTCTTGGCTTGAGAAGGTGACTTAGGATTTCTTGAGTCACTAGTGTCCAATTGATTGATAGTTGATAGCCATTAACTCTAGCCTTCATTAATCTAATTAGTGGGAAGCTAGGACTTATGGACTAGGATTGATATAACTCACTTGACTTTCCTTTGTTAATTGATTTAAGGATGACTAAGTGGGATTAATCCTTGCAACTACCATACTTGTGGCTAGTGATAATGATGAAGACCCTTGACAACCAAATCTTGCCAAGACCATTTTGTTAATAAAGTTTTCTTACCATTTACTATTCATGTTTCTCATCTAAAACCCCAAAATAAACAAGTCCATAACCAATAACAAGAACACTACCCTGCAACTCCTTTGAGAGACAAACCGAGGTTTAAATACTTCGGTTTATAGATTTTAGGGGTTTGTACTTGTGACAAACAAATTTTTGTATGAGAGGATTATTGTTGGTTTAGAGACTATACTTCGACGAGATTTCATTTGTGAAATTCTAAACCGTCAAAAATCCAATCATCAAAGCATCAGCCAGATACATCCGACTTTTGAAATTGCTTAAGTGATACTTCGGGTCTGTGGTTCCGTCATAGAGGTTCATATCAGGGCTTTTGAAGTTTCTTGGAACTTTCGCCCTCATTATGTCCTCACTGAACGGGTCCTCTCCTCCCAGGGGCTACTCTTCTCGGTCGCCGCGGGAGTTTCGGCTTTTGAGGGAGGATTCAAGTTTTAAGAGTTTTTTTTCCAACTCTTTTCGTTGTTTTATTTCCTCCCTGAGGTTTCGCTCCGCCTCTCGTTGTCGTTCTAGTTCTTGTTCCAGTTGTTCCAGACGACCTTGGTGGCCGTTGACCAGCCCCATTAGTTCGGTTGCATGGGGTGGCCCTTCCTTTCCGGATTCTCGTCATTCTGAGGAGTTTACCTTTGGATTTTTGAGCCTAGAGGTGCCTTCTCTATGCTGGTCGCTGGTTCCTTGAAGAAGGGTCAGGTCTGCGTCATTGTTTCTGATATTTGGATTTTCTTGCTCGGAATCAGACGCTGTATGACCATCTTCTGGTGAGTTGTCCGCCATTATTGGTTGATCCCTCGAGTCCCCGGCAACGGCGCCAATGTTACGTTGGGTAACCGGAGGTTAATGGGCTGGACTTATTGGGTTGGCCCAATCGTATGAGGGAGGAAGCCTTTGAGCGGGTTTGCGCCTTTAGAAACTCCTTTCGACTTGTGAGTGTGAGAGAATGGGGGGTGGTACCTGCAAAGACACTTCGATACCTAAGTTAGCAAGGGTGTGAGTAGGTCTAGAGAGTATTGGGACTTAGAGATACCTGAGGGGTGTCAGTGTATTTATAGTGGTGAACCAATAACCACCGTTGTAGTAGTTCCAGCTTTTAGGGTGGATAACCGTCCCTTTATCTTAGGGAGGTTACGATATGACTCCTGGAAGTGGGTTGAGAGATTTTATGGGCAGTTATTATCTGCCAGCTAATCTTTGCTCCCGACTTTTTTAGAGCAAGTCGTGGGGAGAATCGACTTCTAAAGAGAAGGTCGGTGTTCTGAGGAGCCCAACCTTGTGGTTGGATCTGTAGTTTGGACCTGAGACTTAGCGTTGAGTCAGGGTATGAACAAGTATCAGCATCATTTTTTAATGTAGTTCTCAATGAATTGAAAAGTTGCATGCTTGGACATACCAAGTTATATACATATAATAATATTACGTTCAATCTTCAAAAAATAGCTATAGCTTTTTTAGTTGAATTGATTATATTAATGGTTTTAAACCTTCAATCTTCTCATGTAGTCTTATGTATAAATAGCTATTGTGTGCCACAATTTATACAAGGTAGTATTTTTCTAGAAATCGCTATAGCCATTTGTCGTTTTTAGTTAGCACAATTTCTTGCTATAGAGTGTAACAATTTTTTATAGTACCATATTTTATGTAAATAGCTACACATGTAGTAGATTACACCACTACCCCAGACTCACCCATGGTAGACACCTTCATCGAAAGCACAACTTCTGTGGATGCTGAGATGAAGGAAGCACCTGACCCAAAACCACCTGACCACAATCTCCATTCCATTGAATCTGATGTCATGCTAGAAGCAGCTCAGATTTATGAAAAGGAGTTGGCAGAACAGAGAATTGAAGAGAATATTGGCAACGATGCCAACATGATACTAGATGATGGGAGCTTTGATAACAGAGCCATAGAGACCCAAGAAGGGGCAGATAGTGAAGAATGCCAATGAGGTATCTATCCTCTTCTGTATCAGTCTGTCATCATGATTATTCTCTCTTGGAATTGTAGAGGGACGGCTAGTGCTAGTTTTAGTCATACCTTTAGAGAAATTGTTAGAGTTAATAAGCCGGATATAGTTTTTCTTATGGAAACAAGGTGTAGTGGTAGGAAAGCCCAAGAAGTTATGCGAAGAATGGGAATGCAATATAATTATGTTGAAGAAGCTTGTGGTTATAGCGGAGGAATCTAGATATTATGGAATGACCCTAGTTTAGATATTAAGGTGATTAGGTCCAAAAAACAATATGTTCATATGGAAGTTAAGGAGGGTAACAAGAGAAGCTGGAGTCTCACAGCTGTTTATGCTAGCCCTCAAGAGAATCTTAGAAAACTTTTATGGGAGGACATATATTTTCTGTCTCAAAATAATACAGGGGAGTGGCTGCTGGTCGGAGATTTTAACGATATTTCTAGTCCATGGGAGAAGAAAGGAGGGTCTAGAGTTGATGTTAATGCTTGTCGACGATTCCTTAATTGGGTTGAAAAGTGTGGGTTGATAGATCTAGGTTTCATCGGATCAAAATTCACATGGAAAGGACCCAAATGGGAGGGGCTAGATAGAGTGTTCAAAAGGTTAGACAGAGCCTTGTCTAATGCTTCCTGGAGGACTAGGTTCCAAGAAGCTAAAGTGGAGGTGCTATCCAGATCACATTCAGACCATCACCCAATTTTGGTCACTGCAGACCCACTACCTCAATTTAGAAGGGAAAGACCATTCAAATATGAAGCTATGTGGAGCTTACATCCGGAGCACAACGAATACGTTAGGAAATGCTGGAATAACCATTCTAATCTGAATGCATCCCTCACAACCCTCACAGAAAGCCTCCGAAGATGGAATAAAGAAACTTTCGGGAATATACAGAAAAAGAAGGAAGAATTAAGGAGAAGAATTGGGGGGATACAGAAAGCTGATAGCTATGGTAGAAATCCCTTTCTTGAAGAATTAGAAAAATAACTCCAGAAAGACCTGGATGATATTCTTGATCGAGAGGAGGTTATGTGGTTACGGAAATCTAGAGATGATTGGATTATACTTGGGGACCGCAATACCCGATATTTTCACACGAAAATAATTATTCGAAGGAGAAAGAATAGAATCCTTAAACTTAGAGGTACTGACGGCTTGTGGATGGAAAATCAAGATGATCTTATAAAGATGGCAGTGGATTTCTATAAGAATCTCTATAAAGAGGAAGAATTAGAACAAGCAACAATGATTATGCCAAATTGTTATCCTGATATGGAGAGTTGGAGGTGTAAAGACATGTGTGCAAAACCAACCATGGCTGATGTAAGAAAAGCTATTTTTTCCATTGGCTCTTTGAAAGCCCCAGGATATGATGGTTACCCAGCCCTCTTTTACAAGGAGCATTGGGATCTTATAAAATTTTCTATAGCAGAATTTGTGAGTGCAGTGTGGATTGATCCAAGCATTATCAGTCAATATAACCAAACCCTCATCACGTTGATCCCTAAGAACAATACCCCTGAAGTCATATCACACTTTAGACCCATTGCACTCTGCAACGTAAGCTATAAATGCATAAGCAAAATTCTAGTTGAGAGACTAAAACCATGTCTAGATAAGAGAATTTCACCGTGTCAATCCAGTTTCATTCCAGGCAGGAAGATCCAGGATAATATCCTGGTTGCTCAAGAAATGGTGCATATTATGAAGAAGACTAAAGGAAGGAGAGGGTTCATGGCTATCAAGTTTAATTTTGAAAAAGCCTATGATAGGCTAAGATGGAAATACTTAGAGGAATGTTTAAAAAACTTCAAAATTCCTAATGATATGATTAACCTTATTATGAATTGTGTTACATCGGTGTCATATAATGTTCTTTGGAATGGAGGAAAAACTGAAGACTTCCAACCAACACGTGGTCTTAGACAAGGGGACCCTATTTCTTCTTATTTGTTTGTAATTGCTATGGATAGACTCTCACATTTAATAGAGAAGAAGGTAAGGGATCGGAAGTGGAAACCCATGAAAGTGGGAAAGAGGGGACCCTATATCTCACACCTCTTATTCGTGGATGATTTATTAGTGTTTACAGAGGCTAGCCAGGAACAAATCAAGGTAGTTTGTGATACTATGGATGAATTCTGCAAGGTGTCGGGGTTGAAAGTCAGTGCACAAAAAACTTCAGTCTTTTTTTCCCGTAATGTCTCTCAGAACAACAGAAAAGCCATAATGGATAGGTGCAATTATAAAGAACTTCCTAACCTGGGAATGTACCTGGGAGCTAATTTCAACAATTTCAGAAAAGGAAAGGAGAAATTTAAAACCGTGCTACAGAGGGTTCAGAATAAACTAAAAGGCTGGAAAGCTCAGTGCTTATCTTTGGCTGGTAGAATTACACTTGCAAAATCTGTCATTACCCCTATTGCCAACTATGAAATGCAATTTACAAGACTACCAAAAGGAGTGTGCCAAGAAATTGAAAAAATACAACGTAATTTCATATGGGGGGATACAGAACAACAAAGAAAAATGCATTATTTGAGCTGGACAACTCTTTGTCTTCCCAAGGCTTATGGTGGGTTAGGTTTCAAAAATCTCAGTCTGATGAACGATGCATTCCTGGTAAAAATCCTTTGGAGGCTTCTAACAAAGAAAGGTCACCTATGGAGAGAAGTGTTTCAAGAGCTATACAGTGTAGAGCAGAGTTGGAAGAGTGGCTTAACCGGCAGAAAATCGGATTCCCCCTTATGGAGGGAGCTAGTCAAGCTTGGATCTTTCCTAAAGGAAAACACACATTGGTTGATGGGCAAGGGTGATCAAGTAGAGTTTTGGAATGACAAATGGATAAAAGGAAAGGATGTTTTAAGACAGGCAACAAGTAAGAATATCCCAGATGATCTAATACATTCAAAAGTCAACACTTATGTCATGCAAAATGGTGATTGGAATATAGACATGATAAAACAATTTCTTGATGAGGATGACGTGAGAAGGATTAATAAAGTCCCAGTGCCCAAGCTTGAAAATGATGAAGATAGTATTTGTTGGGATCACACACCTCACGGAAATTTCACAGTAGCATCAGCTTATAAACAAATGGCCCAATTTAATATAGACAAAAATCCCCTATGGAAGATCATATGGAAATGGAAGAGACAGGAGAGGATTAAGATATTTATGTGGCAAGCTATGCATAACAGAATCCTCACATCTAGCAGAAGATCCAAATTTTTGGGAACATCAGATCTATGTCAAATCTGTTAGGGTCAACCAGAAACAACTATTCATGCTCTAAGAGATTGTACTGGAGCTTCTTCTCTATGGGTAAAGCTTCTAAATCCTAGCTCTATCCCTACCTTTTTTTCTGGTCAATTGCAAGAGTGGATGAAATTTAACTTAGAGAATGAGTTGGGAAATTCAACTCAAGAAAAATGGAAAGATTACTTCTTTACCACATGCTGGTGGCTATGAAAATGGCGATGTATAGAGATATTTTCTTCCCCAAATAAGAGGCCTCACAACACTCTTGATGTCATCAAAATTCAAATACAAAGAAACATAGAAGCTTGGAGAAAACTAAAGCTCGGAAAACATTATAAAACAGAGAACATCCAAATAAAATGGCAACCACCTCCTCAAGGTTGGGTTAAACTCAACACAGATGGATCAATAAAGGCAACAAATTCTAAAGCATCTTGTGGAGGGCTACTAAGAACTAACCTGGGAGAATGGATCGGCGGCTTCAAAACTAGATTGGAGAACTGTGATGCTGATCAAGCTGAAATATGGGGGATGCTCCATGGCCTCTGTATGGCATGGGACATGGGTATGCGCAGAGTGATAGTTGAGACTGATTCAAAGATAGCATTCCAGTGTATAGAAGAAGTTCAAACCTGCAGTAGGAATAACGTGATTAGAGAGATAAGAGAGATGAAGAAAAGGCCATGGAAATTGGAATTCAAACTCATCTATCGCGAGGCTAACCGCTGTGCTGATTGGTTAGCAAGGTCTAGTGTGGATAATGAAGAATTTTGCTTTATGGATCTTCCTCCTGAAGAGCTTATTCCACTTCTAACGGAAGATTTGAGTGAAAATTTTGTAACCCGTACTATAGAGTTATGTTATAGTTAGTGTTTTTTGTCTCTTGGGCTTAAGCCCCTATTTTATACCAAAAAAAAAGATTTATTATTATTTAATTAATTTAAATACTTACTTTTACGTATTAATTATTCAAAAAATAAAAAAATTATTTATTATTTATTTTTTTTCTTTTATTTTTTTAAAATGAATAAATAATAATATTTAAAAATTACTTAATTATTACTATAGTTTAAATTCAAAATCAAATTGGTCAAAGAACAAGATTTATACCTAGAAAAAGATAAGATGTTAAAATTTAAATTGTCATCCTGTCTTACCATTAGTTGTAATTGGTTACTAAAAGAAATTTGAATTTTGACTCAGTTAATTTTTCATGTATTAAATCAATTTGAACTTGTATTTTTAATTCCATGATAAATTAGTACAAAAATGTCACACAAAAAAATAAAAATAAAAGAACTTAGACCACAAATTAAAACAGATAATTTCCTTTCTCCATATTTTTAATAGATGCAACAGATATATAAATAGAAGAAGATAACATGTTAAATTTAAAATATCACCTTGTCTTATTTTTAGTTGTAATTAGTTATTAAAATATAAGATTTGATTTAGTAGAGATATTTAGTAGACATTCACATTCAAATATAAGATAGACAGGAAACTTAACTTAATTTTCAAAATTCAATTGAATTTCATTTTGATTTTTGAGTGTGTGCTTCTAACTAACCACACACAAAGGTCGTAGCTATATAAGAGACTGCATGGTTTGATTCAAAAACCACGTACAATGATCACTCTCTCATCACAAAGACACATACCTTTTTAGCATCAACAGTAGATTCTCTCCGATAAATAAAAAATAGTATTAAGTGTTTAATTTAATCATTAATTATTTTTTTTTAGTTTTACTTATAAAATTAAAGGTGAAAAATCACATTATATCTTGTCAAGTATTAAAATAACTGGAAAGGATCTATTTTCTTTAATAACTAAATTTTTTTTCGGATCAGCCATGCCTCGCCGAAGTGCTCCACCTCATCATTGCCACCGAGGCCAACACCAATTCCCGCCAAATTCTGGCGCGCATGTGCTGGAATCTCTGCGAAGGCACCAGTAGTGAACTCTAGGGTTTACTACTTTCCACAGGGACACATCGATCAAGCTGCTTCGCAACCGCGAAACCTTTCACCTCTGGTTTACTCCAGGCCGGTCATCCCTTGCCGTGTCGCCGCCGTCAACTACTTCGCAGACCCTAACACCGACGAGGTCTTCCTCAAGATTCTTCTTCTTCCTGTCACCGATGGATCCGCTCAAGATTTTCTTCCACCTGCCGTCGCTGCTGAAGGCAACAGCGGCAACGGCAATGACGACGATGAAGAAGTTGCCTCATACGCCAAGATTCTCACGCGGTCCGATGCGAATAATGGCGGAGGGTTTTCGGTGCCGAGATCCTGTGCGGACTTGGTCTTCCCGCCGTTGAACTTTGAAGAGGACCCGCCGGTGCAGAACCTTAGAATAACCGACCTCCACGGCGGCGTATGGGAGTTTCGCCACATCTACCGCGGGATGCCGAGACGGCACCTCTTCACAGCTGGCTGGAGCAAGTTCGTTAACAGCAAGAAGATTATCTCTGGCGATACTGCAGTCTTCATGAAGGACTCCAATGGGAAGATTTTCGTCGGGCTCCGCCGCAATATGTCGCTGGACGAGGGTATCTCAGACGTTGGATTGGATTGGTTTGAAACTACCATTGGGATGGACGAGGGGGAAAAGGAAAAAGAAGAGGTGATGACGGAGGGCTTTGCAAGGAACGGGAAGGGGAGACTTCTGCGTCGGTGGTGGAGGCGATGGAACTGGCAGCACAAAACAAGCCGTTCGAAGTTGTTTACTAACCAAGTGTGGGTTGGGGAGGGTTTGTGGTGAAGGCAGAGGATGTAGAGGTGATGATGAATGGTATTCTCTGGAGTGTTGGGATGCGAGTGAAAATGGGCAGAGAGAACTACGATTCATCACGGATGGATTGGTTTCAGGGAATTGTTTCTGGTGTTACTGTTCCCGGTAAAGATCAACCATGGAGCGGTTCTCCTTGGCGCGTGCTTCAGGTATAAAATTTGCCCGCTTTCTGAATTTTGATTTGTGTTTATATACAATGATATGGACTTTGACTAAGAAATGGCAAGAAAGGAAAAAGAAAAAGAATGGAGTGAAAGAAATAAATAAAGAAAGAATCTCTTGGTTTCTTGTGGTGTATTCTTGTTTTCCCAATGTTAACGTAATAATTGTTTTGTTTAAATAAAAATTTGGTCATAATATTTTTTTATAAGAAAAAATCTAGGGGCTAGCAGTTTTATTGAATTTTGACCAATATGTAATCAGCACAAAAAGGTAAGTCATTGGATAAAATCTCACACCAATCTCACACCATCAAATTATCATTAATGGTTAGTTGATGACTAACGATCACAAAAATTACTGGTCCATAGCATTATTCTTTTTATAATATTTTTTATTGATGCCTTTTTTTTTCCTTCTTTTCTATAGATTACATGGGATGAATCGGAAATATTGAAGAATGTAAATCCGGTCAGTCCATGGCAGGTGGAACTTCTTTCTAAGACATTTTTAGAGCAACTCCAATGGTTATGTTTTGGAGTCCCTATTGCTGTGGCGTGTCAGAAAAAAAGGGAATCAGCCGTTGGAGTAAGATGAGAAGGAGGTCCTTCTCTTGAATCGAGAACAGAGAGTCCCTCTAAATAGGGACTTTTGTTGTCTAATAATAACTTATCATTTTGACAAATTATTTAAAAAATAAATAATTATATAAAATTTTAATTAATTAAATAATTATATTAAATAATTAAATAATAATTAATTCAGTAATAATTATAATAATTAAATATATTAAATAATTATATTTTTATTTAATTAATAATTTATATTAATTATTTAAATAATAATTTAAATAATTAAATTTTATTTAATTAATAATTTATATTAATTATTTATATCATAATTAATATTAAATATTATTTATATTTATATTTTATATTAAATTAGTCGTTGTAAAATTAGTCGTTGTAAAATTAGCCGTTAGAAATTAGTCGTTACTATGTTACTGTTATTATTAATAAATTAATATTTTGTTACTCTATATATACAACTTAGATACACTTCTATTCTCACACTCTTTATTACATTAATTTCAAGTATTTTAATTAATTAATTAAGTGGGACCACAACAGGAACTAAAATTAGTTCCTCCTAATAGAGAAGAGAGAGATGTTTTGAGTTTCTATTTACTGTTTATGACGCAAAAGTTGATGTGAAGTTATTTTTTATCACAGGTGTTACTTCCTCAATTATTTCCCCCAACAAAGAGGTTCAGAATTGCAGATGGTTATGAAGTATTCACTAATGAAATGGGAGAATCCTCTTCTCCCATTACAAGATTTTCTATTCCTGATTCAACAATGAGATTGCTGAATCAAACATTGTTGAATAATTATGATACTCCTTTTTCTGCTAGCATGCAGGGAGCCATGCATCCTCCATTTTCTCCATCTACTTATCCCCTCTTTTCCATTAATCCTTCTCTATCTATTGATAATTCCTTTGAGAATAATATTGGATCGAAGTTAAATACTATGTTGCCCGAGCTTAACATTGACACTCAGAAACCTAAAAACTTATCACAACATAACAAGTCTAGTTCGACTTCCGTTGATGGAATCCCTAACAGCAACTCAACCAAAACTGGAGCAACTTCATTTCAATTATTTGGTTGTACTATTCTAACGACTTGAGTTTTTGCTTAAACTTTTTAATATTTGTATACAGGTAACTGACACATGATAGATGCTGTTGCATGATGACCTTGAAGTGAAGCAGCAGTGTACAAACATTTTTTTTTTTGGTATTACAAACAAAAGTTTTAAAGTGAAAAAATGTTGTAACATTACTACGAGGCAGTTTTTTTTATTAATTTTAGTTAATTAAAATAAAATAAATTTAATATTTTTAATTATCTTATATCATAACACGTTATAATTTAGTAAATGTTAAGTTATTAAATTTTAAATAAAATATGTGTAATACTTTTAAACATAAAGTATTGTGGATATTACATAATTTTCATTTGAAATACATTTTAAATATCAAGCTAGAATTGTTATCACAGCAATACTTCTATTTGAAGCACTAAATTAATTAATATACCTATAATAATTTCCGGAAAAAAATTACGGGCAAAAAAGTCTTCATCCTCAATCCAAAATTTTCTCCGCGATTTTCATCTCCATTTCCAAAAAAAAAATGTTAGGACAATGATTAGAAACTTTTGTGGAGTTTTAAGAAAATATAAAAAATATTTACTATATATATCTTTGTATATTTTTTTTATGTCACCGAAGAAATTACTTGAAAAGATCAGTGTAAAATAAAAATTCTAGCAAAAACAACTTTGTCTTGATTGAAATTTCAGTGTTAAAAAATTATGTACATATTTTGGTGACTATGTACATATGTATTAAAACTATATGTCACTATTAAAAAATAATAGATTATAAAGAGATTTTTAACAGAATTTTATTTTCAAATTCTAACTTTTTCAAATAATTTATCGTAAAATTAAAATTAAATTCAAAAATTTACTTACATATTCTAACTTTTTTTTAATAATTTTATCGATAAAATTAAAATTATTTTAACTTTTTTTAATAATTTTATCATAAAATTAAATTTAAAATTAAAAATTTTCTAACAAATTCTAACTTTTTTTTAATAATTTTTATCGATAAAACTAAAATTAAATTTAAAATTATCATCGATAAAAAATTGGTCTATACTTATTTGATAAATTCTTCTCAAATTTAAATTAAATAAGATTAAATCTTTAAAGCAGTCCTTCATATTCGCTAAATAAACTTTTGAAATAGTAAAAGCTAACTTGAGTAAAGCTTAAAGTAAGAGAGATTGATAGAGGCAAATCTATATATCTGACTAACTAGGACCCGAATAGAGGGCAAGCTATCGATATGTTTTCGCAATAAAAAAAACTGGTGTATATGAATAATTCTAAAAAATGAAATAAAAAAATAAAATAAAAAATATAAAAAAAGATATAAGTTGAACTCAGTTAATTTTTCATG
Organism: Arachis stenosperma; assembly: GCF_014773155.1. Lineage (NCBI taxonomy): Eukaryota > Viridiplantae > Streptophyta > Magnoliopsida > Fabales > Fabaceae > Arachis > Arachis stenosperma. The sequence continues at coordinate 14,319,471 of NC_080384.1, forward strand.
TATTAAAATAATTTGAACTTACACCTTTAAAAAATAATAAAATAATAAAATAATATTTATAAATATAATTAAAAAATATTTTGATATTATTTTTTTGAACTTATTTTATATAATTATAAAAATAATTATATAAAATTATTTTAGTAAAAATAATCATAAAAAATTACAAGAGAATTACATTTAATTTTCTTGAAATATCAATAATGGATAATTTAGATATATATAAAATTATCATATCAATAATATTTTTATAATTAGTATAAATACATTACTCTTTATATACTTTCGTGTATATTATTAAGATTGTAATTATGTTTTTTAAGATAAGAAAAATTTGATATAATTTTATATCAAAAAATATATATAAAGCTTGGGACAGATGCAACACTTTTATACTATCGTGGTTACATTCTTCTTTGAACATAGAGATTCTTTAGAGTATTCTTTGGTGTAACGGGACCTCGAAACTCTGGAACGATCTCAAGCACAAATTCTATAAAGGTGATTTGTTTCGCATAGCTGATCTTCAAGAAGAGATGTTTGCGATGAAACAGGGAGATCTATCCATCACTGCATATTTCACTAAACTTAAATGGGAATTTGGGAAGAACTTGATGAGTTCAAACCAATTCCATCCTATACCTGTGGAGCATCATACTCATGTGGACTGAAGATCATCAGAGAATATAGAGATAAAAAACATGCTGTTAGAATTTTGAGATGGTTAAATGAGCAGTACACAATAGTAAAATCACAGATTATGTTGATGATGCCACTGCTCACTGTAAATTTCATCTATTCTTTGTTTTTGCAACAAGAAAGACAATTAACCAACTCAGATCAAAGTGAAAGAAAAGATGCCAGTTATTAATGCTGTCAATATTGGAGGAACTGGCAATGAAAATAATAGAGGATTTGGTATGACCTTGAATGCAAATTCTGGTATCACAAATCGAGGTGGTAGAGGCGGACGTAGACGAGGTCGAGGCAGAGTTAGTAGTGGAAGATGAATGATGAAAAGTTGTTCTCATTGCAGGAAGGCAGGACACACCATAGAGACCTGCTACCATAATAAGCATGGAGTTTCTCCTCACTTGCAAAAGAAATTTGGAGTAGCAAATATGGAGATGGCAATGTACTTGATGTGCGTTCAACTCAAGAGGAGAATAGTAAAAGTCTAGATAACTTATTTTTCGAAGATAAAAAAAAAGCATTGATTTCTCTATTCCAACAACATAAAGGTGATCCTGCTAATAGTTTCCTTCAAACACAAGCCATAAACACAGTGATAGCTCCTTCAGCAGGTATACACCATATTTTATCAATTTTTCACATTCCTTTGCACATACATGATTGGATAATTGACACTAGTGCCACTGCACATATTACTTTTTCTCTTGATACTTTTCACTCTCATCACACAATAGATCCTGTGTTAATCAAATGTTCAAATGGAACTAAGACCACAACAACAATTAGTAAAACTATAATTTTAACCCGTGATTTTTACCTTACAAATGTGTTATATATGCCCTCTTTTAATTTTAATCTCATATATGTGTCTGAAGCAACTAATTTTTTATCTTATCAATTTTTATTTAACAATACATACTGTGAGATATAGGACAACCTTTTCTTGAATATGATTGGTCATGCTAGACAAAGAGGTGGCTTATATATCTTCAATACAGATGCAACTTATGTCAACTTAGAAGCAAAGAATAGAGCACTAGTCAACACCAGCGATTCAGTTAGTGTTGCTGCTATCACAGACACTATAAATCATGAAACTTGGCATTGTAGGTTAGGACATGTCTCAATTGATAGGTTACAAGAAATGAAAAAGAGTTATCCTTTTATTGTATGTCTATTAAAAGATGAACCTTGTGAACCATGTCATTATGCAAAATAAAGAAGATTGCCTTTTCATTTAAGTCAAACAAAATCTGTCAATTTATTTGATTTAGTGCACATGGATATTTGGGGACCTATTTCTATTCCAACTTTTGTTGGTCATAAATATTTTTTTAACAATAGTATAAGATAAAAGCAGGTTCACTTGGCTATTTTTTATGAAAAATAAAACTGAAACTTCTTTTTTTATCCAATAATTTGAGCAACTAATTGAAACTCAATTTCAAACAAAAATAAAAAACATCAGAACTAATAATGGAGTTAAATTCATCATGAATTTCTTTTATGAAAAACAGGGAATAATTCATCAGACTTCATGTGTTGAAACATCTCAACAAAATGGAGTTGTAGAACGAAAACATCAAGATATTTTAAATATTGCTAGAGCACTTATTTTTAAGGTCCATCTTTCTAAAAGTTTTTGGAGACATGTTGCATCTCATGCTGTACATATTCTCAATAGAGTGCCTAATTCATCTATTAATAATAAAAGTCCTTATCAGATTCTTTTTAGTAAAATGCCAAACATTCAACACTTCAAAATTTTTGGATGTCTTGCATTTGCTTCAACTTTAGTTGCAAATAGAAAGAAATTGGATAAAAGAGGAAGAAAATGTATTTTTTTGGCTTTAAAACAAGAATAAAAAGATATCTTTTGATGGACATAGATAACAAACAATTTTTCATATCTAAAAATGTAATTTTTAATGAAAATTTCTTTCCATATAAGAATAATCAAGTTTCTTATCAATTTGAATATATTTTCAATTCTAATCAAGACACTAAACCTACATTACATAATCATGATCCTATAGATATCTTTGATGGTAGCACAATCTTCTCATACCTTAGATTTACATCTCATTCAACATACAGTGCCAAACACTCCTTCCAACATAATTGATGTCCAACCACAGCCAACCTTACCCATTTCTTTGAGTTTACCAGCAGCACCAGCATCATGTACTACACCATTATATGATGAAAATTCATCTAATTTCCAACCCACTAATATTAATCCACCTCCTTCACTAAGAAGATCTCTTAGAGAAAGAAACAAGCCAAAATACCTCGATGATTATGAGTGTCTGCAAATCACGGTCTTTGATAGTATGATCCAATCATCAATCACAAAAAGGTATCCTCTTTTCAATTAATTGAGTTACAATTTTCTGTCACAATCACACAAAGCACTTTCCATTACAATTTTCACAAATCCAGAGCCAAAAAACTATGAGCAGGCTATTCTGAAAGCAAGACCTGAAAACTTACTACTCTACCGAAAGGAAAGCATACAATCGGATATAAATGGGTTTTTAAAACCAAGTATAACTCTAATGGGACTATAGAGAGATATAAAGCAAGGTTTGTGGCCAAGAGTTTCACTCAAACACAAAAGTATGACTATTTTGATACCTTTAGTCCTGTAATCAAAATGACTACCCTTCGTGTACTCTTAGCAATTGCAGCTAGTAAGAACTGGTTTATTCATCAATTAGATGTGACCACTGCCTTTCTTCATGGTGATCTACCTGAAGAAGTCTATATGAGGTTGTCCTCTGGTTTAAATGCACAATCAGGAATAGTTTGCAAGCTGGAACGATCCTTATATGGTCTTAAGCAAGCAAGTCGTCAGTGGAACTCAAAGTTATGCTCTTTCTAGAAGAGATCCAACGTGTGAAGATGAAATTCAACACTTTATTCAAAATCAAAGATTTAGGCGAACTAAAATTTTTCTTGGGCATGGAAGTTGCAAGGAGTAAAAGGGGAATAGCTTTGTATCAAAAGAAGTATACTCTTGATCTCCTAAAAGAGTATGGATTATTAGATTCAAAACCAGTCAGCACACCTATGAATTATTCAATTCATCTCTCAAAGTAATCAGGAACATTATTGAATGATGATAAGCCATATAGAAAACTCATTGAAAAATTGATATACCTTACTAATACCAGGCTTGACATAAGCTTTGCTGTTAGCAAGTTAAGTCAATTTTTAGATTGTTCCACAGATGAGCACTTCAACGCAGCCTTACATGTGTTGAAGTTCTTAAAAGGAGCTCCAGGGATCACTTTTTGAGTCTGTTTGTGACTTGTCCCTCCGTGGTTTCTCAGATTCTGATTGGGGTACCTGTCCGGAAAGATCAATGTCTGGATATTGCTTCTTTTTTGGAAGATCTTTGGTATCCTGGAAAAGTAAAAAACAGTAAATAGTTGCTCGATCATCTTTGGAGGCGGAATATCGAGCAATGGCTCTTGCAACTTGTGAAGAAATTTAGCTTATATACAGCTTAGATGACTTCAAAATCAAGTTACCAAGCCTTATGACATTATTTTGTGATAACCAATCTGCTAGATATATTGCGGCTAACCCAGTGTTTCATGAAAGGACAAAACACATTGAGATTGATTGTCACAAAGTTAGAGAAAAAATTCAAGACGGTTCTTTAAAGCTCATGCCAATTTCATTAAGAGAACAACTTGCTGATGTCCTTACAAAGGCACTTTCATCGGGTCTTTTTGAAGAGATATGTAATAAGTTTAGAATGTATAATTTGTACACTCCTAATTTAAGAGAGGCTATTAATGTGTGAATATTACTAATACTTCCAGGTACTCTTTATTTTATTGAGTATTGTGTAACACTAATGAATTACAGTTGTATAATAGAATATGAAGGGGTAGTTAGTATATTTTTTCTTTTTTTTTTCTTGGCTATATCTGTACTTTTTGTGTCTGTAAAAGAGTGATTTTCACTAATTTTCACTAATATAATAGACATATTTTTTTCTTTTTTAATTTGCTTTTCACTAAGAAATGCGCAGAACAAATTTCATCATAGTGTGTAATTGATAATTTTTGTACTGAAGAAATAGATTATCTAGCTCATGGGGATGCTTGTAAGTTGTAATGCTTGTTAGATTAGTTTCCATTCATAAGGTCATTCTAGGTTCTCCACTTCTATGATTGGCATTTATATGTTTTACGACTTGGCTTTTTGCTTAAACTTTTTTGTCTTTTTATGCAGGTTACCAACACATGATAGATGCTGTTACATGATGACCTTGAAGTGAAGCAGCAGTATACAATCTTTTTTTTTTTTGGTATTACATACAAAATTTTTAAAGTGAAAAAAAAAGTTGTAACCGTAGTAATATTAATATGTGGGCAGTTTTTTCTGTTGTGACTTATTCTCTTCCCCATCTCCATTTTCTCAAGGAGAAAATATTTTTTCCATCCTCGACTTTAACAGGGATATATAATATAACCCTATAGATCTTCATTAAAATTATTCTATTCAATAAAAATTATATTAATTTTAGTTAATTAAAATGAAATAAAAATTTAATATTTTTAATTATCTTATATCATAACACGTTATAAATTAAGTATAAATGTTAAATTATTAAATTTTAAATAAAATATGATATATTTTTAAGAGTAAAGTATCGTTTTTGTCCCCAACGTTTGGGGTAAGTCCCAAAGTTGTCCCTAACGTTTCAATCGTCCTATTTAAGTCCCTAACGTTTCAAAATTGACTCAATGTTGTCCTGCCGTTAGGGATCTGTTAATAAAATTGACGGCAGGACAAAATTGAGACGATTTTGAAACGTTAGGGACTTAAATAGGACGAAAATGTTGGGGACAAAAATGATACATAGAAATAAATTTTAATTTTATTCTTCAATAATAATAATTTTTTACTATACATAATATTCAATTATTTTTAATCACATCTACACTTAATCACATCACTTTTATTCTAAATAAATTTTTTTTATTTTATACTTAAAGTAATGTAATTTTTTTATAAATAAATAAATTTTACACTTTTATTCTAAATAAATAATGTAATATGAATAGAATGAAAGTGTAAAATTATAAAAAAAAATATAAGTAATGTGATTGAGTAATGAAAGTAAAATTACATTATTTAGAATGAAAGAGTAAAAGTATAAAAAAATTAATTTATTTTGAATGAAAGTGTAAAATTATAAAAAAAATTATAAGTAATGTGATTAAGTAATGAAAGTAAAATTACATTATTTAGAATGAAAGTATAAAATTTATTTATTTATAAAAGAATTACAATACTTAAGCATAAAATTATAAAAAATTTATTTATTTAGAATGAAAGTGTAAAATAAAAAAAAATATAAGTAATGTGATTAAGTAATGAAAGTAAAATTATATTATTTAGAATGAAAGTGTAAAAGTTATTTATTTATAAAAAAAAATTACATTACTTTAAATGTAAAATTATAAAAAAATTTATTTATTTAGAATGAAAGTGTAAAATTAAAAAAAATATAAGTAACGTGATTAAGTAATGAAAGTAAAATTATATTATTTAGAATGAAAGTGTAAAAGTTATTTATTTATAAAAAAAATTACATTAATTTAAATGTAAAATTATAAAAAAATTAATTTATTTAGAATGAAAGTGTAAAATTATTAAAAAAATTATAAGTAATGTGATTAAATAATGAAAGTAAAATTACATTATTTAGAATGAAAGTGTAAAATTTATTTATTTATAAAAAAATTACATTACTTTAAGAATAAAATTATAACAAAATTAATTTATTTAAAATAAAAGTAATGTGATTAACTGTAATTTAAAAAACGATTGAATATTATGTACAGTAAAATTAATATTATTGAATGATAAAATTAAAATTTATTTCTATGTATCGTTTTTGTCCCCAACGTTTTAAAATTGTCTCAATTTTGTCCTGCCGTTAATTCTATTAACGGATCCCTAACGGCAGGACAACATTGAGTCAATTTTGAAACGTTAGGGACTTAAATAGGACGATTGAAACGTTAGGGACAACTTTGGGACTTACCCCAAACGTTGGGGACAAAAACGATACTTTACTCTATTTTTAAACATAAAACAAGTATTGTGAATATTACATAATTTTCATTTGAAATACATTCAAGCATTAGAATTGTTATTACAGCAATAGTTCTATTTGAAGCACTAAATTAATTAATATACCTATAATAATTTTCGGGAAAAAGATTACGGGTGAAAAAATTTCAACCTCAATCTAAAATTTTCTCTGCGATTTTCATCTCCATTTCCAAAAAAGAATGTTAGGACAATGATTATTAGAAACTTTTGTGGGGTATTAAAAATATAAAAAATATTTACAATATACATATATATTTGTATATTTTTCTTTTATATCACAAAAGAGATTACTTGAAGAGAACGGTGTAAAATGAAAATTATAGCAAAAACAATTTTGTCTCGATTGAAATTTCAGTCGTTAGAAAATTATGTACATATGTATTGAAATTATAAGTATTTTCTATTAAAAGCAATGTTATTTAAAATTTTAAACATTTGATATTCTGAAGGACATGGTTCACTTAACAGATTTTTTTTTAAATATTATTCTCGATATAAATTGATCACTAGTTAAGGAGAATGAGTATCTCCTACTCAAATTAATCACTGTTATAATTTATTAGTTCTTAAAAGAATAAAATATTAAATGATGCATACACTTTAATTGTATTCTTTTAGTAAATATTTCAAAATAAAATGATAGAATATGACACATAGACAAAATATAAAAATGATGTTTCTATTTTTTTCATTGTCCTTTTTTTAACAAAATAATATTGTGTAAAATTTTATATTTATTTGTCTTGTTTACTAAATAGAATATATTTGTATTTCTGAAAATTATATAAATGAACTTGCACTAATATACAAAAAATTAGTAAAAATGAATATAAACAACATAAACTTAGATATTGAATTTATTTAATACTTTTAATTTGACTACTAAATTAAAAGGCAAGCAGCAGTTCACATATTTGTTTTTAAGTTTAAACTTTAAATATTAATCTTTTATGAGTAGCAGTTATAAACTTCTATTATTTTTTATCATGTTAACTTCAAAAAGTAAATCATGTGGTATATATATTGTAAAATTAAAAAGTAGTATATAGTCTCAAATAATAACTACTTAGATAAATGTAAGAGATTTTTTTTAAGAGAATATCGGATAATAAAGAATCAGTTGCTAAAGTAATTTTTTTTTTCCAACAAGTTTTAAAAGAAGATATAAGATAGGATAACAATTAGTTAAATTTAAATTGTTGTCTCTTCTTCTCTTCAACTTGATTTAAAACGGATAGAGATTGTTGCCTCCAAATAATGTGGTCAGCTTATGAATGAATGAATATCATTGCAATATATATACTTTCTGTCTGAGGATATTTTTGTCACTGATTCTTGCAGGTTAGGACTTCAGGTTATAAAACTCTCCATTCACTTCCCTCACTCTGAAAAAAAAACTCATACCAACCTCTTTCTCTCCATCTGTCTTGTTATCTGTCTTTTGAAACTAACTTTCAGGCTTCAGCCATGCCTCGCCTTCGCCGTAGTTCTCCCACGCTCTCAACATCGCCGTCGACTCCAACCCCTATACCCGCCAAATTCTGGCGCGCATGCGCTGGAATCTCTGCGCGGGCACCAGTAATGAACTCTAGGGTTTATTACTTTCCACAGGGACACATCTACCAACCTGCTTCCAAACCGCGAAATCTTTCATCTCTAGTTTACTCCAGGCCGGTCATCCCTTGCCGTGTCTCCGCCGTCAACTTTTTCGCGGACCCTCACACTGACGAGGTCTTCCTCAGGATTCTTCTCCATCCTGTCACTGATGCATCAGCTCAAGATTTTCTTCCACCTGCCGCCGCCGCCGAATGCAGCGGTGGCAACGGCAATGGCGACGATGAAAAGGTTGAGTCGTACGCCAAGATTCTCACGCGGTCAGATGCAAACAATGGTGGAGCATTTTTGGTGCCGAAGCTCTGTGCGGACTTGATCTTCCCGCCGTTGAACTTTGAAGAAAAACGGCCAGGGCAGACGCTTAGCATAACCGACCTCCATGCCACTGTTTGGGAGCTCCGCCATGGCTACCGAGGAAGGCCGAAGCGGCACCTTTTGACTTCAGGGTGGAGCAAGTTCGTCAACAGCAAGAAGCTTATCTCGGGCGATACTCTAATCTTCATGAAGGACTCCGATGGGAAGATATTCGTTGGGTTACGCCGCAATATGTCCCCGGACCATGACGGATTGGACCACTTATTAGCAGCGTCCGTGGGGATGGACGAGCTGGAAAAGGAAGAACAAGAAGAGATGATGATGGAAGGGTTTGTAAGGAACGAGAAGGGGAGGATGACTTCCGCATCGGTGGCAGAAGCGATGGAGCTGGCAGCCCAGAACAAGCCGTTCGAAGTTATTTACTATCCGAGCGTTGGGTGGGGGGAGTTTATGGTGAAGGCAGAAGATGTGGAGGTGAAGATGAATGGTGTTCTTTACCGTGTTGGGATGAGAGTGAAGATGGCCAAAGAAAATTACGATTCTTCACAGATGACTTGGTTTCAGAGAACTATTTCTTGTATTTCTGTTCCCGCTGATGATCAACCATGGAGCAATTCTCCTTGGCGCATGCTTCAGGTATGAATGATAAGGGGGGGCATTAAGTGGTTTTCTTTGGTTTTTTTTTTTCCTGCTTATTTTCTGCACGTGATTGTGTACTTTGATTGGTTTGTTATACAGTTTAATTGATCTTGACGGAATGGTGTTTAGGTATTATATGTGAAGAACGACCTTTTTGGGTCTGTTTTATGTGAAAAAAAAAAAGAGGTGTTTCTCGGTGTTTTATATACATAGTAAACTGGATTTTATGGGGGATGTTTTCCATCAATTTTCATGTTTTTTTTTTTTCTCACTTGATTTGGATATATACTTAAAACATTAAAGGCTTGACCGTTTTTATAGTTCACTTGATTTGGATATAATAAAGATGCTTCTTGATGAAATGACATAATAATGTAGGAGTCTCTGTTGACTTTTGTAACTGAAATGTTTTCCATTGAAGGAAATTATATCAAATTACTGGTACTGATTTGGGTACTCTTTATCTTATTTAACATCATCTAGGTCACATGGGATGATCATGATGAAATCTTGAAGAATGCAAACTCAGTCAGTCCATGGCAGGTGGAGATTCTTTCTGCCTTACCTTCAACTCCTGCGGCATTTCCCCCAACAAAGAAGCTTAGAGTTACTGATAGAGTGTGAAATTTCGTGCTTGGAGAGATTCAAACTCTCATCAATCTCTGTCAAGTGAGTCCAAAAGTAAAGGGTGAAGAAATTGGAGAAAAGAGTGAGAGAGAAAGATGAACAGAGGAGGGAGTTCCAATGAAGAAGAAGAAGCTGTTGGTGAATTGGAATTTAGAGAAAGAGAAAATTGGAGAAGATGAAAGTTATGTTTTCATTCATCATCAGTTTCTGCATCACATGCTTATCTTTATATAGTTACATAAGAGCTAATTAACTTAATCTGCTTAACCAACTTTGTTAGCTGGCAACTCTAATTGACTAATGCTAACAGCAGTAACTAACTAATTCTAAGTCTACTAATGCTAACAGCAGCAACCAATTATATCACGTTACAGCCTCCCTCAAACTAGGACTATGAATATCTAAAAGGCCTAGTTTGAAAATGTTGCTTGAGAAGGGACCAGAGGCTAAGGCCTTGGTAAGAAAGTCAGCCAACTGGTTCGATGAATAAACCGGCATTAGGTGTGTGAGACCTGATGGATGCTAGTTTCGAGCAGTGTGACAATCAACCTCAATGTGCTTAGTTCTCTCGTGGAAGATAGGATTGGTGGCTATGTGGATGGCTGATCTATTGTCGCAGAAAAGTGTGATGGGCTCTGTCAGTGGCATGCCCAAATCATTCATGATGTAAGATAGCCATTGAGCTTGGCATGTTGCCAGGGCCAGAGCTTCTGAGGACGACCTCACAACAGTGTTATGTTTCTTGCTTTTCCAACTGATGAGCGACTTTCCAATGTAGAAGCAATGGCCAATGATGGATTTTCTGGAATCTGCACACGTTGCCCAGTCTGCATCCGATAACCTTGTGAGTTTAAGATCATTGGCAACCAGGAAGAACAAACCAACTGAGGGACATCCTTTTAATTATCGCAGCACCCTGTGAGCAGCTTGTAGGTGTACATCTGTGGGACAATCAATGAACTGACTGAGTCTTCCCATTGCGTAAGCTAAATCTGGCCTTGTGTTGGTCAAGTACAAAAGTCTGCCAACTAGTTGTCTGTATGGGGCTCGATCCTCTAATGCAGTGCCGCTTTCCCTTGACAATTTTGATGCAGAGGTGTAATCCATTGGAGTGCTAGCTGGCTTGCACTCTAAGAAGTCGAAGTCCTTAATAATGTCTAAGGCATACTTGCGTTGACAAAGACGGATCCCATTTGACGAGCGGGCCACTTCCATGCCTAGGAAGTACTTCAAGTCCCCCAAATTCTTAATGTTGAATTTTTGATCAAGTAGCTGCTTGATTGAATTAATCTCAGCAAGGTCATTACCCGTCAAAACCAAATTGTCCATGTAAACCATGATGATGGTAACCCCCTGAGCTGTGATTTTGGTGTACAAGGAATGATCTGATTCTGATTTGGAGAAACCAGCCGAACTCAATGTCTCAGTCAATTTCAGATTCCACTGCCTACTAGCTTGTTGCAGGCTGTAGAGCGATTTCCGCAATTTACACACTGAGTTTGCTGCCAGTTCGGATTGTTGAAGCCCTGGCGGAAGCCTCATATAGACCTCTTCATGTAGGTCGCCGTGCAAGAAAGCAGTATTCACGTCAAGCTGCTTGATGTGCCATTGTTTTGCAGCGGCCAAGGCCAAAACCACTCTCAAAGTTGACATTCGAACCACTGGGCTAAATGTGTCAATGAAGTTGACACCTTCAATTTGTGTGAAGCCCTTTGCAACCAACCTAGCTTTGTATCTTTCGATGGTTCCGTCAAGGAGGAATTTAATCCTGAATACCCACTTGCAGCCTATAGCTTTCTTGCCATGAGGGAGTGTTGTGATTTGCCAAGTTTGATTTTTCTTCAGAGCCTCAAGTTCGCTTTGTATAGCTTCTCTCCAGCAAGGGTGAGTAGCAGCTTCCTCATAGTTACTAGGTACAACATTTGTTGAAACAGCTAAAGAAAAAACCTTGTGTTTTGGATTGAGTGCATCATAGAAAATATACTGCAAAATAGGGTACCTGCAAAGAGGATGAGTGGAACCAGAAACTGAATTGTTCACTTTACAATGATAGTCTTTGAGATAGGCTGGCAACCTTTTAATTCTTGTAGATTTTCTAAGTTCAAGTGGCTGTGGATTTTGATGTGACGCATGTGATGCATGTGATGTGAGATTTTCTGTTTGTTCAACAGTGTGTGCTAAACGTGCAGGTTCATTTAGGGTGTGATTAACAAATTCAGAATGCAAATTTGATGATGTTTGAAGATTTTGATGGTTTTGAGGATGGGTAGGTGGAACATGAGTTTGAGGTATGTGTGGTTGATGCGAACTAGGAGCAAATGAGATAGTGTAGTGAGAATCATAAGTGAATGGATCAAAGTTGTAATTTTGCTGTGAAATTTCATTGTCATTATGCAGATTAGAATCATCATGGGCACAATATGGAAAGTGATTTTCATAGAAAATGACATCCCTAGATGTGAAAATTCTTTTGGTTTTCATATCAATGAGTGTGAATCCTTTCGTTCCTTCTTTAAAATCGAGAAAAGCACATTTTTGTGCTCTTGGGTCCAATTTAGTTCTTCCATTTGAAAGAGATGATGCATAGGCGAGACACCCAAAAACCTTTAAATTGGACAGATTAGGTGTTTGGTTGAAAAGAAGTTCAAAAGGTGATTTATCTTTGAGAAATTGGCTTGGCAATATATTGATGATATGCACAGCATGCTTTACAGCAAAATTCCAAAAATATTTAGGCATAGATGAGTGGAATAGCAATGCTCTAGCCACCCCCAAAACGTGTTGGTATTTTCTCTCCACTATCCCATTTTGCTGTGGAGTTTCAACACATGAAGTATGGTGCACAATGCCTTGTGATGCATAAAATGATTGCATAGTGAACTCAGGACCATTGTCCGTTCTTAGACACTTGACAGTGCGATTGAATTGAGTTTGAACAAACTTTATAAAAGTTTTAACCAAGTTTGAGGTTTCTAGCTTTGCTTTCATACAAAAAATCCAGGTGTATCTGCTTTTATCATCAACTATGGTCAAAAAATATTTGTGAGCATTAATGGAGGGGACTGAAATTGGTCCCCAGATATCAAGATGCAGCAAATCAAAACAAGCATCAGATTTAGAATTGCTATAAGATAAAGGTAAGCGTTTTTGCTTTGCTAAATGACATGAGTTACATGGGTTTATTTGCTCATTACAATCAATGGAGGGATGAGTTTTCTGCATCACATGCAATCTTTTTGAGGGACATGACCTAATCTAGAATGCCAAAGAGCATTTATTTGAACTGATGATGCAGTGCAAGTTGCAGTGCCATTATTGGTGAAAAGTGATGCTGTGAAAGTGAGCGGCAGCTTTGCTGAATTATGCATGCTATGATTATTGTGTGTTGCAGAAACAAAATTAAAAGGCTGGCTATCCATTGTATAGAGACCGTCAGCACATTTAGCTACTTCAATCCTTTTCGAAGTAGCTTGGTCCTGAATCTCACAGATTTTATCATCAATTAACATTTGACACTTCAATCCATCAGTCAGTTTTGAAACAGAAATCAATTTGAATTCAAAAGTTGGGATGAATAGCACATTTGAAAGAAATAATTGATTAGAAAATCTAATGGTGCCAATGATGCTACTTGTCGTGTGGCTGCCATAAGGCATTCTAACAATTATAGGCTTTACTTGGCAGTGTGAATAATAGTCATTCATGTCAAAAGTGACATGATCAGTGGCCCATGTGTCTATGACCCAGAGGGGGGATTTTGCAGTAACAAAGGATGAAATATTGCTACTATATTTTAAAACAACAATTTTACCTTGATTCATGGAAGTAGCATTTGGAGGGTGTTGAACCTGGGTTGTGACTTGAGGTTGCTGTTGAGCCTCTTGTCCTTTGAGAAACTTGATAATTGCTTCTTTTTGGAGTGAATTGAGATCATAACTCGGCTTCTCACTAGCTTCCTTATGGCAATTGCCCAGACTGACTTGGCTGAGATCATCATTTCTCTTCTCAGCATGTGGTTCAACAGTGGTGAAATTAATGCTGCCAGTTTGTCGTTGCCTTAGATGGGGTGGCAAGCCATGCTTTTTGTAGCATGTGTCAATGGTGTGTCCTGATTTGTCACAGAATGTGCATTGCATTTTGGTACCTCTGCCTCTACCATTGCCTTGGTGTCTTCCTCTGCCTCTGCCTCTCCCTCTATTTCTGTCATCAGTTGGTTGATAAGGAGATATTGCTTTGTTAAAGAAAATCTTTGAATCTTGGCACATTGAATTGTCTTTCCTGTTGTGTCAACATGGAGAAGGCAGTGTCTATATCAGGCATGGGAGTCATCAACATCAGTTGCGATCTGACAGCAGTATACTGGTCATTGAGACCTCTCAAAAATCTTGTTGTGTAATCCTCTCTTCTGAATTATCGCATCACACTCAGTCCACATGTGCACGATTGTTCACAATGAGTGCACTCTGGAATTGGCCTGAAATTGTTCAAGTCTTCCCAAATTGATTGTAGCTTCGTGTAGTAAGCAGTTATAGTGGCATCTCCTTGCCTGAGTTGGAAGAGCTCTTCTTGCAACTCAGCAACTCTGAACTTGTCACCTTGATAGTACCTCCGTTTCAGTTCTTTCCACAAGTCTGAAGCGTTGTTGTTCCAAATTACACTTCCTGAGATTTTTGGACTGAGGGATACAGTTATCCATGACACCAGATAGGTGTTGCACTTTTTCCAGGCTTCAAACATTGGATCGAGTTCATCCGGTTTCACAATGGATCCATCGATGAATTTTAACTTGTTCTTTGATTTCAGAGCTAAAAGCATGCCTCGTCTCCACGAACTATAATTGCTTGCATTCAATTTAACAGGTATGAGAGGATTACCCGGACTTTCACTCGGATGGATGAAATAGGGACTTGCTGGATCTTGCATCGAATTCACAGTAGTTCTTGCCACATGAGCTTGAATCGCAAAGATCTGATTTAGAAAATTTGCAATTGATTGTGCGTCCATAGGAAAGGCTGGATTCACAGCAGTTGTCATCGTCGATTGAGGAATTGACGTAGATTCAGGAAATTGAGAAATTGAAAAGTATTAGGTTTTAACAGCTTCCAAGCGAAAGCAAGAAGAAAAAAAAAAGAAGGTAATCGATGAATCCGGTTTGATTTCAGATTCAAATCTTTCACCCTTGGTCTCGTTGATCGGAGTTGCAATCTCTCCTCCACGTTCACCGCACCATGTGAAATTTCGTGCTTGGAGAGATTCGAACTCTCATCAATCTCTGTCAGGTGAGTCCAAAGGTGAAGGGTGAAGAAATTGGAGAAAGGAGTGAGAGAGAAAGATGAACAGAGGAGGGAGTTCCAGTGAAGAAGAAGAAGAAGCTGTTGGTGAATTGGAATTTGGAGAAAGAGGAAATTGGAGAAGATGAAAGTTGTGTTTTCATTCATCATCAGTTTCTGCATCACATGCTTATCTTTATATAGTTACATAAGAGCTAATTAACTTAATTTGCCTAACCAACTTTGCTAGCTAGCAACTATAACTGACTAATGCTAACAGCAGTAACTAACTAATTCTAAGTCTACTAATGCTAACAGCAGCAACCAATTATATCACGTTATAGAGAGGAAGAATCCTCCCCTTCTACACCAAGATTCTCTAGTCCTAATTCAGCAATGGTACCGTTTAAAGAAGCATTATTGAGTTATTATGGCAAAACTTCTCCTGATGGCATGCAGGGAGCTAGGCATGATGTCTCTTCTGCTCCTATTTGTTCCATTTTTGCAAGTAACAACTCTCCAACATTAATGGATAATTCCTTGGGGAACAACATAACAATACCGAGGATGAATACTATGTTGGCAGAATAACCTAACAGCAACTCAACTAAATCTGGCCATTCTGCTACTGTTTCATTTAAGCTATTTGGGCATACTATCTAGTTAGAACAACCTGCTGAAATTGGTGACCATAATAGAGATGACAATAATAGAGACAATGACAACCCAGTCCAACAAACTTTGACTTGCACAAACTTACTTCATTACCTTGATGGGGAATATCTGTGCAAGTGATGTTTATGCATGACATGCAGAGCAACAAGCTGTACAGATATGCTTATATCTGAAGACTGAACCGAAATTAACTTGGAAATAAATCAAATATAAAAAAAACCAGCTCTTAGTATTTAACGTGACAAATTTATATGCAAGCTCATTGGGGTACTTAGTGTTTGTTAGAGAATTATTTTATCCATATTTTGTTGAAATTTCAGTGTGAAACTATGAAGCATACTCAAAAATTGTGGTTGACTTCATAATAATTCTTATGCTTAATCGAGAAAATTCCCATTTTCTTCCCCATAATTGGACTAGTAATCAGTGTTGCAACCATAATTGTTGTTTTTTTAGCTTATATATGGTCATTCCATGGATGTTTCTATGATTGTTCTTCATGTTTGGTGAGTTACTACTTAATCTTTTTACTGCCTTTTATGCAAGTTACTGACAAAGGCTGGATGCTGTTATCCCGTTGACCTTTTCTTTCTGTTCTGGGCGAATTTGGAACAAAGAAACTAACTGGCAACTGCGCCATGTTAGGTTAGCGGTTATGTGAATAGGGATTTGGATCTTTTAAAGTTTGAATTTTACTTTAGAGAGTAAAGTGTGATCTTTTATCCTTGAATAGTTTCTCTTTCATATTTATTTTTGGTTCCACCTATGAAATGATAAGATATCACACTTTACTCTTTAAAGTGAAATTCAAACTTTAGAAAATTCAAATCCTGTGAATAGGTCAAATACTCAAATGTGAAAGATTTTGCTAAGGTCATCTTTTCTATATATGTTGTATTTTTCATGTCCTTCTATACAATTCACAGTACAGTTACTTTGCTTTTGATAGAGCTAATTAATCATAACTCTAGCTTTTAATCTAAAGAAGCAATCTCAATTTGTTGTGAAATTATTATTTCTATTTATTTATCGTCATAATTCCAATATAACATACAAAAAAAGGAGTCTACCAACAAAAATTATCTAAGGACAAAATACGAAAATGGATTAACCTTGAAATAATGGTTTTTTGAGATTCTGAAAAAACTCAAAACTAAAGAAAAAAAAAAAAAAAATATATATATATATATATATATATATATATATATATATATATTTATCTTAATTCACCAATTGTGGAGAGCTAAGAACCAACTCTTGTTTGAAGAAAAATTACTGCCAATCATGGAAGAAACCGCGAAGGCGTAACTCGAAGTGGAAGAAATTCGTTTTACTTAGATCGATCTTGATTCTCATTAACAAAATTGGGAAGCTCCACCTAATTTCTTGTGAAAATTAATGTGGATGCTACTGGAAACAGAAGCATATGTAGTTTAATGGAGGATGAATTTAACTAGAGAGTATTGTTTCACTAAGATCATCGTTAAAAATGACAATTTAAAAGTAGTGAGAGTTGTAAAATAAAGAGAACCACTAACTTTGTTTTAGATAATTCATTACTGATGCTTTAAATTTATACAAAAACTTTAGATTTATTTCCTATAATCCTGTAAAAAGACGCGGAATAAAGTAACTCACGAATTAATTCGATTGGTGCTTACCAATCCAATCAACCTGTGAATGGAAGATGTCCCTAGACATGTAATTAAGCTGGTCATGTTCGACATTTTGGCTCTGTTGAATGAAAGCTTTCCTTTTCTAGTTAAAAAAAAATCTCTCTTCTCTAATTAGTTAGGTACGAAAGGTTAACTAGTAACACGTTGTATATAAGAAATTGTATTAGTAAAAAAAGTCATACTGGTGATTTTTTAAGGTGTTTGCTACGTAGTTGATAAATTTATACGTATCGATACGTTTAAAATATGAACAAATAATAATTAGTCATGTGAAATTTATTTTTCACATCAGCATTTATTTTTTTTAAATATATATTATATAATTATTTTTATTAAAATATCCTTTTAATTATATAAAAATAAAAAATAATTTTTTTATTTAATTTATTAAAAAAACTTAAATATTTTTTAATTTATATTTATAAATTTAAATAATTTAAAAATAAAACAACAGTTGATTATTTATGTACAATTAATCATGTTTATACTTTTCCATAAACCCTAATTTTTTATTTTCATTCATAGAAAAACAAAAAAAAACACATCTAAAGAACAAAAAATATTTGTTGAGTTAAGAAATTAACTAAATTAATTAATGATGACAAACATTATTTTTGAGCAAAATAAATAATTAGTGTTGATTAATTATATCTACTTATTAACTAATTGTTTATTGTTGCAGGCCAAATGTTAATAGCCCAAATGGAATAAAAGGCATTCAGCAAAGAATATTGGGCTGAAAACAAAATAAAGAGCCCAAGCAAAAGCAAAGGAAGAAACCAAAGAAATTAAATCGGGCCATGCATACTAATACCCGATCCAAGCCCGAACTGGTTTCAGAATTGAAATTCCCTCTCTCTTGCTTAACTAAAAGCAACGTTCTTCTTCCTTCTAATCAAGTCACATCAAGATTTCAGAAAAAGCAAGAAAGAGAAAGAGAAGAAAAGCTTCTTCCATAAGCCATTAACCAAAGAAGCAAGAGAGAGAGAGAGTTGAAGCTTGTAGCACAGAAGCTAAATCAAGCTTAAGAAAGGTAAACCATATCATCTTGCATGCATCAGATCTTCATCCTTTCTTCCCTACTCTCTGCTCTATCTAAAAATGGCTTTGAAGGGAAAGTTGTTCTCTGCCCTATTCTACTGTGTATCTACGGTCTTAATCAAAACTTGGGGACCAAGTTGGTGTTCAAGGGTTCAGATTTGGTTGACCATTGGAAAATAATTTCGGTTACTCCTTTGTGGCTTTCGGTCAAGTTGGAAAAGTCAGAAGGAAAGTTTCTACTCTGAGGATTAAGAAGAAAAAGTGGATCTGTGGTTGGTGAAGCTCAAGGCTCAAGATGTTGACCTTGGAGGAAGAACCAAGGAACATGCAAGGAGATAAAAAGAAGCTTGTTGTTCATTCTGAAGGAAGGAGAGAAAACCAGAGTTTGAAAGTTTTGTTCTGAGAAGAGCTCTTTGAAGAAGTTCAACTAACTGGACAGTGTAACCTAAATCAAAGGTGCATTCCGCCAGTATGAAGAACTGAATCAGAGACTTGCTAATCTGGTTTTTCGCATAGCACAGAGGCTGTTGATGAAGTCAATCTCCTTCATGTTTTTCTGATTGTAATGTACTTTTCTAAGCTTATCTTTCTGTAATTTCTTGAGAGAAAAGGCATTGTGAGAAAGCTTGAGAAAAAGCCATGAGTGGAAAAAGGCTGAGAGATACACTTGAGAGAAAAGCCTAGAGTTATTTTCAGATTTCTTTAGGTTGGTTAAGTGTCTTGTATCTTGTACTTGTTTGGTATCCCTTTCTTAGTTGGGTTAGCACTAAGAGAAAATAGTTAGGTGTTAGCATAGCCAATGTCAAGTTAGGCTAGAACTTGAGTGTGAAATTGGTGTATGTAATACTGTTAACTATAGTGAAATTCTTCCACATTTGTGGAGGAGACTGGATGTAGGTTGCATAGCACAAAGCAACCGAACCAGGATATATACTGGTGTTAGCTTTTTCTTCTCTGTTATGTTCTGTTTTCCGATATTCATGAGACAAAAATAAATTGTCTCATAAATTTCCGCTACTGAGTTCAAACAGAATCAGATTTGTAACTTTGATTAAAAAGGGTCAAAACAGCAAGGCATAGATTCAACCCCCCCTTCTCTAAGCCTACCACAACCTTCAATTGGTATCAGGAGCTAAGGTCTCAAGAATCAAGCTTAACCGCTTGGAGCAAAGATCTAATGGCGAACAACTTGGGCACAACCACAGTTGCCTACACCCTCACTGAAGGTCAGTCAAACAACCGACCACCTTTCTTCAACGGGAAGAACTATTCCTACTGGAAAGAAAGGATAAGGATCTTCATCCAATCCATTGACTACAACCTATGGAAGATCGTTGTGAGCGGTCCAAAGATCCCAACAAAAACAAGTGCTGATGGAGTGGTGACTCCAAAAGAAGAAGCTGAATGGAATGAAGACGATAAGAAGAAGGTAGAGCTGAATGCTAAAGCAATCAACCTTCTTCACTGTGCTATCAGCTTTGAAGAATACCGGAAGGTGTCTAGATGCAAGACAGCCAAAGAAATCTGGGAAAAACTCCAGGTTACACACGAAGGCACTAAACAAGTCAAAGAAACGAGGATTGATATGCTGCGAAAAGAGTACGAGATGTTTAACATGAAGGATGGAGAAAGCATTGATGAAGCGTTTGAGAGATTCTCAATCATAATCAACAACCTTGATGCTATGGGTACAAACTATGCAGAACAAACATTAGTGAGAAAACTCCTTAGAAGCCTCACAAAAGAGTGGGAAAACACTGCCACTGTCCTAACCGAGAGTAACAACATAAGTCCCATAACCTATGATGAGTTGAGAGGAAAACTCCTTGCCTATGAAGCCACACACACAAACACAGACTCAAAGAAAAAGGGAATAGCCCTCAAGTCACAAATAGAACCGAAAGAGAGTGAGTCTAGTGATGGTATTTCAGATGACGAACTTTTGTTTTTTGCTAAGAGATTTAGAAGGATGATGAAGAACAAGGGCAAATACAAGGGTTCAAGTTCAAAGGAGCACAAGATGGACTTGAGCAAAGTGACGTGCCATCATTGCAAGGAGGCTGGACACTTCAAATCAAACTGTCCAAAGCTCAAAAAGGAAGACAAAGGGAAGAAGGAAAGGAAAAAAAGTACTCATGGCAGCTTGGGAAGATCTTGAGAATGACTTAAATGAAGAAGAAGAATCTGAAGGAGATGACAAAGACTGTTTCATGGCTGGAAACAACAATCTTGATGAGGTAAATTATTATGATTTGACCATTGAGGACTTGCATGTTATTATTGATGATCTCACTTTAAATACCTCAAAACTGCTTGATAAATACAATGGTTGCAGATCTGAAAGAGATGTGTTAAGAGCTGAAAATGAATTTTTAAAAGAAAAAGTAAAGGAAACTGAATGTGCTTTGGACATCATTGAAGAAAACAGATTTTTAAAATCTGAACTTGAAAAATTAAAAGGAAAGCACATTGTGGATCCTTCTCAAGAGTTAATTGCTGAAAATGAAAGATTAAATGATATGATTAAAAGACTGAATGGTGACTTGGCAAAATTTGCACAAGGTTCTAGTAACTTGGACAAATTACTTGCAAGTCAAAGACCTTTGTTTGAAAAATCTGGTTTAGGCTACATAGCCAAGGAAGATGCTGTTTCCAACACCTCCTCTATAAAATTTGTGGCCTCTTCATCAAATACTAAATCCATACCAAATAAATCAGGTATCGGATATGTTTCCACTTGTGAAGAAAAATCTGATGAAGAATACACAAATGAAACTGAAATTTCACCAAGAACTGGTCCGAGTTCAAACCGACCAGGTTTGGGGTATGTTTCGAAAAATGAGGTTGTTTTCAAGAAACCACCATTTTACAACAAAACCTCATATTCGAAAGACAATAATGTTCAGAAAAATTCTGGTGAAAATACTTTTGCAAAGAGGAATAACTTTAATAAAAATCAGTTTGTTAAAAGAAATGCATCTCCTCCAAAAACCAGAAAATCTCAAAGCTTTAATCTTTTCAAGCAACATAACTCACCTCAATTTCAGCGGCAAACATCAGAAAATCATTGTGTAAATTGCAAGAAATTTGGTCACTCATATGCACAATGCTTCATTGAAAAGAGAGTTGTAGGAAACAAAGTTTACAATGTTGTTTGTGATTTCAATGCTCTTGGGCAACCAAGATGGATTAACTTCAAAGGATCCAAATTAGTTTGGATACCTAAAGCTACTTGAAACTCTTCATGCAGATTTGCCTAGCATCCAAGAACAAAAAGGACATGTGGTACATGGATAGTGGATGTTCAAGGCACATGACTGGAAGGTCAACTTACTTTATCAAACTGAATAAGTATGATGGAGGTTTTGTGACCTTTGGAGATGATGGTAAAGGTAAAATCATTGCTGTTGGAAAAGTAGGTAATGAGCAATCTACTTTCATTGATGATGTGCTTTTGGTATGTGGTTTAAAACACAATCTTTTGAGCATAAGTCAGCTGTGTGATTTAGGATATTTAGTTGTTTTCAAAAGGCTTGAATGCTGTGTTGTAAATGAAAAGACAAATGAAGTGATGTTTGTTGCCAAGCGTTTCAATAATATGTATGGACTCACTCTTGATGAACTAAAAGATCAAAATGTAGCTTGTCTCCACTCTAAAGATTCTGAAAAGTGGTTATGGCACAAGAGATTGGGCCATGCAAGTATGTTTCAAATAAACAAACTTGTAAAGAAAGAATTAGTAAGAGGTCTTCCTTTGATAAAGTTTGACAAAGACATCACTTGTGATGCTTGCCAAATGGGAAAACAAACAAAAACTTCTTTTAAACCAAAGGAAGACATCTCTACTAAAAGACCACTTGAGTTGCTACACATTGATTTATTTGGTCCAACAAGAACTCAAAGCCTAGGTGGTAAACATTATGGTTTAGTAATTGTGGATGACTATACTAGGTTTGGTTGGGTTTTATTTCTTGCACACAAAAATGAAGCCTTTTCGGCCTTTGAACCTTTTTGCAAGAAAATTCAAAATGAAAAGGATTTGAAAATCTCTTCTATAAGAAGCAATCATAGAACTGAATTTGAAAATAATTTGTTTGAATCCTTTTGTGAGGAATATGGAATATCTCACAACTTCTCTTGTCCAAGGACACCACAACAAAATGGTGTTGTTGAAAGAAGAAATAGAAGCATACAAGAGATGACAAGAGCTATGCTTTGTGAGAGTAATGTTCCAAAATTCCTTTGGGCTGAAGCGGTTAACACGGCTTGCCACATTTTGAATAGAACAATCATAAAGAAATTTTTGAAGAAAACCCCTTATGAACTTTGGAAAGGCTACCCACCAAACTTAGATTATTTGCACATCTTTGGATGCAAATGTTTTGTTTTGAATAACAAAGAAAATTTGGGAAAATTTGATCCAAAGGCTTATGAGTGCTTGTTTGTAGGATATTTCACAACTAGTAAAGCATATAGAGTTTATCATCAAGATGCTAGAATTATTGAAGAATCCATACATGTTACATTTTGTGATACTAACTTGGTGCAAAGTATTTTGGAAGATGGTGATGCAGGAAATCAAGCTCAAAAGGATGATGAAGCTGCTCAGAATCATGGAAAAGAAAATTCTGGACAAGCTGAACCAGAAACAGCAAATGCTGAAAATTCAAGAGACAATTCCATTTTGTCTCATGAATCTGAAGGAAATTCTGCAGACAGCATCATACAGAATCCATTGGTGACCGAATCTGCCTCCAAGTCCACCAAACCTCGTGAATGGAGATTCTTGAAGAATTATCCTGAAGAATTTGTAATTGGGGACGTCTCTCATGGAGTGCAAACTAGGTCTTCCACTAGAAAGGCAAATGAAGGTTCAAACATTGCCCTCCTCTCACAAATCGAGCCTCAAAACGTCAAGGAAGCCCTTAGTGACCCCTCTTGGATCAAGGCTATGGAGGATGAGCTTCTTGAGTTTGAAAAGAACCAAGTGTGGACGTTGGTTCCAAGGCCAAGTGGAAAGAAAGTGACCGGCACCAAGTGGATATTCCGGAACAAGTTGGGAGAAGATGGTAGCATTGCAAGAAATAAGGCAAGGCTAGTGGCACAAGGATATGACCAAGAAGAAGGAATAGACTTTGATGAATCCTTTGCCCCTGTTGCACGAATGGAAGCCATTAGATTTCTCCTAGCCTATGCTGCATTTTGTGGTTTTAAATTATATCAAATGGATGTGAAATGTGCATTTTTAAATGGTGTGATAGATAGAGAGGTATATGTGGAGCAGCCTCCTGGTTTTGAAAATAAAGAGCATTCTGATCATGTTTTTAAATTGTCTAAAGCTCTCTATGGTTTAAGACAAGCTCCTAGAGCTTGGTATGAGAGACTTAGCTCATTTCTTTTGAAAAATGGTTTTCAAAGAGGCACTACTGATACAACTCTATTTATCAAGAATTCTAATGATTCTTTTATTTTAGTCCAAATATATGTTGATGACATTATTTTTGGATCAGCAAATGAATCCCTTTGTACTGAATTTGGAAAGCTCATGACAAGTGAATTTGACATGAGTATGATGGGTGAACTTAATTTTTTCCTTGGGCTACAAATTAAACAAACTGAAAATGGTATTTTCATTCATCAAGAAAAGTATGCCAAGGAATTAGTTAAGAAATTTGGTCTTGAAAATGCCAAAACCATGGAAACTCCCATGCACCCGAATTCTAAATTGGATAAGGGAGAAAATGAGAAAGATGTTGATGAGACTAGGTATAGAGGGATGATTGGTTCTCTTATGTACTTAACCTCCTCTAGACCCGATATTGTGCAAAGTGTTGGATTGTGTTCTAGGTTCCAATCCAAACCTAAGGAGTCACATCTTTCTGCGGTTAAAAGGATCATTAGATATGTTCTTGGCACATCCAACTTTGGTCTTTGGTATCCTAAGACTGATGATTTTTCTGCAGTTGGTTATTGTGATGCAGACTTTGCTGGTGACAGAGTTGATAGAAGGAGCACTTCTGGTTTATGTTGCTTCCTTGGAAAGTCCTTAAATGTTTGGTCAAGTAAGAAGCAACCAACAGTGGCCTTATCCACTGCAGAGGCTGAGTATATAGCTGCTTCTTCTTGCTGTTCTCAGCTTTTATGGTTAAAAACTCAGCTTGCTGATTACAAATTAAATGCTGAAAATATTCCCTTAATGTGTGATAATATGAGTGCCATCAATATTTCTAAAAATCCAGTTTTGCACTCTAGGACTAAGCATATTGAAGTGAAATTTCACTCAATAAGAGAACATGTCCAAAAGGGGGATATTTGCATTCAATTTGTTAAATCAGAAGAGCAATTAGCAGATATTTTCACTAAACCATTAGCTGAAGATAGATTCTGCATGCTTAGGACTTGTCTAGGAATTTTGAGTTATAATTCTTTATTTGAAAAGTGCTGATGTGTTTGCTGGAGAATTTTGTCTCATAAACAGGTATGAGACAATTCTGGGCAGATGACGAATGTTTCCTTCAAAACAGCGTGTTCTGGGCTTATTGCAAGTGAAAAATCAATCTGGGCCAACATCAATTCAGATCTGGGTAGTCCTATATGTTTCATTAATTCAAACCACATCTGGGCCCAATGTGAATGTTACATACTTACTTGTGTGTTTAAGTTTTCATTAAAAGTTTTTTTTTGGCTGGAAAGTTTTTTTTTTCAACCTTAATTGTTTGACATTGGTCCAAAAGGAGTTTCAATTTAATGCTGATTGTCTCTCTAATTTTAAAATTAATTTTTGAAAATCAAATAAAATCCTTTCTTTTATGAGGTCATGTCTTGTCAAGTCTTTTCAAATGGTGATGCAGTTGCATGGTTTTGGAAATTTGCTTTTGGGTACGGTTACCAACATTCCCTCTCTTCCCTTCATAACTTCTCCTCAACCCTTCGGTTTCTTCCCTCTCACACCACTCTCTCTCTTTCATCAAAGGCATCATTTTAACCAAAATGAGGAAGAAAGTCATTGCAAAAAGGGCTCCTCGTGAGAAGATTTACAAACTGCCCACAAAGCCTTCCACTCGCTCTCAAGACCGAACCTTTACCCCCTTCTCCTTCTCCTCCTACCTCTCCTCCTCGGTGTGACCCCATGGCTCGAACCAAGAACACTCCAAGGTTCCCTGCCTCTACCAAACCAACTCCATCACCAAAGGCAACGCCTTCCAAACCTGCATCTTCAAAACCTGGCTCTTCAAAGCCACCCTCATCCAAAGGGAAGCGTCCGGCGACGGAGGAACCTGTTCCTGAGCCACAACAACACAGGGCAAGGTCAGTTCCTGTGTGTTCACAGAGAGGTAACACTCGAGTCTCTCTCAAAAATGTTAAAGAACCAGAAATTGGACCATTTGATCACAAAGCCCATTTTATGACCTCTCATTCAAACTATAACCCCTATAGATTCAAATCTGCCATGAATAATGATTTTTATGAGGGAGTCATCCAGTACCGTACCCTATGCTCTTCATTTCTCGCTGATCTGCCATCTTTGAAAAGAAAAAGTTTTCCTTTTGTTGACAACTTAATTTTTCTGGACTGGAATCACCTTTTTGACATCAAAAAACCTGTTTATCTATTATTGGTCAAAGAGTTTTATGCAAACATGACTTATCATGAAGGCACTGCTCATTCGTATGTCAAGGGCCGAGATATCATTTTAAACAATGAGACCATCAGTGAAGCTTTGAAATATACTGATGTTGGGCCCTGTGCATACACGTCAGTTAAGTGGGATGAAGGAGTTGGTGTTTCTTACAATGATGCCCTGGCTAGTATTTGTGAACATGTTTCCTTAATAGATGGCATTACACCCACACACAAAGCCCTAGGATATGAACGCGCTCAGTTGCACCGAATGGTCAACCACATTATACTTCCTCAAAGTGGTTCATATCAAAGGGTTTCATACACTGACACTCTTGTTTTATATGCCATTCTCATCAAAACTGAAATTTCATTTGCATATTTGATGGTTAGATACATGTTTGATTCTGTTAGAAGTGAAAAGGACAAAGCTCTACCTTATGGCATGTTTCTAACTTGTATCTTTGAGTATTTTGGTGTTGACTTGACCAATGAGAAATATGAGAACAGACATTCATACCTAAAAGGGGGTGGTTCAGTGAAACAGAACAAAGGACCCACTCGATCTGATCGAGTTGTCCTAGATGATGAAGATGAGGATTTTGTCCCTGAGGATTCTACTGCTCCTTCCACTGAGGGTACTTCCATTTCCACTGGGAAGAAATCCACTCTGCTGAATGTGGTCAGGGATGTTGCTCAAGAGTTTGTCTCCCAATCGAACCACTTGATTGAATTGAGCAAAGAGAAAAGGAAGCTGGCTAGCAAGCATGAGAACTTCCTGAAGAAATCAAGGGATAGGGTGGCTGTATTGATGACCTTCATTGATAACCTTCAAAATGATGAAGATGTTGCCACTGATGTTGAAGAGGATGCTGTTTCGGAGGGGAATGGTTCTGATGCCTAGGATTTGTCTCATAAAAAACTGCTGCTGCTCTCTTTTTGTCTCAGGATTTCTGCTTCTTTTGCTACTTTTGAACTATTTCATTTTGGATGACTGTAATAACTCTTAATATTGGTGCACTTTAGACAGCTTAATTGGTACTTTGGTCTGTGCTCTAACTCTTTTCTGCAGGATACAAGACTTTGTTTTTGTTGCTCTTATCCGCCCTTGCTGACAAAAGGGGGAGTAAAATTAGCAATAGGATAGGATAGGATAGGATAGTAGATCCTAGTACCTCTTACTTATTCATGCTGCATTAATACTTGTTTTCACATGCTGAATTTGTTTGCTGATAATAGCTTGATGTTGGGCTGATTATGTGATGTTGCTCATTTGATATCCCTTGTACAAGATATATTGTACATAACTCTTTATCGTGCCTTCTTTAAGAACAATGTGAAACAGGGATAAAGAGGAAAGCACAGATTCAGGGGGAGCTATTGTTGAAAAGGATAGGGGGAGCAACATAAAATCAAAGGGGGCTTTCTAAACCTAACTCAAATTTATTTCCTTTTGATTATTGCTTAAATCATGTTTGTCATCAAGGGGGAGATTGTTGAGTTAAGAAATTAACTAAATTAATTAATGATGACAAACATTATTTTTGAGCAAAATAAATAATTAGTGTTGATTAATTATATCTACTTATTAACTAATTGTTTATTGTTGCAGGCCAAATGTTAATAGCCCAAATGGAATAAAAGGCATTCAGCAAAGAATATTGGGCTGAAAGCAAAATAAAGAGCCCAAGCAAAAGCAAAGGAAGAAACCAAAGAAATTAAATCGGGCTATGCATACTAATACCCGATCCAAGCCCGAACTGGTTTCAGAATTGAAATTCCCTCTCTCTTGCTTAACTAAAAGCAACGTTCTTCTTCCTTCTAATCAAGTCACATCAAGATTTCAGAAAAAGCAAGAAAGAGAAAGAGAAGAAAAGCTTCTTCCATAAGCCATTAACCAAAGAAGCAAGAGAGAGAGAGTTGAAGCTTGTAGCACAGAAGCTAAATCAAGCTTAAGAAAGGTAAACCATATCATCTTGCATGCATCATATCTTCATCCTTTCTTCCCTACTCTCTGCTCTATCTAAAAATGGCTTTGAAGGGAAAGTTGTTCTCTGCCCTATTCTGCTGTGTATCTACGGTCTTAATCAAAACTTGGGGACCAAGTTGGTGTTCAAGGGTTCAGATTTGGTTGACCATTGGAAAACAATTTCGGTTACTCCTTTGTGGCTTTCGGTCAAGTTGGAAAAGTCAGAAGGAAAGTTTCTACTCTGAGGATTAAAAAGAAAAAGTGGATCTGTGGTTGGTGAAGCTCAAGGCTCAAGATGTTGACCTTGGAGGAAGAACCAAGGAACATGCAAGGAGATAAAAAGAAGCTTGTTGTTCATTCTGAAGGAAGGAGAGAAAACCAGAGTTTGAAAGTTTTGTTCTGAGAAGAGCTCTTTGAAGAAGTTCAACTAACTGGACAGTGTAACCTAAATCAAAGGTGCATTCCGCCAGTATGAAGAACTGAATCAGAGGCTTGCTAATCTGGTTTTTCGCATAGCACAGAG
The DNA here is from genome assembly GCF_014773155.1 of Arachis stenosperma. Classification (NCBI taxonomy): domain Eukaryota; kingdom Viridiplantae; phylum Streptophyta; class Magnoliopsida; order Fabales; family Fabaceae; genus Arachis; species Arachis stenosperma. The sequence goes on from NC_080384.1 coordinate 14,348,274, forward strand.
GCTGTTGATGAAGTCAATCTCCTTCATGTTTTTCTGATTGTAATGTACTTTTCTAAGCTTATCTTTCTGTAATTTCTTGAGAGAAAAGGCATTGTGAGAAAGCTTGAGAAAAAGCCATGAGTGGAAAAAGGCTGAGAGATACACTTGAGAGAAAAGCCTAGAGTTATTTTCAGATTTCTTTAGGTTGGTTAAGTGTCTTGTATCTTGTACTTGTTTGGTATCCCTTTCTTAGTTGGGTTAGCACTAAGAGAAAATAGTTAGGTGTTAGCATAGCCAATGTCAAGTTAGGCTAGAACTTGAGTGTGAAATTGGTGTATGTAATACTGTTAACTATAGTGAAATTCTTCCACATTTGTGGAGGAGACTGGATGTAGGTTGCATAGCACAAAGCAACCGAACCAGGATATATGCTGGTGTTAGCTTTTTCTTCTCTGTTATGTTCTGTTTTCCGATATTCATGAGACAAAAATAAATTGTCTCATAAATTTTCGCTGCTGAGTTCAAACAGAATCAGATTTGTAACTTTGATTAAAAAGGGTCAAAACAGCAAGGCATAGATTCAACCCCCCTTCTCTAAGCCTACCACAACCTTCAATATTCAAAAGAACTGTTCTAGTATTCTTCATCTTTCCTGGGTTTTTTTACATGTCTCTCAAAGAACGTCTCTCTCTCAATTGTTAGACTGAAATTCTCTCTTCTTTCTCACACTAGCCCACTACAGTCTCTGTCAGTCTCACTCGAATCTCGTCTCAATTACACTCGCCGGTGTCTCCACGTGTCGCGGCCTTCCCTGGGATCCTCGTCGTCGGCAGCAGAAGCAACTCGTCGGGTCGTCGTCGCTCGTCATCTTCTACTTTTGGGACCTCGCCGTCGCCGAATCGCCGTAGACCGTAGGCACTTGGTGAGTCCCAAAAATTTATCTTTTGGAAAAGAGGAAGAAGAAGAAGCCCTTTCCCAGGAGAGCTTCCACGATACCTGCCAAATTTTTTGATGCTTTCACAGAATTCAATTGCAATACTGTATCTAATGCGTTTGTTTGTTGTGTTTCAGGTATTTGTAGAAATTCTTTACCCAAGAGGTGCATACTCGTGGAAAGAAGAAGGTTTGTGGTTTGGAGAAAGAAGAGAAACTATGCTTTCACTCTCTTTTTTAATTCTCTGTTTCTTTTAAATTTTTTTTTCTAAAATGCCTTTGTTTCTCTTAGTTTCAAAACTAAATCCTTCCAAATTTCAACTCTGGTATGAATTTAAACACAAATCCTCTGTCCATATTCAAAAGCAATAACATGAAATCAGTGATCCAAGTAAATATTAGAATCATCGATCAACAAGGGCTTATTCAAATCAACTACAAAGTTTGGTGCCCTCATCTTGGTATTGAATATGGACAGAAAATTTGGGTTGAAATTCAGACCAGGGTTGAAATTTGGAAGGATTTGGTTTTGAAACTAAGGCACTTCGAAAAAAAAATAAGAAAAACAGAGAATTGAAAAAGAGAGTAAAAGCATACTTTCTCTTCTTCCTCCAAACCACAAACCTTCTTCTTTCCACTAGTGGTGCGCCTCTTGTGCAAAGAATTTCTACAAATACGTGAAACACAACAAACAAACGCATTAGATACGGTATTGCAATTGAATTATGTGAAAGCATCAAAAAATTTGGCAGGTGCCGTGAAAGCTCCCCTGGAAAAGGGTTTCTTCTTCTTCTTCCTCCTCTTTTCCAAACGATAAATTTTTGAGACTCACCAACTAACTACGGTCTATGGTTACTCGGCGACGGCGAGATCCCAAAAACAGAAGACGACGAGCGACGACGACCCAACGAGTTTCTTCTATCGCCAGCGACGAGGATCCAGGGAAGGTCGTGACACTTGAAGATGCCAGCGAGTGTGACTGAGACGATATTCGAGTGAGATTGAAAGAGACTGTAGTAAGCTAGTGTGAGAAAGAAGAGAGAGTTTCAGTCTGACAATTGAGAAAAAGACGTTTTGAGAGAGAGAGAGATAAGAAAACCCAAAAAAGATGAAGAATACTAGAACAGTTGTTTTGAATATTTTTTGTTTTTTAGATGTATTCTTTTTTTTTAAATGAATAAACATCAGAAAATATGATTTATAGAAGAGTATAAATATGATTGACTGTACATGAATAATCAATTAAATATTGTTTTATTTTAGATTATTTAAATTTATAAATATAAATTAACTCAATTTTAAAATTTAATTAATTTAAAGAGATACATTTTGTCTGACATAAAGAAAAGGATATTTAAATTTTTTTATAAAATTAAATTAAAAATATTTTTTTAATTTTTATTTAATTAAAAAAATATTTTAATAAAAATAGTGATATAATATATATATATATATTTTAAAAATACATGCTGATATAAAAAATAAATTTTATATAACTAATTATTATTTGTTTATATTTTAAATGTATCGATACATATAAATTTATCAGTATACAATAACAAATACCATTTTAGAAAACTCAAAATCTATCTCTCTTCTTCGTTTTCCATTCCTTTCTTCTCCACTCAGCTGACAGTATTTTATTTTATTTTTTACGAAAGTACAAATACTTTCGCTTATTGGATAATTCAAAATCTTTGCATGTTTAATTAATTACTGTAATAATTCATTCATATATTTTCTTATTGAGTCATATATTTATATTTGATTAAAAAGAATATTTATACTAATTAATCAACTCAAATTAAATTCATAAAAATATTTCGATTTAATTACTTTGTTAGTATCTATAGTTTCGTGAAATTTTTAATTAGGTCCCTATACTTTTTTTTTTAATTGGGTCTCTGCACTAAATTTTTTTTCAATTAAGTCCCTTTTAGTAGTAATTGGCTTAATTTTATAGGGACCCAACTAAAAAAAAAGAATTGGTACAGAGACCTATATAAAAGGGAAAAAAAGTGTAGAGATCCAATTAAAAAAAATTTTGGTGTAAAGACTCAATTAAAAAGAAAAAAAATATAGGGACCAAATTAAAAATTTTGCGAAATTATAAAGATCAACGGAGTAATTAAACCAAATATTTCTGAAAAAGAAAATCATAAAAAATTTCAACGGCAGCATTTCCTACATTTTGTGAACATTTCCCCTAATCAATTTCTCACCCACACAAACACGAGAAGTTGTTCTTCTTTTGGAGCACAAATGGCTTCTTTTCTGTGTAACCAATCTATGTTAGTTTCGTGTCCATGTTCTTCTTCCTTCTCTTCAAATCCCTTTCCTAAATCTAAAACCGTATCTTACTCTCCTCACCTTCCTCGCTCTAACAACTTAACTAGAACCACCAACCCTACCCTTCTTCATCGAAGTCGAAGGCCCCTCCTCAAATCTTATCTCGCTTCGCCAGATTCCTTTCCAACTGTATGCTTCTTTCTCCTTAATTGTTGTTTAATTGTTTTCATTTTATAGTTTTTGCACCTGTTATGATACAGCTTCCAGTGCCCCTAAAACCGCCCTAATTAAAGATATAATCTTTGTTTTGATTCTCTGGCATGATGTGTTAATAACTAGATTGATAGCAGAAATTTCTGAATTGCAGATTGTCATGATGAAGATGAACAATTAGCTACAAAATATAATATTTTATTAGTATGTTTATTGTTTGTGTGATCCTTTTAGATTTACTGGGTTGTAAATTGTAGTTTTCCACTAGGGACCAAGTTCTTAAGAGCCTGAATTTGTTCATTGATTTTTTAATTCTGATAGAAATTAATGAACCATGGTGATGATGCTGTGATGAATAGCTAAGTGGGTTCAGAAAAGGGGATTCTGTCTTAGATTGTCAGGAAGTTTATAGCTACAATGGAAGAATATAGTAGTAAATTAGTAATGCTGTATTGGATCCTCAAATTCTTGTGCCTGTGTTATGATGATATCAACTAAACTATACATATTCATTTCCTTTTGATCATTTGTTCTTGTCCTTCATTCTCAACTCTGTTATTCTGATTGTCTTGAAATTCTCATTATATTTGTTTATTTTAAGCTCAACTTGTTTATGCATTTCATTTTGTTCCTGTTTTATATCCCTAGCTAAACCCCTCTGTCGTATCTCCCACAGATAAGTGATGAAACGGAGGATAGTCCGAATGATAGAAGAGTGACAGAAGATGATGGAGATATACAATCTTTACCGAGTTTAGCAGCCCTCATTGAGGCATACAAGGAAGCCATTCTCAATAGAGATGAAAAAGCTATTTCTTGGATTGAAGTGAGAATAAAGTTGATTGAAACTAAAAAAACTGAATTGATTAAAGAATTGTCAACTCTATCAGCAGAAAAAGTTGCTTCTAAGGAGAAATGTCTACGGCTACAAGCAGATTTTGATAATTTTAGGAAAAAATATGACAAAGAAAAACTAGTTATCCAGAATGATGCCCAAGAAGAAGTCATTGAAAAACTTCTGTTGATGGTGGACAATTTTGAGAGAACCAAACAACAAAATATAGCGGAAACAGAGAAAGAGAAAAAGATCGATGCAAGCTATCAAGGTATTTACAAGCAATTTGTAGAAGTTATGAGGAGCCTAAATGTTTCTGTGGTACCAACAGTTGGTAAACCATTTAATCCATTGGTAAGTGAATTTTGAAAATTGAACACTGGTCTAATTTCTTCTTTTTTTTCCTTCTGATTGGCATCTGGAACAATTTCTTACCAACATAAGATCCATTTCATTTTCAATGTGATATATTAGACATTCATTTCTCCCAAATACCACAAAAAGGAAGAGATGGACATGAATTTTATGAATATCATCTTTGATTTCTTGTTATTGAATAATATGTTCATTGGTTGTGTTTTTTAAGGAGTTATAGGTCAAGTTAATATTTGAAGTGTCTACTACTTCCTTTATGATTGTGGATTTATTGTGGTACACATAAGTGACATATCACAGTTTATCTTGCTGGAAATATTTTTTAAAAATGAAAAATTGGAATTAGAAAATGTTGAATGAGATCATCTGTGTTTGGAGTTTCTGCATATCTAGACTTTGAAGAGAAATAGTTTTGGAAGAATGAAATCAGTTTTTTGTGGAGATTTCTTTTACCAGTGATGTGAATGGGGGTTCTTCTTGTTTGGGCATCTTAGCGGAAATCACCTTTAGTTTGAACTGCCAATAAAGAAAAGCATGAAGTCTTATTCCTTAAATAATAAGGACTCTTCAGTATTTTGCTTTCTGTCTGTTGTTTCTGCAAACGAAAATCCTAATTACAGTTTTGAATATTTTTCATGCATCATTTTTTATGTCAAATGTAATTTTTCTTTTCTTATTCTCATCACCACAATGCTGCTAGTTTTGCCTGTCTTAACTTAAAGGGGGTCCTCCACCATGAAATCCTTGCTTGATGCTGCTGGTTAATTTGTTTTCGGATCTCTTTTGTTGTAGCTACATGAAGCTGTTGCACGCGAGGAGTCCCAAGAGTTCAAGGAAGGGATCATAATTAAAGAAACCCGGCGTGGTTTCTTTCTCGGAGACCGGGTTCTAAGACCAGCACTTGTCAAGGTTTCCTCAGGGCCTGGAAATAAAAAATCTATGGTAGCTTCTGACAAATCCTTGGAGCAGCCTTCAGCAGCTGCTGGAGTAGATGAAAGATAGCCTCTTTAAGAGGTTCTGCTCATTACTGGTTATCTTGTCAATGTTCAACTCAAAATGCATCTAAATTTCATTATTTGGGAAAATTTTTCCCAGGTGAGTGTAATTGTAAACCCTTGTAGTATGGACTTTCCCAAGTTTTTAACATGTGTCCTACTGCTCTGCAATTTTTGTTTCATAATGGAAAAATGAATACATTCGAGTAGGGGAAAAATGGTGCTCTTGCACAATCTATTTTAAATTTTTTACCTAGAGCTAGAAATGGTTCTTCTTGCAACATTTTCTTCTGGGTTCAACTTCTTTGTACACTTTTGTTTGAACAATTAAAAGATCATGAGAATTGTTGCCTACTGCCAATTAAATCAACAGGGGAAGCTTCTTATAGTGTCAGCATGTTACTTGTATTTACTTCGGAAATATTAGGACAACCACACAATGTTGTCTTCTGGTAGATGATTGATTTTGTATTTAAATTCCAATTGAACTTAGGGACGTTTATATCCTTAGGTGAGATGAAGGGTGCTGAATTTCATTTAATTCGTTTGGATTGTGAAAGGTCTTTTCCCTAAGGCACGTCAAGGGAATTGGATGCATTTAAAATTCAATGTGATCCACTTTGGAGAGAATAATGGAAAGGCAAATTTGTCCACATGACAAAAGGAGGGCAACGATGAAATCTAAAACGAAAGAGAAGTTGAAAACGACAGCAACGAGGATTCCAATTGAGATGATCTTTCTATCTATATTATTGCATGAAATATAATCAGGAGTCTTAACTTGTCTTTTTCTTAATTTTTAAATAAAAGAGTTTTGAAATTTTATTCTTTGATATTTTAAAAACATTAACAAAATAATTAGGATAATAAATTAAGACTATAATCATTACCATTGTGACATTTGCTTAGTTGGAAGGTGAAAAGCGATAGTGGCACGTACACTTTGTTGCACTTCTGGACATTTGAAATGGATAACTTGCCCTTATAGTTAAAAGGAATTTAACAGAAGCATGTGATATATAAATCTTAAGTTAAATTTATAGTAAAATGCAAAAAGAGAAAGATAAGGAAAAAGTTATTAAAGTCTTAAAATGGTCCTCATATTAGTTTAGATTTGTGCACCAAGATGATATCCAAAGTTTTCAATTACACAGAAAATGTCCTTTGAGATTGGCCAATATTATGCCAATGTAGCCAATATTATGCTAATGTAGCTTGACTACGTGGACAATTACTATGATGTGGCAATTAATTACAGGTATAATGACAAACAGTAATATCACATGTCACAACATCATTTGTTCATATTTCCTTCGTCATACTCATATTATTGTAAGTGGATCAAATTGATAAATTTGCACTAAATAATCCATTTTAGTTTCTGAAATTAAAAAACTTGAATTAAATTAGTTATTTATAAAAACTATCAAAAACCTATAAAATATGACATAACTTATATAATAAAAGATATTTAAAAAATGATATGAATGCTTTTTATGATACCCTTTTTATCTTTAAAGGAATCGTTTTATGTCTTTATACATAGTTATATTTTATACTTGTAAATAATTTTTTAAATTTTATTGATAGAATAAAATGTTGTCTTGTTATTTATTAATTTTTAATAAAAAAGAAGATTCAAATAAAATTTTTCCTTTTTATAAGATATGTGTTTTTTTTTGGAATAAAATAACAAAAACATATTTTTAATCAATCATATAGTTTTTATTAAAATATCATATTAAATTATTATAAAAATAAAAAATAAAGACAAAATTAATTTAAAAACTCATTTGATTCACACCCTTTCATTTAAAAAAATTAAAATGAGTCGCCTAATATAAATTAAAGAATTAATTTTCTACAGCGTGACATGTCATACGACGCATAAGCAAATCATATGATAAAATGGAACTAAAGTGATTATTCGTTGATATATTATCATTCTTACATGTAATCAAATTATTTTGTAACACCTGACACTAAAGATCTACATTATGATATCACATATTTAAACATAAAATAAACTTGAACTAAAGAGATTCATCTTTGCCAATTTCAAGGATTCTTTTTATACAAATAAAATATTTAAAACAATTTTAATAAAAAAAGTTAAAAAAACATTTATTATAAAATAAAAATTTAATTTTGATACACTGTCAATATAAAAATAATTTTATACATGTATCTAATTATATAATATGATATTAATAAAAATAACTACTTTTTATATTAACAGTATAAATAATTTAGAAAAAAAAAAGATATAATTACACGACTATATACTTTTTCAATATGAGTATATTAAAATTAAACTCTATAAAATAATAAAAAATTAACAAATAAAAAATCAAATAAAAAAAATTAATCACTCAATTTTTTTATCTTGATGTACAAGGTCAATTTGAAAGACGAAGACCACATTACGGTCCAGTCTAAAAAAAATAAAAAATAAAAAACCCGGGGATTGTTGACCCACATAAACTAACCCCTACAACTCTACAAGTAGAAGGTGTGAACCTAGACATGATCCCATCCACATTAAAAGTCTTTAAAACCCCCTAAAATCACAAGTTTCCACTCCACGCATCATATTTCCCTTTCCTTCCTTTTATTTTTTGATTTATGGACTGCGTACGAGTTTTCAATTTTCCGTTTAAGTTGAATTACGTCTTCTTAATGTATCCCCATTTTCCATCTTCATAGCTCTCTCACTCTTCCTTCTCCCTATTTCTCATCCAGGTTCATTCCCCTTTCTTCTTCAACATTTTATCTTCGCATTCTTTCTCTCTTTCTTTCCATGACCTCCATTTCCATGCAAACAACAATACTTTTTTCTTCTTCGTCACCATCGTTGCTTTGTTTTCGGTGTCTCTCTTCTATGCCCTGTTTTCTCTGTTGTTCCGATTGTTCCTGAAGAAGCTAGCCATAAACCTAATTCCGTTCAAAATATAAACTTTTTTTTTTCTCTTTCTATCACCATGGATGCTCAACCAGGTTTATCTCTCGGTTTGAACGCGCATATCTCATCCCCTGTTTCTTCTCACTCTGCTACGCTCACTGATAACTCTTTCTCGTTCCCCATTCCAAATCCTTCCGTTCCGTGGCAGCAATTACTCGTCGACGAAGACTACAAGCCTCTTGATAAACTCAAACACGAGGAAGAAGAAGAAGAAGACGATGATGATGATGATGATGTTGATCAAGAAGAAGAAGAAGATGATGATGAAGAAGAAGAAGAAGGGGGAATCATAGACGAAGAAGAAGCACAGGAACAAAAGGAAGAGGAGATGAAGCAGCACCAAACGATTAACTTCATGGGGGGTGGTTCTTTTCCGGTGAAGAGAAGGCACATAGAGGGTTCTGAATCGTACTTCCCTTCAAAGCGTTTCGCCGCGGACTCGAATTCGAATTCAAATTCAAATTCAACGGTTGAGGGGCGCAAAGCTTCGGTGCTGTCATGGGGGAACCAGCCACTTGGAATCGCAGACCCCGAAATCTTCGAGATCATGGAGAAGGAGAAGAAAAGACAGTTCAAAGGAATCGAATTGATCGCTTCGGAGAATTTTGTGTGCAAGGCAGTGATGGAAGCATTGGGAAGCCATTTGACCAATAAGTATTCTGAGGGAATGCCCGGTAACAAGTACTACACTGGGAATCAGCACATTGATCAGCTTGAGTTTCTATGCTGCGAGCGTGCTTTGGTTGCTTTTGATCTTGATCCTAACAAATGGGGTGTGAATGTTCAGCCATATTCCTGCACTTCTGCGAATTTTGCTGTTTACACTGGTCTTTTGCATCCTGGAGATAGAATCATGGGAATGGATTCTGCTTCTGGGGGACACTTGAGTCATGGCTATTACACTATGAGTGGGAAGAAGGTTTCTGCTGCTTCGATTTTCTTCGAGACAATGCCTTACAAGGTGAATCACTTAACTGGGTACATTGATTATGAGAAGCTTGAGGAGAAAGCTATGGACTTTAGGCCAAAGATACTTATTTGTGGTGGGAGTTCTTACCCTCGAGAATGGGATTATGGGAAGTTCAGGATGATTGCTGATAAATGTGGTGCAGTGTTGATGTGTGACATGGCTCATATTAGTGGTCTTGTGGCGGCTAAGGTGATCTATCTTCTCTATATGATCCTTTTTATTACTGTTCTACTTATATGACCTATTATTTTAGGATTTTGGCTTTGTGTAGGTTGCATTTTAGAAAGGTAATTGCACATCTGAAAAGAAAATCAAGGTTGATATCTAATAAGATAAAACTACATTATAACTACACATATAATCTGCACTTGTTTTTCTCATCAAAGATTGATAGTGGATTAGGAAGTTTGCTGCCGATTGTCTATGGTTTTATTTCTAATTTTAGTCTAGTCATGGCTTTCTGTATAAAATATTGTTAATTGAAGAAATGCTATATGTATTTCAACTTTAAACTGTGTTGGAGTTTCGGAACTCCATCAATTTTAGAAAGTGCTTGTTTGTTGAATGTGCTTTTATGTATATTAAGAGCTGTTATTTACAGGAAGTGGCTAGTCCATTTGATTACTGTGATATTGTTACCTCAACAACCCACAAAAGCCTTCGGGGTCCAAGGGGAGGCATTGTTTTTTACAGAAGAGGGCCGAAACCAAGGAAACCAGGCCATGTTCATTATCATGGAGATGATGTTAATTATGATTTGGAGGAGAAGATAAACTTTGCTTTGTATCCATCGTTACAGGGAGGTCCTCATAATAACCACATCGCTGCTCTTGCCGTGGCTTTGAAACAAGTTGCAACTCCAGAGTACAAAGCATACATGCAGCAGGTGAAGAAAAATGCGCAGGCATTAGCTTCTGCTTTGTTGAAAAGAAAATGCAGATTAGTGACTGATGGAACCGACAATCATCTGTTGCTTTGGGATCTAACTGCACTTGGCTTGAATGGTAACTCCTCAATCTGCTATTTTTAGCATATATATGTGAAATTAGTTCACTATTTTGATTAATGTTCTAATCTATTTGCTTTTGTGGTTATTTCATTCTTTGGTGTATTACTCTTGATTTCTGTTAAGATTTTCCCTTCTCTTATGTTGGCATGATCATCCTCTCTAAACAATTATATTATGTAATGCAGACAGAAATTATGAGAAGGTCTGCGAGGCATGTCACATCACTCTAAACAAATGCGCCATTTATGGTTCTACTTCTCCTGGAGGAGTGAGAATTGGTGAGTATTGTAGATCTTAAAATATTACAGTATATTGGTATAGTTTCAGTTATCTCATTCTTTTTGGCTCAATATGTTTGTACTATTTCTCCATGCTTATCATATGATTCTCTTTTGCCTTCAAAACATCATATTCTAGGAAAGCACAGATGATCCATGTTATGTTGTTTTCTATTGTTTCAGATCCCTTAATTTCATGTGTGTTCAGGTACCCCTGCAATGACATCAAGAGGGTGTGTAGAGGAAGATTTTGAGACCATAGCTGAGTTCCTTTTGAAGGCAGCTCAGATTACCAGCAGCATTGTACAGCGGGAACATGCCAAACCGTTCAAGGATTTCGTCAAGAATCTTCAGATCAACAAAGATATTTCCAATCTCAGAAATCAGGTCGAGGCATTTAGTTCCCGGTTTGCTATGCCAGGATTTGATTTCTGATTCGAAGCTGTGAAGAGTGTCGAATAATTTTGCTCCTGTAAATTAGACATATGCAGAAGAGGAAATTAAGTCAGATATTCATACCACACCTTATACATCACACATAGGAATTGTTTGCTTGCTACTCACTTTGAGAGTGCACAAATTATTCATTCCCAATTTTTGTGGCTATCTTTGTTTATGAAGCAATTGCAGTAATTAGTAACTACACCTCACTGCAATAACAGGAAATAGAATATGTTAGTTCAAGTGTGCATGCTATTTCTACTATTCTCCTAAACAATTTTTCCGAAGCCCTTCACTCCTCTGGTGCCATTTTACACGGATCAGTGAAAAATATTTCAAGTTTTCATATACCACACCAAAGAAAAGAAGGCCCAAAGAATTGTCCTATGTAATGGATCGTGGATGTGATAACTATTTTCATAAATATGTGAATTTATATATCTGTTTTACTTTTTTTCCCCTTCGTGCCTAAACAAAAGAAAAGACCAAAGCAAACATCTATCCTAAATCAGATCTGTATAATTTGCTGGAGAACATCACTAGATTCTGACCAAATCACATTATTGGGATTACTTCTTGCTTTATATCTAGCCATCTAAGATCTTGATAAATCAGATCTGTATAATTTGCTGGAGAACATCACTAGACTCTAACCAAATCACATTATTGGGATTACTTCTTGTTTTATATCTAGCCATCTAAGATCTTGATAAAGGATCTTGAATTTTGTGAACTAAATCAACTTTAGACGTGTACCCATCACCAGAATCATGCAAAAGGTGCAGAACTTTCAAATAATCCGTTTCACACACAATGTCTCTCAAACTGTAGTCTGAGGCTAAGATAAGCCCCATCTAGACTATAAAAAGCTTATATCTAGTGATAGACCAAGGAGGAGAACTACCAGAACAGCCCAAGATCCAACTCCCATTAGAGTCTCTAATAATACAACTAAAACTAGGCAAACTCAAATCAGAGAATAAACTTTACATCAAAATTAACTTTAAAACTATTACCTACAGGGGGTTCCCAACGCCAACGATTCTTGAAGGTGCTGAAGGAAGAACATCGGTGCATATAAAGTGTCAGGTCCATGACAGTGCTTCTGATTGGCGCAACCACCTTGTGATCCGTCCCAAGATTCTCAACGTTGAGAACATCATTACATCTATGTCTCCACAACCACCACACTCTGGCCCCAAAAAGAACTTCATTATTAGGCATGACCTTTCTAAACTAAGTCTCAATGGAGATGCCTTCAAACGAGTCAATAAAGTGAATATATAACATTTGCCAAAGGCTCTTGGATTTAACACGGTCCCATAGGTAATGTTCAATTGTCTCTTGAGCCGCATTGCATCTCTGGCACAAATTCGAACTAGCTAGATGCCGCCTGAATCGGAAAGCCTCCGTCGGGAGAGCGTTATGAAACCCAAGCCACATAGTGAATTTGATCTTCTCCGAAAAATTTAAATTCCAAAGCCAGCTCCAATCACAATTTTCATTCCAATTCACTTTATGCTTCAACAACCAACTGTAACATTCTCTTGCATTGTACCCTTTTGCCCTTGTAGGCCACCAACTCCACTCCGGATCCAAGTCTGCCAAATTTGGGTAGGGAGGGCTGCAAATGAATTGTTTAACTGTAAGAAGAATTGTCGTAGCAAGCGTATCTACCACCCAAGATATATCACGCCACAAATCAGCCACTACGAATTCCGACTCAAATATGTGAACACAGGGAACAAGATCACAAAGTCTTTCAAACGGGGTCTATTCATCATACCACACGGATTGCTGCACATCCCCTACATTCTACTTAAACCCATCTTTAAGAACCTCATATGTTTTAAGAATGTTCTTCCAAATGGCCGACGCATTCTATCCAAGATTACCACTAAAACAATTCCAATTTCGAAGGTGTTTTTGCATCACAATCTACACCCACAGTTTGTTTTTATTATTGAAGCAATCCCAAACCAACTTGCCAAGAAGTACCAGATTAGCACAGTATGTATCTCTTATACCCAAACCACCTGCCTTTTTGGGAGTAATGCTACTTTCCACTTAACCAATGACAACCCTTTCCCATTATTATGGCCTTTCCAAAAGAACCGTCGCATTAATGAATCAATATTTTCACATGCATACTTCGGAAGGAAAGTAATCTGCATGTTGTAGATCAGAATAGACGCCATTACCGACTTAACCAAACAAAGCCTTCCTACCTTATTCAGTAGACACCCCTTCCAACTAGCAAGATTGTTCTAAATTTTCTCAATAACTTCTTGAGCAGATCTTTCATGCCCAATATTAACCCTTAGGTACCTTTTCAAGTCCTAACAAAAATGAATACTAGAGACTCCCAAGAGCATTTCCTTTCTTTTCACAGAAATATTCTTTGAACATTGAGCCCTAGACTTACTAAGATTCACCCGCAGACCTGATGCTTTGGAGAATAAATCTATGCACTTCATAACCTTCTCTACTTGAGCTTTCGTAGCTTTACAGAACAGCAATAGTGAACATCAAACGGGATATTTTTGGACCATGTCTAGAAATTGACACTGGTATCCATGAGCCTTGAGAAACTCAATGGACAATAAAACAAGCAAGACACTCCATACAAAGCACAAAGAGATAAGGGGACATGAGATTCCCTTATCTCAAACCCCTCTAGGGGGTTAAAGCTTTGGAGTTTATCACCATTCCACAAAATAGACAAAGAAGATGATGTCACACAAGCCATAATAAGATGAATAGTAACCCTCGGAAAGCCAAACCGAACCAAAGAAGTTTCAAGAAATCTCCAGACTACTCTGTCATACATCTTCTCCAAATCAATCTTAAAGGTCATAGTCCCTTTCCTGGACTTAGTGTTCTTCATGAAACTTATAATTTCCTGCACAATGATGATGTTCTTCGTTGTACCTCTTCCCAGAATAAAACCACCTTGAAGTGAGCCAATGATCTCCAACAAAAAAGGGATCTAACCTTGTTCACCGGTACTTTTGTAATGATTTTATAAAGAACATTACATAAACTGATAGGAAAAAAATCTCTTAAAGAAGTAGGAACTTCAACTTTAGGATTCAGAACAATATATGACTCGAAAATTACAGCATTTAGAATCTCTCTCTCAAAAGCTCTCTTGACTAAACCCCACACATCATAGCTCAAAGAGTTCCAAAAATCCTTATGAAACAGGACCTAAAAACCATCTGGTCTCGGAGCTTTGAAAGAATTCATGGTCGTTACAGCTCTTTTCACCTCTTCCAATGCCACCGGTTAAACCAACCTTTGACAGGCCTCGTTACTAAGGGAAGGACTAGGGAATTCTCCCATAGTATTTAGATCAATATTCTCTCTTGTCGAAAAAAGCTTTTGGAAGAAGGAGTTTGTTTTTTTCTCTAGCTCCTGTGACTCAGTAGCCTAAGTTTCATCTTCCAGAAATAGTTCATGAATCTTATTCCGCTTTCGCCTAATGATCGTTTGCAAGTGAAAGAACTTAGTGCTCCTGTCACCACACCAAACCCATTACTCTCAATTTCTGATACCATATAAGCTCTTCTTGGAGAAGGATACTATTTAACTCATTATGAATACCTTGTTCTTTCACCTTTAACCCCAGATCCTTCATACTCTAAAAAAAATCTGAACATCATTCAATTGTCTCTCCAACTCCTTCTTTTTAACGAACATATTACCAAAGATTTTCTTCTTGAAAAGAAGAGCATCATTCTACACCTCGATCAAACTTCTAACAATATCAATGGCCCTTTTATTCCAAGGTGTACGAACAATATTGCTAAAAAGCGGATAAGTCATTTAGGCAGCTTGGAATCTAAATGGTCCCAAACATTTCTTGGCTTTCATAGTCGGTGCACATCTAACGAGCAAAGGATAGTGATCAGAATGAAGACGCGTCAAAACCTCATTATAAGCCTTAGGAAACAGCAATCGTCACTCTTGATTAACAACAGCTCTATCCAGTTTTTTCGCAACCTGCAAATCTCCTCTAACCTTCCTGTACTAAGTAAAACTTCCTCCAATAGCCCCCATATCAAACAGATGGTAGTTTGCCAGAGTTTTCGCAAAAATTTTTGCCCTAGCCTGACTGAAAGTACCCCTCTAACCTCACTCTGTATCAAAATCTCATTAAAGCCTCCTAACATAATCTAGGGACCCTAAATCATATTTGAAATTCTGATCAAATTATTCCACAGACCCATTCGCCTAAGAACATACGGATTAGCATATATAGCACTACAATAACCAGAAACACTGGCCACATAGATTTTAAAACTAATACATTGGTCAGCCATATCTACTATTTTGACAATCAGCATAGAATTAGAGCACAACACCCAGATTCTCCCACTGTGACCTCTAGCCTCCACAATCCCAATATCATGATAACCAAGTTTACTCCAAAAGAGTTTCATTCGTTCAAAAGGCACATGAGTTTCATAAAGAATAAAAAAAGTTGGACTAAATTTACGAACTAACTCTTTGCAATACACCCGAACCATTTTGTTAGAAGCCCTTCTAATGTTCCAAGATAAGAAATTCATATATAAATGATCCATAAAAATAAATGGGCATAAATGGAACTAACCTCAGTAGCAGACCCTTAGTGAATCGATGAAGGACCAGCAACCTCCCGTGTTCCTTGCCTTCCCGACACAAATGGCTGCTCAGGAATGCTCCCCAGTCCCCACCGCAATGGAAGCCACCGTCGGCGTGTTATCCTGCAACTGCTATTTTGGCGCGCCGTCAGTGTTCTGGTGCACTAGTGAGTCTTGCAGCGATGCCAGTTTTCGTCTCTTGTGGCCATTCTTGAGCATGGAGGGTAGTCGAAGACCCAGCTGCAGACACGCTGTTGAGCTTTTCCCTTGACTTCGATGGAGCTTGGCCAGAAGAAAAAGGCAACCCGTTACTCAACCCAGCCTTCTCACGAGTCTCTCTCCCCTCCTTCGAGCCATCCACCCGGCCCAACTAGTGTCCAAAAAAGGGGTGTCAAGCTTTTAGCCACCGCTTGGGCCTTAGCTTTCTGGCCCAATTTCCCTATACCCCTTCTAACAACTTTGGTCTAGCCCCATTCTCTGTCTAATGGCTCCTTCATATCAACTTTCTCATGCAACATAGTTGCCTGCATCTTCTTCGCAGAATCCGTTACTGCTGTCATATTAATGGGTGCAATTCCAAATTAAAAAATTTACTGATTCTGGTTAACCGGATGGATCTCATGAATAACTGGTCCTGTATGTACATCCATAGCCACTAAAGGAACCATGGGTGTGCTACATTTCTCTACTATATTCAATGGCATACATTCATACTCCACACTATATTCAAAGTCGTTGACAACCACTTGTCGAACAATTGGCAGTCCCAGATTCACTTGTACACAAGCCCTAGCAAACTTCTCCCTCTCTGCCGACCTGGTTACAAGATCCACCTTGACGAGTTTGCCAATAACCGAAGCAATCCACATCATGGACTTTTCATGATAATACCATGGGCTCAACCTTGCAATCTGTATCCAAACCATCGAGTCCCCAAATGATGCCTCACATGGTTTATAATTCAGAGTCCATGGCTTGACCGCAATGTAATATGCCCTAACATCATCTATGGACCCTTAATAACACATTCTCCTTTTCCTTCTTGAGATTAAATTTGACTAAGAAATAATCGAAACTTTCATAGCCTCCTTTAAGCTTCCATACGCCTTTCAATTTATGCACCAAGACTATATAACTGAAATGATTCCCAAGGACCTTAATCACGATGGCCTCTTTGTAGGGTTCAGATAGAGCGTTTCTAGCCTCTTTAGAAAAACTAACTTTTGGAGGCATTGGGTCGCCTTGTTTCTCTGTGACAACCATCATTGAATCCCCATATAAGGCATCAACCTTAGTAAGTAGAGGAACCGACCACCTTATCACGGAATGAAACCTTTCGAGCCGCCCTAAAACTACTCTGTTGGAAACCCTCCTTATCACCTGATGCAGCCCTTTCCGCACTCTCCCCCATAATCTTTTTGATCAGGAAAACCTCACCGTATTCTGCCCTCGGACATTCCATCCGACTCTCATCACTCACTCCTTCCTCGTTCATTTTAATTAGAGTACCTCAGAAGTCAGAAGTACCTCCAAATTTGAATTTTTTTTTAAATCTTCACTATTTATTATCTGTTTTAATGTTTATACTCTTTTGGTAAGTTTATAAATAAAATTTAATTGTTAAATAAATGTTGTTGTAACATATACATGAGAGCAAAATTCTGATCATAATAAAACCCTAAATCCTAGTAAGTCTATACGATCTCAAAAATCCAAGAAAAATACCGAATGCTCTTGATAGATTAAACTCTTTTAAAGTGAAAAAAATACTAATGTAAAAAATGAGTGATTTATTTTACTTTTAAACTAAGATAGTAAGATATACACATGATAAAAATTAGGATAAAATATATTTTTTATCAGTAAAATTTGTTAAAAATAATCCTAAGTTTTATTTTGTTTTAATTTTATATTTGAAAACTAAATTTTAAAAAGTTTAAGATCAATTTAGCAATAATACTTGACAATTAAAAATTAATTGCTTGTGTTTAAGGTTGACCTTATAAAATTTTTACTGAATTCTAAATTTTTTAAAAAATTAATTGTCAATAGTTTATTTTAGTATAATATATTTGGTTTTTGATCTAATAATTATTTTTTATAGAAAATAATACTAAATTAAACATAAGTTAATCCCAAATTAAAAAGTTATATTAATTAATATAAGTATTATCGTATTTAATTTAATTTAATTTATTGCACATTAATATAATTGATTGAAAATGAATGAAAACTAAAAAATAATTAAAAAATAGAATGTTCGTAATGAAATAAGTGATATGATATTGATTTATTTGGATTGTTAATAATTATAAGAATGTAAAGTCAACAATTATATTAAAATAGGTACTGAAATAAGTTTTATGGTACTAAATTAATTTGGATGGTTAATATATTCTTATAAATAGTAACTTTGTACAAAAAAATTGTTAATAAAAATTTAGAATCTCCATGTTTATATCTATTTGATTTATATATTTTATTGTACTCTACTCTACACAAAAAATTGAGACTTGCTTTTTTTAATTAATAATTTAAAAATAATAGTGAAATGAGTTATATGATATTTCAACTATGTAATATTTCTTATTTTTTTTACTCGAGTGATGAAATACAATTGATGTTACACATATATAAAATGTTAAGATATAGTATTAGAAAAAATTATTAGGTGTTGTCAGTGCAAATTATAATTCTTACACTAATATACTGATTAAATAGCAAATTATTGATGAGTATCTATAACAAAGTTATATGTGGCATAAATTGATTGTTAAAAAGATCAGAGTAGATTATTTTGTTTTACTCTAAAAGTATTTAATAATAACTCTAATATAAATTGATTTTCACTATTTTTATTTTATATTAAAATTATATATTATAAAATATATAATTTAATAATGATGTTGCTTTTTAAAATTCAATAATTATTCACATGTCTGTATTAATATTATTAGAAAATTTTAATTATTCATTTGTTAATACTTTTAATTATCAAAAATACCTTATTAAATTTTACTTTCTAAAAACATCTTTTTAAAAATTATAGCACATATGTTTGATAAATTAAAGTAAAAATAAATGATTTTTAATAAATACAAGAAATAAAAATTTTGTTTAGTAAAATAATTTTTAAGATTTTAAAAATACAATAAACATAAATATAAAAATAAATTTGAATTTTATCAATATATAAAGTTATGTTAGAATTTTTAATTTTGATAAGGATAAATTAACTTTGAAAATAACTCTAAATTTTAAAATTGTGTAAATACATACAGATGATTTTATTAAACTAAATTAAGTATAATTTGTTTTATATCAGTTACTTAATTTAATTAGGATAAATATCAAACTATCTAAATTAATTATTTTTAGTATTAATATAATAATTTGTAACATAATTTAGGGTAAAAAACCCAAATAAACCAAGTTGAGAAGTTTATTACTCAAATCAGTCAAAACAAAAAATTTTTCAGCAATCCACCAATGACAATTTTAATATAATTCGAATCAACATGATTCGAACTACAAATGCATGTAATTCGAAACAACTTGCTTCGAATTATCTTTGAACGGATATGCATGTAATTCGAATGAACATGGTTCGAATTATGCATAGCTAAATCAAATCTACTCGATTCGAACTAGTAGGAAAAATGACATATACACAATTCGAATTAGGTCGATTCGAATTACTAAGGAACAAGAACCAAACTTTAATTCGAGTTGAGTTGATTCGAATTATGTATATATAGTGCGAATTATGTTGTTTCGAATTAGTGTGTTCCAGACCTGTATATATATGTGATGAACGTGATTTGCTCTCATTATTGAGGGGTCACATGGCTGGTGAGGACAGTTTTATAGTGTTGGTTCACCACAGGGGATCGATTAAGAGAAAAACTCGGTCCGGTGTGAAGTTCACCGATAAGGATCCTCTCTGTATTATCGTGAGTTCTACGACGAGCTATGATGACCTTGCTAGGTCGGTACTACTGAAACTTGGTCTGGATGGTGTGAAAAGGGTTAAGAAGTTTTTCTATCGCATTCCAATCACGATGCTCCAAGATAGCGTGAAATATGATTGTTTCACGATCGGGAGTGATGAGGACTTGCAGGTCATGTTTCTTTGTCGACGGCAGTTTCCCGAAGTGCGGACACCGGAGCTGTTGGCAAAGCTGGTTGATGTGGTGTCCAGCTCGAGGGGTTCGAACCGGAATATCAACAATTTAGAGACGGTTGCTGGTTCTAGCTCAAGACCTGCCGTTGCATCTTCCTCAGTCCCTGCGTATGAGCCACCCGCCCCGCCTGTCGCCTCCCCTTCGTTCGCTATTGATCTCAACGGCAGTGTTGGCGACGAGGTTGGAACAGCGGAACTTCTACCTACCTCTGTACACTGTGCTGCAGCGGCTGGGGCTAGAGATGGATTGTTTGATGATCTAGAGGACGATGATGTCGAGCCAAATATGATTGCTGATGATAGTGGTGATGATATTGGAGCGAGTGAGTCTGCCGGTGCGGGTGGTGGTTCTAGCTCTGGCACACAGCAGTACCCTCCATATTTTTCATCTTTGGACCTGGAGGCCATGAGGCTGGCTGGGGTACCTGGGGAGCCTGCTGGATTTGGTGCTAGAGATGCAGAAGGGTCAACTGGTATGACAGAGTTCCAGGTTGGTCAGCAATTTCAGGATAAGGAGGATGCACTGTTAAGTGTGAAGACTTACAGCATCCGCCGAGGTGTACAGTACAAGGTAGTGGAGTCTGATTATCGCCGTTATGTTGGCAAGTGTTCTCAGTTCGAGAATGGGTGCACATGGTTGATTCGGCTGAGTCTCCGGCAGCGCAAGGGCATTTGGGAGGTCAAACGGTACAATGGACCACATACTTGTCTGGCCAGCTCTATCTCCAGCGATCACAGGAGTTTGGATTATCATGTGATATCGGCATTCATTATGCCCATGGTTAGAGCCGATGCATCCGTCAGCATCAAGGTGCTCCTAAATGCGACTGCCTCATACTATGGGTTCAGGCTTACGTACAGGAGGGTCTGGATGGCGAAGCAGAAGGCTGTTGCGCTCATTTATGGTGACTGGGATGAGTCTTACAACAAAATCCCAAGGTGGGTGTTAGGAGTGCAGCTGACCATGCCTGGTTATATTGCAGTTCTTCGGACTAGCCCTGTTCGTGTTGGGGGACAGCTGGACGAACCTCAGGCTTATTTTCATAGAGTGTTCTGGACTTTCCCACCGTGTATCGAGGCATTTTGTCATTGCAAGCCATTGGTGAGTATTGATGGGACCCATCTATATGGCAAGTATGGGGGTACTCTGCTTGTTGCGATTGCACAGGACGGGAACTCCAATATACTCCCTGTTGCATTCGCACTAGTCGAGGGTGAGAATGTTGAGTCGTGGTCATTCTTTCTCTCCCACCTCTATCAGCACTAGTTAAAAATGAAGATATATTAGGTAGCATTTGTTTTGAGATACTGAAATTTTAATAATATTTTACACTTAAAGTACCTATATTTTAATTAATTAATTTCAATTTTATTTTTTGTGTAAATTAAATTAAATTTTTATTTGTATTTCAATCCTTATCTCTCATAAACCAGGAGAAACTCCACTTACATAAACTTCCGTCCAAAACCACTCAAATTAACAACTACAAAAACCACCTACGTAAACCGTTAACAAAAACCATCAACAAAACTGCATAGAAAACCACTATACAAAACCGCATGCAAAACCTCTTATATAAACCACTAGAAATACCACTTTAATAAACCACTAGCAATACCACTTTAATAAACTACTAACATATGGTAACAACAAAAACCACTAAACATATACCACTATTAAAAACCACTAACCTCGTCGTTGATCACCCCGGTGATGTGAGCGACTCCATCCAAACGATACAGCCTTCCCGGATCGTCCCCCATGGCGTCAATCTGCCTCTCGAGTCTTTGTCGAACAGATTTTGGGTCGTTTTCTTTGGGATTTGGTGGGGGTATGAGGAAGGGTAACTGATTTGAATGAGCTTGATTCGAACTCCTTATATAGGCAACTTACTAGTAATTCGAATCAACTTAATTCGAACTACCTAGTGTCACCACCATTGAATAATTCAAATCAATTTGATTCGAACTCCATAGAGTCACGTGAGCCTACTAATTCGAATCGAGTCAATTCGATTTACTCTTCTCTAATTCGATTCTACTTGATTCGAATTACATGCATATTCATTCATACGTAATTCGAAGCAAGTTTGTTTCGAATTACATGCATTTGTAGTTCGAATCATGTTGATTCGAATTATATTTAAATGGTCATTGGTGGATTGCCAAAAAAATTTTTGTTTTGACTGATTTGGATAATAAACTTCTCAGTTTGATTTATTTGAATTTTTTATTCCATAATTTATGTTGTTAAATTAAGTCATTTATTTATTATCATATTGAGAATAATATCGAAAATAGAATGTCAATCAACTAAAGCAATAATTATTAGATTTGTTCTCTTTTATAAAATTTTGAGAAATTTTAAGTTTCCACATGTATAGAAATGTGTTTTATTTTGATAAAAAATTAAATTAGTATATTTACAATATTTCAACAATTTTATGGCTCTTTTTAATGGTTTTTTCTTTGATTTTTTTGATTTTTTTTTCTACCACCAATCAAATCACATCTGTGACTTATCCATATCAACCAAGCATAGATACGAAACCAAAAAATATTATTTGACAAATAATATTAAGGGAAAGAATGATGTTTTGGTGAATAGTAAATAAAAATTTCTTTTATAATAAAAAAAATTACCAATAAAAACTTATTATGTGCAATGCACATGACCATTCTTAATTTAGTAAAAATATTTACTTTTAATCTAATTCTACTCTTTCCTAAAACAGTTTTTTATTTGACTTTGACCCTATAATGTAAAAAAATGAAACTACGACAAAGAGAATAACATAAACTCTAATATTATATTATTATTTTACTTTTATATTCAACCAAAATACAAAAGAAAAAAATGTTAATTTTTTTGCTACCACTTATGATATCTTATATTCATTAATTCATTCTTTTATTTTAAGTATGTGTTTATGTTATTATATTATTGACTATATTTAAACTAAACTAATGTTAACATTATTGATGTATAATTAATTGTTATCATTTCTATTATTTATACCGTTCTTTTCTATAAAACTTTTTTGCTTTTCAATCACTAATTCCTTTTGTTTGTAGGCGAGCTTTTTCCTTTACTTTTCTTTTTTATTTTAATTAGAGTAAATTACATGTATAATTTTATACATTTATTTGTGCATTTATTTAGGCATAAATACAGTAGATTAGATATAAAGAGTTATTTGGGTTAATAAAATTATGATGAGATATAATTAATTTTTGTAATTTAAAGTATGGAATAATGATTGTATTTCTAGTTACATTTTTATAATTAATTTAATGAGATGTCTATTCATTATATAATTTCGTATGATAACTCATAGAATCAAGATTTCGGATTAATTTAAATATTTAATTTTTTTTAAAATTAGTTATAATACATATTAAAACACCTTTATATGCAAATCAAATTAAAGAAACATGAAAAAAGTTTTAAAAATTCAATTATAATTGACTAATTAAATTAAGATAGGAAGGAATTCTAAAATTATTTTTATTTGTTTGCTTTCAGTTTTGAAAATTCAATTTAAAACTACTTGTGTCTATATAACAAAAGTTTTTTTTGGTTTGAAAGAAGAAAAACTTTTGTTATATTATCATGCGTATAGATAATTTAAGACTTTAAATATAAATTTTTTCTATTATTTCACAAGAATTAAAATAAGATATTATGTATCAATTATATATTCATCTTATCTTTAGC
Source organism: Arachis stenosperma (assembly GCF_014773155.1). Classification (NCBI taxonomy): domain Eukaryota; kingdom Viridiplantae; phylum Streptophyta; class Magnoliopsida; order Fabales; family Fabaceae; genus Arachis; species Arachis stenosperma. Next base: position 14,372,082 of record NC_080384.1, read on the forward strand.
GATTTAATTGGTGTTTAAACTACCAAAAAAATATAAAACTGTTTTATGGTACAAATTAAATGCATCTATTTTAATTTAAAAATAGACAAAAATATATTAATTATAAGTTTTAACAGATAACAATGTTAGTCATATTATTTTGATTTTAATAATAAATATGATGCTATAATATAAAAATTTTTAAGTAAATTTTAACAAAAAGAATTCTACATAATTGTTTCTTTTGTTATGATAATAAAAATGATATTCAAAGATAAATTTTATTTAATGTTAAAATTGTACTTATTCAAATCAGTTTTAATATAAGAGTAAGAGAATTTAAAAATTTTACTTATATATTATAAAAAAATATCTATAAATTTAACTGTTAATATTGTTTAAATAAAACATTTTAAAAAGATAAAATTTTAATATAAATATTTTAATTTAATATATTATAAGCTATTACTATTATTGAATAGTTGTTATACTTTAAAAACAATAAAATTGTTACTCATTGATTTTATTATTTTAATATTAACAATGAGTACTATGTATGTTTTTATTTAAAAAACTTAGCTCAAAGAGATTGTCGATTGAATACTTTGACTGTTGATACGATTCAACAAGTTTTTTTTATATATATTTTTGTATAGGATAAACTACTATTTTTATTTATGAATGTTCAAACAACTAATAATACTATCCATAAAAAATGAAACTCACGTTATACTAATAAAAGATGAAGTTCTTTTAACAAAAATATTTAAACACTAAATTTTCGTTAATTTTATTTTAAAATCACTCAAAATTTCAAAACTACCCCTTATCTTTTCTATCATTTTCAAACTCTACCTCCACCTCATCCAATCCACTATATTACCGCCACCCTAACCCAACGCAACCCCACCCCACCACATAACCACCATTCATCACCACTATCCCTTATTCCCTTTACATTCATCTCCACCCACAACAACCAACCCTATCAACCCCAAATCACATTTGAAACACATCGTCCCAATTTTCATAATTCCTCACCATCAATAACATCAACTAATTAATTATAAATAAATGGATCAATTTTAAACTTAAAAAAATTAAATGATGTTCTTCTACAAACTACATAATCATTCAGCATCAATAATACCTTACTCTAATTATTCAGCACTAAAATAAAATCTCCATATAAATTAAAAAATAGAAAAACCAATAAAATAAAAGAACAAAAAGCACCAAGCAAAAAAAAAAGTTGCAGAGGTAGATAATGTAAATTTCGTAAAATTAGTAAATAATTAGTCAATAAATTAATTTTTAATAAAAGAAATTAAAAATATGAATTTTATAATTTTATGAGATAGAGCTAATTAAAATAAAAATTTTGATATTAATTTTAAAAAATTTGGTCCAAAATTAGGTCGAATGAGCCTAATCGATCAAACCGAGTCCAAACCGGATCCGTGGACCCAACCAACCCATTCCACTTAATTAGCTCAGCTCATTCTCTCTCCCCATTCATGCAAGAAAAGCTGAAATTCAGCAAAAAAGGGGAAGAGCTTGGGGAAGAAACTAAAACCCTTGTCCTCCATTCAAATTCCCATAACTTCTCACTCCGAGTTTCGATCGCCGTACCGTCTACGGCTACGCAACTGCAGTGTCAAGCTCTATAAAGTCTAGTGCATAATTTGGTAAGGAACTCTCATTTTACTCTCAACCTCACCTTCTTCTAATTTTCGAAAGTTAGAGCCTTTGAGGTATTGAAATTTGACGATTTTGGTGTTTATGGTCAAGATAGCTTGAGAAAAACGTTTAATCTTGTCCCATTGGTGCTTGGGTAAGGTGAGAAATCTTGAACCCTAGTAGATTTCTTTGTTTATTGTGATTGAGTATTAAATTGGTATACTTGGATGTGACAATGTGAATTAGGTAGTGCATATATGTGAATTGGAGCTTAATTGTGAATTTCGGATGCTTGGTGGAGCCTTGGGTCCTGTTAGCTTGAGGATTGAGAACCCTGGGGTTGGGTTTTATGCCAACTTGTGGTGCCTTTGACTTAAGAGAGAAATCCGTCAAGGTATGGTTTTGGTTTCTCGTATTTAATATATAATGTCTTGTGAAAACTTAGGTTAGGTGACCATATGATAGGTTGGAATTGTAGGATAGGTTAAAATTGTATGGTTGTGTTAAATGCTTAGTAAAGTTTATGAAGGATGTTGAATTAGTATGATAATGGGTTGATAGTTGATGATGTAGTGAAAATTATGAACATGAATCATTGTTGATGTTTCATTGATGTATAATGTCATGTTGGGTGTGGATTGTTGGTTTGGTAAGAAAGACTGATGAATACTAAGATTGATGGTAATGGATAAGAATATTATATGTCGGCATGTGATGTTGATGATTGTGTTGTTATAATTTGAGAATTTTTGGAATTGAGAATATTTAAAATGAGGTATGATTGGTGGTGGTAGAGTGGGGAGTTATGTTGGCTGTGTTTTGGTATGTTTTGGTGCAAGGTATTGTTGTGTTAATATGGTTAATGAGTTATTCTTTTGTGAAAATAGAGGTTTGATGGATTTTGTGAAAATCTGATTTTTGGCCGAACTTCGGCAAGCCATAACTTAGCTTTCGAACCCCAAAATTTTTCAAACCTATTTCATATGAAAACTGGGTCCATGAAGTTTACACCGTTCAAAAAACGGATGAAAATTATTTTAAAACAAAAAAGTCATGCACGTCGGAAGTTTGGTATGCAAAACTGAAATTCTACAACACTTAGCCAATTTGTAAAATTCACGTACGCGACCACCTGCACGCGATGCGACCATTTCTTTCGGGTTTGGTGTCTCGCGTACACGAGCAGGTGCATACGTACGCGGGACTCCTGTTTTCATCAAAGTGAATTTTATATTTTAGAAGCTAATGTCGAACCTCTAAACCTCTATTTTTACTCTCTAAGATCCTAAACCTTAGTTGTAAGTGTAGTGAAGAAGTTAAGCTATGGAGAAGTAGTTAATTTGGAATTAAAGAAAGATTTTAAAAATATAATTTGTGGTTAGAAAAGATGGTACCTGAGTTGATGAGATGATGAAAGTAATATATGAGCCCATTAAGAGAATAAGGCAATATGGAGAAGAATAAAATATGATTGATTATTAAATGATTACGATTTATTGAGAATGTGCGGTAATGTTGCAAGTATTCCGGAGATGCATATATAAGCTAATGAATGAATAAATGATGAAACATAATTATGATTGATTATTATTGAGACATTCGTTGACCCCCTGTACGTAAGATGTGACTGGGCACTTTAACTCCCTAGGTTCTCCTATGGGTATGCATATATATAATTTGAGCATGGGGTGTTATCTCCCCCATGTTAGCTTGGGATTCTTCCCCTGGATATTATTGAGCTTGGGGTGTTGTCCCCCCCATGTCAGCTTGGGATTCTTCCCATGGTTGGTTTTTGAGCTTGGGGATGCGCGTACAGAGGGACTATCCACGGTTAGCTACCAGGACATGTCGGACTGGCTATGCAACCGACAGTTGATATCAACAGCCATAGGGTAGGCATACATCATATGCATATGTTTATTTTGTTTGATTGTGCATTAATTGGGCTTGCCTTTGTGAATCACCATGTTTAATTTTCATACTTGCTATCTGCATTAATTGTACTCTACTTGTGCTTGTCTTTGTCTGTTCATTTGTTTGTATGGATTCACCAGATTTTGGAGGATTGGAGGAAGGCAAAAATTGAGGGATTAAGATTAGAGTTGAGTTAGAATCTAGATGCCTTAGATGACTTACCCTAACTTATGGTTTAAGTATTATTTTAAGTTTCGAATCTGAGTGTCAGAGTTCTAGGATTGCATCTGACTTTTCCAAGACCTTATATCTTATGTTTGCGGCACCATTATCATGCTGAGAACCTCCGGTTCTCATTCCATACGGATATTTGTATTTTTTAGATGCAAGTCGAGAGGCACCTCACTAGGTGTCTGGAGTTTTCTGCAGCGAAGTGGGACTTTTGGGATATTACTTTTTTTTTTTTGATATATCCATGTATGTAGAACTCTCCTTATAAACTTGATTTACTTTTGCATCTCATAGAGGTTTATGGAGAACTAGGGTTTCTTTTGTGTATATTGGGTTATGGACTTTATATGTATGTATGTAAATATTCTCCGACCATCCTTAGCTTCGTAGGTTGAGTTCGGAGCTTGATTATTTCGTACTCTTGACCTCCTGATCTTATTGTTTATGTATATTTACATATGCTTATGCTTTCTTCGTACGCAAGTAAACTCTATTCCTGAGCGTTGTGCTTTTAATTTTCCTATTTTGTTTTACTTATCCTTCAAGGCTCCTTGTATATTACATTCTTTCAATTATTATACGTAGATATATCTTGTTTTAAATGTCGTAATACCACATCACTCCTATTTTATGACTTAAGCATAAAGTTCTGTGTGGTAAGGTGTTACAGATAACACAACGGTGTATAGCAGGAGTCAGCGTCTTGGCGGTGTAGTGCAGAGGTGGACAATGTGACTGTGGAGAGCAGATAGATAAACATCACAAGAGTGAAAAATGAAAAAAGAGGGGACACAACAGTGGTTGATGTACGGATGAGAGAAAAATTCGTGGTAGACAACAACAGAAGAGAGGGACACACATAACGACATCATAGAAGGAAAGAGGTAAAGATGGAGGAATGGAAAGCATTCAGTGTATTAGAGATTCAAGAAAATGGTATAAGATTATGAAGGTAGAAGTGCAAAAAGTGGCAGAGAAAAAACTGAAAAGTGACATTAAAAGTGGATGTGGAAAGAGGCAGAGAAAGAATGGCATGATAGTGGCAGAGTCATATCTGGCGACTGTCGAGCTCGAAGGTGGAGAATGGAGATAGATGTGACCATAGAAGTGGAGGGAGGATGATGTATAGCAATGGGACAGATAGGGGCAAATTTTTGCTTTACCCAATTTTGTCCTGTCTTACAATAATTCTCATAGAACCTGTCTCATTTCTACCCACAGGTAGTAAAAAGTTAAACCATAACCTGTTTTTGCAGGTACCTACTCTACCCCTATAATTATTAAAATCCAACAAATAAAATTAAATTCAAAATTCAATATAACTATCGTTACATATATAACATAAATTTAAATAAAAAATTAAATATGATACAATATTATTAATAATTTGATATATATATATATATATATATATATATATATATATATATATATATATATATATATATATAGTTGCACTGAGATGGGTAATTATCTGCCTTAATCCGATAGGAATGAAGTAGATACACACATATTCGAATAGTGTTGTTATTCCTAATAATAATGTCTGGTGGCTTTGGAAGATAAGGAGGCGAAAGTTAAAGATAATGAGAGGTATAGGAGTAATTTGAGAAATTTTGATACTTTTTTAAAGAAGTCAACAAAACTATAATTTAAAAAAATTGAAAAAATTATTCTAAAAGACCGTTAGAAAAATTTAATTATTAAAAAAGACTTTTAATACTAACATTATTAAGAAGGATTAGTATTTATAATATTTAAGAAGAAGGACTAAATTTTTTTATAAAGAGGCAAATATATATCCTTAATTATTTTCTCATTTATTTTTCATAATCTTTATAAATATGATTTTTATTCTTCCTAAAATTTTGATCATCTTTATAATTATTTATTTTTCTCATTTATGCGGATGTTTTTTCGAAAAATTCACTGTTTTTGTGTCATAAGTTAATTTGTCCCATGTTGTGTGTGTGATTTGAAATGGATTTCTGAAAATTTAAAGTGTAAACCAATTTTAATTTAGTGAAAATTATTATCCTTGGTGTCAAATTCTGATTTACTGAGGCTTCCTTTCATTGATGATTAATATTTATAATTAATTTTTACATATAAGTCATTTAATAAAACAAGTAATTTACACTCACGCGTGCACATTCTTCTTCTTCTTCTTCTTTTTTGTTATTTTTCTCTTTCGTTATCGTCGTCACCAATACCACTTTCTCCTTGTTTTCTCATTGGAATTTCTTCTTCTCCTTCATTTTTTCTCCTTCTTCTTCATTATCTTCATCATCATGATCATCATCGTTATAGTCATCATCGTCTTCTTATATGTTCGTCGTTATCATTATCATCGTTATTGTCATCGTTATCGTTATTATTGTTATCGTTATCCTCATATATTATCGTAGAACTTCTGATCCAAAATTGATTTGGATGTGTTTTTCACTACAACAATTCCGGTAGATAGCGGCGGTTTCTGGAGCCGTTTTGTGGTAGTTTTGAACCGCCGCAAAATATTTCGCGGCGATTAATTAAACGCCAGAAGATGGGGCACAGGCAAGCAGTTAGCGGCGGTTTTTTTCAACCGCAAGTAAAACCGTCGCAAAATAGGAATTGGTTTCGCGGCGGTTATTACCTGCCGCAGTATGAGGGTGAAAAATGATATTTCCAATTTTGCGGTGGTTTGCAACCTCCACTAAATGCTAGTGATTTGAAAACAAAACCGTTTTGTGGTGGCTGATAACTGCCGCTAAATATAAAAAAAATGGACAATATAACTGTTTTGCGGCAGTTTTTAACCGCCGCCAAATTCAAAATTCCCATTAAAATTTTAGATTTTTTAATTATTTTGCCTCTTTTAAAAACGTCTGTTTATTAAGTTTTAATTTTTTTCAATTAATTTAAAGAAATTGCAAGCAAGTAAAATAGTTAAATAACATAACAAACCAAACTAAATATATGCAAACATAACATATATGATGAGATTGTCATAACATCATCCAAAATAAAGTAAGTATGTTTTAACTTGAAGAAAATAAGCATAAAGTACTAAACCAACTTAAATGCAAATGTATCTAAGAACATTGTTTGGAATTCAAAATTTTTATTGTGGGTCGTGATTGCCAGAAATGGCCCTGCGCGGGACGAGTCCAGTGTACTGCCCAAAAAGCCAGCTCTGCAGCAACCTCAGCGGGCAAATTGCCTCCTTGCTGTTGGACTAGATATCCCAAGACCTTATGTATCGACTATCTCTTCGCCTGCACTTCTTCTAACTTAGCCGTCAATTCTGCAATCCTCCTCTCGTACTCTTCATTGGGCTCTACAGAACCCGACGGTTGTCCAGCAGCGTTACCAAAAACTTGGGTGGGACATGGTCCAGCACCTAAGGTACGAACTCGTTCTGGGTGCTCCTTTTCGAGAACTTGTGCTAGTGAATCATTTTGTGAAAGGTGCTTAGAGGATTCATCCTGCCTCTCAGCATTCGCAATTGTTTCCTACAAATATACAACACATTAGAAAGGCATGAGTTAACAGTAGCACGATATATACAGTAAACTAAGTTGCTTGAAATTTTCAGACATGACTTACACTAACAACACGTGCATCGGGATGGATATACGAGCCATTTTTTTCTTATGAGTCATGATAAACAACTCTCCTCTACCAACGGGTCTTCCTTGCTCTTTTTCCTATATCATTGATATCAACACAATTATGTAAACAACAACATACTCAGGAAGATTAATCAAAATCTTAATACAAATAATTACTTATTACCACATCGTCTTTTTTTTCGCCAATATTTTGGAGCCCCCAGTATGTGTGTAAAGTTACTTGCTCCGATTTAAAGCTTTCTCTTTACACTTTTTCTATGAATAAATAACAGAACAAATATAAATGAGAAAGAGATGTTGAATATAAAATGTAAGGGGTGTAATATGTATACACATGTATGTTTTTATGGAAATAATAAAAAATACTAAGGCTTACCTTTGTTTCTTCTGACTGGCGATAGCCAAGGAACTTTTTCCATTCATTTTCTTCTATTCCTTTCGGGCGATGCTCAAGATTTTCCTTATAAGTCATTATTTCTTTGTAACACTTATGATACAAGTTGTGCCTTGTATCCTTCCAGTTCATTCCTATCCTCTTCATAATTTCGCGCTTTATTTTTCCTCCGGCATCGTTCTCATAGTGAAAGACTCGCTGCAATTAGTTGACATTGTCATTAACCAAGACCAACTAACAAGCATAAGATTGATAATTTGAAGAAATTCCACAACCATTACAGGCTAATTTAAATTGATAAAGTATGACACTCAAATCCAGTACAAGCAGTCGTAATTACGTATACATGAGAAGTGCTTAAATAAATATGTGAAAAACAAAATTTAAAAATTTTACCAACCATATAATTTATCCATGCAAAAGATCTTACAAAAAAAAATGGAATACCAAAATTGCTTAAATTGTTGATGCTTAAAGATGCGCCTTAATCATGTCGTATGCATGTTCCTTCTTAGTTTTGTTCACATGCTTCCAACTCTCTGCATATATGGGAAATTGGGAATTATCCGCACCCAAACTCACTAAAAAACCACTGAATAATCCAGCTTCCTGACCAATCGATTGCAACTCTGTTAAATAGGGGTACTATCTTTGTGTTGGAAGGAAGTGCTATAGCCACCTTGACGCTCAGCCTAAAAACTTTTCTCATACCGTCCTCTAAGAAGTGTGTGGGAAACAAAATTACTATGTAATCATTGCATAAAAGAGGAAAATAGAAGTAGAGGACTTTAAAGATAACTGTTTACAAAAATAGGAGGAAAAAATTTACCGATAATAGTAACTTACCAGAAATCTGTATTTTGCGTTTCTGGTTGTTGTGCTGACCTTCGACTTCTTGGGCAGCAAACAAGTCGTCGATGTGGTCATCAAACGATGGTACTTCATTCGCCTCTGGGTCGTAATCCTCATTCTCTAATTCATGATCAGCCACTTCCGTACGATGCCGAGTCTCTATGCGTTCTGTGGGAGTTTGAGGGTCATCAGCACTGCTTGACTGCACAAGCCTATGATCGTGCGCGGTGCACAAAACGGTTCATTGATATGGGATGCCGGAGCTCTATTAGCTGAGGACGAAATTGGAAGAGCTCTATCACGTGATTGCTCGCGTGATGTCTGAGCTCCTCTAGTCATGGACCAAACCTTAAGGCAATATGAAAGCATTTAGAGTTATATTTTACAGAAAGAATTAATATTGAGAATTAATTTAATTCATAAACTAGTAATTTTGCTGGGAGAAAAATTTACAACATGGCTCAATGATACTATTGAAGGATATCTAATTTTCCTATTGATGGATGTAGACAAGTTATAAGAAGTGGATGTTTTGTGCAGCACATTGAAAGGGATCTCTGACTCCTTAGTTGTATTGTGTACCAAAATGCCTGAAGCTTGAGAACATATAGAAAGACAATCTTATATTTAACATGCAACAGAAAAAACTCTCGAAGAGAAAGGGTTGAACTCACGTAAGTAGTTTGAAAGGGAGAAGTCTATCACCTAATGAGAATGACGTGCAGCTTATGTGAGAGTTTGAGAGTTATAGAAATATTGGGGAGTATGGAGAAAACAAAAAATGCTTAGAATTAGGAGGAGATCACAACATATTTGACCTATGGATTTAACATTAATCGTTTCAAATTTTTTTTTTGTATTTTCGAATCATTTTAAATTTGAATTATGCAATGTATCCATGTTCCTTTATTGTTGCCCCAAATCTGTTATGAAGTTACGAGATTAACTTAACCGAGTTAACTATTGCTTCTTTTAAAAATCAAATTGAACCACCTGCATAATTTATATGGACTTAAACTGTTAGGTTAACAAAAAAATAGAGAATATCGGTTTATTTTCAAATGTTTGTTGAACTAATCAGTTATAAAAATCTATGCTTCTCAAAGGTATATAAACGTGCCATTTCAATTAAACAAACTTTACTAATAAGCAATAAAATCAGTTTACACAAGTTCAGCACATTATTTCTGCAGCATCACTCACCTATCTGGTTCTCCTTTTTTTATGTTTCTCTCTAAAGATTTATTTATATGCTACTTTGAATTGTTTCAAATTAAATTGTTTTGATTTCACACGATGAATCTGTTTTTTTGTTTTTCAGTTTTTCGAAGGCCTTAATTTTCACACCAATAGCCAGTTATATGGATCTTCAACCAGGTAAGTAATATTATTTTTCTGCGTCTCATGTATGTTCTATTTGAAACCTCGTTTTATACTTTGTCTAATTTCAGTCTAAATCATAAAAAATGCCCCTTGATAAATTAAATTTTTAACCAAAAAAACTATACAACTAAAAACATGTTCACAATAGCATATAAAAATTAACAAAATTAACAAAATCTCAACCATTCAAAATCAATAACCTAACCCAGCAACTCAAATAGTATTATTCACAACAAATCAATAGAACAAAACAACCAAAAAGTCAAAATCAAATTCAACAAATAGTGCTTAATGTTTGATGCTGACCATCGGAAGGAACAGAGAGACATCAGAAAAACAATCAACAATATTATTATGGTAATCTCAGCAATTCAATATCAGTGAACTACCTCAGTAACTCAATCAATAATTCAGTATTATTAACAACAGATCAACAAAACAAGAAAAAAACAAACTCAACAAGCAGTGTTTAAGCTAACCAGAGGAAGGGACAGAAAGACAGAGAACGAGCTTGACGGCGACAAAGAGAGAGCTCGATGGCAACGGCGAGGAGAAGGGGGAGTCGACGGCGACGGCGAGGAAAAGAGAGAACTCGGCAGCGACGGCGAGGGGAAGTTTGAGCTCGAAAACGGTGACGGTGAAGAATCTTCAACCCTGCTTCCGATGAGCAGACGATGCCGACAAACACACAGAGAGAGAGAGAGAGAGAGAGAGAGAGAGCTCTGCGATGACAACGACGTGGTGCTGCAGGGGTATGGGTGCTGCGGTGGTTTTGGTGGGCGGTGGCTGCGGTACGGGGATGTGGGGCTAGGTTTTTTTGCATTTTTCCTTTTACTTTTCAGAAAGGAGAGGAGATGAGTGGTGGCTTGGGAGGAGTGGGAAGCTTTCGGGTAGTCCACTAGGTTTAGGGTTTTTTTTTTATAAAAATAAAAACGGTGCCGTTTTGGGGGATTTATCAAACCGAAAAACCTAAAAAATTGATCGGTTCACCGGTTCGACCGATTTGTTTACCGATTTTTTGTTATATAGTTTTTCAGACGAATCGAACCGTTCTAGTGATCGATTTTTGGTTAACTTAATTGAACCGATCGGTCCGATTCGATTTTCATAACTATGATTAAAATAATATGATAATAATTTAAAGAGAAATGAATTATGCGTAAATTTAATTTTAAAAAAATAGTATTTCTGATGAACTATTTTACTTTTATGTTTTAAAAATATATCTAAATAAAAAAATTATCTGCAACAATAATTCACACTTTTTCTAAAGAATAAGTTATGTTTTATTACATGTGTAAAAATTTTAATGATGCATTGAAGTGGTTTCTCATAGTTAAGTTTATCTTTTTATTTAATATAAAACCAACTACAACTAATTATGGTATAATAATTTTTGCAAATTATAAAAATCCATTAAATATTGACTTTGTTCAATTTTTTCTTTCTCAAACAATTTCTATAACAATATATAAAGGGAATAAGAGAGTTTCGTGTCCAATTTTCACTTTTTCATCTTATTCCAATTACTAAACAATGATAACTATAACTGTCATACAAAAATTTGGTCAAAAATATAATTATCAATCAATTTTTTTTGTTTTTTTACACCGTTTTTGTTTACACATAACTTTTACTCATGTTATTATCGATTTTTTTCTACGGAGTACACGTAGTACTCTCACTTTACTTTTACATGTTAGTTAGTCTAAGCTGATTTATTTTTTTATTTAATTTCAACTGTTAAATTTAGCTTTCTAATTTGAAAATATAAATAAAAACATTAATTTTTTAACCGCTAAATTTTAATGATTATTTCAAACGGAGGAAATCATAAAAAATATAACAAAACAAAGGTCAAAATAGTAATTATACTCATTTGTTTTTTTATCAACTCGCAAATTTAGTAATCATTTTCAACCAAAATAGATATCATGATGATTAAACGATCTAAAGTTGAAATGAAATTCACGCAAGACAACACGTTTGGTTTCCAATCTTCTATAATTATTTTTTTTAGTAGTGGTTATATTTTTTGTTTTGTGGGCAAGAATTTTATTATATTTATATTAATTTAAGTTTTTTTTATATTTTTTTAGTTTTATAGTAAAATTCTTTAAGTAGTAACTTATTTGAAATACACGTTATATATATTGATGGAGACGAATCACCTTTTTTTTATGTTATTTATCATATGTTAAAGTATATTTGAAAATGGTATAGAATAAAAAAATATATCATGTCTAAAGATCAACTAATAATTGAGAAATCTAAATTAAAATCGTAGGAGATCTTTTATTTTAAATTAGAAAGTAGCTGACAATAAAATATAATTTATTGATTTGAATTTATAATTTATTTTAAAATGACAATAGAATTATTGGATTTTAATATTTAATTTTTCCAATATTAGTTAACATAAAATAAAAACAAGTTCAACCAAGTTGCATGACACCTAAACAATAATTTAGTTAAAACAAGTTGAACTAATAAAATATTTAATAAAGACATTAGTTACACATTCTTTACTTTAAAGTACATTAACAAAAATTTTAAATAATAACAATGCCAAAACTATAGAAAGTGCTAATAAGATAGTATGTGGTTGTATTTTATTTAAGTATTATTCATCACAATTTCTCTTATGAAAATACACTACAAAAAAAGGCGTATTTGTAACCAAAAAAATTATTACAAAACATAGAAGCCGTTACAAAAGTGGTAACAAATTTTGATCTTCAAGATATTTTTCGTGACAATTTATTTTTTTCTATCAAAAAATTTTGTTATAAAATGTAATATGATTTTATAACATTTTTTTTCTTTAGTTACAAAAGCAAATTAATTATTTTGTAACAACTTTTTTTCAATACAAATTGCATGCATAATTTACAAAATTATTTTTTAAATTAACTAATATATTAACTATTTTAATAAGCAAGTTTACATCTATATAATATGCAAAAACATACATAAGTCAAACAAGATCCTTTTAGCTAAAATTGTTTTCAAACAAAATAACATTAGTGACTACATTGATTAGTTCTACAAGTTATATGTCTTGCATAAGTTCAACCAAAACATAAAAATTCTAACATAGATTAGTGTCTCTATACATCAAAATATTCTTGAACCCTCAAGGTAGCATATGGTCACCATTTCTGCACTCCTGTAAATAAGAAAAACCGAAACAAAAAATTAGAAACAAGATATAACACTAATTATAATTTTTCCACTAAGTTTTATCCAAAATGTTTAGAAAAATTTTGGCAGAACCTCCCCTAAAACTTGGATATTTCCACCGTCTACGATTCCAACAAAAACAACCAATTCACAACTTATGTCTCAGCCAATACCCAACCAAATTTATCAAACCAAATAATAGGACATTTGTCATTTTTTAACCATGACACAAGTAAAATGTGATAAATAGATCCATATACAAATTAAAGTATACTAATATAAAATGGAAATCATCTACGAAAATATATTAATACCATGAGCAATTTTAGGAGTACCTTTAGGGTCTAGTTTGTTTCATTGTCAAAGCGCGCTATGAGAGAGTTCACAACAGCTTGTTGAGCTTCCAATTGAGCTTTCATTTGAGCTAATTCCTCTTGCCGTGTTCGTTACTCTTCAAGTTTTTCTTTGAGCACATCTATTTCCTTTGTTAGCTCCTCACGGTCTTGCATTGCCGATTGAAGTTATGCTTGAATCCTTAACTTAGACTTTGGAGCCTTTATGCCATAACTTGCACCACTTTTCTCACCTCTCACAAGTAGAAAAGCTTCATATGGAGTGAGAGGATTTTTCGAATCATAGGATTCATCGAGCATACAGCTAATATCATCCTGCATAATCCAATTTGTGATTTGAAAATGAAGATAAAATTTAACTTCCATGCAATAGAAAAAGGAAAAAGGTTAGTAATGTTACATCAATTTGTTTAGCTTTTTCATTGACCCATTCTTCATTATTCTTTTGATGAGTAATTTGCCACAATTCTTGAATGTCAGGCTCAACACCGGTTCTAGGATGGTGCTGCAAATTTTTTGAAAGTTTAAAATATAACATGTAGTTAAGTGCAAACGTGACATAGCAAAAAATATAAGACTAAATTAAAACTTTAAGACTATTTACCCGATCACGTCTAACAACTTGAAATATTCTTCGACCAACAATATGTGGTACAACATGATGCTTTCTATTATCTTTGTTTCTTAAACTTTTTTTCCTATAGAAGACCAAACTCACAAAAGACAAAAGGAGTTAAGTTATAATTATTTCATTGACCTAAAATAGCAAAACAACATAAGAACACCTCAATGGTTGTCACAATGAAAAATTCAAATCTGAAAAGAAGGACTTCCAAAGTAGGACACCAAATTTTCCCATGTCTCTGGCAGAACATTGTTTGGTGGATTTTGAAGGCGCTCCTCATCAGTTTGATACAACTCATAGTGCTCACGCAATCTTGAGTGTCAACTTCAATAACATATATTAGCCTTATCTAAAATCATTTTGCGCATTACTTGCGTATCTGCTATATCAAACTTTTTCTACATAAGATTTGTCAAAATTAGTTAGCAGAAATAAACCCTATAATATACATAATAGCAGAAAATATAAATATGTATTACCAAAACAAGGTCGCATATTTTTTGCTTGACATCATCTCTAACTAGGCTCCATTTCTCTACATCCAAAGGAGCATTTTGTCTTGTAACAATACCCATTTCAGATGCAAACAGATCAGCACGGATGCCATTAGGAGCTAAGTTCTCTAAAGAGATTGGCAATTCCAATTTTCCATTTGTCTTTGTTTTGATAACCCTATTTATTGCAATCCCATGCAAAGGTTCCTTTTTACCAATACGCCTATCAACAAGGACAGTGGCTGGTGCTGAAGTAGGGTCTGTCGGGGCTGGGGCAGGGGCTGGGGCAGGGGCTGCAGGGGATGGGGCAGGGGCTGCCGGGGCTGGGACAGGTGTTGGTGGTGTAGAAGTAGATGCAGTAGCCCTTGTCAATCTCCGTGTAGCCATTATGTTACACAATCTACAATAAAGTTAACAGAGATAACATTAAAGAAATGAAATAATAAAATATCTACATCATTTAATACACAATTACACAAAGGAAAGCACATCAATAAAAGTTCGACATGATTCAAAATATATTATACTTTTCAAAAAAGTTAAACAAATGGAACAAAGAGTGAATAACTTAGCAATTGCAAATATGATGTGAATTCCTAAAGTTTAACTACTTTAAAGTCAATCACCATCCTATACAAAACGTGGATAAAGTCAATCACCATCCTAAGAAGTCAATCACTATCATTTGAATCTTCTTCTTCTTCTTCTTCTTCTTCTTCTTCTTCTTCTTCTTCTTCTTCTTCTTCTTCTTCTTCTTCTATAGATATAGGCACGTCCACACTTGATCCCTCTATGTCACCTCTGCTCAATTCCATCAACAAATTGATATCACCCGAAGATGGTACTTGATTAAAGCTTCCCATTTTAGCTTGTTGGTATGCCTCTTCTTGCATGATATCTTGCTCAGGCACATCATATGTATTGCGAGGCTTTACTCGGACCACAGTACACCAATTAGGCCTTTTAATTTCTTTTACATAGTATACTTGCTCAGCTTGACATGCTAAAATGAAAGTCTCATCCTTATATCTAACATATGTGACATCCATATTTATGAATCCATACTCATTTTTACAATATCCCCTACTTTGATTTCATCCTACTGGAGGAACATCAAACCACTCACACTTAAATAATATCACTTTATGTTTTCTGACATAATCTAACTCAATAATATCAGTTAACATGCCATAATAATCCACACCCCCAGTCAAGTCATCTCCCTTCATAACTACTCCACTATTTTGAGTCTTCAAAGATGCTTTATGGTTTTTGCTACGAAATGTAAAACCGTTGATAGCACATATTTTTGCAGAAATGTGCACGACAATCAAGACCTCTTTCTAGAGAAAGTAGTTGATTATTCACCCGTGCACTCCCTACTTTGTGTAGATCTGAAATCTACATTAATGAATAGCGATTAAAACTAAATACTACCAAGAGACTCTTCAATTCTACAATTATCAAAGTTTACTCATTTACCTTCCTTTCAAACCATGTCATAAATTGATCCTTGTGCCTTTTCTGCAGATTTCTTGGATTTTCTCTTGTTAAATCTGCCATATGTTCATCAACCCATGGTTGAACTTCTTCACAATTCTTCAGCGCATAGAATTGAGCTTCTCTATGATCTAAGATACTAAGTTCCTTGTATGCCCCTTTACAACTAAACTTGCCAAGTACTTTGAACACAGCTATGCCTCGCATAGGTTCATTCTCGCCATGGTCAGAAATCTTAGAATTTTCATCCAAATATCTCCCCACAAGGGTCATTGCTTCTTCAGAGATATAACCCTCAATTCACAAACTCAAAAATATAAAAAAAACTGAATCAAAATTACAGAAAAAGAAAGCAAAAACTTGAATCAAAATAATAAAACACAAAAACAAAAACTAGAATCAAATATCAACTCTCCTAATAAGCTAAATAAGATTATCTACCAGATATAACACTAATATTTTCAACCACAATATCAGCAGAATCAAGGTTCAATATTTCAACTAAGATAATCAACTAACAACATAGTTAATAAGGATAATGTAGTTACCTACTTTACTCAATTCACAAACACAAAAATAAAAAAAAGAATCGAAATCACTAAAAACAAAGCAAAATCTAATAACACTAATATTTTCAACCAGATATAAAACTAATATTTTTAGTCACAACATCAGCAGAATCAAAGTTCAATACTAAATTAAACTGCACTTACCTTCAGCAGAGGAGACGATTGGAGTAGACCGGCAACAGACGAACGAAGCACGGCTGAACCAGAAGAAATTAAAGAGTGCTACACAACACCATAAGAAGACCCTTTTATTAAATCTTCATCATTTCACTATCAAGCTAGGAGACAAACTTTGTAGTGCTAAAAAAAATGCCTTCTGCTTTATTATCTCACTCAGTTTTTCCAACTTTAGTATACAAGCCTCAAGAAAGCAAAAAGAACAAAGAGAACAACAAATTAAATCATTTAGTTTTACATACAAATACAATTAGGAATTAGCATCAATTTTTCTCTTCTAAACCTACAATAAAACAGCAAAAATAAAGTCCACAAAATTAATATAGAATAATTATATATTAAAAAAACCCACCTTTACACTGCAGAATGTCAGAAGCAGAACCAAAGTCAGCACTCAGCGACGGGTTGGGGCCGTTCCACCATCAAGATGCAGGCCACCGGCAAGGAGAGGTGACCGCACGAGCAGAGTTTTGGCACGAACAGAGCAGAGCCAGCAGAGGAGTGAACCAACAAGAGGACGACAGAAACAGAGGTAGCAGATATAGAGGAGGCACGACGCGGAGGCAGAGAAGGCAGAACACGGCAAAGCCAAGACGGCCAGGACGACACAGACAGAGGTGAGCAGTGCCGCAGACGAAGCAGATTCGAGGAGCGACTGGAGGCGCTTGCGACGGAACAAACACTAAGGAGGACCACAACGCCGCCACAAACGTTTTCCAAGGGCTACACCTGTGATTCTTCTTCCGGCAGCAGCTGCATTTTCCCTTGCAGATAGAGTAGACGGCGCGATGAGGGTTGAGAGTGACTGAGTGAGGCTTAGAGTGAGGGGTGGGGACTTAGGATTTTTTCACAGCTTTACATTCACTATCACCTTTTGATTTTTACAGATTTGTCTTTAGAATTTAATTTTTTTTGGAATATATTTAATTATTGTTATTTATATTTATAAATTAATAAAAAAATTTAAAATTTCACAAATTAGTTTTTAGTTACTTTAAAAAATTAGATTATTAATTAAAATTATATACTAATTTTCTAAAGGCATATAAATTAATATTTACATCATTTAAAATTAATGAATATGTAAAAAATAATATGTAAAATATATTTTAAAAGAATTATATGAACAATTTTTTTAATTTATGAAACAATAAAATTATTTTAAAAAATTATATAAACAATTTTTTTTATTCTTAAAGTATTTAACATTTTGAAAAATTTTTTTATAAAATATATATTTTGTGACACAAAAATAACTTGTTACAAATAATGTTAAATTTTGTGATAAATTAATTTTTTGTTACAAAATAATTTGAGTCTTTCAGACAAAAAGATATTTTGTTACAAAATATTTGGAGTTTTTGAAACAAAAAACTATTTTGTTACAAAATACTTCAAATTTTTGCAACTACTTTACTTTTTGTTATAAAATATTATAATATTTTGTAACAATACACCAGCGCGTTATAAAAACTAACATAATTTGTAACAAAAAAAATAGATTGTTACAAAATATTTGAATGTTTTGTAACAACTTGTAATGTTGTTACAAAACATAGTTTTTTTTGTAACAATCACCAATTATTATTACAAAAAATTCTTTTTTGTAACAATTTTAAATTTGATACAAAATTTCTTGTAGTGATAGTAGTAAGTGAAGGAAAGATATTTTTATATTGTGCAAACCTCACTAAATTTCATATCAACTGTAATTCGCTAAACCTAAGTTGCTAGCTAAAACTAAATCGTCATAATTCTGATGTACGAAAATTTTTACAAGCTTATTTTCTCACTTTTCTTATGCCACTATTAATTAGTTCGATATATTTTGATATTATACTAGATATTGATAAAACGTGGATTTTAAAGTCACGGAATAGTGTGGAATATAGGCAAAGATTAAACAAGTTTTTAGACTTTACGTTTGCAAATGCATCCTCCGATGGCATGATAAAGTGTCCATGTTCTAAATGTGGGTTTCAACTAATGCAAACAAAAGAGGATGCATACGATCATCTGTTGTTATGACCATTTCCCTTGGATATACTATTTGGCTGCGTCATGGTGAGAAGCCGGTTGAAGAGAGATCTGGATTGGGACGAGTAGATGAAAATCTGATATCCCAAGTGAATCAAATGCACCAAATGGTCAAGGAGGCATTCAATTTCACGATGCAACGTGGGAGTGAGGACATAACAATAATCGAACATGCAGAAGATGATGAAGACGTGTTACCGTACTTATATGAAGGTCCAAGTCGCGCGGCGCGGGATTTTAACGATCTACTGTCAGATGGAGAGCATGAGTTATATCTCGGATGCTCAAAGTTTTCCAAATTATCATTCTTAGTGAAGCTTTATCATATCAAGTGTATGTGCGGTGTGAGTGACAAGGAAATATCCATGATTCTTGACTTCTGCGGGACACATTCGAACAAGCAAAACCTCCAAAGGACAGTGTATGAAGCCAGAAAGATAATAAGAAAGTTGGGTATTGAATACACCAATATAGATGCTTGTCCAAATGATTATATGTTGTACTGAGGTGATGATGAGAACTTGACTAGGTGCAAGAAATGTGGGTGTTCAAGATGGAAGCAGAAGACTAAAAAGGGCTATATTGTTAGGCTCAACATACCTGTGAAGAGAAATGGAAAACCTATAGCAGCCAAGACTCTTCTTTACTTTCCTCTCATACCACAACTGCAACGGTTATTCATGTGCAGCAAGACATCAGTGATATGTTATGGCATAAACAGGCATGTAATAATGATGGTTTCCTTAGGCATCCAAGGGACACTGAAGCATGGAAAAAGTTTGATGCAAAGTATACTAATTTTTCGACGGATCCGCGCAATGTTCGTCTAGCCTTGGCGAGCGATGGATTTAATCCCTTTGGGAATATGAGCACAAAGTATTCTATCTGGCTTGTGATTCTTATTTCGTATAATCTTCCACTTTGGATTTGCATGAAACAGACATCTTTCATTCTATCCACGATTATTCCTGGGCCGAAAATGCCAGGTAACGACATAGATGTTTACTTGCAGCCTTTGATAGATGAGTTGAAGCAATTATGGGATGGTGTTGAAACGTATGATGCCAAAGAGGGAAACACTTTCAAGACGTGTGCGGCACTGATGTGGACTATCAGTGACTTTCCAGGATTGGGAAACCTATCTGGCTGAAATACGCACAGTGGGTTAGCCTGTCCTACTTGTAACTTGGATGCTAAGCCACATCAGCTGAAAGACAGTCAAAAATGGTGTTTCATGGGCCATCGTTGCTTTTTGAAGCAGGGACACAAATACAGACTAGACCGGAATAGATTTGAAGGGCAGGTCAAAGATAGAGATCCACCAAAGAAGTTATCCGAAACAGATGTATTGAGGCAACAGTCTAATGTGCACGTTTTATTTGGGAACAATTCAACTGTGACATCCAAAAAAAGACGCAATGGTCAGGATGCGGATGAAGATGACTCGCATTGGAAAAAAAGAGTGTTATCTTTGACCTCCCGTACTGGGAGGATCAGATGTTGCGTCATAACCTTGATGTGATGCATATAGAAAAAAAATGTGTATGACAATATGGTCTTTACTATCTTAAACGATAGCGGCAAATCAAAAGACAATCTTAAAGCTCACAGAGATTTACAATGCATGGGCATAAGGCCTGAATTATGATCGGGGGAATGTGGTAAATATCCTTCGGCAATATTTGTGATGTCGAATTCACAGAGGGATGTATTCCTGAAGACTTTGTAGAATGTGGTCTTTTCAGATGGTTACTCTAGCAATGTTGCTCGTTGTGTTGATTTGCGACAACGCAAGTTATCTGGGTTGAAAAGTCATGACTGCCTTATTCTGATGGAACAATTACTCCCAATTTTGGTGAAGAATGCACTTCCGAGTCTGGTGTCCAATGTGATTGTAAATTTGTCATCATTTTTTCGAGAACTTTGTGGGAAAGCCATAAATCCTATGCAACTTGCTGAGCTTCAGAATCATGGTTCACCTCACGATGCATCTCGTTGATAAGGTTACTCTTGGTGGACCAGTACATTATTGGTGGATGTATCCAATAGAAAGGTTAGCTTGCTGATAAACCCCTTTAGGACACTCAGTTGAATTAATTGTGTATATACTGAGCATTTTTTTGTATTTATAAAAAAGGTATTTAGGACGTCTGAAGCAATATGTTCGTAATAGGGAACAACTAGAAGGCTCAATTGCAGAAGGCTATTTATCCGAGGAAATCCTAACTTTCTGTTCTAGATATTTGGATAATATTGAGACTAGAATCAACCGACCAGGGCGAGTTGATGATGAGCCCATTGATTTTCTTCATAATTCAGGGGAAAGTATGTTCCCAGCTATTGGAAAGGCATTATGGGTTGTTTCGCATTTCGAACTCACTCCAATGAAAAAACATCAAGCTCATCGTCATGTGCTAGTCAACTGCAATTCCGTGGTTCCGTTTGTTGAGTAAGTATACACATGTATTTCTAAAACACCAATATAACTCTTTTCTCCCAGTGACTAGTTGGACTAATTTTCTTTTCTCCCATAAAGTACATTTAGGGAAATGACAAAGCGAAGCTTACGTCATCAGACAAGGTCGCAAGCTAAGATAGATAGTGTCGTCCATCCAAAATTTCCTTGGTGGTTCAAGCATGAGGTTGACAAAATACTAACTTGACCAATGTGTTTTTAGCCTGGAATTAGTACTATATTAAAACCGATTTTAATATAAAGCATGAATGTTATGTGGTTCCAGGTTCCTATGGAAAGTACGCTTCATTTGAAAGACTTGAAGTTGCTTGCGTTCAGTCCTATGATTCAGGCAAGACGTTTTGGGATGTATAATGTTAACGGGTACAAGTTTAGAACTATCATAAAGGAAAATGCGCTGAAAACACAAAATAATGGAGTATATGTATCATCTAATACAAGAAGTTATGCAAGCATGCGTGATAATAGAGTGGTTGTTGGTGGTGTTCCGTATTACGGAAAAAGTGTAGACATAATTGAATTGAATTATAGTTGTTACTTCACAGTGGTATTGTTCAAATGTGTTTGGACTGATACCACTACCAGTAGAGGCATCAAACAAGACCATTTGGGGCTTACCAGCGTTAATTTCTCTCGTTCGATACACACTGGTAATCGAGAAGAAGATGAACCGTATATATTGGCATCAGAAGCTTAACTTGTATACTATGTGGATGATGAAGTAGCTAAGGAATGGAGTGTTGTGGTTCATGTGAAATCACGGGATTTGTATGACCTGAGAGAAGAGAATGAAGAAGCTAAAGTTAGTTTTTCTCCACAACCAGGGTTGAACATGGCAGTGGAAGTTGACATTGGAGATTTACTGTTGACAATGGAGGATGATATAGAAGACATCATAGAAAATGCTTCAGAGAATTTGGATGATGTCACGTAATGCTTATATGAAGCATTTTAATGTAATTTAAAAAGGATCTTTTTGTCATAAACTAAGTTAAATAAACTCAACGTTGTACGTTATTTTCTTTGGTTACTTTATACTTGTGTAGTTTTTATTTGCAGTTAAATATTTATGTTATTGTGAATTTTCATGAGTAAAAGCATATTTTTTGTTTCTTTCAATGATTTTAATACGAAAAAGTTAGTTTACGTTAAATTCTTAATGCTGTTTCAGTTTATGTTTTTTTTTAGGGTTGTATTTTTTATAATCTTGCTATCTATTATTCAATATAATTTCACTAGTGTTACGTTTTGAAAACACTAGTGAACATAACATGACGGTGGAACAGGACCAATGAAAACTGAGGACTTTTTGTCATCATCTGCAAGCAAAACAATTGCTATAGAGCTTCTGTTTAAGAAATTTGTGCAAACTGTTAACAAGAAAGATGGTAATTATAAAAAATTTACGTTTAGTTTTAAAATTGTCTTAGCATATTGTCGTTTAGTTTTTTTTCTAAGTCAGTATTTAATGACTTCAGAGTTCTCAGTTTCTTCTTTGTATACTCATTTTGTTATGTGCATGTTGATATTTTCAGTCTTACCTGAATATTCTGGAGAAATATTTCCTGACAATCTAGATGGAGAAGAGTCTTATTTAGAAGACAATTTAGATGATATCTTCTCTGTTGCAGTTGACAGATCCATGTAGTTTGATCTTAATAAGGTTCTAGAAGAAGACAATGAAACTTTAGAAGACCAACAAAGACAAGATGATATACATGTTAAGAAAAGGTGCTTTGATTAGAACAAAAGGCCATGGTATGGAGATGAAATATCAGATCCTGTAAAACGTGAAGCCCATAGATTCTTGACAGAGTATTTTTCGCCAGGTCAATACGATGTTTGAGAGAAATTTTGTTCTTTTATTATAAGAGTTACATTGATTCCCTTAATTTAATGATTTGGGTCGCAGTTGTACATGTGTTTATCTACTTTTAGAGTTTCTTGGTTTAGGTTTAGTAAGGCATAACTTCAAAGAGGAGTAACTTTGATTTATGCTCTCAAGAACTTTATTTTAATTTTATAAATTCAGAGTATGATTTTATTTTCTTCTTTTACATCCATGTTTGAAGGCAAATTTAAATGCCAATAAAGTAAACAAGAAAATCTTATTGGTAAATTTGTTCACATGAGTTAACATATATATAGCTTATTTAACTTGTGAATTTTTTTTACGTAAAACGAATGTAGAAAAAGTGTTATGAGTTTAAGTAACAATGATTTAAACATATGTAGCTTAAGATAGTAGTCTTTACTTAACTACATTATACCCAGATGGTTATTACTAAAGAAAATATTGGAATATGTGGTAATACGTATTTTGCAGCGATTTAAACAAACCGCCGCAAAATGTAAAACAATAACTCACCCGATGCTAAATATAGCGGCGGTTTTCGAAAAAAACGCTGTTAAATGCAAACCTGATTGAAATATAGCGGCGGTTTGAGAAAAAAAACCGCCGCTAAATTTAGGCATAATTGCAACACCAACCCCTAACCGCCGCTCTATGCGCCGCAATTTGTCGTTTCACGGCGGTTAATTCCGCCACTATCTGCCAGAATTGTTGTATTGTTTGTTGATAATTCGGTTATTTTGTGTGTTGTTTTCAAACCGAGTTTGTGTGTTGTAATCATTAAGTAATTTTGGTGTATTTCTGAGTTAATTAAGGTTTGTAGCAAAATTTCAGTGTAAAAGCTAAGAAATTTATGTGTTATTGTTAAGAAATTTTGGTATATTTTTATTCTGATAAGTTTTGCATAATTCAAAACTCTTCCTCTTCCTCCTCCTCATCTTTTGTTATTTCTTCTTCATTTTCGTTATCATCGTCATCTTCTTCTTTTTTCTTATTCATCTTTTTTTTTATTTTACCTTCTTAAGTATCTTTTTGTTTTACTCTTTTAACAAGAATAAAAATAACAAAATCAAACAAAGAAGAAGAAGAAAAAGAAATACATAATGATGTAAAATTACTTGGAAGAGGATGAACCTACATTCATTCAAGTAAAAGAAATAAAGAAATAAGAAAAAAAAGAAAAAAAATGCAGCATTAAAAAAATACTTTTGTACTTTTGTAGCAAAATTTTGATGTAAAAACTAAAAAAATTATGTGTTATTATTAAAAAATTTTGGTGTATTTTTATTCTAATTTCAAAGTTAATTGAGGTGCATTCCGAAAACAAATTCAGACCAAAAGTGCACCTTATATGCACCGAATTTAAATCTAGAATGCACCAAAATTACTTAATGATAACCCTTAATGCACCGAAATTACTTAATGATAATCTTCTTAAAACTTTGTGTCACAATTAAAAAATTTCGATGTCAAAATTGAGAAGTTTCTATGTAACGGTTAAAAAATTTTGGTGTTATTTTTTGATAAATTTTGGATAACTCAAAACTCATCTTCCTCCTCCTTCTTTATCATTATCATCTTCTTTTTTTCTTGTTCATCTTTTCTTATTTTATTCTCTTAATAAGAATAAAAAAAAATCAAATAAAGAAGAAAAAGAAATACATAATGCTGCAAAATTACTAAGAGGATGAACCTACATTCTAAAAGAAAGAAAGAAATAAGAAAAAAAAGAAAAAGAAAAATGCAGCATTAAAGAAAATATTTTTGTGTATTTGTAGCAAAATTTCAGTGTAAAGACTAAGACATTTATGTGTTATTGTTAAGAATTTTGGTGTATTTGTATTCTGATAAGTTCTGCATAATTCAAAATTCTTCCTCTTCCTCCTCCTCATTTTTTGTTACTTCTTCTTCTTTTTCATTATCATCATCATCTTATTCTTTCTTTTTTTCTCATTCATCTTTTCCTTCTTGTTTTGTCTTCTCAAGTTTCTTCTTGTTTTACTCTCTTGACAAGAATTAAAAAAAATAAACAAAGAATAAAAAGAAACACGTAATGTTGTAAAATTACTTGGAAGAGAATAAACCTACATTCATTCAACTAAAAGAAAGAAAGAAATAAGAAAAAAAGAAAAATGCATTAAAAAGTATTTTTGTGCATTTGTAGCAAAATTTTGGTGTAAAAACTAAGAAACTTATGTGTTATTGTTAAGAAATTTCAGTGTATTTTTATTCTGATAAGTTCTGCATAACTCAAAACTCTTCATCTTCCTCTTCTTCCTCCTCATCTTCTGCTACTTCTTCTTCATCATCTTCTTATTTTATTTTCTCATAATTCTTTTTTGGAAGAAAAAATTAAACAAAGAATATATATATATATATATATATATATATATATATATATATATAATGTTGCAAAATTAATAGAAAGGTAAGGAGGAAAAAAATACAGCAACAACAGCAGCAATAAAAAGAATGATGAAGAGGATGAAACATGCGAAGAAGAAGAAGAAAGAATGCAAAGAAAAAGGAGAAGGGACGCAAAGAAGGAGGAGGCGGAGGAACGTGGAATACAAACGTTAGAAGAGGAAAGCGAAGAAGAAGAGGAAACACGAAGAAGAACAACATGATTTCATGCGCGCGTTATGTAAGTGGATTTTGTTGGATTAGAATTAACTTGTTTGAATTTGTTTACCAGAAAGACTTGTATGTATAGCAGGACAGTAATAAAATTATGGGTGAAGTACGATTTTGGTCCCTAAGGTGGGGCTGAAAATTTTTTTTGTCCCTAACCTTTTTTTGCTTACAAAATCGTCCCTAAAGTTTAACTTAGTTTTAAAATCGTTCTTTTTACAAAAATTTTAATTTTTACTACTAAATTACCTCTAACTAAAAGAAATATAAAAAGAAAAAAGAAAACGGGTTAAAGGGAAAGGGGGAAGTGGATCACGCTAGGGTGGGAAGTGTTCAGGGAAAAAGAGGGGGAAGGGAAGGTGGGGAAGGGAAGAGGAAGGAAATCTGCCGCCATCCCTCAAGAGTGCCGTCATCCCTCGCGATTTGCACCGCTATAGCGCCTCCCTCGGGATTCGCAGCACCGCCAACCACCCTAAAGCCGTTCTCGTCGCGATTCGCAGCACTGCTGACCACCACAACGCCCTCCTCGTTGTGATTTTCAGCCCGCCACCACCGCACCGTTCTCGTCACAATTCGCGGCGTCACCACCACTGTCGCAACCCTTTCCACGCGATCCGTCACCACCACCGCAGCTCCCCTCCTCTTGCGATTCGCAGTTCATTGCCGCAACCCCTCCTCCCCCACCACCGCCGCAGCCTTTCCCCTCGCGATTCTTAGATCACCTACTCTCCCTCGAGGTCCCTGCAGTGTTGTTTCAGTTTTGTATTCCTTTTTTCTTTAATTTTTCAAATTTAAAGGAATGTGTTTTGTTTTTGTTTATTCCATTATTGTTGTTGTTGTTTCCTTCTGTTTCTTCTAGTCCTCAATGTGTATTACCTTGTTTATCTTCTGGTTGTCTTGTTTATCTGCTTCTATTATTCATGTGTATGGCTTCTGCTTCTGCTTCTTATTTTATTTATCTGCTTCTGGTTCTATTTTTGTGATGGAGAAAAAAAAGGAAGAATAGAAAATGAGAATTTTGGAGAAGAAGAAAAAGGGTATTTTCGTTCAAATGACGATTTTAAAATCAAGTTAAACCTTAGGGATGATTTTGTAAGTAAAAAAAAAAGTTAGGAACGAAAAAAATTTTCAACCCCTATCTTAGAAACCAAAATCATACTTAACCCTAAAATTATAATCAGATTAAGTGGTGTTATTAAACTAAAAAAATTGAGTAATATTGAATATTTTAATTAACAATTCTAATCTGGTTAATATGTAGAATGAGAACCTATCAAAATATAAACATCAATTGGTAGTTATAGTAACAATTTCTTGACAAGAATTAATATCTCGAACTGGTTTGATTAGGTTAAGAAGTTATTGGAAATATTATTGATTAAAAATTTAGGATAAAGTCAATACATAATTATTGATTAAAAGGGATAGAGGCTCTTTAATAGTCAACAACGTGAACTTATTTCATAATCACTTGACTGCCACTTAGAGGCAAAATCAAATTACTAGAGAAAGATTCTTGAAATCATAATCCCTTGTTTCAAGATACAAATTTTTGGATAAATTCATTGCTATTGTTTTAGATTTTCATCAAATTTTTAATTAAAATTGACATAATAAGATGAATTAATGTTTTTGATTTTTATAATAGAGATTTGTTACAAAATTGTTTTTCAAGTAGACAAATCCAAATTAAAACTACATTTCTTCTCTTTTACTCAAATAATGTTTGGCCGCCTTAGAATTAATTAAGTCTTACTAATGGAGAAAAGTATCATTGTTTTTATATTCAGTTATTTAATTTAATTTTACAGAGCTAAGGTGGAAGAATGTTGTGCTTTTGAAGAGACCAGAAAAAAATGCAAGATTACATAAATAAAAAAATAAATGAGAAAAGAAAAAAAGATGCAAAGATAACATAAATAAAAAAATAAATGAGAAAAATAAATAATTATTAAGATGATCAAAATTTAAAAAAAAATAGAAGTTATATTTATAATGATTATAAAAAATAAATAAAAATAACTAAATATATTTTTTATTTTTTTATAAAAAATTAATTTTTTAAATATTATAAATATTAATTTTCCTAAAAAATTTTAATATTATTTTTTTTAATAATTAACTCTTCCTATTAGTATTCTTGTATTTTTTGGGAATAAAACAGAATAAATTATAAAAATGTAATTTATTTTTATTTTTTTCATTCAAAAAATTAAAAAAAATTATAATAATAAAAATATAATTATAAAAAATAATAAAAATAATGAAAGAAAAAATAAAAAGAAGTTGTGTCTCTGTCTTTTTTTTTTTGTCATAATGAACACAAAATATACTAATTTAGAATATAATATTTCTATCCATGTTATCAAACAAAATTTTATATCTCAATATTTTTATTTTAGTGTCTTATCTTTGTAAACAAATACGAAAAACTATTTTGTAAAATATTTTTGTGAAAAGAATCTTATATCGTAGATATAAGGCTCATTTTTTTGGTTATGGAAACCACGTTTGTGTTGTGCTTGATTATGGGTTCCTGGGGTGCTAGATCAATGTGTGAGACAGCTTTTACTGAGTTGCAGTGTGAAGAACTCGGATCATGCGAGTTCTTTGTATGAAAAAGTTGATGATCAAATAAGAGGGTGCGATTTGGAAGTAGAAAAAATTTGAATCTTCGACAAAACAAATCGGACCGTCCGTGTTGTATATATATATTTATCTTTTTTTAGAAATTCATATATCAAATCGCATTGTCCGAGTTGATTATTATAATTTATTTTTGAATGAGCTGAAAGTAATCGCGGGGTCATATATATATTCTAGGGTCATATATATATATGACCCGTGTAACTC
Organism: Arachis stenosperma; assembly: GCF_014773155.1. NCBI lineage: Eukaryota > Viridiplantae > Streptophyta > Magnoliopsida > Fabales > Fabaceae > Arachis > Arachis stenosperma. The sequence goes on from NC_080384.1 coordinate 14,400,879, forward strand.
GTAAAGAAAATTTTAGATCCCGTGTTCTTATTCTTGCTCGGCTTCTTCTTCTCCTTTCTTCTACCCATGTTTTCTCTTCTGTGATATGAAGTAAAAAATTTTGGTAGTGAAGTTTCTGTTTTTATTTAGGTGAATGAGAGAAATGGATGATAGAGTTCTTTTAAAAGTATATTACTTTGGTCAGATTTTATTACAAACATATGAAGGAGAGAAATTTATTTGTGAAAATCTGTTAGATGTTGTTATTCCCTTCACAATCTCATTTGAAGAGCTCAAAGGTGTGATCTGTGAGAAGATAGATTCTGAGATGTCAAGAAAAATATCATGTATTTTATATAGATATCCCATACCGGTGTTTGGTGGATTCATCCAATTTGAAACCAAATATGTAACGGACGAAGTGAGTATGCAAGAGATGTTTTTAATGTATATTGAAAGTCGTGGCCGAATCTCGTTCATCGAGTTGTACATTGAATTCAAACAATTTGAGGCGGGCCAAAATATTGTACGAGAAGATTACAATAGTGACAGTGAAGAAGAGTTCGAAAGCAATTACGAAGTTGTTGGTCCAGACAGAGATAAAAATCAAGGTGACGGCACTGTGGCTCCAAATGTGACAGACGTGGTAAATGCACTCGCGAACGAAGTGCCGTTTAAGGAGCCATCTTTCATGCGAGTGTTGGATTTGGAAGCCATGCATGTTCCAAAATTTTCGAAATATATGAGTGCAGGTACGTAATTGACTATATTTATAAAAAGGATTAGAATTTTGTACAGTCATACCGATCCCCAACTGTACTGTTCGATACTGCCAAAATCACGAATTATTAATCAAAATCATTAACATTATTTCAAAAAATTTGGCACCCATTTACTTTATTTACTGTTAAGAAAAATTACTATAATTCATAAAGTTATAATTTCCAAAATTAATTATAAAAGTTAAATAATTAATTATAATTTTTAAAATTATTACAAAAAATTCTAAACATATATTTTTTATTAATCTATCATATTACTCTAATTCAAATATTATCATTGATTAAAATATTCTCTAACCATATATATATATATATATATATATATATATATATATATATATATATATATATATATATATATTTCTAACCATTATTTAAACATATATATTCTTAAATTTCTAACAACAACAACAATAATAATAATAATAATAATAATAATAATAATGTCACTGATATATGCTCCTAACTTGAACTACTAACAACAATAATTATAATTAAATTTCTAGCAATAATAATTATATTTTTGAAATATAATAATAATAATAATAATAATAATAATAATAATAATAATAATGTATATTCTAAGTTAAAACTACGGGCAACAATTATAATTAAAATTTATAACAATAATAATTATAATTTTAAAATAATAATAATAATAATAATAATAATAATAATAATAATAATAATAATAATAATAATGTGGCTGCTATATATATTCATAAGTTGAACTATCTCCAATAATAATTATAATTAAATTTCTAACAACAATAATAATGATTCTGAAATATAAAAAAATTAATAAATACACGTATATAATCATTATAGTTGAGATAATTTACAATATGAAATTTAGGATAATCAATATTTTTCTATTTTTTTTTTAGCATTTTAATTAGTTTTGGATGAAGTAAAGATAGTCGAATTTGTTGAAGGATGAAGAAGATGAGAGAATGGCTGTTGGTGAGGATGAAAATGAAATTTTGAGAAAAACTCGAAGATAGGTGTAAATGGAGTAAAGGAGGTATGTCGGTTAAGAGGGCACCGTCCCGAGGAACAAGGCGCTTGCGACACGTAGCTACGGTTAATAACTCGGATGGTTCGTGTTGTAGGCAGTAAATCGGACCGTCCGATAAGACTCCTCCCACTCGCATTACCTGATTCCTCTTTTGCTGACATTACATACAAGTAAAACACACCTGATCTTTATAACGGATCCTAGCCATTTTAACCTCCATACTAAAATTAAAACGTGTAGATAATATAACGTTAATTTCACTTATTTAAGATAGTTTTGTGAGGGTCCTAAATACTAGTAAAATATTAAGTTGAGGTTTAAGTGTGGTGATGCTCATGTGCACCCGTAGCTTCTGAAAATGAGAAAGTAATCCTGTTCCCATTTTTCCTTTATCACCAACCCAAAACCCTAATTCCTCTGAAACAAAACCGAAACTTCCCCCCCCCCCCCCCCCCGATGCTTTAATCGGCCGGGTCGGGTCGGGCTATTGTGCATTCCGAACTAGCCCGTGTGAATGTTCCGATCGAACATGGAGAGGGAGAAGTGGTTCCATTTTAGGGGAACAAGTAAATACTCTGATTTTGAGGGTATGCTATGACCAATATTATTAGGTTCTAGTTTGACTTGCGCAAATTTTTCTAATGTTGGGTGCAATCACTTTCACAAGCTTACTATTTTCAACAGTATTGTGAATCTTGATAATTCCTCGCGCTTTTATGAGATGATTGCAGCTTTGATTTAGTTTTCTTCCACTCATTATCATTTCTGTATCTATCATTAATATTAGCCTTTATTTTTCAACGCCTCTATCATTAAGAAGCATTCAATTTTATTATGGTCAAATATTTAACAAGTAAAATGAGCATACAGTTTTATTTTGTTATGGTCAAACTCATGACAGATGATTGTGAATCCCATTGACCACCAATCTGCATCTTTTTTCTTGTGGTCTGAAGTTGCAACTTGTTTTGAAGCTACCACAAAGGCAGCAATGTGATTGTTCTTATTAGGACCTCCTAGTAATATGAATTCAGGTTCTGATATTGTGCCGCCCAAATCGTGGTGTTGGTATAGTTTATTGAATCTGTTGTTGATTATTGGAATTTTCTCATCTGGATTATTGTCTTATTGGTTTTTGGTTATGAATGGTGGTGGAAAAGGGATATTGGTGGTGGTAGATAGAAAATCAGGGGTGGTGGTGAGGGTAGATGATGAGGGTATTACAAACTTTTTAAAATTTTTTGTGTCTTGTGCATTTGTTTTGCCAAACGTAGACATTAATATTCTGCGTCAATCATTTTGTGTCTATGTCTCACAAGATACACTAACCAAACGGAGCCAAAGGGAATTGATGCAAAGAAAGCATATATTTGTATTTTCTCATGGTTATAGCATACCCCTATAGATTTTATTTTTGAACTTGTTCTAAGGTCTTTTCATTTCATCAATATTCAGGTACTCCTCCTACAATGACATGAACAGGCTGCTTAAAAGATGATTGAGATCATAGTGACTCTTTCAACGGAGTGGGATGCCCAGGAGCATTTTACAAGAAGGAAGATATGATTGTTCAATGATTTTGACTGAGTCTTACAACTCCAAGTCTCCAAGCTCAGAAATCAGACTGAGGCATTTAGAGAAAATTTTTTCATTTGAAGTTGTGAAAATGGCAGCCTCCAATTCATCCATGACACATCATTGTACTACCTCTCGGCCTATCAACTAATTATTTAATTTTGCATCTCAATCCCTCAGTTTCTCAATTTTATCCTTGCTCATCTTTATGAAGCTTGCTTCTGTAAATTATACATGCAAATGTAAGTCAAATGGTACCATAGCTACACATCACACTTGCCAACCAACCCCCTTACTTCTGTCTTTGAGATTGTCAAATTATTCAACCATTATTTTTTGCAGCTATATGTGTTCACAAAGTGTCAATTGTTCACTAATTTCCTCTGTTTATTTTAAGTATTGCATGAGATTAGGTTACCTAAATTTTCTCCAACCAGTTCCTATTTGCCAAGCCTAATGATACATGTGTTATTTTGAAAGCCATAGGAATTAAATGGGAGTACCACTATCCTATTTTACCAACCAAGGTTTAATAGATTTACTATGGTTAAAGGTACATTGACAATGGTAACTTTTAATTAATGGTTGTTGCAGCCAAGGCATTGCTTTATGGGAGGGTGGCTGGTTCTGAGCACCATTTCTGCTACTGTGTCATGAAGCATGCTGGATTATATAGCCAATATAATTAATGCTGGTTTCTTCTTTTGTCTGTTTGCTTGCACTTTGGGCATTATTTTATTGTCTGGTTTTAAAGCATCACTCATATTGGAACCCTTATAAGGAGGCAAGGCATGAATTTCCGGCAAGGGACAAAAAGCATGAGATACGGTTAGAAATGGGAAAGTGACCTCTGAAATTTTAGTGTCATATATTAAACATCCCAATGCCCCCAAAAAGGGGAAGTTGAAGAATTTTGAAACAGAACAAAATTCAGAGAGAGATAGAGAGAGACTTGTCAGTGATATGGGAGAGAATGTGGTGAGAATTTTTCATCATCATCATCATGATCATCATCTCCATTGTTGCTTTCAATATCAGACAAAAGCTTCCAAAGAGCAAAAGAAGCTACCTTTGACATTAAAGCCATTTCAGGAATCTCAGAAATGCCATCCTCAATCTTAAGCCTCCCTTTCCATTTATTCTTCTTTCAGGACTATGATTAGTCATTTTCTAAGCACTCTTCCATATTCATTTCAATGTTTAAAACTTTCAAAAATAAAATAAGATTAAAGAAAAAAACAAGAAAAGGAATTTAAAATTAACCTGACACTGTTTAGCCATTAGTATTTTACCTTCTTTTGTGGAATATAGTGGGGTTCTTTTTAACCTTTGTTTTCTCTTTTTACTATTATAGTTACTCACTTAACAGTTACACATTTGTCTCTTTCTTCTCCCATGACAGTAATTGGAGAAGAAACCCAAGTTTTGAAAAGAAATTTATCTCTCATGCAAGAATGTAATCATTGAATCAACCCTATTGTCGATGTTCCTTTCAATCAAACGAACTAATCCACCCAGAACCACATTGAACTTGAGAATCTTCTTCTCCACAGGTCTCTGCCAGAAGGAAAGACCATAGCAGAACAATAGCTATAGAAGAGTAGCACCAAAAGTTTCAAGTTCTAACTACCATAACTGTAACTTGAAAAAAAAACGAAAATAAATAAGAAAGACTGAGAAAGAAGAGGAGGTGGGGGGGGGGGGGGGGGGGGGGAATATAAAATAAAAAAGGGTTAATAAATTAAAAAGATACAACCACCCCCATCATCATCTATTCTCTCTACCTTGTTCTTGTTTCATTTTTTTTTTCCTTTTACTCAACACACTGTTGTTTCTATTCTTTTCTTTTTTTTCTTTTTCTTCTTTTTTCTGTTTTTTTACCTATGGCTGCAAAAGTCCAAAAGCTTCTTCCTTCCTTCAACAATCTCATCAAAGAAATCATCAAGCTGTCCAACAATGTTATCAGCACCAGATCTCAGAACACCAAAACACCCTCTCAGATTCTCCACTCTCTCCCTTATTCCAACCTCTGCTTCCCACTCCACCACCGCACCCTGCTGCCTCTCAAGCTCCACCCTCAGCTCCTCCATCGCCGCCTTTGACCTCCTGAATTCATATAGCATCATCCCCGGCGCCACCGCCCCCCTCATCCTCCCGATCTCCGCCGCCACCCGCTGCTGCAGCCTCGCCGTCGATATCATAAACGCCGACCCCAGAAACAAGCACCCTTCGTACCCTCCCACCACAAAATCCGATGATGATTCAGGGTAGCAGTACACCAATCCGTATAGTAGAATCATCAGAAGTAACGAGCTCACGTTCCTCATTGCATATAGCACTCCCCTGAATCCATTGAACCCGTTCAGCTTCGACTCTATCGACACCCTCTCTTCGAATCGTAGCGACAAAGGCTGAATCCTCGTTTCCATTAACGCCCTGTTTTCTTCCTCTAACCCCACTGCCTCTCTTCTACACCCCGAGATTGCTCTCATAACCTGAAAACACAATCAAACACAATCTCAGAATCAGTCAAAAACAGGGGAAGAACAGAACAGAAACAGAGAGAGTAAATAGATAGTTAGGTAGGTAGTTAAAACATAAACAATTGCCAAGGTTGTGTCTTTGCTTGGTTTTCAAGAAAAAGTCGTAAAAGGGTAAGAGAAAAGATCGAGCTTTGTTTGTTTTGTTTATGACCTGACGAGAGAGCTGAGGGGTGATGTGGCGGTGAGAGTCAAGAGAGGAAGTGATGTTCAATGCGGCGGAGTAGTAGTTGTCGATGCCGGAGATTCCTGACTTGATGACGTGGCATGCTTCCCAGAGCTTAGAGCTCTCGTCCATGTACTCGTCGAGCCACTTGTCACCGACGGGAAGGTGGAGCTTCTGAACGAGAAGGGTCAATTGCGTGTGGAAGGATCGGAGAAGAGACAACGCTCTTTGAAGAAACTGGATTGACATGAAGTTGGTGCTCAAGAACACTCTCTCTAGATCGTCGATCCCTCGTGTTAGAAACGAGTAGAATCCGTTCACAGAGTTCGTGGATGAAGGATCCATTCAATTCAACAAGCTGCTGCGGTTTTCAGTTTCCCGTTTATGGATAGAAGATGCCTCTTTCGGAATAGAATTTTGTTTTAATTAATAACAATAATAATAATTTAATTAATAAAAAAAGGATGGTTGGTTGGTTGGTTGGATGGTTAGAGTGTGACCAAAGAAGAAGAAGAAGAAGGAGGAGGAGGGGGAGGGGAAGGGGAAGAGATGGTTATAGAGGAAGGGGATATTTAAATTGAGAGAGAGAGAGAGAGAGAGGATATGTGTGTGTGTCTGTGGAAGAATAAAGTGAGAAGGAAAAGAAAAGAAAAAAGAAAAAAGGAAATGAAAAAGTGAAAAAGGAAAGAATGGAAGAATGGAATGGAAGAAGGGAGGGGAATATGAATATCTTAGAAGCTCAGGTTTCTAAGGTTGAAAAGGATTGTTGGGGGCAATGATGGGTGTTTCCTACATAGGGGAAAGGATGATTGGTAATATGCCATTTTCATTCTTTAATGGGCACAAAGGTAAAAATAATAAATAAATTCTCAATATTATAAAAGGGGGTGAAAATTTTGAAATTGTAAATAATTAAGTTTGAATGAGAGAACATAAGAAGAATAATAATGGAGACAATTATGAATGAAGGAGAAAGATTAGGCAGGTCAATGACACAAAATCATCTTTAAACCCCCTTATTTCAGTGTTTTCTATTTGCCTCTTTTGTGTTTCTGTCAACTTTTAAGCAAAGATTTTTATTGACCGTATTGATTAGAATCGAATTAGTCAAGTTATTAGTTTATTAATTTAATTGATAAATTATTAGTTAAATCAATAGAATCAGCCTTATATAAATAAAAATTAAAAAATAGTTAAAATCATAAAATTTAAAATATATATTTTTATTAATATTTAAAAACAATTAAATTTTAATAAATTATAATCAACAAGTTATCATTTAGTTATTATTAAATAAGTATATAAAATTTTAGTATTTTTTTTATTTTATTTTTATACTAAAGGAACTGTTTTTTATTTCAATAACTAACTAATTCATTTATATTTATTATATTATTATATACTATATATATTTATTAAAAATAATATTTAATAAAATATCATATCATCATAACAAATAATAATATTATAATTAATAAAAATATTTGATATTTTTATTTATATATGTTTTATAACATTTATATCAATAATTATGAATAATAAAAAATATAATTAATTTAAATATAAATGAGTATAAAATTAAAATAATATTAACAAAATTATTGTATATTTTTACTATATAACATATAAAATAACACGGAGTAACATAATTTAGTGACATGGGGAGTATGCAATAATAAGAAAGACCTAGATTTAAATTACATTTTTAACAATTTTAAAATTTTTTATAGAACAATTCTGAACTAATTTTCTACCAATTTTGACTAGTTCTTACTGGTTTTTATCTTTAAACGATCATAACATCAGACTAAATCGGTTGGATCTGATTTATCGATTTTTTAATCGAATCGATCGGTCCAATCTGATTCTTACCACTATGTTATTAACAAAAATTAGTCTAAATTTAATCTCAATGTTAATTAATTATTTAATATATATGCAGTATTAAGGGGCTAGAAAACGTAGAAGAGGGTGCAAGAAAGGGAGATTTGATATTTTATTTACATGCATGTAGTTTTATACTCATTTTTATTTTATATACCTTACTAGTATACGATTATACTATTATTGAATAAGATATGAAAATGAAAACTAATGTGTAAGATAGTACTAACTACTAAGAATGAGATTGATACTTTCATAGGGTATGCAAAAGTTTGACCGTATTGACCGGGTTGTTTTTATTTGCCATTTTTGATAAATGAATTCACAGTTTTGTTTTGAGTGCTCTCTCCTCAATTCCTTCCTCGAGCAACTGAATTTGCTGGCTCTTCTTCAAAGTTCAAACTCTATTCTATTGAAATCTCCAAGTTTTGTTTTTCCTAGATATATATTGTTCTGTTGGGTTTTTCAAAAAGGAAGAAAATGGAATGATGATTTTGCTTGTTCTTATGTGTTCCCATAATTTTTTACAATTACATAAATCAGTCTTTTAAGGCCATATTATATGTGCTCTTTCAACACTTTAATTAATATTAATTAATTAGAGATATTCCATTATCAATTTAGGTTGTATAAATGATTAGTTCATTCATTGACTAAATATTCATTTTGATTCCTAACATTCACGCGATTACTTAATTTGGCCTTCGAAATTTAAAATTATCCATACTAGTCCTCTAGATTTAAGTCCGGGCACCAATATGGTCCTTCAACTCTTTCCAGCGATGACTAGACAAACGGAGTTCTGATATAGCACCCTCCCTATTATGCTGGATGATGAGTAAACGACGTTGTTTACTCTTGGCGCCCAAACAAGTAAGAAATGAAAAATAGTGGAGGTAGAGAAGAAGAAGAATACTTTATTTTGGGTTTTCATCGTTTCTTCTCTCTTTATACACAAAGCGACGACATTTCTGATTGTTTGGATGCCAAGGATAAACGACGTTGTTTACCCATCATTCAGCGTGGCAGCGAAGGTGCCATCACAGCATTTTGTTTGTCTAGTCATCGTCGGAAAAAGTCGAGGGACCACATTGGTGCCGGAACTTGAATCTAGAAGACCAATATAAATATAATTTTAAATTTTAAAGACTAAAATAAATAATTACATGAATCTCAGAGACCAAAATAGAGATTTAGTCTTCATTCTGTATAAATAGGTATCGAAAGTTTCAATCTCGTATTTCGTCGGTAACAAAAAAATATATATTATGTAATCTTTGAAATTGGTATAAAAGAATATAAGGGTATTTTTCTTAACAAGTGTAATTGAAATCATGAAGAATCATAAGGGATTGAATGGAGTGGTATTGTTTATGCGATTAACAAAATAAATGATTTGTATCCGTGCCATTGATTGAGGAGGCCTTACTACCCATCAAGCGACAGATATTGGTAAGTGGGAAAAAAAAATAAAATTAAAATTATAAACTAGAAATTAAAATATATTGAGTTGCATCAGCTTCATGATTGCTCAGTATTGCAACTGGGTCCCATATATATATGTGCACCATACCAAATGGATTTAATTGATTGATTGTTTTAGGCCCTAATTGAAGGCCACGAAATGTTTTATTTTATGTTAAAGACACCACAACTATTTTTTAGTTTTTTTTTTACCTTTTTTTATTTTAATGGCAACTATTATTTATATGTTTACTTCATATATATGATATTGCTTGTTGCACTTTAATTGATTCTTATAAATTTTAGAAATAAAAATGTTTAACAACTGAAAACAAATATTCAAAAATTAAATAATCCCATAAAATGAAAACATTAAAAATGATTTCTTAATCGCTTTTAATCTTTTATCAAAATAAGTTTAGTTTGAGATTAAAAATAACTTACATGACTAAAGGCACTTTTTTTAATTATTAATTTGAATGTCTCCATAAACTTTTATAGGACCTACCAATATTTGGTACTCTCTTCAATTTAAAGGATCCAATTTTTCATTTTAGATTAAATTATCCAATTCAAAGCTAAGGATCTAATTATGTTTCACCCAAAATATTTTATGCTAGTTTATTCAACTATATTATGTGTAGAAAATAAAATTAACCATTCATATAAAAAATATAAATATATAGTAAAAATAAATTAAACAATACATTTATTTATAATCAAATACACAATGGTTAATTTGCTAATATATTTTTTGTATGCCATAGCACTTTTATAATTTATTAGGAGAATAATTAGAAAGATGAATTAACACTTTTAATAATTATTTTTAACAAAAAGCTAATATAAAAATTAAAAACGGCAAAATACTCAATTCATTAACAAAAAATTTTATTTTTTTAATATGAGTTATTAAAAAATTATAATCAAACTTCACGTATTTATGAATTGTTTTGCTTCTTTTATATTAAATTTCCTTATTTTAGAATAAATCATATATTTAATAATCTTTTAAATCAAAATAACTATAATAATTAATCCATTTTTTTTGTTTTATCATGTGCATTGCACGTAAATTATGCTTTATTTTTCTTAAGAATACTTGTTTTATTAACATCACTAATTTAAAAAAATGTACAAAAAAAAGACTTAAAAAATTGATTCTTTCATATTTTTATCAAATAAAAAACTTCAAATTAACTTTTCCTTTGGTTTTTGGGGCATGGACTCTTTTTTTTTTTCCTCCAAACATTAACTCTAGTTGCTCATATTGTTTATCAATTTATTCTACTTGGAGAGAGGGTAATGGGGACCATTTACCAAGCAATCTAAATAATGCTTTGGGTTATGGAACATCTTATTAAATTTGGTTGAGACGAGTGCTCGTGGGTTTTTGGAGAATGGGACATCTTAGAAGTATGTTGGTCTTCAAAGATTTCATTGGAGTGTAAATAATGTATTGGGGATAGGTAAAGTAGGTATTCTCCAAGAAATTGAACATCAATGTGGGTACCCATTTCATGTCACAACCCAAGCCACCTTATATTAAAAATAATGGGGTCCCCAATATAGTGAATTATAAGCTAGTCTTGCATTATTTTGAACCACTCCTAAAATTACAAAATTAATCTCACATCTTAAGTTAATAGTGAATCATACTACCTACCTTGTTTCAATCATTCCATTAACTAAGGTACTACTGTTTTGTTCTTGTGTTCTTCAATTAAAAGCCAATGAGACAATAAAAACTCATCTTTTGTTTTCACTCTTTCATCAAAAGTACACTAGCACTAGAAGGAGACGCAAAATATTAGCGGTATTTTTTTTATTAATAGCAGTTTTAAACCGTCGCAAAATCAAAAGTCGACATCTCACTTAACCATTATGGTTATAGGCGCGGAGATTAAATTTGGCGACGATTTTCAGCAACTGTTAATATAATTTACCGTAGATTAGATACTGATTTTTTTTGTGACTACACTAGATACTGATTTAAAGATTATAAATTCTCAAGATATATTATTCTGATCTTTTCCTCTATTTTAAAGCCAACTTATTAATAGAAAGACAATAAAAAAAAAAAACCACAAAACTATACATTTTAAATAAAATGCATCTTATATAATCACTGCTCGCTTCTTTATTATTTTCTCAAATTTATTCATTTAAAATTGATTATATATGAAATTTATATAGAGGTGAGCTAATAGATTTTGAATTTATTAATTACGGAATATGTACATATATAGAAAAAGAAATAAATTTCATTTGATTGTGCATTTTGTCATTATATCCGCCCAAATTTAATTCTGAAGAAACCACACCCACTTGTGGCTCAATATAATAGCCAAGCATGAAGCATGGTGCACAATTAACAGTGTAATCCACATCTTAATCAATAGCACTTAAAATTAAATGACTTATTTTCAAGAAATATTTGTTACGTATACTCATCATATTTGTTACTATCTAATTTCTTTTTATGCAATCTATAAGGCCTATGCTTAAACATTTTTTATTAAATAAAGAGTGCTATACTTCCTATTAATTTAAAAGAATCTTAAATTTTTATTTAGAGTGTTTTGTTTTTTATTTTTTATTTTTCTACTTTTAATATTAAATAAATTTTTAAAAAATATTTTACTCCATCCTTACTTTTTGAGGAGTGCATTAGCATTTGTCATTAAAGATTATAAATAAATTTTACAAAAAAATTAAAAAATAATAAAAAATTAGCTTAAATTAAAGTAGTCTAAAATTATCTTATTTTATATTTCTTAAATATTATTGGAGTAACTAAATCATACTGGATATAATAAATGTATAATTATAGATGTTACATGCATAAAATTATGAATATTATAAAAAATAAAATAATTTTAAATTATTATTTTTTTAACATTATCGTAAATTTTATTAGAAATACTATTGGAATAATTAAATTATATTAAATATAATAAATATATAATTATAAATATTATACGTATAAAATTATGAATATTATGTAAAATAAAATATCTTTGGATTAATATTTTCATAATATTACCGTAAATTTTATTAGAACATGCACACATTGTATATATCTATATATACAAGTATTATTTGTAAAGGTTGCTATTTTCAAGTTTCGATTATGCTACGTATATACTAAAATTAGTTATTAGTATAAAATATTTATTAAAATATAAATACACATTGAAAATAAATTAAATTACACATGTATTTATACATAAATATATCGATAATTAATTTTAGTGTACGAATAATATTTTTACACTACTTCTGGTCCCTACAATAAGAAGTGAAACAAAACTAGGGTTATTGGTATCTCCAAAGATGAGTCTGGGGTCGTGTATTTAAGAGCCTGAGATTTTCACACTCAACCTAAATCTCAAGAAAGCATCCATTATGGAGTGCCAAACAAAAACAAGTAATGAGAATCCAAAAGTTGCTGAGTTAAAAGGAGTAGTGAAGGATATAGGATCTGGTTGTGGCCAAGCCCTTGTTTCTTCATATTTGGTAAATGTTGCGTTTCCTCAAATAAGAGAATAATCTTCCTATATTCCTTATGGTAATAATCAACGAGAATAAGTAAAAGGACCATAGTCTATTAAATTATCATGTAGTAATTGGAATTGCATTATACTTTTTAGCTATGGTATATATATATATATATATATATATATATATATATATATATATATATATATCGGTTTTGTTAGCATGTAGATAATGACTTTCGTAAACAATGTTAACAATAGACTTTAAAATTAGTTCAATAAAATAAAAAAATAAAAAAGGGAGGTTACTGTATGTATAACTGCATTGTTTGTTAAATTTATTGTCTCCTTATATTTTTTCTATATATATATAGTCTTTTCTTTATTATTCTGTTTTTTATTTTCCTCCAAAATTTTGAGATCATCCAAGTGAGAGAGATATATACATAAATAGTAAATAAAGCAGTTTGTTCTAAAAGCATGAAACGTAGTGGCAAATGATAGTTATTTGGGTTGTTATTTAAGTGTCATGGCCAACTCTATATATTCTAAAGTGAATTCTAGATTTACACCTAGTTGTCTAAAAAGGTATTTTACTTAAGAATTGGGATAAAAAATTAATATTATTCTGTGAGGATTTTTCTTGAGATAGAAACTATATTCCAATGTTTAAATTAGTATAAATCCAAAAAGTATAAATTAAAGTTGAAATATTAGTTCTTCACATAGAAATTATGTATACTTCTTACTCATAGCATCGAATAAGGGAGAAAATTCTGACATATTTAAGAAACTCAACTATTTATAAATTATAATAGACTTTGTCGATTGTTTTCTAATAAATATTCCAATTGGGTTATAAATTGTCATAAATAATATAAATTGATCAAATAAATTCTTTTTAATACCATTTTAAATTCATCAAAAGGATAAAAACTATATAAAGGGTAGTAGAGTCTTTTTCAATAGTTTTCTTATTAAACTAAGTGCTAGTTAGAGATATTTTAAGAGAGAGGTTATAACTAATATAAAAATCCTCTCCATCACTCAGTAATACACAATGAAAGAATAAACAAAATTACTTCTCATCTTTTTTGGTCTATCTCTCTTAATTTCTCTTTTTAATAGTAAAACTTTGTTGAGAAAATTGATGTTTAATAAGAATTTGTCTAACATTAAAAGCACTAAAAATAATTTTTTTATAATTTATATGATTAAATAGGTAATATAAAAAATATTTTAAGCAGTAAATACATTAGTAAAAATTAAATAATTAAACATTAGAATTTTATTATCAAAAAATCTAGTGAAATATTTTACTATCAAAATAATGGGTACACAATCAGTCTTTCTAGTAGCATTAGGGCATCTCAACAATAAAAAAATATATAATTAAAACTGATGGAATTAACATAAACCTTCCACAAAGTGGGTATCTCAAATCGAATAAAAGAAAAGACAACACAATTAGTAAGTTATATCATAATGTTCATTTCAACATCAGAAATAACATACTAAAATTTCGTTAAAAAATAGAGCAAATTTACCATTCAATCGGATCAAAATATCATGCATTTTTTCTCCAATTTTACTTCTTTTCTTCGTCAATTTTACCTCTCTCATTCTCTGTTTTCTTTCTTTTTGAATGGATGCACACTCTCTCTCTCTCATAAGCCAATTTTTTTCTTTTATTTATTTATTTATTTTTGTTTCTAACTTGTGGGCTCACCTAGTTGGGGACCCACCAACAAATCTCCTCCTTACTAATTTAAGTAAGGATAAACTACTCCATCAAACCCGTATTCTTTTTGCAGGAATCAAACTTCATTGTAGGTAAACTCATAGCCATCATATTTGAACCATTATTATTAGTATGGACTTTCTCAAAGGCATATGACTTCATCTCAAGCGCTTGACGTCAATGATACCTCACCTCTATGTACTTCGATGTGGAATGAAGGATTCTTACTGAGATGAATAGCACTTTGACTGTCACAAAATAACACAAATGTCTCTTGATTGATACATAACTCTTGTAGAAATTTCTTCATCCACAAGAGTTTCTTAGAAACTTCAACAACAGCAATGTATTCTGCCTCTGTAGTAGAATAAACAACACATTTCTAAAATCAGGATTGCCACGAGACAACTCTCCCAATAAATGTTATCATATAACCAGAAGTAGGGTTAAGTACTATTTTCGTCCCTAAGGTCTGGGGTGAAAATCAAATTCGTCCCTGACCTTTTTTTGTTATTAAAATTATCCTTAACGTTACAAAACATTATAAAATCATCCTTTTGTTCATAAACAAAATTTTTTTAGACAATTTTACCCTTTAAATAAAAATAAAAAATATTAAAAAAATCACCCCACCCCACCCCTTATTACTACCTAAAAAAGAAAACAAAAAAAACAAAGCAAAAGACAAACGAAAGAAGAGAGAAATAGAGGGGAAGAAGAAAAAAATGAAAGGAAGAAAAGGGAGGTGACGGCGGGGAAGAGTGCGGCCGCCGCGGTTACTGTTGCCATTGTGTCGTGACTAGAGAGAGAGACAAAACAAGGAGATGAGAGAGAGAATGAGAGAAGAGAGGAACAAAGGGAGAAGAAAGGAAAGGAAGAAGGAGGAGGTGACGGCAGGGAAGAGTGACGGTGGGGAGCTATTCTGTCGGCATCGGGATCCATCACCGTCGTCGAGCTTTTGGTGGTGAGGGGCTCTGCTTTTCCTCCTCGCTCGATATGTTCTCTCCTCAGTCACAGCTTCGACAGTGACGGCGATGGCAGTAGCTTCCGTGCCGTCGCTTCTTCCTCCTCTTTCCTTCAATCGCGACGGTGACGGACGGCAGCAACACTACCCCTCTATTGCATGCTCCAAGAAAGGTTTTGAGACTTTAGATACTATATGTCTTGCCTTTTATTGAATTGAATCATCAATATTAGCTAATCAATATAGCATATATTTCAAATTGTCTTTTTTATTAAGTTTTTGGTTTTCATTTACAGTTTGATGTAATCATGTTGTTTCATTTAGGTTTTTTTTTTCAATTGGAGAATTTAAGTCGTGCAAAGAATCCTTATAAATCTGTTGCTGCTCTAAACTGCATCATTTTAGGTTGTGCAAATATATGGAACCTTGATCGTGTCTACCAGACTTTTGACGCAATTGGATCTGATTTTGGGTCGACCCCTAATATTCATTCATATAATGGGCTAATTTATGCCTTTGGGAAGCTCAAGAAGGTGATGACTGTTCCATCACACAAATATTTTTTTTTCATTTTAAAATTGAGTTGCTGTTGCTATTGTTGGTGTTGTGATGGGTTTAGGATTAATTGATGGATGAAGAATGGTGTGGTGGTGGTAGTAGTGATGACTGATGATGCAGGGAATAATAGTGATAATAGGGGAGGATTTTTTTATTTTTGTTTAAGGAAAAAATTGTCCGAAAAATTTTATTTGTTGACAAAATGACGATTTTATAACGTTTTGTAATGTTGGGAATGATTTTAATAACAAAAAAAGTCGGGGACAAATTTGATTTTCACCCCATATCTTAGGGACAAAAACAGTACTTAACCCCTTTCTTGAATTAAGATCCTCAACTATATTTGCATCTGTGAAATCATCCAACACAGATTGGTCACTCCCAAAACATAAACAAACTCTAGAAGTACCATTAAGGTATCTGAAAATCCACTTCACTACTTGCGAGTGTTCTTTGCCAAGATTAGAGAGAAATCGACTAACAAGTCCAACGGCATGAGCAATATCAAGCCTAGTGCAAACAATAGCATACATCAAACTGACAACTACAGATGCATATGGAATATTCTTCTTTTATGCTTTCTCTTTCTCACTTGTAGGACATTGCTGCGAACTCAGCTTGAAATGACTAGAAAGTGAAGTACTAACAGGTTTGGAATTACTCATGTTAAACCTCTCTAAAACTTTCTCAATATACTTCTTCTACGACAACCATATTTTTCCATTCTTCCTGTCACGAGTGATACTCATGCCAAGGATTTCCTTTGCAGGACCCAAATCCTTCATAGCAAAGGATCTGTTCAAGTCTTTCTTAAGACTTTCAATCTTCTTAGTGTCATGACCAACAATCAACATGTCATCAACATAAAGCAAGAGAATTATAAAATCATCATCAGAGAATTTCTTGACATACACACAATGATCAGAAGAAGTCTTACTATACCCATGAGCTTCCATGAAGGAATCAAACTCCGTGTACCACTGGTTTGGTACTTGCTTCAGTCTATATAAGCTCTTCTTCAACTTGCATACAAGGTGCTCTTTTCCTTCTACCTTGAAACTCTCTGGTTGCTCCATATAAATTTCTTTATCTATGTCACCGTGAAGGAATGTAGTCTTCACATCAAGCTACTCAACCTCTAAATTCAAGTTAGCCGTCAATCCAAGGACAACTCGAATAAAGAAAATCTTCATAACTAAAGAAAAAATCTCCTCAAAATCAATACCCTTCTTTTGCTCAAAGTCTTTCAACCAACCGAGGTTTGTACCTTGGCTGTGAGACATTTTCATTCGTTTTTAATTTGAACACCCATTTACTTTTGAATATTTTTTTACCATTCGGCAGCATCACCAATTCCAATGTATGATTCTCATGTAAGGATTACATTTCTTTTTGCATGGTCTTAAACCAATATTCTTTATACTTATCAGACATAGCTTTCTGGTAGCTCGCTGGCTCTCCAGTCTGAGTGTTCATCACATGCTCATGAAGAGAGTATTTCTGAGAAGAATGACGCTCTCTAGTAGATTTTCTCAATTCAAGCTCACTTGGTGGTTTAAGTGAAACTTCAACATCTGGTGAAACTTCTGCATCTAGCACCTCAAATTGAGGTATAGGTTTATCATGCAAATCATCATCATCATTATCCATAATGTTCCTTCTAGCAAAATACCTTGCTTAAGTAATGGTATTTTCACTAATAAGAACATTACATAACCTTTCTTATTATTAGCTACTTAATATCGCATTCCATTTTGTGAAAATGCCAGAAAATTTTTGTTCAAATAAAATCTTTCATCAAAGATCTTCAAATAATAATAGTCACAAAATTATTAATAATAGTAAATGTTATTCAAGTAATTTCAAATAAAACTTAGATACAGCACTTATCCCTCTAAATAAAATAAAATCTTAAGCGACAAGTGCGAGGAGACTCTATAAAAGCACTTAACCATAAACAAACTCCACTATGCATCCGCGAATCTATACTAAGTCTTCAAAACCTGTATTACTGAAAAGATGAAAATTTTTGAGGTGAAAACTAACAACTCGTTCTCATTAGAGGATGAGAATGCCATAAAAGTAAAGAATAAAAATAAATAATCATCTTATAACTAAAAAATGATTATCCAATGAAACTCTTAAAATTCCTCTGAGTCATACTTTAAACAATTTAGTTATTTTTTTTAAATTACATTATTTGATCAATTTTCAGTTACATTAATTAATGCTCAGTTATATCAGTTCTCAATCACCTCAGTTAACAGTCACATTTATAAAATAATAAACACAGGAAAGGTACATAATACAAATGTACAAACAATTCACAAAAGTCAAATAGTAGAAAATTTCACGAATAACCTAACACGGTAATAGAAGGCACACCCAAGCAATTCATACAAATTATTCCTATACAAACCATGAACTCACATGTCGGTTCGTTGCCCATTACCCGACAGTGGTCCTGAGATAGGCGATACGTATCACCGTCCTCATGGAAAATCTTTCTTCCGGTCTCAAGTGGGCGTTACATATCGTCGTTCCTATTGAGCCTTATCCTTTGAATCTCAAGTGAGTGTTTCCATTGAGTCGCATGCACAATATCTCAAGTAAGTATTATGTTTTTTCTTTCTCATGAGATTGTGCTAAAATTAAATTCTTTAATTCAAATCGTTCAATATTTTTCAGTCTTTTCTTCAATCTTTATTCTTTATTCCTCATACCTCAATCCTTAATTCCTTAATCCTTAAACCTTAATTTCTTAAACCTTAAACGTTAATTCTTTAAACTTTAATCCTTAAACCCTTCTTGACCTTTTCTTTAACATTTTTCCTAAACTTTTTTTCTTAACCTTTTTCTTTAGCCTTTTTTTTTCTAACTTTATCTTTTTGTTACTTATATCTTTAACTTTTTTCTTTAATTTGTATGTCTATTTAATATTTACATAATTATTTTTTTATTCCTAAACCTTCACATAATTATTTTTTTAGCCTCATAAAATTATTTAAACTTTTCCTTATTCTTCTTAAACCTTCTTTAGTTCAAATTTTAATCTTTAATAAAAATAAAATATTCACTTTATTTTTATTACTTTAAAAAATTTAATTCAAACTATTTTAAAATACCGTAAGCATTTATTTATAGCTATCGAATATCCAATTTATTAATCATTCATTCTAAATACAATGTACACAATTCAAATTAGCTAAATTCTATATGTTTATAAAATTTTAGACATAATCTCCCCTAAAAATAAGACTTAACCACCCTCAATGGTTCTCTCATTCTCAACCATTTACTAATCATTTCTCAACTAATTCCACATAATAAATCAAAATCAGAATTTTTAATCAAATTATTACAGTAATTATCCAATCAACTACCATACATAATTATACTCAAATCAATCATAATTTTAGTCACAAATCGAAATCAAACTCTTCAATTAATCTTTCTAAATCATTATAAAATATTTGCAATTATTCAATAGATTTTATAGGCATTCTTAAATCAAAATCCTTAATTTTAAAACAAAACCCTCTCCCTCGATTATCTGAATTCACATAGATTAATCGTGACAACTCTTTTTCCTTTTAATTCATGGTAACAGCAATAATTCTAACGCAATTAGAATGGCAGCGGCAACAACCGAAATAGCAACAGCGTCAATCCCACAGCAATAATGATGGTTGCAGCATAATAGAGAATTCAAATTGGATAGGAATTAAAAGCAAATGCAGCCCTGGAAATTCAAGACAAGGCATATACCAGAATTAATTTAGAACAAGCTTGACAATGAGAATAAAACGTGTAAATGAACCCAAATCAAAGAAAATGTCATACCAGAACTATTAGCAACAGCTCTAGTGTTGGCTCCCAGTGGCAGAGGTACGGCGATGGCAGCAGTTATGAAAAATAGAACGATGGAGCAGCAAAGAACAAAAATCAAAGACCAGGACATTTGTCCTAGCGGCAGTAGCAACATTCAGATCGGTTAAGGCGGCAGAGACACCAACAAAAACAGAATAGCAGAATAAATTCAAGAAAGGAAGAAACAAAAACCAAAATAGTGTCGAGGTGGTGTTACTGGTGAATATGGACTGGTTTCAGCGACGGTCGTGACTGGCGACGGCGTACTCAACGGTGACGGGGCACAATGGCGGCGAGAGATCCCTCCTGTGGCGGCAACTACAACCCCCCCCCCTTTTCTACTTCTATGTCATGCTCTGTCTCATCGCTTTTTTTCCTCTCACGTGGAGTGGAAGCAGCGACGGCCAGGGTTCGACGGTGGTGACTCCCTCAATGGTGACAGCTATAGAAGCTCAGCAACGGTGTTGGCAGCGGGACGGCTCTCTCTCTCTCTCTCTCATTAGGACTTTTATTTGGGGATATAGGGTTAGAGTTAGAATAATCATTTTAAACCAAATATAATCCAAAAAAATACTTTAAATATTTATTTATCAATTTATAAATTATTTTTAAATAATAACTAATTTAAAATTAGAAATAAATCAATAATTTTTTTAGTTTATAAAGATTAACTAAATTTCAATTATTTAAATTAAATTAACAAATCCTCACTTATTTTTTAATTACCAAAATTTTAGTTTCAATGATATAAAATATATTCAATTATAATAAAAATTTTAATTAATTTAAACTCTAATTATTATAAAAATAATATATTACTCTTGATTATTTTTAAATTAGAAGTATCATAAAGTGTTATTTAATTACTTTTAGTAAAATAGTTTTTTTTAAAATAAAATTTTTAACAAATATAATAAATTATAAATAATTCATTATTTAATTTTCAAATATTCGAGATGTTACATACATTTTTTCCATCAACAGGAGGTCTAGTTGAAGAATTTGGTTCATCATCAGCAAAACGGCTAACAGTTATTATTCGCTTATCTATCTTCTCAAGATGTTCAATAGTTTGGTCTTCAAAAAAAGTCACATCTCGCCTTCTAATTATTTTCTTGCTCACTAGAACCTATAATCTATAATCAAAGTTTTTGTGACCATAACCCATGAAGGTACACTACTGTTCTGACTTTCTATCAAGTTTGGATATTTTATCTCTTAAAATGTGAACGAAAGTTCTATAGTCGAACACTTCCAAGTGACTATAAGAAATATTTTTTTCTCTAAACTTTTTCGAACATCACCATTTACTAAAACTAAAAAAAAATTAATTAAATATACTGTATTTGTTATTATTTCACTTCAAACAAATTTAGACAACTTTATATGAGAAAATGAAAAAGTATACACTTGATACCAGAATTTCGGGCTTTTATTGCTATTTTTTCATAATTAATATGGATCCATGATTTGCTACATGAAATAAAATATCTATGCACAATTTCTCCTACTATATTCTACAATAATAGGTCTGTAATGTTGCTGGCTTACAATTCAATTCTACATCAAAGAACTAAGTATTTCTAATTAAATCTCTACTTCGTAAGAGAATGAGTGATTAAATAATGGAAAAGTATATGAAACCAAGAGGTGATCAACCAAAAAGTAAATAATTTAATTAATTTATAATTATATTTAATTAATTTTATTTATTTTTAATTTATAATATTTGTTATTAATTGTTTCTCATCCCAAATTAATATTTTGAATGATACATTGGAGAATTAGAGGCGGAATCACGGAATTCTGCTTTCAACAATTTCGATTCTTAGTATATAAAAAAATTTATAAAATATATAAAAGAACATCTATTTAGTATGCAAAAAAAATATTCTAATATCTAATATAAACACCATTTACATAGAAATTTTGAATTCACCCAAAAATATTTGACTAATTTTTAATTGGTATCCTATTAGTTCTTAGCATTGTTGTTAAATAATTAGTTGTTGTGACAAACATTCTTTTCACTAAGCAAATTGTTGACATACTTATAAAATCCTTGTTAGCACCAACCTTCCAAAATTTCAAGAGGAAATTTAAGTTGGCAATCAAACCATCATGAATTTATGGGAAGATATAAAAGATAGTAAAATCTTTCTTAATTTTTTTTTATTAAACTAAGTTTTAATTAAGTTTTAGAATTTAGGATATATTTGTAATATCTTCTCTTTATTTTCCTTCCTAGATTAAAAATAATAAGTTAAATAAATTTGCGTTATAGAAGATATGTTGGGCAACGGCCATGCTTACGTGGGTCCAAACATTGACCGAAAGTAAACACGTTGGAAGGGGGTGGATTATTTGCCTTTCCAAATCTCTCATTCATTCCCATCATGATTTTTACATAGAAAGTCTCTCTCTATAGAAGAATATTTCATTCTCTTCTTAATGCTCTTCTTAGATGGACACAACTGGATGGTCCACATCCTCTAACAAATGAAAATGATACACAAGGGAATGATTGTTTTCTTACATCCCACAAAAAAAAATTGCAATAAATTGACTGAAAAATTTTAAAAAAGAGACCAAATTACTATTTTTGGTATCAAATAATAAGCACTTTAAAATTTATAAAATTTGAACAATATTTATAATATTATAGTTGTATAAATGATTTAATTTTATCCAATATCTAAATATTATCTTAAATAATTTTCTTTTAAATTTATATGCATAATTATAACTGAACACATATAATTATGAAAGAATCAAAGACATTATTATTAATTAATGGGGTTAATTGTGTGATGTGGTGGTGATGAAGGTGTGAGGAGGCTATTGCTTGCTAAGTCCATATCTTGACAGGTTTACTTACTGTATTAATTCTCAATTTAATTTTGGGGTTTCAAGGGGACCACTCAATTCTCTTAATTCTTTGTTGGTATTAAATTATGATAAGGGAATTTTCTTTAATTGCTCACTTTAGGTTTAGGATGACTTTAAAGAGGTGTACCAATGCAAACCAAAATTAAAAATGTGCTATTGGCCTATTGCTTTATATGTATATATTTATTGTACGTGTATCCCTTTCATAATCTATAGCTAGCTAGCTAGGCTTTAAAGTGCCATGCCCCAATATAATGTGGCCACTCATTAATTGTCAATTGAATTTGTGGTACCAATTTTTCCTTCTTTTTCTACTTTTTTTTTTCCCTTGGGCTTTCTGTATACAAGGAAAATTTCAGCTTTATTTAGGAGAATTAAGGATACTGATAAATTAATTAATTTAGATTGGTTCAGTGATTATTTTATTTATCTATTTAAATAATTATTAAGAATTTAAGTCTTATTTTGTGTATATATTAAATTATTGACGGATATATTTTTAAATAAAATTTAGATTCATAATAAATTAATTTTTGACCTATTAAATTAAAAATATATTTTTTATTTTTAATATTAGAGAAGAAGGTGTGTTTTGTTATGTCATGGAGACTAAGGATGTATCACAAAATTGTAAAAGAGAAGTAAAAAAAATTAACCTTTTAGATGAGTATGAAAAACTATGTCATTTAAACTATAGCTTGTTGGTATCGAAGGATCAAATTTAAAAAAAAATTCTGAAAATCATATTTTACAAATCTGAGAGTGAAATTTGTGTTTATAATTTTTTTTTTAAAATCACAAATCTAAGGTCAGATTTGTATATTTGTCAAATTTTATTATCAAATTAGACTCTTTAATTTTTTATCTCCACGTTAAAAAAAAAAAACTCATCATATCCACACAAATGAATAACATAATATATTTCTCCATTTAAAAAAAAATTAGCCTTGGAAATACTGTGATAAGTTAACATGAATTACCATATGCATGATGATGGTGGTGTTAATGTGTGGAAATGAAATTCAGTCATATAGCAATTGAAATGAAAATCTGTGCAATGATTGTAATAATTTCATTCTATTGATACAATTTTTTGAAGGATTGACATTCAATAAGAGCTTCACACACCCTAATTTTTCACTACCGAATAATCATCACCACCACCAATATATATAGTTCTTTTGAATAAATTTTACTGAATTAACGAGTTACCATTTAAATGATATAGTCTTTTTATTCTCGTCTAGAGATTTTGAATTCAAATTTCACTCTTACTCTAAAAAAAATGAATTCTACTGAGATGACACAATGTGAGAACAATGTGTTGTATAAATATTGTGCTTGTTAGAGATAGTGAGTGCTAATGTATAAATTATAGTACACATATGAATAGACTAATAATTATTGACTGACAAAAATATTTTAAAAATAAATTATGAATTTTTATGGTGTAAAAGTAATTATAAAAAAGTT
The DNA here is from genome assembly GCF_014773155.1 of Arachis stenosperma. Lineage (NCBI taxonomy): Eukaryota > Viridiplantae > Streptophyta > Magnoliopsida > Fabales > Fabaceae > Arachis > Arachis stenosperma. The sequence continues at coordinate 14,425,282 of NC_080384.1, forward strand.
TTCAAACAAATTATTATAATAAATAATAAATAATAAATAATTTGTAATGTATGAGAATAAAAGTTATAATTAAAATATCTCAATTTAATATTAATTTAAACTTAAATTAATAATATTTACATTATTAAAATACATATAAAAAATTGTATTTTTATTTTATAATTTAGTAATATAATAAATATGAAATATAAATACTTGTATATACGATAACATTGAATTTAAAAAAACAACATTTATTTATTGAATTTTGGAAATAGAATTAATAAGTAGTTTATTGTTTAAGATTTTATTTGCATTGCATCATCCTTGGACTTTATAAGAATTTTATACTAAAAAGGAAAAAAAAACTCATTAGAACAAAAATAAAACATTAAATATCCCAAATTATTATTAGAACACTTTTGACGTGTCGTAAATATAATACTAAATAGTAAATACACTAACTTTTTAACTTTGAAGTAATAAAAATAATAAATAAAGTATTGTTTTCGATCCACGAGAAATTATTAAATATTGAAGTTACTTTTTCAACTATTATTTAAATTGACAGAATTTAATTTAGTTGCCAATTTTATTGTGTGCTATAAAATTCAATAAAATATAAATAGTAATAAAAATAATTATAAAAAAAACTTTTTGTATGTACTAAATTACAATTGTTAAGACATTTGATTTCATCACATTACAGATGTTGAATTTAATGCTATCCAATTTATTTGTTGTAAATTTAAATTGGTCAAGTTTTTTAATATAGTTTTTAGTCTTTTTTAAGATTAAAAACTCTTTTAAACTCACATAAATGTATTAATCTCTTAGCTACAACTCATGTGAGTAAAAAATGATATTTTTGTAAAATTTGATTAATAACTATATAAATTGCATTTGTCTATCTTTAGTTTTTGCTCAATTTATAATATTTATAATTAGTAATTTTATTTACAATTTTTTTTCTAAGAGAAAGTATAAGGAGTCAATGGCCTAAGCGTACAATGTGTACAATGGAGGTTTAGAAAGTATTAGAGATATGATCATTAGTGTTACATTGTCCTATCAGATTATGTTTTTGGGATGAGTGGTTTCATGACGTGGTATTAGAGTTCTAGATCCGAAAGATCAAGAGTTCAAACCTTGGCCCTAACAATAACCTTTTTCTAAATACATTGTAAATTAATATATCATTTATATAGTGATCAAACATCTAAAAGAATTAAAATCGATTATAAACACATATGATTCATAACATAAATAATTAAATAACATTCTTTCATAACATATCAATTCACATAACTATATCAATATTCTAGCCAATAAATTTAGTTTATAATAAAATAAAATGAAATAGAAATTATGATTGAAATTAAGAGAAAGAAATACATTATTATTATTATTGTAGTTAACGAAAATTTGGCTCTAAATTGCTATAATAATACTTCTATTGCTTTGAGAAATTCTAAATTAACTTTTTAACGTTCTTTGTTTTTTCTTTGGTGCCTCTCTTCTCCCTATTTTTTTTCTTTTTTTTTTTTGTGTGTGTGACGCTTATTCTAAAATAAGTAGAACACGATTATGAAGCTCCATCCTTACTTTGCTTGATTGTTATTCTTTCTATTGTTAATAAAAAAATATTTTAAAGATAAATTGATTGAAAGAATGATAAGATTGTCATGGAGGATGAGTTGATAGATCGAGCATGAGGGGGGAATGAATTGTCATTAGTGTCACTGTTTTTTAGTGTCTTTTTTTATTATTATACCTAAACACAAGGAAAAAAATTGATGAAATAAAAATCACATTAAATAAAAATAAAATAAAAAACAAATGTTTTATTAAAAATTCTTTAAAATTAAAATAATTATTTATTATAAACATGATCAAAATTAATTCTTATCGAAAAAATATCAACTTTAGATATAACCTAATGTTCATGTGTTAACGGTATTCATATCTTTTATTTCATTAACCTTTTCTATTTTCATAATTAATACACCGCAAAACTTTCTTCATATTAAAATGAATATTTCACAGAATTATTTTATCATTACATTTAATTAATTAAAAAAATATATTTATTTCACATAATAAAATATTTTTTAAAAATACTTTCAAAAAGAAAAATATTACTTTCACTTTAATCTGCACCGTTTATACTTTTTAAATTAAATTTTAATGGCTAAAATGACTGAAATTTCATATTTCAATCAAATGGACTGACAGAATTTTAAATAACACTGTTTTAGAAAATAAAAAAATTAAAATTTAAAAAAATCTGACCAATTTATTTGGTTTGTTGGTTAATTATTGGTTCGGACAATTTTTTTTATTAATTTTTTGTAGAATAACTTTAAAAATTAATTAAATTAATCAAATGATCAATTTTTGATTAATCTAATTAAACTGACTGGTCCGATTCGATTTTTAAAACCTTCGTCATACCAGAATTGCTTCCATTAATGTATAGGGTAGTAAGATCACATGGCAAATGCAACAGGAAAAAGCAAAGGGCAAGTTGTTGATTTGATAAACATGCATGATTTAATTTTGCATATATAATTCGGTGCGCATTGCTCATATAAGTTAAGTTGGGAAAAATATTTCATCAGCCATAATCATAATCATAACTCTTCACTACTTTTGATTATTTGATTGAGAGCTTTTCATTATGACAACAATAATCGTACATACACGAAAAAAGTTTTAATATAACTCTCATTACTATTTTTCTTTTCTTTTTCTTCTTTTCTATCTTTTCATATGTGAATAACATGATGGTGATGCACAACTTCCTGTATGTATTATGTGAGTTATAGATAATAAGAATAAAATAACGTAAAAGATGAAGAGGAGGTTTTTTTTTTTTTTAAGCTACAATTTTTTATTTCTTTAAACAAAATTACTTAAAAATTGACGCTATAACATAATAAATAATAAAATATTTTTATATGAGATATTCAAATATCAAATTACTGTTATTTTTTCAAAAAATCTTTTTTTTTTTAAAAAAAAATCACGTCCATAAAATATAATTAACATTAATATTTGGATATGTGCACTTATCATTTTAGTTTAAGATTCATTAATTGTATGTAGAGATTTAAGATATGTACTAGGTAGATTTTTTTTATTATTATTAGTGAAAAATCACATTTTTTGGCTAAAGAAAAAACTTTTAAATAGTTGTTTATAATTTTACAAAATTTTTTTTTGGAATATAAAAGAAATGTCTCCTTCATATAAATTGAAAAAAAAAAGATATCACGGTTTAAAAAATTTTAATTAAATTAATAAGTATTAATAAAAAAGATTTAGCTAACTTGTATCTTAAAAATACATATTAAAAATATAATACTTGATAAGTATGCTTAAGTTGAGTAACTGTATTTAGTTGAGCCAACTAGAATGTAACTAACTAAGTTCTGTTTCAGTTCATTTAGCTCTACGTTTCAAACGGCTAGTTAGTTTTGCAATAGTTGGTTAAGCTATTAAGTTACTGTTAAGAGTTAGCTAGTGTTTTAGTTAGTACTGGAACCAAAGTTACTGTTAAGGTACTCTAAGTTATAAGTAGCAATCCTCACAGCTACAAGACTGATCTTTTGCTCACTATACACATTTTTTAGATTCATATTTTTCACTCTGTTCTTCTCTCTCTCAATTCTTGAAATCCTTCAACCTAGGTTCTTGATACCTTTCATGGTATCAGAGCCAAAGGTACCACTGCTTTTGTAGAAAGTGTAAGAAAGAAGATCTAGTTCAATTGAAGCTCAACCACAATGGTGCAAGGATTCACAGCAACACCAATCTCAATGAAGTTGGATGAAGATAACTATCTACAATGGAAAGATCATATAGAATCAACAATTGAAGGAAATGATTTGTTGAATCACATCACAGGAGAAGAAATCTCCTTGCAGTTTCTAGTGACCGAGAATGGTGGAACTAGTACAGTAAACCCTGAGTTTCAGAAATGGAAGAGACAAGATGCACTCCTCAAGTCGTGGTTGTTAGCTTCAATAAGTAAACCATTCACAACAAGAATGGTTGGATGCACTTATGCATGTCAAGTGTGAAAGAGGTTAGAAGATCACTTCTCTTCTCAGATCCAAGCAAAAGTAATGCAGCTGAAGAATCAACTAAGTACAATTCAGATTAGTGCTTCTGTTACTGATTATGTGTTGTCCATAAAAGGAACCATAGATGCTCTGGCTTCAGTAGGAGAGACGATAAAAGAAAGTGACCATGTGAATGTAATCTTGGATGGCTTGACTGAAGAATACTCCTCCTTGATAACCTCTGTCCTAACCACAGCAAGATACCAAGGTATAACAGTAGGAGAGTTAGAGGCTTTACTTTTAGCACATGAAAGCATGCTAGCAAGATTTCAAAAACCAGAAGCCTTTGTTCAGGCTAACCTAGCTCAGCACTTCTAATCCGGGTACAATCAGCAATCAAGAGGTGGATTTAGAGGTGACTTTCGAGGCAGAGGTGGCCGGTCGTATAGAGGAGGCAGAGGCTCATATACAGGTGGTAGGATGATACAAGAACCACATAGTGGAGGCAGAACAACACAAGCACAGTCCTCCTTTGGTTATGGAAGGGGGCAGTATGGAAGAGGAAACTACAATGATTCAAGAAACTATGGGGATTCAAGAAGATACAATCAAGAAAGAAGCAATAGTCAATTTGACAAGCCACAATTTTAAGTGTGTGACAAAATAGGTCACACAGCAAAAACGTGTTGGTATAGATACAGTGAGGATCAATACGATGCAGGATACAATGAAAGAGGATATAATAATAAGATATCTCAGCCCACAACCAATTATAGCAATGTACTGGCAACTCCAGCAACCATTCAGGATCCAAATTGGTACCCTGATTCAGGTGCTACGCATCACATGACACATGATGAACAGAATCTGATGGAAAAGGAGGAGTATGAAAGAGATGAGCAAGTTGTGATAGGCAACGGAACAGGTTTGCAAATCAATTTTGTTGGTAATTCGTGCTTTAAGTCTGATTTGAGCTCTAGGTTGTTCTCAATGAAAAAATTGTTATATGTACCTGAGATTACTAAGAACTTTATGAGTGTGCATAAATTCTGCTATGATAACAAAGTTTTCTTTGAATTTCATGTTAATAAGTGTTGCGTTAAATCTCAGGAAAACAAGGAAGTGGTCCTTCAAGGGAGTGTTGATAGGGGATTGTATAAGTTTGTCAAGTTCACCACTGCACACACACCAGCAGCCTATGTTTCTTCTCTTAAAAGCTTGAATAATCTCTTTCTTTGGCATGCTAGATTGGAACACCCAAGCAAAAGTGTCATGACAAAAGTATTCAATACTTGTAATCTTTCATTTACAGCTGATAAGTTAGAATGTCCAGCTTGTTGTATTGGTAAATTGCATCAATTACCCTTTCCTATTTCACAAACATTGTACACAAAACCATTAGAACTTGTATACACAGATATTTGGGCCTAGCACCCATATCTGACAATAATAGAAACTGGTATTTTGTGAATGTTATTGATACTTTTTCAAAGTTTACTTGGATATATCTTCTTAAATCTAGAGCTCAACTTAAATCAGTCTTTAATCACTGTCACCAAATGATTGAATTGCAACTAAACACAAAATTAAAGATGGTTCAAAGTGACAATGCAGCTAAATATGTTGGTTTGTCAAAGATATTGCAGGAAAGAGGAATTTGTCACAGGTTTTCTTGTCCACATGTACACCAGCAAAATGGCTCAACAGAAAAGAAACATAGGCATGTGGTTGAAATGGGACTAACATTGCTGGCTGGAGCTTCAATGCCTACAAAATTTTGGGGGGAAGCATTTACAATAGCAGCCAAGTTAATCAATATGTTACCTACACCAGTCTTACTAGGACAGTCACCTATGGAAAAACTGTTTGGAAAGAGACCTTCCTATGAGAACCTAAGAGTGTTTGGGTATCTATGTTTTCCTCATCTAAGACCCTTTAACAAGCACAAGTTAGACTTCAAATCATCACCGTGTACATTTGTTGGATATGGTACAACTCAGAAAGGGTACAATGTCTCACTCAACAAGGGAAGATCATTACCACTCCAAATGTAATTTTTGTTGAAGATAGATTCCCTTTTGAAGAAGCAGCTAAGCAAGACCAAAAACTAGATGATTCAAGCTCAACACCACAAATCTCATTGATGCCTAGAGTTCCTCGAGTCAACATTGACAATAGAGAGGAGCAGCAGCAAAAATTGACCAGTTCAAGGCAACAGCACCAGCAACAATTGAGCACTAATACACAACAGCAGAGGCAGCAAGCACAACCAAATTCAGCAATACAACAACAATTGAACATTAGTGCACAACAGCAACAAGCACAATAGTTAATTGATGCAAGGGCAGCAGCAGCAGCAACACTTGGCAAACTTAGCAGTGCAACAACTGGACAATATTAGTCCACAACAACAGCAATTACAAGAATTAATCAACCCAAGAAAGCAGCAGCAGCAATTAAGAAGCAGTCCTAAAACTAGACAGCAGCAGCAGCAATCAAGAAGCAGTCCTGAAACTAGACAACATCAGCAACAATCAAGCAATACAAGTGCACAACAGCAGCAAGCACAACAATTAATTGACCCAAGATAGCAGCAGCAACAATTAAGAAGCAGTCCTAAAACTAGACAACAGCAGCATCAATTAAGAAGCAGTCCTGAAGCTAGACAACAACAGCAACAATCAAGCAATACAAGTGCACAACAGCAGCAAGCACAACAATTAATTGACCCAAGACAGCAGCAGCAATTAAGAAGCAGCCTACAAGCAAATAAAAATAGCCAACAACATCAGAATGGTCTAATTTCAATCATGACCAAGATTCCTTTAATTCCACTACAACAACCAAGTTCAAACTCAACTCAACAGCACCAACAACCAATAGTAAGAGTTCAGCAGCAGCAACACAATCCAGTCTCAAGACACCTACAACAACAAATAGCACAAGCAAATGAAAATGGCTAGCAATATCAGAATGGTTCAATTTCAAGTCCAGAAACTCAGATGGTGGTTCCAAGAATTTTCTCAGTTCCTTTAATTAACACAAATAGACAACAACAGCAGCAGCAACAATTAGGAAATATTTTTGATGTTATCAGACAGCAACAACAAGTGCATAATTCAACAAGCAATACACAACAGCAGTAGCCACAACAATTAAGGAACAACTTATCAACCATTATACAGTAGTAGCATCAGCAATTAGACAACAACTCAGTAGTCAATATGCACCAGCCACAACAATCAAGCATGTCAGGAAGTAATACACAACAGTAGCAGCCACAACAATTAAAGAACATCTTATCAACCATTGTACAACAGCAGCATCAACAAAGAAACAACAATTCACAATAGCAAAAGCCACGACAGTCAAATACAACAGAAATTAATTCACAACAGCAGCAACACTACTATGAAAACACAATTAGACCTGAACCAACAATAGCTTCAGCAACACCCATTCCCGTCCCTATAAATGACATAGAAGTCGTCTTACCAGTTGATGAAGAAGCACCCTTAGCAGCAACAACAACGAACACACACTCTATGGTCACCAGGAGCAAAGCAGGAATTTTCAAACCTAGAGTGTTCCTAGCAAGTGTGAAGCCAAGAAATGTAAATCAAGCACTTCAATCCCCAGAATGGAAGGCAGCCATGGACTTAGAATATGAAGCCCTGATAAAGAACAAAACCTGGGAACTAGTAACACTCCCTCCAAACAGAGAAGAAATAGGAAGCAAATGGGTGTTCAGGATTAAGTATAACTCAGATGGTTCATTGCAGAAGTACAAGGCAAGGCTGGTAGCACAAGGTTACTCACAAAGACCAGGTTTTGACTTCACCGAGACGTACAGCCCAGTGGTTAAACCCACCTCAATCAGAATCTTGTTGTCAATTGCTCTGGCTAAGTCATGGACAATTAGGCAATTGGATGTAAATAATGCCTTCTTACATAGAGACTTGATGGAAGAAGTGTACATGAAACAGCCAAATGGATATGAAAAAGGTGATTCTTCTTTGGTCTATAGGTTAACCAAGGCTCTCTATGGATTGAAGCAAGCCCCTAGAGAGTGGTATCATAAGCTTGCCAATGGACTGACAGAAATTGAGTTTAAGTCAACAAAGTCAGATGTGTCAGTATTTCTAAGGGTGACAAATGGAGTAAAAACCTTTGTGTTGGTATATGTTGACGATATAATTATCACCGGAGAAGCTGAAGCTCATGTAAAAGAAGTAATTGAAAAGTTGAATGCAAAATTTGCACTCAAGGACAGGGCAATCTTCACTACTTTCTTGGAATTTAGGTGGCTAAGACAAGTGATGGAGGATTACTTCTCTCTCAACAGAAGTATATCAATAAAGTGTTGAAGAAAGCAAATATGGAAGGCTGCTCGAGTTGTCACACGCCTCTGCCCTCAACAGTGAAATTGTCAGCCTTAGGTGGTTCCAGATTTGGTGATCCTCAGCTTTATAGGTCAATCATTGGTAGCCTGTAATATCTAACAGTGATTAGACCCAAGATCTCATACAGTGTACACAAGATGTCACAGTTTGTACAAGCCCCTCTAGACACCCACTGGAAAATGGTAAAGAGAATACTTAGATATCTCAGTGGTACAATGAATCATGGGCTGCACTTGAAGAAAGCCAACTCTATGAAAGTCACAACCTACAGTGACTCAGATTGGGCTGGGGACCCTGATGATAGGAAGTCCACAAATGGGTACTGTGTATTCCTTGGTTCAAATCTAGTCTCATGGGCTTCAAGGAAGCAGACAGCAGTAGCAAGATCAAGCACAGAGGCTGAGTATAGAAGTATGGTAGACTTGGTGGCTGAGCTAATCTGGGTGAAAAACTTAATGTCTGAGCTGCAATTTCCAGCAAAAGAGCCACCCATGGTCTATTGTGATAACTTAAGTGCAGTTCTACTCGCTGCTAACCCGATCCTACACTCAAAATCCAAATATTTTGAGATAGATCTCCATTTTGTCAGAGATCATGTAAATAGCAAAGACATTAGAGTAAGTCACATCTCTGGAACTATGCAAGTGGCTGATGTTCTAACAAAGGCTGTGTCATCTGAGAATTTTCTCCGCTTCAGAGGCAGATTGAATATTGAAGAGGGTGACAATGCAATTGAAGAGTTAAACAAAAGAAGGAGTGATCAGCAAAAACAGCAGAACAAACAAGTTGAGACAATAATGCATGATGATCAAAGCAAGACAAAACAAGAAGAAAGAAAAAGTAGAGATCATGATAAGTATGCTTAAGCTGAGTAACTGTATTTAGTTGAGCCAGCTAGAATGTAACTAACTAAGTTCTGTTTTAGTTCAGTTAGCTCTGCGTTCCAAACGGCTAGTTAGTTTTGCAATAGTTGGTTAAGCTATTAAGTTACTGTTAAGAGTTAGCTAGTGTTTTAGTTAGTACTGGAACTTTCTAGTGACGGCTACTCCAAGTTATAAGTAGCAACCCTCACAACTACAAGACTGATCTTTTGCTCACTATACACATTTTTCAGATTCATATTTTTTACTCTGTTCTCTCTCTCAATTCTTGAAATCCTTCAACCTAGGTTCTTGATACCTTTCAATACTCATAATAAATTTTTAATATTTTTAATGTATTCAATACATTGATAATATAAAAAGTATTTTTTTAACAATTTTTATAAAACATTTTTTATAGTGTTTTTAATCTATATCTTTAGGAACAAATTAGCAAAATCCTAACAAAAATTATCTTTACTAATTGTATACATTTATTTCTCTTAATATTGCATTCATGAATATTCAGATAATTGATGAATTTCATGCTTATTTAAATTGTGATAATCAGTTAATGAACTACATAATCATTGAGGTATTTATACAATGTATAAAAGTCTTTTATTCTTATTCTTTAATTTCTTTTTGTCTACCTCTTTGGGTGCTTATGATAGCATTAATCTTAACTTTAACCAAGCAGTATCATTTTGCTATATCATTCTCTCTGCACTACATTGCTTGTCTTTTTCACAAAGAGTGAATGGTCATCGAGTTGAAATCAAATTCATCCTTGTTTTAGAAATATTTTTATTTTATTATTTTCTGAAATAAATTGAAACATGGACTGACATGTCCAAAGTTTCAAATTTTATTTATCTTATCAATGGTACATATTTTGTTTCGTTGTTTATGTCACTTTGATTTATACCGACAATAAGGTTTCATCAGATTGAATTTATACCCAAATTCGAATCCATTTTCGCATCATTACATACAGTACAATAATAAAATATTAAAGCTGAAGATAAAATTGTAGGGATATCAAATATATAATAAATTTAATTTTCATGGATTAATTACACTACAAAAGTGTTTTATAAAAACATTTAATTATATATTAATATTATCATATTATAAAAGTAATTAATTTTTAAAATTAATATTTAAAAAATCAGAATCTAATTAAAGACTTTGTATATTATTAATATATTAAAATTAAACTCATATTTAATAGTATAAAAATGTATTTAAATACACATACAAAAAATTGAAATAACATTATGTAATATTTAAATTGTAAATTTGAATAATTGTGAGTTTAATTTAAATATACTAAGAGTATAAAAAAAATTTATATGGTCACTTAATTATATTTATGTGTTTAAAAAACTTTTTTTATATAATAAATTTAAAAATAAATTATTTTTATTATCACTAATATATAATTAGTTATCTAAACGTTTTAGCTTAAAACTGCTTATAATGTTAAAAGGGACAAAATGAGTCGTGAAATCACCAATCAATTATCGTCTAAAAATCAAATAAAAAATAGGTATTTTAAAAGATTCTAATTATCAAATCAGTCTAAAATTTAAGATATATAAAAATTAGAATTAAAAAATATTTTGAAAGAATTTTATTCCTAATATTTATAATTTTTTATAATTGTAGATTGAAAGAAATTTTTGTTCAATTCTCTTTTTAATTGGATATGTATGTTCTTAAATAGATCGATTATACTCGATTCAATTTAGTTTAAAGATTATGCTATAACACTAAATAAAATTGAGTTGTAACACTAAATAAAATTATTTATACTGACAATAAATAACAATTAAATTCTAATTATATTATTTCCTCTCTCAGAAAGTTTTATTCAGTTCATTAACCAAAAAGGGCACATTTGTATTTAGAGGTGGGGAAGTTCTGCCACTTCAAGCTTATCGTAAGCATGAGGAAATAGTGCCCTGTTTGGGAAAAGAAGAAGAGAAAAAAAAAAAAAAATTATGAAAAGCAAAGTTAAAAGTGTATTATGTAGGTGGCATTATGCGGCAAGTGGCACCCACACAAACTGAACAACTGGATCTGAATGATAATTATATTCTCAACCTTCTAAAAGTTAAAGATTTCTTTTCGCCTGGGCCAACCCTAATCACTATTATCAAAACTTTCACTTCATATTTCATTCCGGAAACAGTTTCAAACTTTAAATTAATGAAAACAAAATAAATATTTTTAGCCAATCATGCAGTGCAATTATTTGAGTCTTCCTTTTCTTTTGCAGGCCTAGATAGTTAAACTTTATACTAAATTTTGTAAATAAATAAATAAATAAATAAATTAATAGTATGTTTATATTATTAATTAGTCAACAAAATTTGAGAAAAGGTGCAAAATTATGATAAAAGGACTATTTACTATGATACTGTCTATTGAACTAAATTTGTTTAGTTGTACGAAAAATTGAGACAGGAATACAAAAATATAAAATTATATTTAATAAATAAAATATAAATATATATATATATTGTATTTAAAATATTAAATTAATATATTTTATATTTTTTATAAAAAAGACATAGAATATTAATAAAAATACAATTTATTTTTTATTTTTTATTATTTTTATTAATTTTTTTTAATTATTATTTCTTATAATTATATATATATTTTAAATTTTTATATAAAAAAATAAATTAAGCTTTTTTAATTTATTTTTTATATTTAATTTATTATCAAATAAAATATAAAAATTTAACACTAATTTTTATATCTTTATTTTTTGTACTACAGTGTCTTTATAATCAAACATAGTTTTGTGTATGTTTTGTTAGCATTTTTGTCCTTCTCAAGTTCTATTAATTAATCGTATAAATGATTTTACATTATCAGTGGTTAGAAAACAATTGAAAATTCCAACTTTTATTTTTATAATAAAAAAATTACATGTTAAAAAAATTAACCATTATATATTTTTATATATTATTTTATATATTTTGGATATATATGTATTCTTTATTTAATATTAGTGGTTGATTTAGTAATTATTTTTTAGTGTTTATATAACATGATTATTTCATAATAGTTAAATAGATGAGGACGACGGATCTGTTGAGTAATTTTTAATGCGTGATAATTTAATCATAAAATCATATCATGATAATTAAATTTATCCCTTTTCTCAAAATTTGAAGAACAATGGTATATAATCTAATAATCTATTTTTTTTTTGTATTTTTAAATCTATAAAATATACATAAAATTAAAGTATTATGATGACATTTTAAATCAATTCTAAAATTTGTATAAAATTTTCTGAGATTAATCTATATAATGAAATGTAGAGGTGTTAAAATTCATCAGTTGGATCAGTAAAATTCATTGAGTATAAAAAGTTATCCAAAATGTATATAAAATGAAAACGAATCTCTCCCTTAGATGAGATATAGATTTTGGTTGTTTGGTTGCTCAATGAGATATAGTATGAGAATAATTTTAGAATTAAAATCTATTATATATTACTAATTTTATAATTAAAATATGTAAGTAGCTGTTCCGTTATGAAAAATAAAAAAATTAGCTTTGGCACTAGTTTATCTCAAAAAGCACAAATATTTAGCTTGATTGTATTTTAAGGAAGTTTCACTTCAAAAGAGGAGTATCATCATTTGATAAATGGTCAAAATACCTTTCTATTGAGAAATCGATTTTATATTGTATTTCAAATTATCCAAAAACTCAGCTTGTATAGCATAAGTTGGATAGTTTTTATTGTCATCCTCTGGATTTAAAAAATTGGTTCTTGTATCATAATAGAAAACATCCGTTCAAGTTCTTTTTGGGACTTTAGTGAATATGGCGAATAAGGAATCGAATAATGTCCTCACAAGACTTGACCTCTGAAAAAAGTGATTTGTTTAGCATTAGTTTTAGAAAAAGAGTTTATGAGTATTTTTGAATTATCACGTATGTCCCTATCCTCTATTCTAAGTGGTTCTTGAAATTTTCCATCCATTAGTATTTTTAAGATTAATTGTGATGCTAGTTATCCTGGTTCTAGTGATAGTATTGATTTTGCTTGTGTTATTAGAGATTGTAATGGGAGTTGGCAAAGGATGTGTTTGAGAATAATTGAGAATAATAGTATTCTTCAAGGGGAATTGTTTGCTATTTGGAGAAGATATCTCTTAGCTTGGAATATGGGTCAATGAGATGTTATTTGTGAGACGGATTGTGTGGAAGCGTTTAATCTTGTTACTAATCACCAAGATGGTTTTGAGTTTATTGATCCGTTGATGCTCAAAATAAGCGATATCATGCATTAGAATTGGTGTGTTGACTTTCGTTTGATTATGAGAGATGCAAACACGGTGGTAGACATCATGGCAAAGATGGAGCTTTCTTCTCTTGGAAAGAGTTTAAGAGTAGTCTTAAACGGAACTGTCCATCTATTTAAGCAGTTTCTTTATTTTTCTTTTTTTTTTTTTATTTTTCTTGTTTCCCCTCCCTCTTTCTCTCATTCTTTTACCCATTCTATCTCTTTTATTCTTATATTCACTCTATCTTTTTTTATATATTATTATCAATGACTAATTATAAATTTGACAATTAAAGTGTGTAACATGATATTCTTTAATTGTAATTAAAATTAGAATATCAAAATTAAAATTGAAATATATCTATATTATATTATTAATTTAACAACTAAAATATGTCACATGACACTTTCTCATTAAAATTAAGATAAAATATTTTCTTTAAAATTAATAAACTACCTTCTTCCATACTCTTATCTACCTCTTTATTCCTTTCTATTTTTCTATATCCTTTCCAATCTATATATAACTTATAACTTATAATTTATATTTTATATTACTAATTTGATAAACCAAAATGTGTCACGAATTATTCTTTCATTATAATTATAATAAAAATTTTTCTTCCAAAATTAATAAACTTCCTTTCCTTTTTCTTTATCTTTCTCTCTCTTTTATCTCTCATTCTCTATTTCTTTCTATATTTTTTTTCACAAAAAATAAAATAATATAATTTAAATAAATTCATAAAATCATAAAAATACATTAAAATTATAAACAAGTTTAATTAAAAAATGATTCCGTAATATTATTTACATAAATATATTATTATTATTATTATATACATATTTTTTATTTTTTATTTAATTTTAAATTTTTATCGTTTATCTTTTTAATCTGTATTTTTATTTTTCTTTCTTTAAATATTTATTATATGTAATTTAGTTGATAGAGACTTTATTCCATATAATTTTTTTAAGTAGTTTAATTTTATAAATTTTTAATTTTTTGCTATAATTTATAATATCAAGATAAAATTGATACAAATTTAAAAAATTTATATTTTTATAATGTTATTATAAACAAAAATACTACTTAACTAATAATCAGTTAATATAAATTTTGGATGCACAAATTTTCAAATTTTAAATGTATAAAATTTTTGTTAGTAATTATTGAGTGAATAGTACTCTTTCTCTAATAAGACCTGTGGTATGAGATATAGTTGATAAAAAGAAAGAGTAGCATTTATGTATTAAAATGGTTTAAATGATGTTTTAAACACTCATTTCAATGTTTAGGTTATTGCTATATATTTGAAAAACATTTTTAGCCATTAAAGTGTTTACAAGTGGGAAAAAGTTAGTGATCATATTACATGTATAGGATAGCTTAGTCATAGAAAGAAAAAAGGATTAAGTGATGTTAAGCAGGTGCCACACACAAAGAGAGGACAAATATTTAAATAGACAGAAATTGTTTAGAGTGATTACTCGTTATCACTCTTCTGATAAGTAAGTTTCGGAATTTAAATTTTGTTTTGTATATATAATTATTAATAACTCATTAACCAATAATAATTTTAAATATATGAAGGGTTAATTTTTAAAATTATCTTTAATATTTAATTTGATTTAATTTCATTTTTAATATTTAAAAAATTAATCAATTATTTTAGCATTTTATTCAAATTATTAAATTGTATTTCTATTATAACCTTTAAAGAAAACAAAGAATAAATATTAAATAGTCACAATTGTACCTAAAATATATACTAAATATGTTCTTAAAATATAAAAGTATTTGTCTCCAATTTAAGTATAAATTTAGTATTATATCCAACATAATTGTAAATGAATAGAATTAAATGTCATGTCACACATATATCTACACGTAATATTTTTCAAAATTGAAATAGAGATAAAGAAGGGTAATGGTGGGTGCACATAAAAGTGTCCACCATCATATTCTACTACTTCACAATTCTCATGGCATCCTTTCCTAAGCATATACACCTTTCAACTAGCATCTTTTTTTTTTTTTCCCATATTTAAAGACTCACATAATCCAACAAGGAGGTGAGCCACCCTTTCAACTAGCATCTTGTTGATGATATCCATGGGGGTCCCTTTTTTTTTTTTGTGGGACTAGTTTTGCTTTGTGTGCTTGAGAACGCGTGTGAAACACAAGAGAAGCAAAAGGGGATGGGAGACTCATTAATAGTCAACCCAATTAGCCATATTACCTCTTATTAGGAACCCCCAAGTTGAAAGAGCTTTATAATTATTAGTATATGTGAGGAAAGGACCCAATGATCAAAATCTTATGTGTCTTTTAGGTTCATTTTATAGGATATGTATTCCCATCTTTGACTAACATTATTATTGATGCTGAAAGATTATCATAGAAAGTCTTTTTCCTCTTTCTCTTTTTTGCCAGATTTATTTTTTCAAATTAGTTTTAATGTATTGACATTATAAGAACCAGTATATTAATAGGCACTAATAATATGTCTAATAAATATGATATTAGTTAAAATAGTAAATCTCTAATGTTCTAATTTAGAGATTTTGGGTTCAAATATTTAAAATAGTAAAAACTATTTTTTTATAGGTTATATATTTTTTAGTATTTTTAGAACTTTTCTAGTGGTTAAAACAATAATTGAATCCTCAATATTTAACTAAGAAATGATAAACATGTTTATATAGTGGCCTAACGCTACGATTCAGATCCAAATAAACCAAAAAGCCCAATTTAAAGATTGACCTTCGCCGCCAATTGACCTCTTTAAAAGAGATCGGTTTCGACAGGGACTTCTTCCCAAAGAAGTCGGGCTCGAGAAATGACTGACAGATAACACTTATTCAAATAAGTAACCGCCTCCAAAATTTCTCAACCTATTTCCAGGAGCCATATCTCAACTATCTTAAGATAAAGGGACGGTTATTCACCTTGAAAAGTAGAACTACTCTAACGATTGTTATTGAATCACCACTATAAATACATTGACACCCATAAGATATCTCTAAGTTCCAATACTCTCTAAACTTGTTTAACTCTTTGCTGACTTAAACATTAAAGTGTTTTTGCAGGTACGGAAGCTCTCAGGCGCACACCAAGTCAGAGACCTTCTTCCATTAACACTTAAGCCAATCCTTCAAGTTCAAACTACCAATTTCAGTTACCCACGTAACAGAACAGAAATTAAATTTTAAGTGATTATGTAAATAGAGAAATTGTAATTAAATACTATATAGCATTAAAAATTACAGAATTAATAATTATTTAAAATTAAAGTAATTTTCTTTTTGGTTACACCCACTTCAGGATTCCCTCCCACTAGTGTTATCTTTTAGTCCCTTTCTTCTTCTTCTGCCTTAAAAAGGGGAGAACACCATAATTACAAAAATGTTGAGGAAAGTGTTTTAAGGCCATCAAACAAGCATTTATAGTAATGCAAGGAATACTGATAGTGCTGCTAGGCCTTTTATAAATGGGGGCATCTTAGGGGGACTATTTTTATATGGATAGGCGAAGGTGTTGGAACTACCCTTTTATTTTATTTTATTTTATTTTATTTTATTTTTCATGATAGTGATTTTCGATATCTGAAATTTACCTCCTTCAATTTAATTTAAAATATATATTATTTAACTCATAGATATGCGGCTGAGTGATTAAAAGATGCCACGTGTCGCCAGAATTAATGGTTTACATGGAATGGTGCTTGTGCCGCTATAGAAGTGCTGCAATATTTTTGCAATTACAATTGTCAAAAATATTTGATAGATTACGCTTCAGTTGATCTTGATAAGGAGGGACCCAACGGTTCTCAAAGACAACTAACCTTTTTGTCCAAATAATATAATATAATGTGAATTTAATTTTGATGCATCGTCACTGTAAATTAAAGTAGTTTTACACGTGTTTTTAATTATATAATGCTATATCAATAAAAATAACTATTATAAATATAATTGCACAACTGTATAAAATATTTTACACTATCAATATATTAAAATTAAACTCATATAATATTGTATTCCCCTCTTTAATGTTGTTATAAAAGAAAATTAGTGATAAAAAATTAATTTATGTAAATTACTAAATTTCATATTAGCTTTGATTTACGTGTGCTATTGCTGCAAAATATTTAACTCAAATATCTATCAAGTTCAATTATTAACTATCTACTAATTTTGGATGTTTTCTACTTTTGGATGACAAGAAAAATATAAAACTCTTTCCTATTTACGCTTATGCACGAACTTCATATATATTATTGCCATTTTTTTCATAATTCAAGGTCTGCTTTATATAATTGTTCTTGGTCATATGTTCGGCCTCTAGATTGAAAATATAAAATTATCTGGGTTAAAAAATTGAGATTTTACACTAAATTAAAAGAATAAATTAAGAAGTTAAAACATGAAATTGTTTCATGATTAAAATCATAAAATCATCTAATTTAGCAAAAAAATTTTAGAATCGGCTTATTTAAAATTATATAAGAAAATATTTTAAGAGCTAAATCAAAATTTTAGTTATTTTAAAAATGTTAGTTTGAAAAAAATTGTTATTCGCTTGTCCAAACCTAAAATTCTAAATACAAACTATAATAAACAAGAATGATGTTATATGAACCTCATTATAGTGTAAACACTAAACAAGAGAAAGTAGAAAAAGGAAAACAAGTTAAAGAGAAGATGTGGTACATAATAATGTATCGTTTATTTTAGGTGCAAATGCCAAGAGGGTTCAAATAACTTTCAGATGAACTTTGTTGTAATATAGGCTCATCAAAGTTACTCAAGGGACTTGAATATGAAAGAAATCCACTTTAAAATTTGATGGAGGAGTAGAGTACCCAGCTGTTCCAGCACACGTAAAAAGTGGACAAAGACTGCTACCACCATATAATGCACAGTTCAAGTATCCACCGCATATATAAATGCATAGTTCAAGCATTTCAGGGGATATTAATGGTTTTTCCCTTGGAATATAACAAGTACACTGGTCCAGTGTGTATATATTTCACTAGCCGACAGTACCACGGACCAATGAAAATGACTTGGAATTTTCAGCCGAGATATGGTTCAAAAATAAATAATAACAAAGTGGAGCCCTGCAATTGAAAACGATAAAAATAAATAAATAAATGAAAAACTTGCTTCGCGTCCAATTTGGATTGGTTTGACAGCGAGTTGGATGAACCTACTCTAGTGACTTGATGGATCTATACAATTGAACCCTTTTTTGTTAATTATGTGCGGAAACTTTGAAGGCCAATAAACAGGGTCAGGCATAGCCCCACTTCCATGGCTATTGTTAACTGTAAAGAAGGCGGCGGTGGGTGCTCAACAACAGCTCACAAACCTCAACCATGGCCATAATCTAGTTATAGAGCTGAATCAGAAGCAGCCAGAATCCGGATCTGCTGGGAATTTCCAAGTATCATAGCTGTCGTTCAAGCTTTTATTTAATATGGGATGAAAGTGACAACAGTAGTAACCCCCCCTTTTTTTTGTGTTTTCACTTTGGAGTTTGGACTTATTTTTTCTCTTGATGAGAAAGAGAGATAATAAGTCCAGTTGAATACACCCAAAAAAAAAAAAAAGTGATGAAAATATTTTTCAAATCACAATTTTTTACAAAGCTATGAAACACTTATCTAGAAGGGATAACCCTTATTTATTTCTACAGCAATTTTTTACAAGAATGAATAGGATTCATCTTGTGTTACACCGAACTTGCTCAAGCTTCTAAATGAGGTCCTATAGCTCCATCTCTGGGAAAAAAGAACATGAAAAAAATGGCAAGATACAAAGCTATCATTCAGCTATCCAGCATTTCCCAAGTAATTTGTGGCACAAGTGATCATTGAAACTTGTAGTTTCATCAGCATATCAGATTGCATAGATCACTGATCCTTGTCCGAGAGATGTTCGTAAAAGGAAAGACCCTGAAGTTTCCATTCCCCATACAGGTCAATGTCATCTGATCATCGCTCACCATTGTCTGCAATTGTAGCATATAACCAATATTAGCTTGAAGGAAGCTTCTATATATTCTTTTTGTTTTCCCCTTTCAACAGGAAGGAAACTTATCTATAATCACTAATGGTGTATTAATAAATATAAAGTTAAATTACTCTAACAGTCTCTATAATTTTGTTAAATTTGTCAATTGTAATTGAGTCTATAATTTTTTTAAAATTTGGAAATTGTAATTGAGTCTTTATATTTTAAAAACTACAGGAACTAATATAGTAATTTAACCAAAATATAAGGCAGTCAGTTAATTGTAGAAAAAAACAAAACATTTTAGCGTACAAAAGTAAGTGAAATGTTTCAACTAGCCATTGGGTTGGTATTTTACTTTGGGATAGCATAGTTTGGTATTTTTAATTGTGATTTTTGTTGTCTACATCGTACGATATGATGAACTCATAGCCCGACAATCACACCCTTCCACTATTGGATGAGATGTGGCATTCACACAAGATAAGTCTCACACTTAATGGTAGAGGAAAATGTGTTGACTCAATGCATAAATAGAGTGAGTATAAATAATACGTTTTGTTCAATTCAGGTAAGGTTAACAAGGATGCTTGATACCTTACAAGAGGTTTCTCCATTTTGGCAGTGCCAGCTTGTATAAGGGATACAGTCAACATATGGGCACCATGTGCAATAACTATTGATGTTGATCCCGTGAAGAACTGCCACAAGACAACCGGCCAATCTGCAAACACAAGAAACTTCTAGTCTTAATATTTTGACTCATGCCAGAAAGCAGTAATAATACAAGACAGCTAGGCATGCAAATTGAATTCAAGGATAAAGAAACAAGTAACATACATCAGGCTAAAGAGGATAAAAGAAACAATCCTGAGAACCGGTCTGTCCACGTTTTGCTTCAACTTTAACTTGATGTAACTCTTGACACCATAATCAAAGAGAGTTCCTTTGATTGGAACCTTTGGCAGTTCAAGGTTTCTGCTGAGTAGAAGTACAGATCCAAGAAGGAACCCTGATACGAAACCTCCAATGCTCGCAAAGTTGTCCACATAAGGCAGAAAGCCAAGGATGAAATTGCAAACAAATACAAAGACAAAAGAGACTATTGCTGAAACCTGCATTCAAACAAAGAAAATTAATCAATATGCTGGCATCAAGAAACAAGAAAAAAGAAATGCCAACGAAGAAATCCAAATCCTACCCTTTTGGTTTGTAATTCCCAGTTCCAAATGAGCTCAGAGAGTAAAGTTCCGAGTAACCCATACAAAGCCCCGGAAGAGGCAACAGCTGGGGTGTGCTGAAGAAAAAGAGAAGCCATCAAGGCTCCCCCAAATGCAGACATTGCATAGATTACACCAATCCGTACTGCAAGTAATTAAAAGATTCATCATTCATCAGCAATTTTATCTCCAATCAACAGAACAAACAATTGACAGTAGAATCCGAACCCTAAAAGGCTAAAAGAAAAGCATTGTAAAAGGAATAATATAATTACACGGTCCAAGCTCGCGCTCTAGGTGAATTCCGATGAAGATGATACTGCAGAGATTGAGGAGGAGGTGGAAGAGCCCAGCATGAAGAAATGGAGAGGTGAAAAGACGCCAAGTTTGGTGATACTCTGTCACGAAATTCCTCCGAAGCGCTCCCATTTCCTCTAATCTGCACCAACCAAAAATCAAAACGAGAAGTTCCGATTCATTGATATTAGAAATTTAGAATACCTCGATCCACAATAACCTAATAAGTAATATTTATCTTAATACAATTCACAATGAGAACCAGAAAAAGATTTCAGATTCAGAGAATCTTTGGAAGAAAGAAAAGAACTCACTTGGACTGAGAAGGGCCTAAGAGAGGATTCTCAGAGAGAGGTTGGAAGGAGAACCTTCCGAGGGTTTTTAGGGCGCAGTCGCCGTTGGAGTTCGTCCAGCAATCATTGACCAGCATCGTTGCGATGAAGACGCCCACGTGGATGATCACGAACACTGACACCACCCACGTGTCACCGCCAGAACGGCGGCGCTTCAAGGAGGGAGCCACCTTGAGGTCCTGGGGGAATGCCGCCGGGAACTTTGCCGGAGGAGAGAGCTTAACGATGTCGATGAATTGATCTGAACCTCCTTCCGCCGCCATTTCCGATTCTTCTTCTCACTGTAACCTTTCACCACCGATATTGTGTTTTTTCCAGCGAGAAGTGGAGAATGTGCTACGAGTTGGTTTGTTGATGGGAATTTCTAGAGAGAGAAAACGGTTATGTTTGTTGAGCTTGGCGGGAAATATTTTTTTGTTTTTTTTTTTGCGTTTCGGTTTCTGACTTTCTGTTTCTGATTTTGTTTGGGGACTGATCAGTGATCAGTAAACGAAGGGGGTGGTAGTAAAAATGTAAAATAATAGATATTAATGTCAATACGCGAATGAACTAGCAAGCGGATCCGTGGCGCAATGGTAGCGCGTCTGACTCCAGATCAGAAGGTTGCGTGTTCGATTCACGTCGGGTTCAATATCCCGATCCGTAAAGCTACCGCCGGATCAATTTTTTTGGTATTTTAACGGGCCTAGGCCCATAATAACATTTTTTATCAGTATGTTTTTGCTTCTGTTTTGGGCCAAAGAAAGGTAGCATAATTTGGACTAAATTCTCTCTCTCTCTCTCTCTCTCAGTTAATATACTCACTAGTCACTATATAATATTTTCACATGCATGTACAATTCTTGTACACCTACTATAAATTGATATATGGTAGGGTAATGTTAGAAATATACTAAAGTAAATTATCTCAAAACATAGTACTTTAATAGTTGTATAAGAGTTGTAAATAAATTAATTGTTCATATTATACTTACTGTAAAATTCTAAGCGCACAATTGTTGTTAGTATGCAAAACTTAAATGAAGAAGTAAATTGTGATATATCCGACCAAAAAAGAAAAAAGAAGGCACATTGTAAGTTTGCAACATCCAATAAATATGAAATCCAAATTTTAAACATATATAAAACAAAAATTGAAAACATCAAAAAATTAGTTATATGATCTTTTCCAACTAAATAACTGAATTTTTGTAATTATCCTGACAATAATATTAATATTTGATAAAAGATTAAAAGTATATTCCATAGTTATACACATTTTTTTCTATGTACATAAATTGTGTGTATGTTATATTATAGTTGATACAAGATAAAATTAAATGACAAATTGAAAGCGGCAAGGGGCCCAAAAGAGAAATAAGGAATTGAAAAATTCATAACTCAGATGAAAAAAACCTAAGGTCACATAATCCCTAATTGTTAATAAGGTTGGTTCATCTTTAATATGAGTGAGTAACCACTACCATCCCAACAAATATGAGTTATTCACCACCATTCCATTGATGTTACTTCTGTAATTTTGCTTTGACAATCTTCATTTTTCTTTCTGTCTTTCTTGCACGTGAGATGAGACGCCTCAATTTTAGGTGAGTTCTTTAAAGAAATATATTTTTAAAGTAATAAAATAAAAAATTAATCATTATTAAATTTTTTAAAATGTTATTTTTCGTTAACAATTTTTAGTATTTTTTTTTATCAGTGATATAAATTTTTGCATATTATTTTAATAATTTATTCTATAAATATATAATAATTAGTTTTTATATACACGTAAGATTTATGTATATATAATTATAACTACTTGCAAATAATTGTTTTGATCCATGCATAAAATCAAAGCTATTAATAAATAATTAATGTTGGGGGTTGAGGTATGTTTGGAGGTCACCAACTTAAATAGGCGTATCTAACATCTGACATCTAAATTTATCAATCCTGGAAGGTTAGATTTCAACAAATTAAGTTAAAAAATCTGTCATTATTAAAAGTTAATTACTAAAATAATTATTATATATTTATGTATATTAATATATATTAATTTATATATTCTTAATTAAATAATTAATTACTAAAATAATTAAATCCATTATAATAAAATAATTAAATTTAAATTAGATAAATAATTAAATTTATTTGTATTAATATAATAAAAATATTATAAAATATTAGTCGAGTTAATACTCAATTTCGTCCTTAAAATTTAAAGTTGAATTTAATTTTATCCTTAAAATTTTAATAGACTCAAATTTAGGGGTGTTCATGGATCGGTTCCGATCCGCATATCCGCGGTGTTTATCCGAATCCGATACGAAAATTGCGGATATGGATCCGATCCGCAAGGCTTTCGGATCGGATCGGATTGCGGATTTTGTGTTGGTATCCGCATATCCGATCACATATTCGCAAAAATAAAGAAATAAATAAGTAAATATTTGTTTTATGTTTTATTTCAACTAATAATTATCATATATGTTGTATTATTTAAGAAAAGTATGTTTAATATTATTTTAAGAGTAGACATATTTAAAAGAATAGAAAAAATGAATTTTATTGATATTTTTTAATAAAAATAAGTTTTTAAAAATATTTTTGTATTTTGCGGATATATTCGATATCCGATCCGCAGCGGATCGGATCGGATCCAACTTTAAAAACTGCGGATATTGGATCCGATCTAATCCGATGATTTTAGTGCGGATCAGATCGAAATTTTGACCATATCCGATCCAATCCGATCCACGTTCATCCCTACTCAAATTGGATCTCGAAATTTATAATCATAATTCACATTAATTCTTGAGTTAATCTCGATTAAGGATATGTTGATTTGATATATTAATCTATCACAATTTAGATTCTTTGCCTACCTTCTATATAATCAAGATTTATTAGAACTACATAAGTTTAATTGCTGCTTTTAAAGTTACAAAATTTTCAAATTAAACTTGTCGGCTTCATAAAATGTTAGGAAGTCAATTAAGCTTGTAAGAGACTAGAGTTGGTTTGGTAAAGCTTTTTGAAGAGGTGTTTGTGCTTTTTAGAAGCTCAAGCTTCTTATTTTGTGTTTAGTAAATAAAAAAGACTTGTACTTTCAGTTTGGGTACTTTTAAAAGCACTTAAAATAGAGCTTTTTAAAGTTGACTGTATTTTTCAAAATTTAAAAATTTAATATAACATCATATATTAACTAATTTTTAAATTTAATGCTTATATTTATGTTTATTATAGTATTTTTAAATTTTAAAAATTATTTTACCAAATCAATTGATGTTACTTATGTTTATTAAAAGCTTTTAATTTGATTTATCAAATATAAATGCTACAATTTTTAAAAAGTTAACTTTTATAAATTACTTTTGAAAAATAAAAGTTTTATCAAACTAAGTTTTAATAGATTTTAATTATATGAAATCTAGATGAAAAATTTAAATCTTAACAAGTTAACATATAAAATTAATACGCCCTTTATAAAACTAAATAAATTATTATTGTAAATTTAAAAGTTGAATTAAGCCATTTATAATTTTAGAAGTGAATTTAAATTCGACTTAAATTTCAAGCCAAATTGAGTATTAACTCAACATTAGCCATTGTTGAAGTTTCGGCTTTTAATTCCTTTGCTTTCCAAACACCACGTTAATCTAAATCTTCATGGCGCCAATTGTCGGCTATTAATCAAAACTATTTCTTCCTGAAATTTTGGATTATATAAAACTTGAACCCAATCGCTCCATAAACATGCAACAGTAAGATTCTGATTCTTCTCCCTAACTAACTGATTTTGGATTTCATTTGTGCGAATAATAACCCCCCAAATCTGAAAGTCTTTCCTTCAAGCCTTCAAGGTGAGGTATTCTATCCCTGAGCACCCAAAAAATTTGATTTTTTTTTTGTTATATATTTTACTTTTCTAATTCCTTCTGCGTTATCTCTGATGGGTTTGAATGATAAATGACATTGTGGGTGTAATTGTTTCAGATGGATGCACCAAATGGATCCCAAGATCCTGAGAAAACCCTTGATTCACAAGTCAAAGCGTTCTTTGATTCTGCTCCACCTCTCCAGAATATGAATGACATCTTTCAGAAATTGAATCACTTCATTCAGCTGAATTCTTTATCTTCAGGCAAGTGATTGTGACAGTGACACTCTTTTGTATCGTATTGTATTGTGTTCTAGACCATTAAAAATTATGCTTTCTTTTATTGGCATTTCTCCTTTTGTGTTTTTTTTATGCTTGCCCTGCATAATGTGTGGTGGATTTTTGTTGTTGTTGTTGTTGTTGCCTTCACAGAAAATGGGATAGGTAGGAGAATTGTTTGTGTGACTTCTGGTGGCACCACTGCTCCATTGGAGCAGCGGTGCGTTCGCTATGTTGACAACTTTAGTTCAGGTCATAGGGGAGCCACATCCACTGAGTATTTGTTCTTGCATTTGCTCTTGTTCTTGTTCTTGTCAATAAAACTTTTTCTTGGATATTTGTTTGGTGATCTCTTGGAGGGGAATGAATACTATGTTGCTATAGTGTAGGTATTTTCTGAAGGCGGGATATGCTGTGATCTTCTTGTACCGGAGGTGAATTTTTCTGTATATCCTTCTTTTACGTTTGTTTTTTGTGTGTTGTTGCTTACTTACCTGTAACTCTTGTTCAGAGGAAGTTTCCAGCCATTCTGTAGATCCCTTCCTGATGATCCCTTACTTGAATGCTTTGAGGCCACCGAAAGATTAAACATTCAAGGTCTTTGGTTTCTGCTTCATCCTCTTCTACTACAATTAAAAAAGGGAAGGAAAAGAATATAAATAAAATGATACCAATAACTCTACTAGCAATGCTTCACATTAGAATTTGCACTTAAAATTGTGATAAACTGAAATGAAAGACTTGATCATGTGGGTCGTTAGTTGTATGAAACAAAGATGTTAAGTGCCTTGTAAGATTTTCTTTTCCCCTCTTCTTCCTCTAGAAGATTCGTAATTTTTATCTTGATTCACTAAAGGCGGACAAGATTCCATCATATACATAATTTCATCATATAATGCAATTTCCTTTGATTTTTAATCTTGTCCTTAGATGAAGACCACTCAAAATGATACTTAATTGTGTAATTTGTAATGATGTTATTTTGCATGCCCACTTCATTTTTTCTTATATTGCTGTTTTGGTGAATATAATGCATTTTGGTGAATGCTGTTATATACTTCAGTCCGTGAGGCTTATTCTAAAGCAGTGAAGACCGCCATCATGGATCATCATGCTGTATGATCTGTAGCTAAGATTTTGCCATTTCATTGTTTTTTTATTTTCCATCTAATTCCATTTTGTCTTTGTTAATAAGTATAGCCTTACTACGATATCATATTATTGCAGGCAGTGGCTAGTGGTCTCCTGTTAAAGCTTCCTTTCAGCACTATATTTGAGTATCTTCAGGTTAGCTTCACTCCGTCACTATAATTTCTTTTTATTAATTTTATGTAACAATGCAGCACAATCTGTTACATGGTGTATATAGTTTCTTCCTGTCTTGGTGTTTGGCAGCAATAATTTGTTTATTTTTTATTTTTCATTTCCATGGGTTCATCAGATGGCTGGAGCAACTTGTTATTTTGCAGCTTAACTTTATGTGCTTAATCATTATATATCTTGGCACAAATTGATCATTGATAAATATGTTTTTTATTTTGTAGATGCTGCAAATCATTTCAAAACCAATGAAGGATATTGGCCCACGTGCAATGTTCTATCTTGCTGCTGCAGTATCTGACTTTTATGTTCCTTGGAAGGACATGGTATAAAATTGATATGTTGGTTCTTCTTTCCATGAAAGTTTCATGCCTTATTAACTTCAACTATGGCTTGAATGATTTTGTAATATGTTAAGATACAAGAATATTAACCATGTCAATTTCAACATCTGTGCTAGAGTTAGTTATTATTTAGAGAATTAGCATACAGATAACACAGCATAACTTAATTAGTCCTGCTTAGATTGTGAAAACTGAAAAGTATGAGCAGAAAAACATTTATTGAATCATCGGAACTATTTAAGGGTGATTTTGAGATTGATGATTACCGTGAAAATTGCTCTGCAAAGCTAGGATCTTGAAATTAAAACACCTCAATTCATAAAATATACTTGACTTGGTAATATCTACTTGCTATATATTTATCCTATGCAGGTAGAACATAAAATTCAGTCTGGATCTCACATCTTGGATGTGAAACTTGTTCAAGTGCCAAAGATGCTATCAGTGCTTAGAAAAGATTGGGCACCCCTTGCTTTTTGTATATCTTTCAAGGTATTGATGGGTTGGATATTTAGTCTTTACAACTTTTTGGAGTAATATTGTAATACTTACCTTTCCTCCCTGGTTAACAGTTAGAGACAGATTCAAACATTCTTCTAAATAAGGCGCGGGGTGCTCTCGAGAAGTACAATATGCATGCTGTTGTTGCGAACGAGCTCTCCACGCGCAAGGAGCAAGTGGTGGTTGTCACCATTGACGACAAGATTACAGTTCAACGAGATAAGAGTAAGGCTGATGATGATGTAGAGAATCCCCTCATTAAGCTTCTTTCTCAGAGACATTCAGCTTACATTGAGGATTCTAAGAGAACGAGGTGATTCACTTTTTGGCTTCTTCTCCATGTTGCAATTCCATGACAACTCAACTCTCGTTGTATGTAATAAAACCATGAAAATGAAAAGGATTACACAATATAGATATATTGAAATTGTGGTTTCAGTAAATGAAGGAAGAGAAAATAGAAATAGTGTTAAAAGGAAGATAGTTTCAATGGGAGAAATAAGTAGTTTAAATTTTAATGTACTGTATCAAGGTTACAAATTTTCTACTTTTTTTAATATTTAACCATATTGGATTTAGCTTGTTTAAAGTATAGTACATGATACATCTCAATTATTGATGGGAGAAAGAAAAATCAATAATTCATAATTTTTAAAGATAATTACCATGACTACATATACATACAGGATTTCCTATCAAAGTAATTAAGTGCTACAATTGGGAAAGAAAAATCTCATTCATCTTTATACTATATATAAGTTACAAAATGCATATATGTACACCTATATTCCGTATAATAATATAATTAAAAATGAATTAGATTTGGGGAGGAAACATTATGGTATTGAATAAAATATTAGCTATTGATAAGTGGGAATTATGTCCCATTTTCATTCATCACTATCTGATTCAAGACCTTCTGCCGCCAAGAGCTGGCTGATAAGTTTATCTTGATCTTGCTCTGCCTTTCTTCTCATCAAATCTCTTTTCTTGAGAACAAGTGTGTGCCTTTTAAGGGTATTGGAGAAATTCTTAGCAGCAGCTGCCTTCTCTCTAGCTAGAATCTTCCTTGCCTCATCAGGATCCATCTAAGATTTTACAAACTATTTCAGTCACATAAAACTAAAGAAAAACATAACCATGTGATACTGTTGCCATTTCAAAACACAAATTCTACTTTAGGGTGAAAAACTACTTCCTTCTATTCAAAATAACTGTTGTTTTGACTTAATTTATGCCCTGTATTCTTTAAAATTCACTCAAACCTGGAAGTGATAAATTTTAAGTATGCCCTAATACCTTTGAACGAGAAAGTTGACGGAATCGTAGATTCAACTCTCGCTGTTGCTGCTCAGCCCAAGCAGCAACTGCCATATCACCACGTTGATCAAAAGCTTTTCGCTTTTTCATTAGCCACTCCATCCATGCCTCAGACGCCTGAAGGAATCAAAACACCACTTCAATTGACATTTGACAATATGAAGAGAAGTAATGTGTTATGAGATTACAAAAAGAAGAAAGGATATGGTCCCGGTTCACAAATCAAACTTAGACACTCCTATGATTCAAAAGATAAAAAAGTAAAGAAGAAACCATCATAAGTGCAATCTCCATAGGAAACACAAAATAGTAATATCAGATTAAGTAACTCAATCTGGCACGCTTATACAAAGGGAAGAAATTGATAGCATGTCCTACTTTGCTATAGGATTGTAAGATCGAAGAATAAGGCAGTTTAATATATCAATATGACAACACTTTGTATGTGGAACTGTAACAATCGTAGACATAGTTTTACCCACCAACCTTTGAAGTATAGAAATTAAAAGACAATGCACACATGTTCTAAAAATGTTAAAAGTTAGAAAAACAAAAGTTAAATATATTGAAGTTCCTCTATGAAAGATGAAACTTAACAAGTAATAGAATCAACTGCGAAGGTAGTCAGATGCATAAAAGATATTACCTTCATAGGGTTGACTCGGTTATCCATATCATACCGTCTTCGCTTCTCATCATCTATAAGCAATTCATAAGCAGCTTGGATCTTAATGAACCTAGCTTCTGCTGTTTCGCCTTCCTCAAGGGATCCTCTACCATCATAGACTGGGGGAATAGTGAAGTAGAGTTACTATATGTATTCAGACATTAAGTTCATCTTAGAAAACAACACAAGCACAGTGGAACCGTACTTCTAGCAAACTACTAGTATCCAAAACAAGATGTAAACGCCACAATGCAAAGTAGCTGCAGATGCTAAGCTTCAAGTTAAATAGACAGATGAACATATTGCTTCTAGATGTGATAAGGTAGGCCATCATAAATCAGTGTTACAAACAACCCTTCAATGAAGCAGTGGCTGGAATTAACATATATAGTTACATACCATCTGGATGATAGAATTTAGCCAATCGTCGATAAGCGCTCTTTATCTGTTCTTCATCAGCATCTCTGTCCAATTCTGTTGTTTCAGCATAGTCAATTGAAGAATCAACTGTCAAAACAAGTATCCATGGGAATTTTTCCATCCCTATTCTCTTCCTACAACAAAGGCTAACATCATTTACACCACTACACAAACAACCATTCACGAATGAAGGTGACAACCCCAAATGCATTGAATTCAATAATAACTAGAAGTTTTCCAAAAAAAAAAATTCAGTAAAAAGTTTCAACTTTAGCGAAACCCAAATTATAATCGGTAGTCTTTTCAGCTGCAAGACTCTGTTTCGGCTGAAAATTTTTTTTCCTTTTCTTCCATTTTCGTTGTTTTCGGGAAAAGGAACAAACTTTAGAGTGAAAAGTTTCAGTATTTTACCAAGGGTTTCATACGGGGATTGTTGTTCGTCCCAATTTGAAGCCTTGGCCAGAGTTCTCCTCTGATTAACGCGAAACCATAGTCCAGTCCTGCTCGAACCCCAGGAATCGATGAGCCAGGAAGAGTATAACGAGAAAGAGGGAAAACGGGAATTGCAATTAGGGTTCCGAAAAGAAGAAGCCCTGGTTTGAAACTGGTGTCTGCAAGTAATGAAAGAAGAGAAGAACAGTGTGTGAGGCCTACACAGGGTTATCAAATTGCTCATAATGTTCCGGTGAAATTTGGAAGCTCTTCCACCTGAAAATCAACGCAACGATGCAACGCAGAAACCAGAACCACCCAAGTGCAAAAAAAATTTTTTCGGGGGAGGGTCGTGGAAGTTTAAGGAAGAGAATACGTGATGGCCCTCAATGACAACGAACCTCTGTTTAATATGTGAATCTTACAGAATCTTTGAATTTTTGCAGTTCTTATTTTCCTTTCCTTATTTTTGTTATTTATTTTTTCTGAATAACTAAAGTGCGGTTGAGTTCACATAAAAATTTAGTCGATCAATCAAATTATTTAACGATTTACAGATATCAACTTTATTTAAAATCAATTGCAGATGAGTTTTTACTTTTTCTAAAATTTCCCTCAATTTCAATTCTCATAGTGCAATTTCTTAAAAAATAAATTTAAAAATTAATTATTTTTATTAACGTAATAATATATAATTATCTATATATTGTAACATTTAATTTTATTATATAATATTTAATTATTTATCAATTTAATTTAATTTTAATGTATTGAATTAGATTTTCGTGTTTAAATAAATTTTTAAATAGTAAATTTAAAAAATAATTATTTTTATTAATGTATTAATACTAATTGTGTGCATAAAACTGACATAAAATCTTAGAATTTTTTTTTCAGATGTGTTAATACTGTTTTACATATCAGAATCCTATTATTTTAATTCAAGATGATTAGGTTCTTAATTTAACATTTTAACAACTATTTCACTTTAGAATAAATTTTTTTTTTTTCACATCCTATATTGCTTGCTGTCTTCTCATCATCACCCACCCTCTCATCTACCATCCTCTGTAAAAAGATGTGACTGTGATTCTTTTCAAAACAAATTAATTATCTTATGTATTTAATTGCATGCTTTTGTTTTAGAGATTTTACAGTGAGCAATTTTACAAAATCAAAGATACAACTACGCCTTTTTTTTTTTTTCGTTTACAAAAGTCATGATGATTCATTCATTACCTAAAGATCAATGACATTACCACAAGATTCTGAAATTCTAACTTTGGCTCATGTTTTATAATCGATAATATTAGAGAGACAATAAAAAATAGAATGAATACTTCACTCGACCTCTGATAATTAATTCGAAAGAACTACGAGGTTTTTGATAAAAAAAAAATATCCAATTCGATCTCTAATTTTTTTTTTTTTTTGGAACTGATTAGTTCCTATAAAAAAAATAACATTGACTTTTTTTTAGCAAAAGGACTAATCAGTCCCATAAAAATAGAGCTTAGGGCCAGGTTGGGTATTTTTTTTGTCAAGTCTCGTTGTCTTTTGAGATAATTGTTAGGAATTGTTTAGGATTTTTTCTCTAAAAAATAATCTCAAACAATTTAAATTTATTTTATTTAGTATTCATTAATTCTAATAATAATTAATGAATGTTAAATAAAATAAGTTTTGAATGTTTTGACTAATTTATTTTGTTTTTCAAATATTATAATCTTATAATATAGTATTAAAGATATGTACAAGCAAACTCTCTAGACCAAGATAATAGATAAGTAGGCATCATGGTACACACTACATAGATATACGCATAGATATTGTTCTCTTTCATCTATCAGTGTCACTCTATAGATTAATCCAAGGACAGTGATAGATAAAAAGATATGAAAAGGACTTGCACAACTTGAGTCATTGCTATGCAATGAAATGAGAAGCATCTAGAGAGGTTGAGATGGACGAGAAGCCCAAAGAGAACTAAGAGAACGAAGTCTTTGCAAGTATTGCCCCAAAGCCAGCAATCCTTGAGCAGCTTGATGTGTTGTTAGGATCCTTGACATGTGTATCAGTGTCTGTTGCCTAAGATGATCTGCCTGTATTCATTATCGATCGGATAAATGTATTAGTGATGGAGGAACCAATCTGTCTCGAGAATAATTCTCAAAAACTGTGGACAATAGAGCTCAGTCAGTAGCAACAGAGGAGATAGATTGATGCACTGCATAACTAGTCTATCTTCTCTGTTGCTATTGATTGAACTCGCTCTATTATCCACAAGAATTTCTAAAAAATAAAAATTTATTGAGAACTAAAGTGTCCGATCTGAAGACTAATTCAGGTATTTGATGTTGTGTTACCTGGTTAAGGAAGCCTTCAAGTCCCTCAATTTTCTCAATGGAATCAGCCATCTGAAACCCAAAGTTTCCTGCTACCAATGGATCAACTGCAATGTTGTGGACAAGACTCTGCTGGAGTTTATCCAGTCCTTGTGAGAGAGCATCTTCGGCTTGTTGCGACGATAGCCGGAGTCTGCTAATGCTAGCAGTTTGTTGTTCAGTTAAAGGTTCAAGCTGTGGCACAATGATCTGCAAGAAAATAAAAAAGATTGCTAGTTAATTGAGGTTGTCCACAATTAACAATTTAATTTTTTTGTTATTACCAAAATTCATATTGATATTCTGTTCTAAGCAAGCAAGATTTTTGATGCAAATGAGTTACAATGTTATATGAATCAGATTACACTTAGAAGCTGCGAAGGGCGAGATCCTCCGATCCAAAGAAAAAGGCGCTCCGCGGATGATTTCCAGACACCACTGATTAGGTAGAATATATCAGCCTTTGCAGCATCTGATTTCATCTTGAAAAGATTTGAGTAATGATTCAACAGAGTCTGAACAAGTTGATTGAGTTGTTCATTAGGTGCTTGAGTTTGGAATGCCTTTCTGAGTTCTTCATTCAGTTTGTGTTGCTCTTCAATCCAATTTCCATATTCAATTTCAAACAAAACAATCCCTGCTTCACATATATACAAGGACCACCAATTAATAGAAGAATTTATTGTAAGGAAGGTTAAAAAAAACTATTGGTATAAGAATTCACAAACCTGAGTTTAATGATCCAGAAGATCCCATATAACTAGCATCCAATGGATTGTTTCCAATATACATACTCTGCAAGGAAACCTTTTAGTTATATATAACATATGATTAAGGAGCATAAATCATTGATATGATTTTTGAGTTTAGTATTATCACCTGCTTTTTAGCTTTAACAATCTCCTCCTCCAATTGCATGAGCTTCAAACGGCTTGTTTCTAATTGTTGAACATAAGCCTATCAAGAACAAATTACAAATCAGAACACAAAAACATTGGCTACCTTCTTTTGTAAGTCCAATTTCGCTACCTTTTTTCGCAGTCGGCTCTTCCGAGCAGCCTCTCGATTCTGAGCTAGCCGTCTTAGTACCTAGACAAAATAATGTCAGAGCCTAACAAAACAAGATCATTCATGATCAAGATACATTGCAAATGTTTTAAGAGTAACACTCTCATGAAATTTCATTACCTTACTAACATCTTTATTGGTAGCCTCTTGATTTTGTCTAGATTGTTCCCTCAATTCATGTGGAACATATTCAGGCTGTAGAATTCAAATTCAAAAGTTGGTTACAAATTACAATCTAGATTAGAAGATAATAATAAAGCTGATAGAAAAAACTCATGCTCTCTAATTAATCAACCTTGTTATCCATGGCCATGGTGCTAGTGCTCACCAACAACATTGGAGAAGTGATTGAATTTATGAGGCCACCATCAACCTTAAAGTTGTCACCCCACATGCTAACTTGTGGGAATGTCTCAAATATGTCCATTGATTTTCTTCTATTTCCTGCAAAAAAGGGTTGTTTCTAAACAAGAAAAAAGGTGCATCATTATTAATTTGACACACAATAATAATTAACAAACATGCAATGTTCTCTTCATTTCATTCTCATATGAATATTCCAAGCATGACATGCATGCTAGTTAGCACTTCCCAGAATGTAGAATAATACATACTATTAAGGATTGAATCACTATTGAAGGATGCAGAGTCTATACAGAGAATAAGGTCTCAAGAAACTGTGAAATAACATGTTTTGTTTCTTCTGATTTTCTCATATTCCTTCCATTTTCAATAAATACATCATCATATCAATTCATGTGAGTTTCTGCAAAAACTTGCTATAACACACACACACACACACAATAACTAACTAAACAATATAGTATATTAAAAATTGTTAGAATTTCAAATTTAATTAATAAGTAGTACTACATAGTAAATACAGTTTAGGAACACATATATAGCTAGTGACATATGACATACCTATTTGCAGCTAGCTAGGAAAACCAGATGCCAAAAAACCTTGCCTTACTGCAGAACATGTATATAACTCCTCTATCATTAGTATCATTATATATTTATTCCTAGAAACTTTGGAGAAGGAGATTATATATATATGAACAAAGAAACCTTATCCTGTATGTTTTTGGAAAAAGAAAAAAAGGCTTTAGCTATTGCTAAATAATTAAATAAATTGTTTAACCAAAGTAATGTATAGTGTTACAAACCTGACACCTCAACTTTGTTAAATAATAATAATAAATGAATAATATCAATATATAATATGGTATAGTTGAGCATGAAAACTATTTAAGTAGTGTTATTAGATATATTCGACCAAAGTTGTTGTCTCTTCAACTCTATAATATGGTTTCTCATAATAACGACATGGATCACACACACACACAAATGCTTTTTCATAAAAGAGGAGATAAAGATTTCTTAAAGTGGCCAGTTTTCAACTTTCTTTTTTTCTTTTTTCCCCATCACCTAATATGCATCAATAACAGTGTGTGAGTTCAACTTTAATCAATAATTTCTTTATTTCCCCCTTATTTTGACTTTCAACTGTAGTGATCTCTCAAATTATTATCAAACTCTATGCGTTTTATATGATTTTTGGATTTTTCTAACGAACGATAGCACCACTTTTTATTTAATCTATCTGCTACCAAAAGGCCATGCATGTATAGATAACTAGCCCCATTAGAGAAATTTTAAATTATTTGTGATACTTTGGTCTTCATGTATCTCTTAATGTTAAAAGTGTTTGTTTTAATCAACTCTTGTTGTAAAATTCGGTTACTTTAACATTCATTTTATATCATATGTTATCAAGGGAAATTGAAAGATAAACATTACAAAAATGTTCGTACGAATTTAGTAATGCTCTGTTAGCTAATTTGGTTTGGT
Organism: Arachis stenosperma; assembly: GCF_014773155.1. Classification (NCBI taxonomy): domain Eukaryota; kingdom Viridiplantae; phylum Streptophyta; class Magnoliopsida; order Fabales; family Fabaceae; genus Arachis; species Arachis stenosperma. The sequence goes on from NC_080384.1 coordinate 14,461,251, forward strand.
CGAGTAATTAGTTTATTCTTACGTTGAAACGATTTAAATCTTATCTTAATCTATTAATTAACTGTTAAATAGAATTCAAATTCACAGTAGATTAATTGTAATAATATAGTAAAAACTTACATTTTGTATCATAAAAAAAATTCATTAATAAAATATTTGTATATAGTATAATACAAATATCAAAAATGATATTCGAATATTAAAAATACATGTTTAGTTATTTTCAATGTATATTTATATTTTAACATGTATTTTATACTAATAATTAACTTTAATAGCTGATTTTAATGTACACGTAACATAGTCGTGCAAATATTTATGATCTTCACTCTTTACTCTCACCTCTATGTTTTTCATCTCTGTGCTGTGCACAATAAACTATATACCAAAAGAATCATATGTTAATAACTGAAATTTCATCTCCAGTTAGAATTATCCATGTTGAATAACCACATACCTAGTTGCACTCATAGCTTGTCGAGTAAGTTTTCTGTGTCTTTTAAAAGATTCCGATGGGAAAAAAATAATTGCTGGTTGATGTTTATGTGCTTATATAATTATCGATCCCACTTATGATTATTTAAATAAAATTTCTTGCTTCATGGACCCTATTATTTGGTGCATAAAAAATTGTATTACGCGTAAACAGCTGACACTACTATGAAAAAGAATGTTTGACGCAAACATGTAGCTTTAAAAAAAATAAATAAAAAAGATTAGGAAAAGGAAAAGTTGTAACTTCCTCTTTGCTAAGTGGTATTGCATGATATACCTATTTGCTAACTGGATTTTTAGAGAAAGTAAATTAAAGTTCATGATTAATTATAACCATTAATTAGTATTCTCTTTATTTCAAACTAATTGTCTCTTTTTATTTTTATTTTTGTTACAAATTAAATATTATTTTTAAATTTTAAGAAATTATTAATTAATTTAATTAGATTTTTATCTATTATGTCCTTTGTTATTAAATAGAAAAAAGAAAAAATTAGAAATAAAAAAAATCAATATAAAAAAAATGGTATTAATAATATTTTTTGTCCTTTTTTATTGTTTATATTTTCAATAAAATTTAGTAATTGTCTTAATTTATTCAGAATTAAAAGAATACAGTTAATTTGAAATAAAAGGAGTACATAAATTAGTTAATTAATTATTTAGTTATATAGTATTATGCAGTGCACACAATACTATAAATCTTGATTTGTCATGGTTAGGGGTGGCAAATGAGAAAGTCCGCCTCGCCCCGCCTAATGAGACGGTCCCAGAATCTTAATCCGTTCCGCCTAATATCTTTTTTTTTTAATTTTTAACTATTAATTAATAGGATTAATCTCTACATACAAGTGTCTTGCGCTTACAAGTTTTACAAGTCTAAAGAAAACGAAACTCACTAAACACGCTGCTTATGTTACGTGGCTCTTTAACAGACTTTTAAATCAATTCAAATCAATTAACGCGCAAATATATAACTTCCATTTTTCAAAAGATTTCGTTTCTTTTTTCGAATTTCTTGCCAAATTTGTTGGATCTCCTTCTTGCTTTGTTTTTTTTTTTTCGACTTTCATGGTTTCTGAAATCAAGCTTTGAAATTGTTTTGAAGATAATGGAACTTCAGAAATACACCCAAATGATTATAGAAATAAATCAAACGATTACAGAAATACACCCAAACAGTTACAGAAAGGATTACAGAAATACACCCAAAGGATTACAAAAATACACCCAAAGGATTTAAGAAATACACCCAAAATATGGGAAAGACAGTATATTTCTTCTTGAAATCTTTTAATGTTTTGCTGGTTAAGGATGAGACACATGGCAGAGACAATCTAAAAAAAAACCTAGAAGAACAGTAAAACAATACCTTGAATAACGTTTCTTCGTTTTTTTTGGTGATTTTTTATGGAAATTTGTATCTTTTCTTCTTGATTTCTTCTACTCGGAGTTGGAACATGTCTTTTGTTTCGAATGTCCCTTGAATCTTGACGGTTTGCGTTTTGATTGAAGAAGAAGAGGAAGAGTGTGGCATAATGAACGCGTGTGTTGGACGCTCGATTTTAAAGGAATGGTGCGCGTGTTTTTTTCTTGGACTTAGACCAACTTGTATAGCTTGTAAGCCAAAAAGGCTTGTATGTGTAGCAGACCTCTAAATAATATATATATATAAAGGCATAAAAAAATCTCTTCTATTTTTTACTTTTATAATTTCTAAAAGTATAAACAAATTATAATTTTTATATTCACAAATATTAAAGTATTTGTAATTATAAATATCTAATAAATATAATTATAAACCAAGTTTTCATCCAAAACATAATTATAAATATTGTTCCCAAAGCAAAATAAACATAATCCAAAACATAATTATAAATATTGTCTCTAAAACAAAATAAACATAATGTAAAACACTCAATTTTCATCTTCATTCTCTTGTAAGTTGGGTTGGGAGAAGTTGAATTTTGACCAAAAAAATTGTAAAAATATCCCTAGCAAAAAAAATACTAAATCCGATGAGAAAGCCCGCCCGCCCCGCCAAAGCCCGTAGTTTAAGCGGTACAGGTTAGGCGGGTTTTTGCTATTTGGCGGTCCCAATTTTTTAACCCAATTTGCCTTTTTTGGCGGATTACGCGGACCGGATCGACGAATTTGGTTCGACGAGTTTAGACCCGTTTGCCGCCCGTAGTAATGATAATGCATGGATAATCAATGTCATATTTGTAAGAATATTCTATTTTTCAAAATATAAAAGTATCAATAAAAATGTTATCTAATTTTTCGAAGGAGTTAGTGTAACTTTTATAAGGTAAAAGATATCATTTGTAATGTTATCTAATTTCAAATTAAATAAATATATGGAAAGCTTTTAAGAATTTTTTAATTTAGGAGCACATGAAGACCGATATGAACTGCACAGGTAAAAGTATTTCCTAAATATGTTACTCCATTTTATTTATTTAAAAAAAAATTGATGAACCGATAGAGTAAAAAATTGTGTACGGTTCTAATCGAATTTATACATATAAATAAATTTTTAAGTAACATTTAAAAATTAATTACTTTTATTAATGTGATAATATATAATTATTAGATATAGGTATAAAATTTTTTTACATTAATAAAAAAAATTTCTTAAAAAAGAATACGTAGTTCACAATGAAAAAAAGTTGATAGTCTCTATTTATTTTTATTTAAATTTTATATATTACATTAATAATATTATTATCATTATTATGATAATTAGCGTCTGCCTGACAATTACATTTTTATATAAGATGTATATATTTTATAGACTTTAATTTTATTATATTGAACGTATAAAATATTTTATTCAGTGATATAATTATAGTTATTATCTTTTATGATATAGTGTTACATGATTAAATATATGTATAAAATTAATTTACACTCACAGTAATTATTAAAATTAAATTCTATTTTATATTATATAAAAAAATAATTATAATTTAATGATTAAAGATTGTATGTAAGTAATTTTTATAGTATAAATATATATATATATATCTTAAATTAAAGTATACATTCCACCTGTCATGTCTTGGAGGATGGAAAAATTTCCCCATTTCTTTTTTTTTTTTTTTGCCACAGAAGCACTAAAAAAAACATTTCCAATATATATATATATGGCTTTGGGCTAGTGTTACTTTCATTAATTTATTAAGGACCCAACAATAATTCCCTTATGTAGGGGCTAAAATTAATGAGTAAGTGACAGAGGTTGAATATGACAAAAAATTTCATGCTGTACTCCAAAATCCAAAGTAGTAATTGGAATTAATTCTGCAAAATCTTTTAACTTTGTTGATGGTGGCAAATGGTGCTTTTAACATAGGACTTGGATTCTTTATTTTATCCATCTTCTCTCCCTATGACTAATGGCATCTCCTTTGCTGATGTGTACCTCCATTACTTTTTAAATTATTAAAGAAAAAGAAAATTTTCCAAATTGGGAAAACTTATAAAATAAGCTAACCAAAATTCTTCTATCTGCATAAACATAACTTGGTAACAAAGATAATTTGCTTGCCCAAATATGTCCCTATTTCTTCTTTAATTCTCTCTTTGCCTTTTTGTTAGTTAGTTAGTTAACAAGTTGTTATTAAACGGAAACCTTTGTTTACTACATAATCTTTGTTCAGAAACTCGTGAACATTTTACTGGTTATTTGATCCGAACAAAAAAAAGATTAAATAAAATTATAGAGTACTGAAAACATTACTTTGTGGATATATAGAGAGAGAATGAAGAGATGACGAGGTTAAGTAATTAATTAAGAATAATAATGACATATATTATTGGTTGATATTGCTGTTAAGGATTCAGTTTTTCAAGGAATATTCTTCTTCTTTTGGTTGGCTTTGACAGTCTAATATTCCTTCACAGCTATATGTTCCTATTCGTTAGGAACAAAATTATTATTATTATTATTATTATTATTATTATTATTATACGAGTTTAATTTTTATATACTTATAAAGTAAATAAATTTTAATTATGTTAGATGTAGATAAAAAATCAATTATCAAATTAGTCACTTATATAATATTAGAATATAAAATATACACTAAAAATAAATTAAACTACATATATTTATATATGTAGTTTAAATGAGTTATACAAAATATATTGTGATTTATTTTTTATATGCACATAGTATTTTAAAATAGAAGAGTGCTAGGAGGCCAGTAACTTTTGTGATTTGTAGCCATTAAGTAGCCATCAATAATGTTTGAGCAATGCTAGGAAATCAAAAGGGTATTAGCCAAAAATCAGCCAAAATATTTTTGGTGAATCCAAAATTTCTACGAATTAATATATATGGATATTTCTTTTGCTAAGTATCAGAATGTTTCTTTTTCATACTAAATGGATGTTCTTTTATATATTTTTCGAATTTTTTTGTATTACAAATGTGAATGCTTCTATTTCTTTAAAAATTTCATATTTTTTTAAATTTTATAGATATTTAATTATTTTTGCTAAAATATAATTAGATATTTCTTTTGTTAAGTATTATCATTTTTTTTCATATTAAATGAATGTTTTTTTTTATATTTTTGTTTAAATGCTTGTAACATCCATGAGAAATTTTATTTATAACCTGGTTGGTGACATTTAAGTCTAAGATTACAAAAGAAGAGAAGTTTGTTGTCCCTAGCAAATCATCTACATAGGATAATAATGGTATTTATGTGGTAACAGAAATCAATTAGTGAGAAGGTTGATCTGGATTGAACTTGACAGATTCCCTCCATATGAGCTCATTGACATCCTTTTCAGTACATGTTGGATGCTCAAAGTCAAAACTGAGCCTCGGACAAACCGACTCATCATTGATGGCCTCCGTCGCCTCCTTAGATAGCACAATCGGCCTCAGGCTTATGTCAGAGATATTCGGTCTCGACACGCCTGTTCCTGTCGCTGTTGACGCCGGCTCCGAGGGGGAAGTCACGTGCGCTGACGCGCGAAAACTCCGAGATTCGAACCCGAGTCCGAACATAAGGTTCACAAGTTTTCGATCTGGTAAAGACAGTTCCGACTAGAAGCGGAAGCGATTGGAGGAGTGGGTTGCGGTGGGGAGGTGGAGAGGACTTGACGGTGAGAGAGAGATCTGTGTGTGTGATTGTTAATCACTTTTTAATTTTTTAAATTTTGAATTTAAAAAATTTAAAATTAATTATAAATATAAATTAATGTGGTTTTGTTTAGTTTTTGGCTGGTAACCTTTTGGTTCTATATACTTTTCCATAATGTTTTTAATAGTGTGAGATTTCATCCAATAGTTTGGAATTACTCACTTTTCTTTTGCTGGTTACATACTGGTCAGAATTTAAAGTTGCTGGCCCTTTAGACTTTTCCTTTAAAATAATTTTATATGGTTATTCAATTATATTCATTTTTTTACATACTTCTTTTAAGTAGTAAATTTAAAAATTAATTATTTTTATTTATATGTCAATACATAATTAGCTGTTTGTTTAAATTTTTTTATATTATAGAGTATAAAATTTAAATTTATTATATTATTCTATAAAAAATTATCTATTTCATATAATAAAGAAAATAAAATGTTTTTCTATTTCTAAAACGTTAAAAGTAATATATAAGGATAAAAAAATATTATGACTCACCATATTTAATATTATATATATTTGTATTTTTTTTATTTTTATTAAGTTATTATAGTATATTCTTTTCTAGTTTTAATGTTAAACCAAATTTAATAAGACAAATTATTATTGTTTTTAGTTAAATTAAATAAAATATTATTTTTATATTAAATTCAATATTGTTTCTAGTGTGGAGACAAGCATAATATTATAATAAAAACAAATATCCATATAGTTACCTACACTTACAAACACAATATCTAATCATTGTTGCAAAACCTAATGGAGCCAAATGCCCCATTAATTAAAACAATTAGATTTTAATCTACTCATTTATATAACCACTTTTTTACACATAATAAACCCCGGAATATAATGTAACTGGGCACGAGATTCGGTGGTCCAGGAACCTTTGGACCACTTAGTGGTTCAAGTAAAAAACATGTTTTTAGAGTTTTTTTATCAATTGCTATGTAGTCTTTGAACTAATTTTAATTACAAATTAATCTCATATATTTTATTTAATTATAAAAATAGTTTTTTATTTTATAAATTATTATTTTATCAATTATCTATTATATTTATTAACAATCAAATACAAAAATAACAACCAATTATATCCTCCATTCATCCTAATAATTCCAACTGATTAAAAAATTAACTTTGATCTCGTTACGTTCGTCCATGGCTTCCAAATCGTGTTTCTTTGAAATTCAATCGATTGGTTTTTCAAAACAATCGATTGAATGATAACTCAATCGATTGGTTTACACTATATCACAAAACAATCGATTGAAAGTTGTAAGGTAGAATGGTAAAAAACTTAAACCAATCGATTGTTTATACTTTCCAATCGAATGAATGCCTCAAAACAATCGATTGTTGTTGTTACTCAATCGATTGAGTTCACGAAAACAACATGGATTTGACAAATACAATCGATTGGAAAGTGATGACATTGAAGTTTTAGCCAAATTCAATCGATTGGTAATGTAATCCAATCGATTGGAAGGTGATGAAGTTGAATGTTTTACCAATTTCAATCGATTGGTAATGGTACCCAATGGATTGAAATGTGATCTGCGGCTATTTCAATCTTGTTATCTTTTTAGAAATTATCTTGTTATTCATCTATCTTATCTTTAAAATTCTATCTTCAATTTTTTCTGTTTTATTTTTATGTAGATAAACTAATCTTATCTTTTCCTTAATATTAACATTATAAATTGGTGAATAATCCATCACTAATTATTCAATTCCACCATTGAAATCGTGTATCATTTTCTTTGATTATAAAAAATTTAATTGTTTTTCTTTGGAACATCCATCTACTCAATATCCAATTTTTTTTTAATTTTCATTCGTCTATTTAATATCCACTATTTCTTCATCGTTAATCACCGTTGCAGCAATAAGCAAAGGTCCAATCAAGTTTTTCATTGTAGTGTTCAAAAAATAAACCATCGTTTTGATTACAAAATCGAGGTCAGTGAATAGAATCTCTAATTTTGCAATTATTTTGTTCGATACTTTATTCGTGAAATTGATTGTGTAAGAAAAAAAAATTTAAAAATATCTTTTATTAATGCATAGAAATTGAGAAATACTAAAAAGTAAATAGATGTTATTATTTTTTATTATTAATTAATTAACTAGCAATCAGCGACGGACCTAGAGGGGTGAGTAGTGGCCCGGACACCCCAAAATTTTAAGAAACTATACTTATCTATAACAATTTATATTAGGAATACAGAGAGTTAGGTGTCGATTATTTTTTTCCTATTTTACCCCTATTTTACCCCATGACAGAATGATGTAACTACTCATTAAGATATTCTTATTGGATGTAAATTATTGTTACAAATATTTTTATTAAGATATGTTTAGAAGGAATAAAAATAGAATAGTTCAATAAGGATTAATTTTTAAAAAAAATAAATTTACACTAATAATTTTTCTCTTCAAATTATTAACGTACTTTTCTAATATACTCTAAGTACCTACACAATATACAATATCAATTAGCCTTCAAATTTAAGTTCCAATATTATTATTAATGAGAGGGGTTTATTAATTTTAAAAAAAAAATACATACAATAAGTTTTGTATCAATATATCATGATTTATTTTAAAAATAATATTTATTTATCTAGGTTATAGAGTGTCTTGAAAAATCATATTTAAATAAGTATTCTATTTTTTAACTATTTTATATTTTTAGATTAAAAACTTTGTATTATTTTTATTCAATCTTTATTTTTAAGTTTTATTTTAATTGTCTTATTCAAAACTATTAATATGAACTTTTATTTTGTAGGATAAATAAAAAAATGAGATTTTTTTAATAAATTAAATTATTGACAGACTTACTTATTATAAAAGAAGTTAAGTATATTTCTTGATTATAAGAATACATATAATTCACTTTTGATTATTATCACAAGAAATATAAATTTATCCAATTTTTTAAAATTTACATTAATTATTAAAATTATAACATAATGAATGTACTCCTATACACATTTTTTCTTATTTTTGTACTTTATTTTAATTTTGTTAAACAAAAAAGTTTAAATATTATTTACTTTTAATTTTTAATTTTTACCACAACTTTGTATGTATTAAATAATTTTTTTCATTTGACATTTTTAAGATGTCAGGTATATTTACAGACACTGAGATGAATGAGCAATACCAGGAGGACGATGACTTTAACCAACAAGAAGAACTAGTAATTGAACAAGATACGATAGCTTTCAAATTTCAATCGATTGGATTACATTACCAATCGATTGAATTTGGCAAAAAGTTCAATGTCATCACTTTTTAATCAATTGGATTGCATTAACAATCGATTGAATTTGGAAAAAATTCAAAGTCATCACATTTCAATCGATTGGGTACCATTACCAATCGATTCAAACTGGTAAAACATTCAACTTCATCACCTTCCAATCGATTGGATTACATTACAATCGATTGAATTTGGCTAAAACTCCAATGTCATCACTTTCCAATCGATTGTATTTGGCAAATCCATGTTGTTTTCGTGAACTCAATCGATTGAGTAACAACAACAATCGATTGTTTCGAGGCATTCATTCGATTGGAAAGTATAAACAATCGATTGGTTTAAGCTTTTTACCATTCTACCTTACAACTTTCAATCGATTGTTTTATGATATAGTGTAAACCAATCGATTGAGTTATCATTCAATCGATTGTTTTGAAAAACCAATTGATTGAATTTCAAGGAAACACAATTTGGAAGCCATGGACGAACGTAATGAGATCAAAATTAATTTTTTAATCAATTGGAATTATTAGGATGAATGGAGAATATAATTGGTTGTTATTTTTGTATTTGATTGTTAATAAATATAATAGATAATTGATAAAATAATAATTTATAAAATAAAAAATTATTTTTATAATTAAATAAAATATATGAGGTTAATTTATAATTAAAATTAGTTCAAGGACTACATAGCAATTGATAAAAAAATTCTAAAAACATGTTTTCTACTTGGACCACTAAGTGGTCCAAAGATTCTTGGACCACCGAATCTTGAGCCATGTAACTGAATAACAATTGATAGCCCAAAATTTTTGGACCACCTTTTAGTTGTGTACCATTAACACTGATGTGGATCTTCAAAACGTTGTTTATTTAATTCTTCATATGCATTATTATGTATCAGATACAAGAGGAATGGCAAAGCACTGAAAGCAGCAAAGGCATCACGTTTTGTATATCTTGGTTCTGAAAATAATAAAAATAAAAATAAAATAAAAGATAAAAACAAAAACAAAAGGGAAAAAAAAATTGTCGTACCTACAGATATAGTATAGGTGGCCTTTATCTCATCCCTTCTTATCTTTTATGAAACTTTCTTCCCTTTAACTTAATGTTTACCTTATCACTGACTCATCAATGAAAAAAAACGATTATATTACGTGTATACTAAAATTAGTTAGTAATATAAAATATGTATTAAAATATAAAATATGTTATATTAAAAATAAATTAAATAACATATATAATTATATATAAATTAAATATATGATGATTGATTTTGATTATTAATTTTAATATACAAATAATTTTTTTAAAAAATATACATCAATTTAGCGTATATGATTATTGAATAAGTAACATTAACACATATTTTTCAAAATATCAACAATCGTGTAGGCTATTACTATTAATTAAAAGGTCATTGATTTAATTGATAATTTCACAAAATCATATTTAAGACTTAATTTAATTTGGTAATTTTGGTGTTTTCACTGTACGAGTAAAAATGACTTTTCCATATGTAAATAACTAAATATGCTTTGTAGTGGTGCATATTCCATTTGATTGAGCTTTTACACGTATGAATTTATACACGTGTTGTTACAATACAGCGGTCGAATACAATCAATACATACCGAAAGCAATAACTGAATATTTTACTTTGACAATAATAATCTAAACTCTAGTATATTCTTATGAATCTTGTTAGAAAACTTTTAGTAAAAATAAATTAATAAATATTATTATCTGAATACAAATACCTACTTTTTATATTTACTATAAAAATGATCATAAAAAAAATTATATAAAAAATTTTATACTATCATCGATACATATAAATTAGACCTTTTTTGTTGTCATAAAATTAGACCCTTTTAATTATATGTTTTTGGTATATGTTAAAATCTAATAAAACGGCCGAGAATACGTCCTCAACTCTTTTGTTTTCTTTTTTGTTACTTCAACTCGTTTTTTGGAACATTTGTTAACATATTATTTTAGTATGGGCTGGAGGAGAATCCAATTATCGTAGTCCAGCAATATGAGCATTACCAAAAATATACTATATGAATAAGTTTGTATTGGGGTTGTCCAATCTACTTGACAAAAAAAAAAAAATTCTAACTGCTCTAGAGTTACCGGGACTTTTCCAATAGGGAACTCTTCTTTTCTCAATAGGAAAGTATTCTAAGAACATCAGGTTTTTTTCCGATAAAGAGCTATTTTCAACCTGTTTAACTTCACAAACCATATTCTCACACTATTTTCTTCCATCTAATCTATCAAAATCATTGTAAAACCTGAAATATACAAAGACTAAAAGATTAGCAACCAACAATATGAATAACATAGAAAAAAAAGTCATCAAACTCAACAAGTCTGGCGAGTTGGGATACAAAAAAGATTGTTTAAATGTGGTGGGAAAGATAATAAGTGATAAAGAGATGAGCTTCAAAACATGCAGAAATGCATTATTGAGAATGTGGGAAAATCCACAAGGAGTTGTAGTTACTGACGTTGGGCTGAAGAAGATGTTATTCAGCTTTAAAGATAGAAAGAGCGGGCTTCAGATTATTCAGAATGGTCCTTGGAATGTCAGAAAAAATCTGGTCAATCTCAGATTATGGATGGAGGGTGAATCAGTTTTTGAGATTGATCATGACTTCATGGAGTTCTGGATTCAAGTTCATGGCATTCCACTTGATCACATGAATAAGGAGACCAGAATTTTTATAGGAGGAATGCTGGGAGTTTTGGTAGAGGTTGAAGACCCAAAAGTGGATGGTGTTTTTAGGAGATCTTTTTTAAGGATTAAAGTTAGCATCAATATTACCAAGGCTCTGCCTACAGGTTTCTGGTTAGAAAGAGAGGAGATGCCACCATTATGAATTTTCTTTAAGCATGAGAGGCTACCAGACAGCTACTGCTTTAACTGTGGAATACTGGGACATGAGAAGAAAACATGCAAGAATCCAACAGCCATGGCATGCTGGGATCTAACCAAGAAGAAGTACTCACCAAGACTAGGAGTCAGCCAAGTTTATCCAGTTTCAGCCATAGGAGGAGTAGGGTCAAAGCAACATGAATGGAGAGAAGAAGATGTAAAGCAGGCGTGTGATCAACAAAACCTTGGAAGAGAGAGTGGGGAGGAACAAAGCACTGAAGAAAGCAGAATTAGGGCTTAACAAAATTTGCAGCAGAAAATCAGGAAGGAAAGTGTATGAAAAAACCAAACAAGAAGAGAGGATGTGATGGCTGAATCAGGAGAGCAGTTGGGAGAAGTATAAGAAATTCCTGATCTTCAAGAAGATGAGGATATACAGCTTGACCTAAAGGTAGCTTATAAATTTAAAAGCCTTATAAGGGAGATAAGAGAGAAGAATAATGAATGGGCTTACATCAAACAAGCCCAAAAAAAAAGAAAATGGTAAAGATGCACAGTAGGTGAGTATATACGGGCCAAATAAGAATGTGGGGCCCAATATTCTAGCAGATCAATTACAAATTGAGATTGGAAGGGAGGATAAATACAAGATAGGTGGAAGACCTGGAAAAAGCACACAAAAATTAGGAGATGGGCTAAATCTGTATACAATAGAAGAAGGAGAGGTGCACAACAACAAAAAAGAGTATTGGAAGGTTGCTCAAGGAGATAAAGCAGTGAAGAAAACTATTGGCCAGAAACTAAAAAGGCTCATGACAGCTAAGAGGAAGGAAGATTACGAAATTGTTGAAAGAGGAAGGATAAATGAGCATCAAGGAATGGTGAATAGAGGAACGAAAGAAAAATTCAAGAAGCTATCCATGGATGTACAGGGCAAAAAAAATGCATTGGGGGAGTAAAAGAAAGACTCAGGTGAGAAAGTTTACTATGTAGAATTAGTAAGCGAAGAAGATGAAGATGAAAAAGTGGGAAGGAAAGAGCCTGTTGAATGGGAAGCACAACTAGCAAAGAAGATGAAATTGGAGCTGAACTTGAAAAGAAAAAGAAAAAACAAACAGGTGCTAATGCCGAATAATGAGGAATGGAAGGGGAAACAAGAGGACAGGGGTGCCTGAGAAATTAAAAGACAACAGTTTTGTTATGGATACAGGGGAGTATGACTTAACTCTGTATGCTTCTAGTCAGTATAAGGGAATACTAATGGCTAAGAAGGCGGGCCATAACATGCCCCACTCTCAGCCATGAGTATAATTAGCTGGAATTGTTAGGGAATAATGGCTGCCCCGACAATATCCGAGTTATTTGATCTATGTAAAAAAGTAAAGCCGCTCATAGTATTTCTGATTGAAACTAGGGCTAAACAAGAAAATATGTTTAGGATAAAAAGAAGGCTCCACTTTAATAATATATTTTGTGTAGAACTCCGGAGCTTGTCCGGCGGGCTATGCTTGTTATAGAAAGCTAATGCTAATATTAATGTTTATGAGTGGTGTGATAACTATATCAAGGCTAGTATTAATATTAATAATGGACTGAAATGGCAGGATATTTTTGTGTATGAAAATCCGGTTTTCCAAAAGAGAAGGAAACTATGGCAGGAGCTAACGGTAAGTAATAAGAATAAGGAAGAACCTCAGGCTTATTTGGGTGACTTCAATGATATCTTAAGTCAAGAGGAAAAGGTGGGCATTCATCCACAGCCAACAATTTATTTAGAAACTTTTAGAAGGTTTGTAGATGAGAATAGTTTAATGGATATTGATCTCAAAGGTAACAAGTTTACATGGTTCAGTAATCCAAGAAATTACTTTATCACTAGGGAAAATTGGACAGGGTGTTATTAAACTGGAAATGGATGCAAATATTCCAGAACGCTATTTTAAAAGCTTCTCTAGCTGTAAGTTCTGATCACTGCGCTTTAATTCTTGAAACACAGTCGCTGATTCAGACAAGAAAGAATTTTAGGTTTGAGACTTTTTGGGGGGAACATGAAGAACGGAAAGAGGTGATCAAGCGAAGTTGGCTTTTGGATGACGAAAATGGAAATTGTTGGAATCAGTTCATAAGGAAGAGAAATAGATGCAAGAGGGAGTTGATAGAGTGGAGTAAGAGGAAGTTTAAGAGAGAAGATAAAGAAATTGAAAGAAAGAAAATAGAGTTACAACACATTCAGAAATCTGATATGTCAGAAAGAGATCAGAGAAAAGAGTAAAAGACAAATCTCAGAACTATAGAAGTAGGAAGAGAAGTATTGGGGACAAAGATCAAGGATGAAATGGTTAAAATGGAGAGATAAAAATACTGCTTTTTTTTCATGCAACAATAATTCAGAGAAGGAATAGGAATAGAATAGAAAAATTAAGAAATGAGTCAGGACAGTGGATACAAGGATAGGAAAATTTGATGAGATTAGTGAAAAGACATTTCACTAAGTTTTTTACCTCTATTGGGTCAGAAATTTAGAGGACTGCATAAGAGAAATACCTAGGAGAGTCACTAGGGAGATGAATCAGGAGCTTATGACAAGGATCAATGAGGAGGAAATCAAGAAAGCGGCCTTGAGTATGGGCGGCTTAAAGGCTCCGGGTCCAAATGGATTAAATGGGTTATTTTTTCAAAAACACTGGAATATTTTGGGTAAGGAAGTGTGTGGAATTGTTAAACAGTTTTTTGAAGAAGGCATCATACCAAAAGATTTAGGTGAGACAACTGTTATTTTGATTTCCAAAATTAGTCAACCAGAAAGCTTAAATCATCTTAGACCCATAAGCTGTTGTAATTTTGTGTATAAGATTATAACGAGGATTTTGGTGGGGAGGTTAAAGAGAGTGCTAGATGCTATCATATCTCTGGTTCAAAGTGCTTTTATAAAAGGAAGATTCATACAGGATAATATAGTAATAGTACAAGAAGCATTTCACAAATTAAACCAAAAAGGAAGTATTGGAAGCAATGACATAACCATTAAATTAGACATGAATAAAGCGTATGATAGACTGGAATGGAATTTTTTGGAAAGGGTTCTAAAAGAATTCGGTTTTAGTAATGAGTGGGTGAAGTTGATGTTGAGTTGCGTGAAAAATACTAGTTATAGGTTCAAAATAAATGGAAAGTTGTCCAGCAAGATCAGTCCCCAAAGAAGACGTAGACAGGGAAATTCTCTATCACCATATCTCTTTATTTTGGCTGCTGAAAGCTTTACTATTCTCATGGAAAAGGCGGTAAGGGATAATCTAATTTCAGGAATTAGATTAGCTCTCACAGCCCCGGTTATTACTCATTTATTATTTGCTAATGATTGTATTATTTTTGTAGGGGAGCAAGAAGAGGAAGTTTATCAGCTCATTCAGATAATTAACAAATATACAGAGGCATCAGGTCAAAGAACCAACACTGAGAAATCTGGGCTAATTTTTGGAAGTCAAGTATCTATCCATAGTAGGGTAAACATAAAAGAGATAAATGGCATGGCGACATGGGAAGATCCCGGAAGATATATAGGGTTGCCAGCGAGTTGGGAAAGATCAAAGAAAAGAGCATTGGAGTGGATAGAGAAGAAGATGCTCGACAAATGCACGAATGGAAGGAAAAATTATTAAATTAAGCTGGAAATGAGGTATTGATAAAGGCAGTCATACAGGCGATTCTGGTCTATGCTATGAATGTTATCAAATTTCCAAAATCTTTTTGCAAAAGAATCGAAGTAGCGATTGCCAGATTTTGGTGGTCGAATAATGGAAAGGAAATAAGCATTCATTGGAAGAGCTGGAAAAAATGACAAGGATTAAAAAGAGCGGAGGCTTGGGTTTTAAAGATCTAGAATGTCAAAACTTAGCACAATTGGCTAAACAAGCTTGGAGGCTACTAAAAGAGGAAGATGCTAAGATTTTGAAGGCCATTTATTATCCTAATTTCAGCCTATGGGAGGCAACAAAAGAAAAAAACGCATCATGGATATGAAAGAGCATGTTGGAGGGAAGAGACTTCCTCAAAAGGAATGACAGCTAGAGTATAGGGAATGGAGTGGAAATAGAAATTTGGGAGGATAAATCGGTGGCATGAAAAGGAAAACCAGAAAGGTGTGGAGATTGTAGATTTAGAAATGTGAGCGATTTGATAAGAGATAGGGAGGGCTGGGATGCGGATAAAATTCATGATATATTTCCTGGTGACATAGCTGAATTAATACTCAAAACACCAATCAATTTGATCAATAAAAGGGATCATTTCGTTTGGCCATATAGGAGTGATGGACAGTATTCAGTAAGAACGGGTTACCACTTCGCGAAAGAGGAGAAGAATGCCAGGGAGGAGAGAAATCTCAGCAAAGCCTCAACAAGTTAGAATTTGAGGGAGGTTTGGGAAACGCTGTGGACGCTACCGGTGCCACAAAAGGTAAACATGTTTTTATGGAAAGAAATGCATAGATAAAATTCCTCAGCTAAATTAAATTCGGGAGAATGCATAGATAAAATTCCTAAGAGAATTCCCATGAAATGAATAATCAGCTTATGGAGAAGATCTCGAATAAGGATATTAAAAAAGCTGCTTTTAGTATGGGTAGTCTCAGAGCCCCGGGACCAGATAGTTGAATGGGATTTTTTATTAGAGCCGCTGAAACAAAATTAAAAAGGAAGTGTGTGTTGTGGTTAACAATTTTTTTAAAGACGGAGTTATGCCTAAACAGGTAAGTGAAATAATTGTTGTTCTTGTTTCTAAGGTAAAGCAACTGAAAAACCTTAATCAACTAAGACCTATTAGTTGCTATAACTATATTTACAAAATTATTTCTAAGATTATGGTGATAAAACTCAGAAGGCTTATGGACAAGTTCATTTCACCAATCCAGAGTGCCTTCGTAGGGGTACAAGATAATTTTATCATTGTTCAGGGGATCTTTCATAATCTTAACAAGAAAGGTAGGAATAGATCAAAAAGCTTTTCTATTAAGATTGATATAAATAAGACTTATGATAGACGGATGAACTTTTTTGGAGGCTACTCTGATAGCATTTGACTTTGACAGGAGGTGGGTTCGTTTGATGATGGAGTGTGTTAGAAGCGCTAGTTATAAGATAAGAATTAATGGGAGGCTCACTAGGAAGATTAAATTGGAGAGAATGATGAGGCAAGGCGATTATTTGTCTCCATATCTCTTCATAATTGCTGCATAAGTTTTCACTATTCTTTTGGGGAAAGCAAGAGACAGAAAGGAGATTTCAGGGTTTAGAATTATCCCAACAACCCCACCAATCATGCATCTTTTGTTTGCAGACGACTGTATTATTTTCACAGAAGCAAAAGAGGGGGAAAATCTATAACCTTGTTTTGATTCTTAATAAGTTTACAGATGCTTCAGGACAGAAGATCAATCTTAAAAAGTCAGGGATAATATTTGGTTGTCAAGTACCCATAGAAACTAGAGTTAACATAGAGAAAATATTAGGAATGAAGTGTTGGGATAATTTGAGGAAATATTTAGTGCTACTAGTGTTTTGGGTAGGTCAAAAATTAAAGCTCTAAATTGGATAAACGAAAAGGTGATGGAGAAAGTAGAATGATAGAAAGAAAAGTTGCTAAACCAAACCGAAAAAGAGGTTCTTATTAAGATAGTGATATAAGCTATTCCTAGCTACGTTGTGACCGTTATTAAATTTCCAAAGATTTTCTACCAGAGATTAAATGCTAGGATAACAAAATTTTGGTGGGCAAATTCTGGAAAGGAAAGAGGTATACACTGAAAAAGTTAGAATAAAGTTTGTTTAAGCAAAAAGAATGGAGGACTAGGTTTTAAGGAGTTTCAATATCAAAATTTAGCTCTTTTGGCAAAACAAACTTGGAGAATTATAGCAAATCCTAATTTGATATGGGTACAAATTTTGAAGGCAGTTTATTTTTCCAAAGATGAGATGCAATAGCAATGCTTCTTGGGTTTGGAAGAGTATAATTCAAGGAAGGGACTTTCTTCGGAGACATGGTAGGTGGAGTGTGGGTAATGGGTCTAGGGTTAACGTATGGGATGCTAATTGGGTGTTTGCTGTGGGGTAAAATTCAAAGGGAAGAGAGAATTGAGTTTGAGTGGGTTAATAAGTTGTTGAAGGAGGGAGAAGGTTGGGATATGAAGAAGATTGAAGGGTTTTCCTGATATAGTCAAAGATAAAATTTTAAGAATGCTTGTTAGCATTTTTAGAAAAGAAGATAGACTTGTCTGGCCATATAGGAAGGATAGATGCTATACTGTTAGAACTGGATATATGGTAGCTAAAAATGAAAGCCATGGTAGCAGATTAGAAGTAGCTTCATCGAGTATGGATATGAAAAAATTATGGAAAGAGATTTAGAACATCCAAACTTCACAAAAAATTGATAGTTTCATTTGGAGAGCAGCGCAGAATATACTACCCGTAAATGAGAGGTCATGTAAAAGGAAATTAGTTAAATCCCATATGTGTTAAGTATGCTTAAAGGAACGTGAGACTGTTGAACATACTTTATTATTCTATCCATGGACTAGAGCAGCTTGGTTTGGTAGCCATGAGCTAATGAAATGATGGCCTCAATCATATAAATACATGAATACACAAAATAATGGACATAAAGAATCAAACAAATCAAGGATTACAATCATAGAAAGAGAATAATGCACACAAGAAGGAGAATAAGTGGTTATAAGATGTAACCACGCAATTAGGCTCAAAACTCACTAGCTTGTGTTCTTAACTCAAAATCCATGTTCCAAAATATAATTCTTCATGCAAATTTGGCATCAAAGTATTTTAAAATTGGCAATGCCACGGTTGCCCCAAAGTATTGGTTTCCTAAGAAGGAATTTCATTGTTCCAACCAAGTAAACTTATCATGCGAATGGTGTCAACTAAAACCTACTCATGCAACCTATCCTAATTACAATGGGGTTCAAGAAACAAGAATTTATTCGGGTGTTACCTACGGAGATCGGTCGGCCGACCTCCCCACACTTAAAACTTAGCACGGTCCTCCGTGCTATAGGTTAGGCGCAATGGGTGGTCGAGTCGCGAGTGTCCCTCATCTCCAATATCATCGGTATCCCCGCCTGAAGTTGCGGTGGATGTGGAGATATCTGGCTCCTCCATAGGTGGTGTGACTACGCTTAGAAGTCTCTTCACATGAGCATATCGGCGTTGGTTACGCCTCTCATAACGGTCCAATTTCTTGTGAAGGTCTTCAAGGCGTTGGGTGGCTGATTTTTGTGGTGTAGATGATGTGGTAATGTTGCGAGTTGGTGTGGGTAGGCCAATGTCCTTGGTGAATTCTGGAGGCTTGAGGCATCTCTTGGTCGGAATAACATCACCTTCGACCGGAATTGAGGTTCTCCTATCTTTAACCTCTCAGTTGACGCCGGCCTTTGCAACTAATTCGGTCACCATAGCGGGGAATGGTAGATTTCCCTTGGCATGAATGCGCCCCAGGGATTGGCGAATGGCATGCGAGATGTCGACCGGTTTCTCGGTTAAGATGCACCATATTAATAGGGCAAGCTCGGCGGTAATGGATGACCCATGTGTGCTTGGGAGCACGTAGTGAGCTAGAATTTGGGCCCATGCCGTGGCTTCTTGAGTGAGGTGGCAGACATCTAAACCCTTTGGTCTTTGCTTTATGGTTCTCCGAATCCAATATGCGTCGGGTAGAGCAATGACGCGGAGGATCGCGCCCCAATCGAATGCACGGTCATCGCATGTAGCCAAGACCTCTTGGTAGGCATCATATCCATCCGACAATTTCCCAATCCCAAGGACTTCTCGGATGGTTTCCACTGTGACTGACACTTGCTTTCAGCGCACAAATATTGATGTGAGAAGGGGTGAGTGGTAGTTGGAGTAGAATTCCACCACCCATGAGAGATTGGCCTCCTTTGGTTGCCTCAAGAGGAACCCCCATTGCCTCCGGTCAATGTGTGGCATCACAATCGGATTGAGGTGAGCCGGTAGGACTAGAAGGGGCTCTGGGTGATAATTCCTTTCAATCATTCTTGAGTAAACAAGTTCGCAGTAGCGGTTGGGGAACTTGTTTGAATCCTTTGGAGGGTTGTCCTTCTCTAGAACTTCAACGGGGCCCTTAGTCTTCTTTAAGAGTGGCTTAGCCGTTAGGTCTTGGCGCGCTTTATTGGAAGCTGACTTCTTGGGGGTTTTCTCTTTGTTCTTTTTGATGACCATCCTGTGAAAGCAAAGAAAGGGGGTAACATCAAACCCAAGAAGCGGAAATAAATGCGATTATGCAATGAAAGGTTATGCCATAGAATATTGGTATCATTGTTACATGATAGCTGCAACATGTAATTAAGATAACATGGGAAGAGCAAGGCAAATCATTTTCATGTGGTACAAGGGTAGTGTAAGCATGCAAGTAAGAAGCATGAGAAGCATATACCCTTAAGGACCACAATTGGAAAGCAAGTTAAGAGAATGTGAGTGAATGGATTGGAGAAAGTGGGGATGCACGCGCAAGTGATAAGTTGAGAGGCAATTTAGTCAAAATGAGCTCAAAACTCAAGTATACCTTTCGTCGAACACTTGGCGTGCATCCTTTTGTAGTATGGGATTAGAGGATGATGAAAGCAATGTAACATTCCACAATCCATTATTAATGATTACAGTGCACAGTGATTGTAAGAAAAGCAAACAACACAACTCATCTACTAATGCAAGTGAATTTGAGACCCAAATGCCCATGAAGAGTTAAGTTGAAAGGGAGAAAAACAAAAACATCCTAAAGAAGTAACTAAAAAAAGAAAAGGAAGGAAGCTACCTAAAAGAAGGTGAAACTAAATGATTAAGAATAAAAAGAGATGGTTGGAGTAAGAGGGTAGCTTAGTATAGTACCTTGTGAGATGGAGAAGGAGATGGAGGAAGAAGTTGTAGAGTGGGTTGATGGAGAGTGGAGAGTCAATGTGGGGCCACCGGAGGTAGGTGGTAGAATGTGGTTGAGAAAAAGGAATGGTGGTGGTGGATGGGTAGTAGAAGGGATGAGAAGAGGAGGAAAAGGGAAATAAGAATGAAGGGGGTAAGTGTGCCCCTTCTTAAGTTGGCACCGATCACCCGCGCGTGCGCGCACGGTGCGCGCTCGCGCAGGGAAGCGAGGTGGAGCGGGGACGCACGCGCGCTCATTGCGCGTGCGCGCCCATGCACTTGGGCTGGTAGCACAGGGGTGGCATAGAGGTGGCACAACTCTCTGGACGCGGTACCAGAAGTTGGCTACAGGCTGTTGGCGCGCGCGCGCACGGTGCGTGCACGCGTCAACGTGGTTATGCCCCAGGCGTGAGAAGGGCCTGGGGTAGGCCCAACTCTCTGTGGAGTTGCCTAGAGGAGAAGGCAGAATCACGGGGCGCGTGCACGGCTAAGGCGCGCGCGCGCATCTCGTGCTCGCAGTGTATGGACGCGTGCGCGCCAGGTGCGCGCACGCGGCAGAAGTGCTGGGCCGGTGGCTTAGTACGGGCCTGAGAGTGGCTTAACTCTCTGGAATATGTACCAGGAGAGCAATAAGGTGATCGACGCGGACGCGCACGGCATGCCAGCGCGTCGATCTGCAGATTTCCCCCACGCGCGCGTACGCGTCATGTGCGCGCGCGCGCGAGTGGCCTATGCTTCAGGTATGGTGCTGGCATGGTGTGGGCGCAACTCTCGGGTAAATGTATGGAGGGGTGTTTTTCGCAATCCACACGTCCGCGCACGGTGCGCGTCCGCGTGGATGGTCGTCGAATGCCTCAAGGGCGCGTACGCGCCAGGTGCGCGCACGCGCAGAGGGGTGCCTTTTCCTAATTTGCATGTTTTTGCACCACCTAGAACATTCCAACCCCCCCCCCCCACACAGCCACTTAAACACTATAGCAGGGCATTTTAACTTGATAAACTACCAATGAACTCAACAAATGAAGGAGAATTAGAATTGAAATCTAGCTAACAAACATGAAGTCAAGTGGCTATGTACAAAGGAAGATCTTACCATGGTGGGGTGTCTCCCACCTAACACTTTTGTTTAACGTCCTTAAGTTGGACTTTCAATAGCTCAAAGTTCTTGTTCAAGAGGTGCATCCCTCAAGAGGAACACTTCAAATTCCTTGGAGTTCTTTCTTTGCTCGCCATGATACAATTTGAGACGGTGCCCGTTTACCTTAAAAATGTCCGGACTTGATGGGTGGCGCAAGTGGTAGACCCCATAAGGTTCTACTTTCTCCACTTGGTAGGGTCCATCCCACCTTGATCTAAGCTTTCCGGGTAGTAATCTCAACCTTGAGTTGTAGAGAAGGACTAGTTCACCGGGTCGGAATTCTCTTCTCCTAATGTTCTTGTCATGGATGGCTTTCAACTTTTCCTTGTAAAGTCTAGAGTTGTCATAAGCTTCTAATCTCAAACATTCCAATTCCGCTAATTGAAGCTTTCTCTCTACTCCGGCCCCACCCAAGCTCATATTACATTCCTTTACGGCCCAATAAGCTTTGTGTTCAATCTCTACCGGTAAGTGGCATGCTTTACCGTATACAAGTCGAAAGGGGCTCATGCCAATAGGTGTCTTGTAGGCCGTTCGATAGGCCCAAAGTGCATCGGAGAGTTTAGTGCTCCAATCCTTCCTATTTGGCTTCACAATCCTCTCCAACACATGTTTGATTTCCCGGTTAGAAACTTCGGCTTGGCCATTTGTCTGAGGGTGGTAAGCCGTGGCGACTTTGTGTATGATGCCATATTTTCTCATGAGGCCGTCCATTTTTTTGTTGCAAAAGTGGGATCCTCGGTCACTTATGATTGCTCTTGGGGCGCCAAAGCGACAAATGATATTGTTCCTCACAAAGGAATAAACAACATTAGCGTCATCCGTTCGGGTGGGGATTGCCTCCACCCATTTTGACACATAATCGACGGCTAACAAGATGTAGAGAAAGCCATTGGAATTTGGAAATGGTCCCATGAAGTCGATTCCCCATACGTCAAAGATTTCACAAAAAAGCATATTTTGTTGGGGAATTTCGTCCTTCTTGAAAATATCTCCAAACCGAATGCATTGGGGACAAGATTTGCAATAGAGAGAAGCATCTTTGAGAAGAGTTGGCCACCAAAATCCGCAATCAAGGACCTTTCTTGCTGTTCTTTGGGGGCCGTAGTGACCACCTCCTTCGGAAGCATGGCAAGCGTCCAAGATTGCTTGGAATTCGGTTTGAGGTATGCACCGTCGCACTATTTGGTCCGCTCCACACCTCCACAAATAGGGATCATCCCAAATATAGTATTTGGATTCGCTTTTCAGCTTATCCTTTTTGTGTTTGTTGAGATTGGGAGGGAAAGTGCATGAAACCAAATAGTTTGCTATTGGGGCATACCAAGGAATTACTTCCGAGATTGCGTGCAAAGCATCTAAAGAAAAAGAGTCATTGATAGGAGTGGTGTCGCCTTTTGTGTGTTCGAGGCGACTTAAATGGTCCGCCACTTGGTTTTGGGAACCACTCCTATCCTTGATCTCCAAGTCAAATTCTTGTAACAAAAGCACCCAACAAATTAATCTCGGTTTTGATTCCTTTTTTGCCAATAAGTACTTTAGTGCCGCGTGATCCGAGTACACTACAACCTTGGAACCAAGAAGATAGGCCCGGAACTTGTCCAAAGCAAAAACAATAGCTAGGAGTTCCTTTTCGGTAGTAGTGTAGTTGGATTGGGCTCCGTCTAATGTTTTGGAAGCATAAGCTATGACATAGGGAATCTTACCCTCGCGTTGTGCCAACGCGGCTCCTATCGCGTAATTCGAAGCATCACACATGATTTCAAATGATTGAGTCCAATTTGGTCCTCGCACAATAGGAGCTTGTGTCAATGCTACTTTAAGTTTGTCATATGCTTCCATACATTCCTTGCTCAGCTCAAATTCAGTATCCTTTTGTAGTAGTCGAGAAAGAGGTAAGGCCACCTTGCTAAAGTCTTTGATGAATCTCCGGTAGAATCCTGCATGTCCAAGAAAAGAACGGACTTCCCTCTCGGAGGAGGGGTAAGGTAAATTAGATATGACATTTATTTTTGCCGGATCTACGGAGATGCCTTCTTTTGATACTATGTGTCCCAAAACAATGCCTTGTTTGACCATGAAATGACATTTTTCAAAATTTAAGACAAGGTTTGTTTTGGTGCATCTCTCTAAGACTTTTTCAAGGTTACCTAAGCAATGCTCAAATGAATCACCGTACACACTAAAGTCGTCCATGAAAACTTCCATAGATTGCTCTAGAAAGTCCGCAAATAAGCTCATCATGCATCTTTGAAACGTTGCCGGTGCATTGCATAGGCCAAACGGCATACGCTTGTAAGCATACGTTTCAAAGGGGCAAGTAAATGTTGTTTTTTCTTGGTCCTCTAAAGCAATGTGAATTTGGAAGTAACCGGAGTAACCATCAAGAAAACAATAATATGATTTACCGGCTAATCGATCGAGCATTTGATCAATGAATGGTAGTGGAAAGTGATCTTTTCTTGTGGCCGCATTCAACCTTCGGTAGTCTATGCATACTCTCCAAGAATTTTGCACTCTTGTTGCTATAAGTTCACCACTTTCGTTTTTGATTGTTGTCACCCCGGACTTCTTGGGCACTACTTGGACCGTGCTTACCCAATCACTATCCGAGATTGGATAGATGATGTCCGCTTCAAGTAGCTTAGTGACCTCTTTTTTTACTACCTCAAGAATGGTTAGATTAAGTCTCCTTTGAGGTTGTCAGACCGGTCTTGCTCCTTCTTCAAGAAATATGCGGTGCTCGCATACTTGGGGGCTTATTCCCACTAGATCCGCCAAACTCCACCCAATTGCCTTTTTGTTCTTTCTCAATACGTCTAGCAATTTTTCTTCTTGTTGAGGAGTTAGCTCTTTTGCAATTATCACGGGAAGCTTTTGGGCTTCATCAAGATATGAGTACCTCAAGTGGGGTGGTAGTGGCTTCAATTCCATCTTTTTGTCATTCTTTGAAGTTTGAATTTCCGGATGGTTTGTATGATGTGTGGTGTTTAGTTCGCTTGAACTTTCATTTGCTTCTTCAACCATGTACTTCTCATCTAACTTTGCAAGGTGCACTTTGACAACCATGTTATCAATTGGGTCACACCGAAATAGAGAGTGATTCTCCGGTGGATGCTTCATTGCTTCTTCTAGGCTAAAACTTACAATTCTCCCATCTATTTCAAATGAGTAGTTCCCTGAGTAGGCATCAAGCTTAAATCTAGAAGTTCTTAAAAATGGTCTTCCAAGTAGGATAGATGATGCTCTCTCGGTCTCGCTTGATGGCATTTCAAGGACATAGAAGTCAATCGGAAACACCAACCCTTTGATATTCACCAATACGTCTTCCGCAACACCCGTCACGGTTATTATGCTTTTATCCGCTAGGACAAATCTTGCCGTCGACCTTTTTAGTGGTGGCAACTTCAGTACCCGGTAGACGGAGAGCGGCATGATGCTAACACATGCTCCGAGGTCACACATACAATCTATAAATTGAACTCCATTAACGGTGCAAGTGACCATACAAGGGCCCGGATCATCACACTTCTCGGGCAATGCTCCCATTAAAGCGGAAATAGAACTCCCCAATGGGATGGTTTCCAATTCAAGAATTCTATCCTTGTTTATGCATAGATCTTTGAGGAATTTTGCATATCTAGGAACTTGATGTATAGCATCAAAGAGGGGGATGGTTACCTCTACTTTCTTGAACATTTCTACCATTTTGGGGTCGAGTTCTATGCGCTTTCTCGCTTTCTTTGCAAGTGTTGGGAATGGAAGTGGTTGAGCAATTTCTTCTTCCAAGGTTCTTTTGGCCTTGGTAGTCTCCCTTGTTGGTTGGGCTTCATTCTCAACTATGACTTGTGGTGTCTCCTCTTCCACTATCTCTTCTATATCTATTCCCTCTTCCTCTTGGGTGGTTGTGATAGGATTTGAGTCCTTTGCTTCCTTCTCTTTTAGTTGTGTTCCGGATCTAAGGGTGATGGCATTGATGCCCCCCTTTGGGTTTGGTTGGGGTTGAGAGGGAATGACACTTTGGATAGGGGGTTGAGGAGTGGGATTTGATGGTGTATTCATGCGTGCAAGAAGAGCTTGTAGTGTAGAGGTGAGGCCGGTGAGACCGGAAGCAAGTGTGTTTTGTAGTTCCTTTTGGCCTTGGATAATGGTCCGGAGTGTTTCGTCTTGGTTGGAGGGGGTTGTTGCATATGTGAGTTGAGGAGTTTGTGATTGGTTGGGTGGTGGTCTTTGATGTGGAGGTTGGTATGTTTGGTAGTTTCTTTGTGGGTTTTTTTGGTTGTATGGTTGATTTTGTGAGTTGTATGGCCGGTTTTGTGAGAAGTTTTGTGAGTTGTTGCTCCATCTTTGACCTCCTCCATTGTTGTTATTGTCCCTATTCCCTTGTTGATGGTTGTCTCTCCAATTTTGATTGTGGTATCCATTCCCTTGATTGTAGCTTCCTCCTTGATAAGGGTGCCCTTGGTTAGGATTGCCGCCTTGGTAGTACCCTTGATTGGGGCGGTCATAGAAATTATGGGTAGCCGCCAAGGTGTTATCTTCTTGAAGGCTTGGGCACTCATCCGTGTAGTGGGAGTAGCAAGAACAAATGCCGCATACTTTTTGAGGGACCAATTGTTGGTTGTGTTGTTGAGGTGGTGGAGGGTGTTGTTGGTATGATTGAGGTTGTTGTGATTGTTGTTGGTTCAATTGGAGTTGCCTCAAGATGGATGTCATTTCGCTCAAGGATTGAGTTAGAGCAGTGGTTTCACTACTAGTTGATACCTCATTCACGGTCCTTGGGCGGTTGACTCTTCGTCTCATATGTTGATTGGATTCGGCTAAGTCAATGATAAGTTGCCATGCCTCCTCCGCTGTTTTATATTTGGACAAAGACCCATTGCTAGAGGTGTCCAAGAGAGTTCTATCTTGCTCTCGCATCCCTTGACATATGTATCCAAGCAATACTTGAGTATCAATCATGTGATTAGGGCATGCGTCTAGTAGCTTGCGAAACCGTTCCCAATACTCGTATAGTGGTTCCGTCTCACCTTGCACAATACAAGACATTTCCTTCCTTAGCCTATCCATCTTCTCCGGGGGCAAGAATTTATCCAAGAATCCTCTTCTAAGTAGGTCCCAATCGGAGGTGACTTCACTAGATAGAGTGTAGAACCATTCTTTAGCCTTGTCTTCAAGAGAGAAAGGGAAAGCAAACAACCATATAGCAACTTCACAGGATCCCTCTCGTCTAGTAGTTGAGCATATACGATGAAAGTCCTTGAGATGTCGAATGGAGTCTTGCGCGGAAAGCCCGTGAAACTTGGGTAGGAGGTTGATCAAAGCGGTCTTCAATTCAAAGTTTGCATTTAAGTTGGGGTGAGTTACATGAAGGGGTTGAAGGACATAATCCAGTGCACCCGCTTCCTTGATGGTAACTCTCCTCGGAGCATCCATGGTATTAGTACCTAAAACAAAAGAAGAATTGTTAGTGAGATTGATGGAAGTATGACTAATGCCTTCTTTGAGTGACGGTTCGATGTTCACTTTTAGTAAGGTGGTTGAGGTGGTGAAAACCTCTTCACCTTTCCCAAACTTTAGCCGCCTCCGAGTTTGTCTAATATGAAACAAAGTTCGTTCTATTTCCGGATCAAAAGGGACTAAGCTCGGATTCGGTTGTGAACGCGTCATGCAATGAAGGGGAAATGAAATTCATGGTAACGATGAGGGGTTAGTCACTTGAACAATTTACAATGAAATGTAACTATGTACATATATACACACTATTCCAAACAATAACATGGCACACTATGTACTTCTCCGGCAACGGCGCCATTTTGATAAACGAAATTTTGCATGCCGATTTAGAATTCAAAGATGAATATGATCGTGAGTATAGTCTAACCGACACTTAAACCTCGTACCAAACAATCCTACAATCTATATCCGAGAGTACTAGTCTCCCGAGTCGTCCTCCCTTGGAATTGCCAAAGTGTGCATCTTATTGATTAGAAAGCCTTGTTAGAATTCTTTGAAGGTTTTAGCAAAGTAATAAGAAGCAAACAATCAATCATTAAAAGACTTGGCTTAGGGTTTGCATTTTATCAAACATGTGATGAGCAAGAAAGGAAGTCATAGTAAATTGAGAAGAAAAGTAGAATGGAAAGTATTGCAACACAAGGTGCTAACAACAATTGTCAAAGAACAACAGTGAAAATCAAATTCTCAATGTATTGATAGAATCAAAAACTACAAAGTTGAATTCTAGATCTATAAGAATTGAGCAATTATAACTACTACTTGAAATTGGAGAAGAAGATTGGTGCACGAAATTGCAATAACACTTTTGCAATCCCGCACAACTAACCAGCAAGTGCACTGGGTCGTCCAAGTAATACCTTGCGTGAGCAAGGGTCGATCCCACGGAGATTGTCGGCTTGAATCAAGCTATGGTTATCTTGTAAATCTTAGTCAGGATATCAGAAATTATCAGGATTGATTGTGAAAAGCAAAAGAACATGAAATGATTACTTGTTTTGCAGTAATGGAGAATAGGTTGAGGTTTGGAGATGCTCCATCTTCTGAATCTCTGCTTTCCTACTGTCTTCTTCATCAAACACGCAAGTCTCCTTCCATGGCAAGCTGTGTGTAGGGTTTCACCGTTGTCAGTGGCTACCTCCCATCCTCTCATTGGAACGATTCCTAATGCCCTGTCACGGCACGGCATTCCATATGTCGGTTCTCAATCAGACCGGAGTAGAATCCAGTGATTCTTTTGGCGTCTGTCACTAACGCCCCGCCTTCAGGAGATTGAAGCACGTCACAGTCATTCAGTCATTGAATCCTACTCAGAATACCACAGACAAGGTTTAGACCTTCCGGATTCTCTTGAATGCCGCCATCAGTCTAGCTTATACCACGAAGATTCCGATAAAAGAATCCAAGAGATAACTACTTAATCTAAGGTAGAACGGAGGTGGTTGTCAGTCACACGTTCATGGTTGAGAATGATGATGATTGTCACGGATCATCACATTCATCCGGATTAAGAACAAGTATTATCTTAGAATGGAAGCAAGCATGATTGAATGAGAAACAGTAGTAATTGCATTAATCCATCATGACACAGCAGAGCTCCTCACCCCCAACCATGGGGTTTAGAGACTCATACTGTAAAAGAAAACGTGTACAATGTCATAAGGTCGCATTCGGTACTGATTACAAAGTCAAAAGGTCCTATAAATAGTAAACTAGTATCCTAAGGTTTACAGAAATGAGTAAATGACAGAAAAATCCACTTCCGGGCCCACTTGGTGTGTGCTTGGGCTGAGCATTGAAGCTTTTATGTGTAGAGACGTTTTCTGGAGTTAAACGCCAGTTCTCATGCCAGTTTGGGCGTTTAACTCCAAGTTTTATGCCAGTTCCGGCGTTTAACGCTGGAATTTCTGAGGCCGGTTTGCTACGCAGGTTTGGGCCATCAAATCTTGGGCAAAGTATGGACTATTATATATTGCTGGAAAGCCCTGGATGTCTACTTTCCAACGCCGTTGAGAGCGTGCCAATTGGGCTTCTGTAGCTCCAGAAAATCCGCTTCGAGTGCAGGGAGGTCAGAATCCAACAGCATCTGCAGTCCTTTTCAGTCTCTGGATCAGATTTTTGCTCAGAACCTTCAATTTCAGTCAGAAAATACCTGAAATCACAGAAAAACACACAAACTCATAGTAAAGTCCAGAAAAGTGAATTTTAATTAAAAACTAATAAAAATATACTAAAAACTAACTAAAAGATACTAAAAACATACTAAAAACAATGCCAAAAAGTGTACAAATTATCCGCTCATCACAACACCAAACTTAAATTGTTGCTTGTCCCCAAGCAACTGAAAATCAAAATAGGATAAAAAGAAGAGAATATACTATAGATTCCAAAATATCAAAGAAACATAGTTCCAATTAGATGAGCGGGACTAGTAGCTTTTTGCCTCCGAACAGTTTTGGCATCTCACTCTATCCTTTGAAGTTCAGAATGATTGGCATCTATGAGAACTCAGAACTCAGATAATGTTATTGATTCTCCTAGTTAAGTATAATGATTCTTGAACATAGCTAATATATGAGTCTTGGCTGTGGCCCAAAGCACTCTGTCTTCCAGTATTACCACCGGATACACACATGCCACAGACACATAATTGGGTGAACCTTTTCAGATTGTGACTCAGCTTTGCTAAAGTCCCCAATTAGAGGTGTCCAGGGTTCTTAAGCACGCTCTTGTTGCCTTGGATCACAACTCTATTTCTTTTCTTTTTCTTTTTCTTTTTTTTTTTCGAAATTTTTTTTTTGTATTCACTGCTTTTTCTTGCTTCAAGAATCAATTTGATGATTTTTCAGATCCTCAATAACAGTTCTCTTTCTCCTCATTCTTTCAAGAGCCAACAAATTTAACATTCTTAAAAACAACAAATTCAAGAGACATATGCACTATTCAAGCATTCATTCAGAAAACAAAAAGTATTGTCACCACATCAAACTAATTCAACTAGTTTCAGAGATAAATTTTGAAACCATGTACTTCTTGTTCTTTTGTGATTAAAGCATTTTTTTTTTAAGAGAGGTGATGGATTCATAGGACATTCATAACTTTAAGGCATAACTTTAATTTTATTAATTATGAATTAAAAACAAGACTCAAAAATAGATATAGAATGAGACTAGAAAAACGAAAAAATAAAAACAAAATAAAGGAAAATAAAATAAAAAAACGAAAAACAGAGGCTCCTAATGATAGAGGTTTTCACAGAGTTAGGACTCAACAACCTTGATTTTGAGAAGTGGATGCTCCCTCAGCTTGAGAGGAGAGCTTTTGGCATTTCAACTCTTGGAGATCACGCCCCTGCTTCTCTTGTTCCTTCAGCAATTTGCAGAGCATGCAATTCTGATTCTGCTGTTCTTCCTTCAGTTGCTCCATAGTCTCTTGCAGCTTGTTAATAGATGCTTCTAGGCTGGACCAGTAGTCAATTCTTGGGAATTCAGGGAGGAATTCCTGCGCCCTCCTCTTGATGGAGTTGTCTTGCACTTGTCCTTCCATTGACTTCTTGGTGATTGGGTGTTCAATGGGTATGAACTCATCTACTCCTATCTTCACCCCAGCCTCTTTACAGAGTAAGGAAATCAAGCTTGGGTAAGCCAGTTTGGCCTCAGTGGAATTCTTATTTGCAATGGTGTAGATCTCACAAGCAATCACATGATGAACCTCCACTTCTTTTCCAAGCATAATGCAGTGAATCATCACTGCTCTCTTGATGGTGACCTCAGAACGGTTGCTAGTGGGCAATATGGAACGCCCAATAAAGTCTAGTCAACCTCTTGCAATTGGCTTGAGGTCTCCCCTCTTGAGTTGGTTTGGAACACCCTTTGAATTGGTTATCCACTTAGTCCCAGGGAGGCAGATGTCCTCTAGAACTTGATCCAAACCTTTATCTACTCTCACCATCCTCCTATTGAAGGAATCAGGATCATCTTGTAGTTGAGGTAGTTTGAAGATTTCTCTTATTTTGTCCAGATGGAAGTACATAACTTTCCCTCTGACCATGGTTCTGTGGGTATGGTAAGCGGTTCCAGTCATTCTTTGCTTATCTGTTAGCCACAGATTTGAGTAGAATTCCTGAACCATGTTCCTTCCAACCTTTGTCTCAGGATTGGTCAGAACTTCCCAACCTCTGTTTCGAATTTGCTCTTGGATCTCCGGATATTCATCTTCTTTCAGATCAAATTTAACTTCCGGGATCACTGACCTCAGACCCATTATTTTGTGATAATGGTCTTCATGTTCTTTGGTTAAGAACTTCTCTTCATTCCAAAGATTCTTTGGATTAGTCTCTTTCTTTCCTCTTGAGTTGGTTTGTTTTCCCTTGGGAGCCATGATCTTGATAGATCTTAGCTTAGTGATCACGGAAAAGCACACCAAACTTAGAGGTTTTGCTTGTCCTCAAGCAAAAAGAAAAGAAAGAAGAAAGAGAGAGAGAGAGAGAGAGGAAATTCGAATGGTGTGAGGAAGGAGGGGTGAGGAACGTTCATTTATAGAGTGGGGGGAGGAGAATTTCGAAAACAAAAGAGAGATTTGAAAGGAAATTTGAAAAGATTTTGAAAAAATTTGAGAAAAGGGTGAGTTTTTGAAGAAGATTTGAGATTATTTTGAAATAGATTTGAAGAATGGTTTTGATTTGTGAAGATTTGAAAGTGAATGATGAAAGGTTGAAGTGCATTTATGTAGAAGATTATGGGTAAAAAGAGGAAAGTTTGAAAAAATTTGAGTTGAAAACAAAAATGTGGTCCCCCCACCTTTCTGGCGTTAAACGCCCAAAATGGCACCCATTCTGGCGTTTAACGCCCACTTAGCACCCTTTTTGGGCGTTTAACGCCCAGCCAGGTACCCTGGTTGGCGTTAAACGCCAGAAAACCTTCCTCACTGGGCGTTTTTCTGAACGCCCAGTGATGCTTCACACCTGGCGTTAAACGCCCAGAATGGTACCCATTCTGGCGTTTAACGCCCAAAATGGTACCATTACTGGCGTTAAACGCCCAGAATGGTACCCATTCTGGCGTTTAACGCCCAAAATGCACCTTACTGGCGTTTTTTCGCCAGTAAGCTCATTTTCTCTGCTTTTTGAGCTGAATCCTTCTGTAACTCTGTGAATTCCTTCATTTTTTGATATTTGCCTCTGTAAGAACAAATCATACAACCTACTAATGACTGGGTTGCCTCCCAGTAAGCGCTTCTTTACTGTCTTTAGCTGGACTTTCACTGAGAATCACTCTAGTCTCAGTTTTGAGCACTCCTGCTCAAAGTTTCCTTCAAGATAATGTTTGATTCTCTGTCCATTAACAATGAACTTCTTATCAGAATCAATATCCTGAAGCTCAACATATCCATATGGTGACACTCCTGTAATCACATATGGACCCCCCCAACGGGATTTGAGTTTTCCTGGAAACAGTTTGAGCCTAGAGTTGAAGAGCAGAACTTTTTGTCCTGGCTCAAAGACTCTGGTTGACAATTTCCTGTCATGCCATTTCTTTGCCTTTTCCTTATAAATTTTTGCATTTTCAAAGGCATTGAGTCTGAACTCCTCTAGCTCATTCAGCTGTAGCAGTCTTTTTTCACCAGCTAACTGTGCATCCATGTTTAGGAATCTGGTTGCCCAGTAGGCTTTATGTTCCAGTTCCACAAGCAAATGGCAGGCCTTCCCATACACCAATTGGTATGGAGAGGTGCCTACAGGAGTCTTGAATGCTGTTCTGTATGCCCACAGAG
Source organism: Arachis stenosperma (assembly GCF_014773155.1). NCBI lineage: Eukaryota > Viridiplantae > Streptophyta > Magnoliopsida > Fabales > Fabaceae > Arachis > Arachis stenosperma. The sequence continues at coordinate 14,494,438 of NC_080384.1, forward strand.
CATCATCCAAGCTCTTTGCCCAATCCTTTCTTCGGGCCATTACAGTCCGTTCTAGGATTCTTTTTAGTTCTCTGTTAGAGACCTCTGCTTGCCCATTTGTCTGTGGATGATACGGAGTTGCCACTTTGTGGCTAATTCCATATCTGACCATAGCAGAGTATAGTTGTTTATTGCAGAAATGAGTGCCCCCATCACTGATTAGCACTCTGGGAACGCCAAATCTGCTGAAAATATTCTTCTGGAGGAATTTCAGTACGGTCTTAGTATCATTAGTGGGTGTAGCAATTGCTTCTACCCACTTAGATACATAGTCCACTGCCACCAGAATGTAAGTGTTTGAGTATGATGGTGGGAATGGCCCCATGAAGTCAATTCCCCATACATCAAACAGCTCTATCTCTAATATCCCTTGTTGAGGCATGGCATATCCATGAGGCAGGTTACCAGCTCTTTGGCAACTGTCACAGTTACGCACAAACTCTCGGGAATCTTTATAGAGAGTAGGCCAGTAGAAGCCACATTGGAGGACTTTAGTGGCTGTTCGCTCACTTCCAAAATGTCCTCCATACTGTGATCCATGGCAGTGCCATAGGATCCTCTGTGCTTCTTCTCTGGGTACACACCTGCGGATCACTCCGTCAGCACATCTCTTAAAGAGATATGGTTCATCCCAAAGGTAGTACTTGGCATCTGAAATTAATTTCTTTCTCTGCATGTAACTGTACTCTTTGGGTATGAACCTCACAGCTTTATAGTTTGCAATGTCTGCAAACCATGGAGCTTCCTGAATGGCAAATAATTGCTCATCTGGGAAAGTCTCAGAAATCTCAGTAGAAGGGAGGGACGCCCCAACTACTGGCTCTATTCTGGACAGATGATCAGCTACCTGATTCTCTGTCCCTTTTCTGTCTCTTATTTCTATATCAAACTCTTGCAGAAGCAACACCCATCTGATAAGCCTGGGTTTTGAATCCTGCTTTGTGAGTAAGTATTTAAGAGCAGCATGGTCAGTGTACACAATCACTTTGGATCCTACTAGGTAGGATCTAAACTTGTCAATGGCATAAACCACTGCAAGTAATTCTTTTTCTGTGGTTGTGTAATTTTTCTGTGCATCATTTAGAACATGACTAGCATAATAAATGACATGCAGAAGTTTATTATGCCTCTGTCCCAACACTGCACCAATGGCATGATCACTGGCATCACACATTAATTCAAATGGTAATGCCCAATCTGGTGCAGAGATAACTGGTGCTGTGACCAACTTAGCTTTCAGGGTCTCAAATGCCTGCAGACACTCATTATCAAAGATAAATGGAGTGTCAGCAGCTAGCAGATTACTCAGAGGTTTGGCAATTTTCGAAAAATCCTTGATAAACCTTCTGTAAAATCCTGCATGCCCCAGAAAGCTTCTGATTGCCTTAACATTGGCAGGTGGTGGTAATTTTTCAATTACCTCTACCTTTGCCTTATCCACCTCTATTCCCCTGCTTGAAATTTTGTGCCCAAGGACAATTCCTTCAGTCACCATAAAGTGACATTTCTCCCAGTTTAAAACCAGGTTAGTCTCTTGGCATCTTTTCAAGACAAGTGATAGGTGGTTAAGACAGGAGCTGAATGAGTCTCCATATACTGAGAAGTCATCCATGAAGACTTCCAGAAATTTCTCTACCATATCTGAGAAGATAGAGAGCATGCACCTTTGGAAGGTTGCAGGTGCATTGCACAGACCAAAAGGCATTCTCCTATAGGCAAACACGCCTGAAGGGCAGGTGAATGCTGTTTTCTCTTGGTCCTGAGGGTCTACTGCAATTTGGTTGTAGCCTGAATAGCCATCCAAAAAGCAGTAATAATCATGGCCAGCTAGTCTTTCTAGCATTTGGTCTATGAATGGTAAAGGAAAATGATCCTTTCTGGTGGCTGTATTGAGCCTTCTGTAGTCAATACACATGCGCCACCCTGTGACTGTCCTTGTGGGAACCAGTTCATTTTTTTCATTATGAACCACTGTCATGCCTCCCTTTTTGGGAACAACTTGGACAGGGCTCACCCAGGGGCTATCAGAAATAGGATAAATGATCCCAGCCTCTAGTAATTTAGTGACCTCTTTCTGCACCACTTCCTTCATGGCAGGATTTAGCCTCCTCTGTGGTTGGACCACTGGTTTGGCATTATCCTCTAATAGGATCTTGTGCATGCATCTAGCTGGGCTAATTCCCTTAAGATCACTTATGGACCACCCAAGAGCTGTCTTGTGCGTCCTCAGCACTTGAATCAGTGCTTCCTCTTCCTGTGAATTTAAAGCAGAGCTTATAATCACTGGAAAAGTGTCACCCTCTCCCAGAAATGCATATTTCAGAGATGGTGGTAGAGGTTTGAGTTCAGGTTTGGGAGGCTTATCCTCCTCCTGAGGAATTTTCGAAAATTCCTTTACTTCCTCTAGTTCTTCTTGATCAGGTTGAGCATCTTTGAAGATGTCCTCAAGCTCTGATTCTAGGCTTTCAGCCATATTGATCTCTTCTACCAGAGAATCAATAATGTCAACGTCCATGCAGTCTTCTGGTGTGTCTGGATGCTGCATAGCTTTCACAGCATTCAACTTGAACTCATCCTCATTGACTCTCAGGGTTACTTCCCCTTTATGTACATCAATGAGAGTTCGTCCAGTTGCTAGGAAAGGTCTTCCTAGAATGAGAGTTGCACTCTTGTGCTCCTCCATTTCCAGCACCACAAAGTCAGTTGGAAAGGCAAATGGCCCAACCTTGACAATCATGTCCTCTATTATGCCTGATGGGTGTTTAATAGAACCATCAGCAAGCTGGAGGCATATCCTGGTTGGTTTGACTTCTCCAGTCAACCCAAGCTTTCTGATAGTGGATGCAGGTATTAGATTTATGCTTGCTCCAAGATCACATAAGGCTATCTTGGTGCAGGCGCCTTCTAATGTGCAGGGTATCATAAAGCTTCCAGGATCTTGAAGCTTTTCTGGTAAGCTTTTCAAAATGACTGCACTGCATTCATCAGTGAGAAACACTTTTTCAGTTTCTCTCCAATTTTTCTTATGGCTTAAGATCTCTTTCATGAACTTAGCATAAGAGGGTATTTGCTCAAGTGCCTCTGCAAACGGAATCTTTATTTCAAGAGTCCTTAGATAGTCTGCAAAGCGGGCAAATTGCTTATCCTGTTCCGCTTTGCGGAGTTTCTGAGGATAAGGCATCTTGGCTTGATATTCTTCAACCTTAGATGCTGCAAGTTTATTCCTTACAGAAATGGTTGAAGAGGCCTTGTTAGGGGGATAATCATCAGAACTCTCAGGTGCCTGATTCTCCTTGGGCGTTTGAACGCCAGGAGTGGATGAAGTTTGGGCGTTAAACGCCAACTTCTCCCCCTTTTCTGGCGTTTGAACGCCAGAACTGGGCAGGGAATGGGCGTTTAACGCCAGCTTTCCTCCCTGTTCTGGCGTTTGAACGCCAGTATTGGGCAAGGAATGGGCGTTTAACGCCAACTTTCCTTCCCTTTCTGGCGTTTGAACGCCAATAATATTCCTCTCTGGGCTCTTACTGTCCTCAGAGGGATTTTGAACAGTGGCTTGGTCATCCTCTGTCAACTGTTCCTTAATTAACTTCTTGCTCTTTTGAGCAGTGGCATTCAGTGTTTTCCCACTCCTCAGTTGAACTGCTTGACATTCTTCTGTTATTTGTTTAGATATTTGCTGTTTTGCTTGATTCAACTGCAGTTCTATGCTCTTGTTAGCAACCTTAGTATCATGGAGCATTTCTTTAAATTCTGCTAACTGTTCTGTCATCAGGAGCAATTGTTGATTAAGCTCATTCATCTGTTCTTGAGGATCAGGATCATTGACTACTGCCATGACCTCTTCTTGTGGAACGAATTCCTTGCTAGAATATAAGTATTGGTTTCTAGCAACAATGTCTATAAGCTCTTGAGCTTCTTCAATTGTCTTTCTCATGTGTATAGATCCACCAGCTGAGTGGTCTAAAGACATCTGAGCTTTTTCTGTAAGCCCATAGTAGAAGATGTCTAACTGTACCCACTCTGAAAACATTTCAGAGGGGCATTTTCTGAGCATACCTCTATACCTCTCCCAGGCATCATAAAGGGATTCATTATCCTCTTGTTTAAAGCCTTGGATGTCCAGCCTTAGCTGTGTCATCCTTTTTGGAGGGTAAAAATGATTCAGGAATTTTTCTGATAACTGTTTCCATGTCTTTATGCTTGCTGTAGGTTGGTTATTCAACCACCTTTTGCTTGATCTTTTACAGCAAATGGAAACAGTAACAGTCTGTAGACATCCTGATCTACCTCTTTATCATGTATTGTGTCAGCAATTTGTAAGAACTGTGCCAGAAACTCAGTAGGTTCTTCCTCTGGAAGACCGGAATACTGGCAATTTTGCTGCACTATGATAATGAGTTGAGGGTTTAGCTCAAAGCTGCTTGCTTTGATGGGAGGTACACAGATGCTACTCCCATATGCAGCTGTACTGGGGTTGGCATAGGACCCCAGAGTCCTTCTGGACTGGTTAATTCCACTTAAGTCCATAATGGACAAAAGGGAAATGATAATAATTGCAAAGAGATAAATTTTGTTTGTTTTTTTTTTTTTTGAAATAACCGAAAAATAAAAATAAAAACAAAAAGGAAATTTAAAATAAAAATTCGAAAATCAAAAGGAAAATGAAATAAGATTTCGAAAATTAGAAAGAAAATAAGATCAAAGCAAATTGAGAACTGAATCAATTAGTTAATAAAAAAGATTTTGAAAACAGCAATTAAGAAGATATGATTGAAAAGTTTTTATGAAAAAGATTTGATTTTTTTAAAAAGAGGAAAGAGAAAAACACAAAATGACACCAAACTTAAAATTTTAGAAAATCAAACACTATTTTTTTTTCGAAAATTTTAAAGGAAAAACACAAAGAGGACACCAAACTTAGAACTTTTATGAATCAAAAAGGGACTAAGAACATGCAAAAATCGAAAATCAAAAAGAAAAACAAAAGCACACAAAATGACACCAAACTTAAAATATGAAACTAGACTCAACTAAAAGACTCTAAACCAACAAAAATAAAACAGTCCTAATCTAAGCAACAAGACAAGCCGTCAGTTGTCCAAACTCGAACAATCCCCGGCAACGGCGCCAAAAACTTGGTGCACGAAATTGCAATAACACTTTTGCAATCCCGCACAACTAACCAGCAAGTGCACTGGGTCGTCCAAGTAATACCTTGCGTGAGCAAGGGTCGATCCCACGGAGATTGTCGGCTTGAATCAAGCTATGGTTATCTTGTAAATCTTAGTCAGGATATCAGAAATTATCAGGATTGATTGTGAAAAGCAAAAGAACATGAAATGATTACTTGTTTTGCAGTAATGGAGAATAGGTTGAGGTTTGGAGATGCTCCATCTTCTGAATCTCTGCTTTCCTACTGTCTTCTTCATCAAACACGCAAGTCTCCTTCCATGGCAAGCTGTGTGTAGGGTTTCACCGTTGTCAGTGGCTACCTCCCATCCTCTCATTGGAACGATTCCTAATGCCCTGTCACGGCACGGCATTCCATATGTCGGTTCTCAATCAGACCGGAGTAGAATCCAGTGATTCTTTTGGCGTCTGTCACTAACGCCCCGCCTTCAGGAGATTGAAGCACGTCACAGTCATTCAGTCATTGAATCCTACTCAGAATACCACAGACAAGGTTTAGACCTTCCGGATTCTCTTGAATGCCGCCATCAGTCTAGCTTATACCACGAAGATTCCGATAAAAGAATCCAAGAGATAACTACTTAATCTAAGGTAGAACGGAGGTGGTTGTCAGTCACACGTTCATGGTTGAGAATGATGATGATTGTCACGGATCATCACATTCATCCGGATTAAGAACAAGTATTATCTTAGAATGGAAGCAAGCATGATTGAATGAGAAACAGTAGTAATTGCATTAATCCATCATGACACAGCAGAGCTTCTCACCCCCAACCATGGGGTTTAGAGACTCATACTGTAAAAGAAAACGTGTACAATGTCATAAGGTCGCATTCGGTACTGATTACAAAGTCAAAAGGTCCTATAAATAGTAAACTAGTATCCTAAGGTTTACAGAAATGAGTAAATGACAGAAAAATCCACTTCCGGGCCCACTTGGTGTGTGCTTGGGCTGAGCATTGAAGCTTTTATGTGTAGAGACGTTTTCTGGAGTTAAACGCCAGTTCTCATGCCAGTTTGGGCGTTTAACTCCAAGTTTTATGCCAGTTCCGGCGTTTAACGCTGGAATTTCTGAGGCCGGTTTGTTACGCAGGTTTGGGCCATCAAATCTTGGGCAAAGTATAGACTATTATATATTGCTGGAAAGCCCTAGATGTCTACTTTCCAACGCCGTTGAGAGCGCGCCAATTGGGCTTCTGTAGCTCCAGAAAATCCGCTTCGAGTGCAGGGAGGTCAGAATCCAACAGCATCTGCAGTCCTTTTCAGTCTCTGGATCAGATTTTTGCTCAGAACCTTCAATTTCAGTCAGAAAATACCTGAAATCACAGAAAAACACACAAACTCATAGTAAAGTCCAGAAAAGTGAATTTTAATTAAAAACTAATAAAAATATACTAAAAACTAACTAAAAGATACTAAAAACATACTAAAAACAATGCCAAAAAGTGTACAAATTATCCGCTCATCAAAGATCTATGACATGAACAAAATGAAGTGAAAATTGCAATGGATCTCACCAAAGGAGTGATTGAAATTTCAGAACTTGGATGAAGAAGAACCCTAGTGAGAGCTTGGAATCTCCCTTTTCTTTCTCCAAAAGTGTGACTAACTAACCTCCCCAAAAAATCTAAAATCTAGAAAATGAACTCAAAAGTCTTTAACCCTTGCTCCTTTGGTCTTCTTAAGCTTTTCCCGCCAAGGCATTTCCCCCAAAGTGGGAATTCCCAACTGCTTCCACGCCTAAGTCACGTGACTTCTTAAAAAATCATATTCGAACATCGGCGCGCACGCGCAAGGTGCGCGCGCGCGCCACCATCTTGTAATACGCGCGGAGGCGTGATGTACGCATGCGCGCCCATGAAGATCGTGGCTTAGCCGCTACACAAGTCGGCTCGCGGCTTGACTCTCAGCTCCAACTTCTAGCTGCTCTATCCACGCAGACGCGTCAAGTGCGCGCACGCGCCCATGCTGAGAGCTCCAAGACTCAATTCTTATGCTCCCTTCCTTTGCACCCATTCTCCTTCTCTCTTCCGATCCATCCATGCCCTATATTCTGAAATCACTTAACACACGAGTCACGGCATCGAATGGCATCAAGAGAAGATTAGAAATATATCTATTTTAATGCAAAATAGGCATGTTTTCCTTCATGGGGCAAAACTAGGAAAGGAACACAAAATCCTGTATTTTCATATAGAAAGTGTGTGGATTCATTGATAAAACCCCTGAAATCAGCACAAGATAAACCCTCAAAATGGGGTTTGTCAAGCCAATGTCAATACTGCCTTTCTCAAGAACATATACAAAACAACAGCTTGGTTTGGTAGCCAATGTCAATACTGCCCTTCTCAAGAACATATTACAAGTTTTGGAGAATGGTTATTGGAAAAAAACAGGAGAATTAAGAAAGAAGGTGAATATGATAAAGAGAAAAGGATAGGTAAGATGGTTTTTCTAATATGGGAGATTTGAAAATCAATAAACTAGGCTATTTTCAATAGTAAAGTGATCAATCTAAAGAGACTATTATCAAGACCATATTACTAAAGAAGCAGTACAAAGTAGCAATTGATCAACCAATCTAAAAAGCATCAGATAACGCTATAATTTTAAAAAAGGCTAGTTACTTGGAGACCCCACCAAGGAATTGGTAAAACTAAATGTTGATGCAACCTTTAAGAAAGTTTTTTGGTGATGGAGTAATGGCAATTGCTGCGAGTGATAGATCTAAAAAAATTTATGATTGGGTCTATAAATAGAATCAAAATTGTGTCCAATTTAACAGCAGAGGCGATAACAATAAGAGATGCCTTAATTTTGGCAAAAAAAATTTACAATTGGATACGATACTAGTTGAATTTGACTGTTTACCTTTGGTGCAAGCCATTAACTCAAAGAGTAGCCTTCAGGATATTGATCCAATTTTACAGTACAAATTTAAATTGAAGGAAAGTTTTAATAGCTGTAGATTCACCTGGATTCCAAGAAAGAAAAACAAGTTAGTTCATACTATAGCAAAATTAGCAAAAGCAAGACAATTGGGGCAGAGATGGTGTATGGATCCACACTTATCCATTGCTAGTATAATCCGAAGAGGAGCAACTACATCATCATCTGGGAAGCCATTCACGGCGGTACTTGCTTGGAGGACTTTATAACTTTTCTCCGATCAATCAAGGACGGTTCAGCTGCGAGACATTCAATTTCAACCCATGGAAGGGCTGCAACGGCAAGAATCATCTCTGACAGAAGAAACTGCAATGTTAGATGCATCCTCGTCGCCCTCTGCTTAGGAGCGACCTTATGGGGAGCAACGGCAGAGGAGACTTGATCAAACGACGCAATCTCACCCAATGCCACCAACAAATTCGCCAACGACGATGGACATCCAAGCTCGACAGAGGTGGAGAGTAGAGAATCGTAGTAATGTTTGCTGTGATAGGTTAAAGAAGCGGGTTCGGAGTATGGGATGGGTGGGTTGTTGGTTTGGGTAGGGTGTTCGGACTTAGCCCACGAACAAAAAAAAGTTAGTATTGGGCTAACTTAAGCCTAACATTTAATGGCAAACTATCTCGTATTTCAAATCCTTTAAAGCATCAAGACCAACAACAAAAAAAATCCTATGAAATATGGACACTCAGATGGACACAGGATATAATATGACACGACACGGAACACGCGAACACACGAATTTTATTTTTTTATAAGACACGGAGATACGACATATATATAAAATATAAAATATTTTTAAATAAATTATAATAATATTTTAATATTTTATTCATATTAAAATATAAATCATATATCTAACTATTTTTAATATTTTTTAATTATATAAAATATTTAAAATAATTTTCTGCATCAATAAATCATAATATATTATTTCTAAACTCATTTCAAGAATATAGGTTAAGAATAAGGTTGGACACGGTTAACGTGTGATGGTATTTAGGTGTGTCTAAGCATGTTTAGAGAAGCATTTTGTATTTTTTTTTTATTAAGATATGGTTGGACACGAAAGACACATGTATCGGATGAGTATCGTATCTAAAATGTATTTGATACGAGGACACGAAAACTCAAGAAAGTACCTGTGCTTCATAAGTCAAATCCAAAAAATAAATGTTTATTTGTTGACAATGATACCGCATAAAAAGAAAAATAAAAATATATCCTCTCCTATAAAAATGACAATATAGGAGTTTAGAAAACTAGGAATCATAATTTAAGAGAGTAAAGATGTGCATGTAAGTCGAAATGGATAATCTGATCATCCGAATACATTTAATCTAACTTGATTATATTAGGTATTGTATTCGATGAGTAATAGAATAAATCTAATTATACCTAACTTTAATTGATTTAGGTATCGAATTTGAACTTAAATCTAATTACCTAATTACTTAATATATCATATTAAAAAATATAAAATATAGTATTTATATAATTTTTATTAATGCTAGTCTCACTTCAATCATCATTTCTCTTTTTCCTTCTTAACCTAATTCATTTTAGTGTTACATATTCTTTTTTCCTCTTTTTTTTTTTTTTTTTTTACAAATTTAATTCTAATTCGTTATTTTATTATCTAAACGATTCTAACACGGAGTTGATTCTTTTATATTTATGCATGAGCATCTTTCTTATCTTTTTCTAGTGAATTTGCATTTAAATTTGTTAAGTTTAATCAAGATTTAGGTGTTTTAAGCCACCATAAATGTTACTTTGAGTTTTCTTGCAATTTGATTTATTACAAGGCATTCGAGCGAGTTTAACAGAGTTCGTGTAGAAAAAAAGGAAGTAAGTAGTGGATGATGTTGTCAACCTTGACCTTCTCGCACTCTAACGAACATAACTCGAGCTATAAAGGTCCAATTGATACTTTTTTAGTGGAATTGGAAAGCCAACTTCCAGAGCTTTCCAATTATATATAATAGTTTATACTTTTCTTCTGGAATCATGGCGCCAAATGCCACCATGGTGGCGCCAAACTTCAGCCAACCCAAATTTGGCGCCGGACTCATAATACACCACACTTATGCGGGCTTGGTGGCGCCAAACTTGGGCTGGGCCCAAGTTTGGCGCCAACTTCAGATTCTAGGGTGGTCCCCACATTTCTATAAAGCCAACAACAAGATCTTTAGAGATTTTTTATGAAAATTTTATTTTATTTACAATTAGAAGAGATATTATTTAGTTTTAGAGAATATATTTTACATTAATTAAGATTAGATATAAAAAGAGAAGAGATCTTGGCCTAGGGCTTCTCTTCTTCCGCTTCTTCTCGACTTTCGCACTTTACACTTTTCTCTACTAGGGTTTATTTCTTCCATGAGCAACTAAACCTCCATTGTTAAGGTTAGGAGCTCTATTTATTCTATGGATTAATATTATTACTCTTCTATTTTAATTTATGTATTGATTTCAATTTCAAGGATTTATTTTTGTTCTTCATCTTAAGGATTTGGGTAGGTCGGAAGAATATCCCTTATTCTAATTGTGTTCTTGCTAAATCTTGGAAAAGTAATTCACTTGAACAACAGTTTGAAAATAATTTCTCCTAAATCACTAATTATTTGGACTTAACGGGATACATGACATATAATCCTCTTATATTTGGGTAATTAGGATTTTGTGGTTGATAAATGGTGCGCGAAATTGTGAACAATACTTTTCACAACTCTCATAATCCCCGGTCATGAACTCCAAGAACTTGGTAGTTCAATCCCATGGCATTACACAACTTCGCACAACTAACCAGCAAGTGCACTGGGTCGTCCAAGTAATACCTTACGTGAGTAAGGGTCGATCCCACGGAGATTGTTAGTATGAAGCAAGCTATGGTCATCTTGTAAATCTTAGTCAGGCAGACTCAATTGGATATGGTGATGAACGAAAATAACATAAAAGATAAAGATAGAGATACTTATGTAATTCATTGGTAGGAACTTCAGATAAGCGCATGAAGATGCCTTCCCTTCCGTCTCTCTGCTTTCCTACTGTCTTCATTCAATCCTTCTTCTTCCTTTCCATGGCAAGCTTGTGTAGGGTTTCACCGTTGGCAATGGCTACCTCCCATCCTCTCAGTGAAAACGATTGCATATGCTCTGTCACAGCACGCGGAATTCAGCTGTCGGTTCTCGGTCAGGCTGGAATAGAATCCATTGATTCTTTTGCGTCTGTCACTAACGCCCCGCCTGCTAGGAGTTTGAAGCACGTCACAGTCATTCAATCATTGAATCCTACTCAGAATACCACAGACAAGGTTTAGACCTTCCAGATTCTCTTGAATGCCGCCATCAGTTCTTGCCTATACCACGAAGATTTCGGTTAAAGAATCCAAGAGATAAACATCAGAGCCTCGTTTGCTTGTAGAACAAGAGTGGTTGTCAGTCACTTTGTTCATAAGTGAGAATGATGATGAGCGTCACATAATCATCACATTCATCATGTTCTTGGGTGCAAATGAATATCTTGGACAAAGAACAAGCGGAATTGAATAGAAGAACAATAGTAATTGCATTAATACTCGAGGTACAGCAGAGCTCCACACCTTAATCTATGGTGTGTAGAAACTCCACCGTTGAAAATACATAAGAACAAAAGTGATCATTGGTTTCGGCCCCAGAGAGGGAACCAGAAGAACCAAGATGAAAATACAATACTAAAAGGTCCTATATATAGAGAACTAGTAGCTTAGGGTGTACAGAGATGAGTAAATGACATAAAAATCCACTTCCGGGTCCACTTGGTGTGTGCTTGGGCTGAGCAATGAAGCATTTTCGTGTAGAGACTCTTCCTGGAGTTAAACGCCAGCTTTTATGCCAGTTTGGGCGTTTAACTCCCATTTTGGTGCCAGTTCCGGCGTTTAACGCTGGGATTTCTGAGGGTGACTTTGAACGCCGGTTTGGGCCATCAAATCTTGGGCAAAGTATAGACTATCATATATTGCTGGAAAGCCCAGGATGTCTACTTTCCAACGCCGTTGAGAGCGCGCCAATTGGGCTTCTGTAGCTCCTGAAAATCCACTTCGAGTGCAGGGAGGTCAGAATCCAACAGCATCTGCAGTCCTTTTCAGTCTCTGGATCAGATTTTTGCTCAGGTCCCTCAATTTCAGCCAGAAAATACCTGAAATCACAGAAAAACACACAAACTCATAGTAAAGTCCAGAAAAGTGAATTTTAACTAAAAACTAATAAAAATATACTAAAAACTCAACTAAAACTACTAAAATCATACTAAAAATAATGCCAAAAAGGGTACAAATTATCCGCTCATCACAACACCAAACTTAAATTGTTGCTTGTCCCCAAGCAACTGAAAATCAAATAAGATAAAAAGAAGAGAATATACTATAGACTCCAAATTATCAATGAAACTTAGCTCCAAATTAGATGAGCGGGACTAGTAGCTTTTTGCCTCCAAACAGTTTTGGCATCTCACTTTATCCTTTGAAGTTCAGAATGATTGGCTTCTTTAGGAACTCAGAATCCAGATAGTGTTATTGATTCTCCTAGTTAAGTATGATGATTCTTGAACACAGCTACTTATTGAGTCTTGGCCGTGGCCCAAAGCACTCTGTCGTCCAGTATTACCACCGGATACATACATGCCACAGACACATAATTGGGTGAACATTTTCAGATTGTAACTCAGCTTTGCTAGAGTCCCCAATTAGAGGTGTCCAGGGTTCTTAAGCACACTCTTTTTGCCTTGGATCACAACTTTATTTCTTTCTTTTTCTTTTCTTTTTCTTTCTCCCCCTTTTTTTTTCTTTTTCGTTTTTCTCTTTCTCTTCTTTTTTTTTTATTATTCACTGCTTTTTCTTGCTTCAAGAATCATTTTTATGATTTTTCAGATCCTCAGTAACATGTCTCCTTTTTCATCATTCTTTCAAGAGCCAACAATTTTTAACATTCATGAACAACAAATTCAAAAGACATATGCACTGTTCAAGCATACATTCAGAGAACAAAAGTGTTGCCACCACATCAAACTAATTAAGCTAGTTTTAAAGATGAATTTGAAATCCTGTACTTCTTGTTCTTTTGTAATAAAAACAGTTTTCATTTAAGAAAGGTGATGGATTCATATTCATAGCTTTAAGGCATAGACACTAAGACACTAATGATCATAAGACACAAACATAGATAAACACAAGCATGAAAATTCGAAAAACAAGCAAATAAAGAACAAGGAGATTAAAGAACGGGTCCACCTCAGTGATGGCGGCTTGTTCTTCCTCTTGAAGGTCTTATGGAGAGCTTGAGCTCCTCAATGTCTCTTCCTTGTCTTTGTTGCTCCTCTCTCATGATTCTTTGATCTTCTCTAATTTCATGGAGGAGAATGGAGTGTTCTTGGTGCTCCACCCTTAGTTGTCCCATGTTGGAACTCAATTCTCCTAGGGAGGTGTTGATTTGCTCCCAATAGTTTTTATGGAGGAAAGTGCATCCCTTGAGGCATCTCAGGGATCTTTTGATGAGAGGGGTCTCTTGTTTGCTCCATCCTTTTCTTAGTGATGGGCTTGAGGTCATGCCTTCTCAGTTGTACCGGCTTTGAATGCCATAAATGGTTATGGAAAAACAAAAAGCAATGCTTTTACCACACCAAACTTAAAAGGTTTGCTCGTCCTCGAGCAAAAGAAGAAAGAAGAGAGTAGAAGAAGAAGAAATGAGGAAGAAGGGAATGGCTTTGTGTTCGGCCATGTATGGGTGGGTTTGGGAGGGTAAGTGGTTTGAATTTGAATGGTGAGGTAGGTGGGGTTTTATGAAGGATGGATGTGAGTGGTGAAGAGAAAGATGGGTGGTGGGGTTGGTGGGGATCCTGTGGGGTCCACAGATCCTGAGGTGTCAAGGAAAAGTCATCCCTGCACCAAATGGCAATCAAAATCACGTTTTGTGCCAAATCTGGCGTTAAACGCCGGGCTGGTGCCCCTTTCTGGCGTTTAACGCCAGGTTCTTGCCCTTTCCTGGCGTTTAACGCCAGTCTGGTGCCCCTTTCTGGCGTTAAACGCCCAGAATGGTGCCAGACTGGGCGTTAAACGCCCAACTGCTAGCCTCACTGGCGTTTAAACGCCAGTGAGTTCTTCCTCCAGGGTGTGCTGTTTTTCTTCCTGTTTTTCATTCTGTTTTTGCTTTTTCAATTGATCTTGTGGCTTCTCATGATCATCAACCTACAAAAAAACATAAAATAACAAGGGAAATGGATAAAATATAATCATTGGGTTGCCTCCCAACAAGCGCTTCTTTAATGTCAGTAGCTTGACAGAGGGCTCTCATGGAGCCTCACAAATGCTCAGAGCAATGTTGGAACCTCCCAACACCAAACTTAGAGTTTGAATGTGGGGGTTCAACACCAAACTTAGAGTTTGGTTGTGGCCTCCCAACACCAAACTTAAAATTTGACTGTGGGGGCTCTGTTTGTCTCTGATTTGAGAGAAGCTCTTCATGCTTCTTCTCCATGGTGATAGAGGGATATCCTTGAGCCTTAAACACAAAGGATTTTTCATTCACTTGAATGATCAGTTCACCTCCATCAACATCAATCACAGCCTTTGCTGTGACTAGGAAGGGTCTACCAAGGATGATAGATTCATCCATGCACTTCCCAGTCTCTAGGACTATGAAATCAGTAGGGATGTAGTGGTCTTCAATCTTAACCAAAACATTCTCTACAAGTCCATAAGCTTGTTTTCTTGTGTTGTCTGCCATCTCTAGTGAGATTCTTGCAGCTTGTACCTCAAAGATCCCTAGCTTCTCTATTACAGAGAGAGGCATGAGGTTTACACTTGACCCTAAGTCACACAGAGCCTTCTTGAAGGTCATGGTGCCTATGGTACAAGGTATTGAAAACTTCCCAGGATCTTGTCTCTTTTGAGGTAATTTCTGCCTAGACAAGTCATCCAGTTCTTTGGTGAGCAAAGGGGGTTCATCCTCCCAAGTCTCATTTCCAAACAACTTGTCATTTAGCTTCATGATTGCTCCAAGGTATTTAGCAACTTGCTCTTCAGTGACATACTCATCCTCTTCAGAGGAAGAATACTCATCAGAGCTCATGAATGGCAGAAGTAAGTCCAATGGAATCTCTATGGTCTCATTTTGAGCCTCAGATTCCCATGGTTCCTCATTAGGGAACCCATTGGAGGTCAGTGCACGCCCATTGAGGTCTTCCTCAGTGGCGTTCACTGCCTCTTCTTCCTCTCCAAATTCGGCCATGGTTATGGCTTTGCACTCTCCTTTTGGATTTTCTTCTGTATTGCTTGGAAGAGTACTTGGAGGGAGTTCAGTAATTTTCTTGCTCAGCTGTCCCACTTGTGCCTCCAAATTCCTGATGGAGGACCTTGTTTCAGTCATGAAACTTTGAGTGGTCTTGATTAGATCAGAGACCATGGTTGCTAAGTCAGAGGGGTTCTGCTTAGAGTTCTCTGTCTGTTGCTGAGAAGATGATGGAAAGGGCTTGCTATTGCTAAACCTGTTTCTTCCACCATTATTGTTATTGAAACCTTGTTGAGGTCTCTCTTGATTCTTCCATGAGAAATTTGGGTGATTTCTCCATGAAGAATTATAGGTGTTTCCATAGGGTTCTCCTAAGTAATTCACCTCTTCCATTGAAGGGTTCTCAGGATCATAAGCTTCTTCTTCAAATGAAGCATCCTTAGTACTGCTTAGTGCATTTTGCATTCCAGACAGACTTTGAGAAATCAAATTGACTTGTTGAGTCAATATTTTATTCTGAGCCAATATGGCATTCAGAGTATCAATCTCAAGAACTCATTTCTTCTGATTAGTCCCATTGTTCAAAGGATTCCTTTCAGAAGTGTACATGAATTGGTTATTTGCAACCATTTCAATTAGCTCTTGAGCTTCTGTAGGCGTCTTCTTCAAATGAAGAGATCCTCCAGCAGAGCTATCCAAAGACATCTTGGATAGTTCAGAGAGACCATCATAGAAAATACCTATGATGCTCCATTCAGAAAGCATGTCAGATGGATATTTTCTGATTAATTGTTTGTATCTTTCCCAAGCTTCATAGAGGGATTCTCCATCCTTCTTATCTGAAGGTTTGGACTTCCACTCTAAGCTTACTCAATTTTTGCGGTGGAAAGAACTTTGCCAAGAAGGCATTGACTAGCTTTTCCCAAGAGTCCAGGCTTTCTTTAGGTTGAGAGTCCAACCATATTCTAGCTCTGTCTCTTACAGCAAAAGGGAATAGCATCAGTCTGTAGACCTCAGGGTCAACCCCATTAGTCTTGACAGTGTCACAGATTTGCAAGAATTCAGCTAAAAACTGATGAGGATCTTCCAATGGAAGTCCATGAAACTTGCAATTCTGTTGCATTAGAGAAACTAATTGAGGCTTAAGCTCAAAGTTGTTTGCTCCAATGGCAGGGATAGAGATGCTTCTCCCATAAAAGTTGGGAGTAGGTGCAGTAAAGTCACCCAGCACCTTCCGTGCATTGTTGGCATTGTTGTTGTTTTCGGCTGCCATGTGTTCTTCTTCCTTGAAGAATTCGGTCAGGTCCTCTATAAAGAATTGTGCCTTAGCTTCTCTTAGCTTTCGCTTCAAGGTCCTTTCAGGTTCAGGGTCAGCTTCAACAAGAATGCCTTTGTCTCTGCTCCTGCTCATATGAAAGAGAAGAAAACAAGAAAATGTGAAATCCTCTATGTCACAGTATAGAGATTCCTTGAGGTGTCAGAGGAAAAGAAAAATAGAAGACAGAGGTAGAAAATTCGAACTTATCAAAGAAGATGGAGTTCGAATTTTGCATTAAGGAATAGTGTTAGTCCATAAATAGAAGGATGTGAAAAGAAGGGAAGTAATTTTCGAAAATTAAGTAAAAGATTTTAAAAACATTTTGAAAAACACTAATTAATTTTCGAAAACCAATAGTGGGAAAGAGATCAAGTGATTTTTGAAAAAGATTTTGAAATTAGAAATTAAAAAGATATGATAAAAAATTATTTTGAAAAAGATGTGATTAAAAAGATTTGATTGAAAAGTTATGCTTTTAAAAAGATATGATTGAAAAGATATGATTTGAAAATAATTTTTAAAAGGATTTGATTTTAAAAATTAATGACTTGCCTAACAAGAAAAGATATGATTCAAACATTAAACCTTTCTCAACAGAAAAGGCAACATACTTAAAATGTTCAATCAAATCATTAATTGTTAGTAAGTATCTTTGAAAAAGGAAAGAAATTGATTTTGAAAACATTTGATTGAAAAGATTTGATTTGAAAAAGATTTGATTTTGAAAAACTTTGAAAACTTGAAAAAAATTGATTTGAAAACAAAATCTCCCTTCTTGTGCCATCCTGGCGTTAAACGCCCAGAATGGTGCACATTCTGGCGTTTAACGCCCAGAACTCTACCCTTTTGGGTGTTAAACGCCCAACCAGGCACCCTGGCTGGCGTTTAAACGCCAGTCTGTCCTTCTTCACTGGGCGTTTTGAACGCCCAGCTTTTTCTGTATAATTCCTCTGCTGTATGTTCTGAATCTTCAATTCTCTGTATTATTGACTTGAAAAGACACAAATTAAAAATATTTTTGGATTTTTAATAATGAGGAATAATCAAAATGCAACTAAAATCAAATAACAATGCATGCAAGACATCAAACTTAGCAGTTTGCATACTACTGACACTAATGAGAATGCATATGAGACACATAAACACTCAAGTCAAGAGAATTCAAAGATCAGATTAAGAAATCATCAAGAATTACTTGAAGATCCTTAAGACACATGAATGAATGCATGCAATTGACACCAAACTTAAGATGAGACACTAGACTCAAACAAGAAACATAAAATATTTTTGGTTTTTATGATTTTGTAAATTTTTTTTTGGATTTTTCGAAAATTAAGTAGAAAAGAAAATAAAGATATCAAAATTCTTAATGAGAATTCCAGGAATCATGCAATGTTAGTCTAAAGCTTTAGTCTAAAGGAATTAGACATAGCTAGCCAAGCTTCAGCAGGACATTGCATTCAAGAGCTAAATTGATGAGGATCAATCAGCTTTGGTGATGATAAGAACATCACCTTGAAACACTAGAATTCATTCTTAAGAACTCTGAAGAAAAATACCTAATCTAAGCAACAAGATGAACCATCAGTTGTCCATACACAAAACAATCCCCGGCAACGGCGCCAAAAACTTGGTGCGCAAAATTGTGAACAATACTTTTCACAACTCTCATAATCCCCGGTCATGAACTCCAAGAACTTGGTAGTTCAATCCCATGGCATTACACAACTTCGCACAACTAACCAGCAAGTGCACTGGGTCGTCCAAGTAATACCTTACGTGAGTAAGGGTCGATCCCACGGAGATTGTTAGTATGAAGCAAGCTATGGTCATCTTGTAAATCTTAGTCAGGCAGACTCAATTGGATATGGTGATGAACGAAAATAACATAAAAGATAAAGATAGAGATACTTATGTAATTCATTGGTAGGAACTTCAGATAAGCGCATGAAGATGCCTTCCCTTCCGTCTCTCTGCTTTCCTACTGTCTTCATTCAATCCTTCTTCTTCCTTTCCATGGCAAGCTTGTGTAGGGTTTCACCGTTGTCAATGGCTACCTCCCATCCTCTCAGTGAAAACGATTGCATATGCTCTGTCACAGCACGCGGAATTCAGCTGTCGGTTCTCGGTCAGGCCGGAATAGAATCCATTGATTCTTTTGCGTCTGTCACTAACGCCCCGCCTGCTAGGAGTTTGAAGCACGTCACAGTCATTCAATCATTGAATCCTACTCAGAATACCACAGACAAGGTTTAGACCTTCCGGATTCTCTTGAATGCCGCCATCAGTTCTTGCCTATACCACGAAGATTCCGGTTAAAGAATCCAAGAGATAAACATCAGAGCCTCGTTTGCTTGTAGAACAAGAGTGGTTGTCAGTCACTTTGTTCATAAGTGAGAATGATGATGAGCGTCACATAATCATCACATTCATCATGTTCTTGGGTGCAAATGAATATCTTGGACAAAGAACAAGCGGAATTGAATAGAAGAACAATAGTAATTGCATTAATACTCGAGGTACAGCAGAGCTCCACACCTTAATCTATGGTGTGTAGAAACTCCACCGTTGAAAATACATAAGAACAAAAGTGATCATTGGTTTCGGCCCCAGAGAGGGAACCAGAAGAACCAAGATGAAAATACAATACTAAAAGGTCCTATATATAGAGAACTAGTAGCTTAGGGTGTACAGAGATGAGTAAATGACATAAAAATCCACTTCCGGGTCCACTTGGTGTGTGCTTGGGCTGAGCAATGAAGCATTTTCGTGTAGAGACTCTTCCTGGAGTTAAACGCCAGCTTTATGCCAGTTTGGGCGTTTAACTCCCATTTTGGTGCCAGTTCCGGCGTTTAACGCTGGGATTTCTGAGGGTGACTTTGAACGCCGGTTTGGGCCATCAAATCTTGGGCAAAGTATGGACTATCATATATTGCTGGAAAGCCCAGGATGTCTACTTTCCAACGCCGTTGAGAGCGCGCCAATTGGGCTTCTGTAGCTCCTGAAAATCCACTTCGAGTGCAGGGAGGTCAGAATCCAACAGCATCTGCAGTCCTTTTCAGTCTCTGGATCAGATTTTTGCTCAGGTCCCTCAATTTCAGCCAGAAAATACCTGAAATCACAGAAAAACACACAAACTCATAGTAAAGTCCAGAAAAGTGAATTTTAACTAAAAACTAATAAAAATATACTAAAAACTCAACTAAAACTACTAAAATCATACTAAAAACAATGCCAAAAAGGGTACAAATTATCCGCTCATCAATAAACTAGAATTGGACTTAAACCTCTAATTGAAATTAAGTGACCAAGGAATTGGCGGTTAACTAGGTTAGAGGAGACTAAATTACTAAGGAATTAGGGTTTAATCAAATATAGTTTGTCATGGATTGAATCTTACATGATTAAAATAGCTGGTAAGAAATAGAAATCCGGAAGATAAACAACTTCGAAACCTTAACTGTTTTCTCTCATATTCTTCACATTAATTTACTGTTTACTTTCTAATTCTCTGATTTACTGTTTAAGCAATTAAACTCTCAAAACACCATTTTCTATTTGTATGACTAAGTGAATCAATCAACCATTGTTGTTTGGTCCATCAATCCATGTGGGATCGACACTCACTCACCTGAGGTATTACTTGGTATGATCCAGTGCACTTGCGGTTAGTTTGTGGTTTTCTAAATCCGCACCATAGATCTAGCTAATAACAAAAAGCAAACTAATCTGATCCAATTTAAATCAATTAAATTTAGTCAATTTGGTTATTAAATTCATCAAAATTTGACAAATTACATCTCTTTGACATGCGACCTTCTGTTACCTTACACCATACATTTTCCCATTTCCATTCATTAGGAGTGACAATTGGTAGGGTAGAGTTTAGATCCAACCCTAACCCTACCTGCGGGTTGAGATTTTTATATAAACTCAACTTGGGGTGTTATTGGTTTGGTTTGGTTCGGTTTTGGACTAAAAACCAACCAAACCGATCTATTCGGTTTTTACATAGCACCAACCAATCGGTTTGCTGTCTGTGCAACGACCGAACCGAACCGAACCGAACCAAAAACTATTTGGTTCGGTCAGTTTTTTCGGTTTTTAAATTCTAACTAACAGAAAATTAATCACAGTAAAATGGTATTCAAAACAATCAATAAATTGAAATAACATTATATTACATTCAAATTCAATACAATTTCATCTCATTCCAACAACTAAACATAAAACAAACACATTTATCAAATCTAACATTTTCAGCTTCAACTTCAAGTCTGGGTTATTGGGCTGTTCATTGCTTGCTGGCTGCATATATACAAACATAAATGAACAACAAAGATACATCAAGATCAAACAATAAATTAACAATGATACAGTACATAACAAGTTAACAACTATCAAGCCAAAATCTGTTTATATACAAACACAATAAATGAACAAAATTTCAGATATAACTATTGCTTTATCAATGCTCTAATCCAAATTTGTTCTCAAACAACAATAAATCATACTAAAAAAATTTCAATATACAAGCAATCAAAAGTATTGAGCATCCAGTAAACTACTATGGCTATGCAATCTTTAATGAACCTTCAGTGCTATTTCCAATGCTCTTGCCGCATTCAAAACAAAAAATTAGGACCAGCAGTAAATTATTCTCAAATAAACAATTAGGACTAGCAACAACAACACATTTTATTCTAAAAAAATTAGGACCAACAACAACAATAAATTAGGGCCAGTAACAACAAATTTTACTGAAAACAAAAATTAAGACCATTAACTTTTCTATGTAAAAATATCAACAGTTCAAAAAATTCATAACACACAATATAATGATGACTCTAAGCAACCTCATCAACCTTATCACGAATAGACCAGCAACAACAAAAAATTTTATTCAAAAAATTGTGAATATACTAACCTCGAAGAAGACATTGTTGCAGAGAGGGCTCCTGATGCTGTTGCTCGGGGAGAAGAGGGCTGCTCGGTGACGGTTGCTACAGACTGGACGACGGCATGGACTAAATGACAGCGTGAACGCGGGCTAGACGATGGTGCTCTCCAACGCCTGTGACAGAGATGACTGCTACAGTTACGACGACGTCCTTGAGAGCAACGATGGACGATTTACGACTGGAGGTGGAGGACGGCGGCAGATCTCTCCTCTCTGGCTCTATGGTTCTCTCAGGCATACTGATTTGTGGCTTGTGGCTTGTGGTTGCGCGTGAAAGGAACTAAAGGGATTTGGGATTTTATTATTAGGTTAAAGGGTAAATTGGTAAAAGGAAGCATTACTTAACCACTTCTTCGGTTCGGTTCGGTTTCTGTCAAACCAACCAAAAATTGAACTGAATTGATCGGTTTAATTCAGAAAAAACCGGTTTTTTTATTTTCTATTCGGTTGTATTAAATTTCAGCTCGGTTTTATAGTAAATTTTGGTTTGGTTCGGTAACTTACACCCCTAAACTCAACCCTACTGTACTCGCGAGTTGAGAATATTCCAACCCTAATCCTACCCATTATTAACCTGCGAATACCCGACTCTACCCCCGAGTTACTAAAAAGATGCAACATTATTATATAACTTGATGATAATTTAAAATAAAACTGACTTTTATGTAAAAAAAAAGAATAAACTACTATTTGTACCTATGAATTTTGCGAATGCTGACAAAAGTAATCATTAAACAAGAAAACTAGCGTTGTACAAATGAAAGATGGGTTCTATGTGATAATAGTATCCAAACCCTGATTCTTTGTTGAATTTTTAATAAAATTCTCAAATGACCCCTTTTGTCTTCCCCAAATTATAAACTTTCACCACCCTCACCCTTTGTCTTCTTCCGCCGCTGCAAGCCACCAAAATTTTAAAAAGATTAAAAACTGTGGATTATTATCTGAGGCTATTGTTCAAATATTATGGATTTGTAGATCTGGTGCTGGAAAAGAAAAAGAAATTTGAAATTAACAAAAGAACATACATTTTAGTTTCTTGGTGTCACTGTGGGAACAAGAGAGACAAAACCAATAATTTTTTGGAACGAAAGGAAGGATAGGTCGGAGACAGAAGATGTGGTAGCCTTGATCGGATTTGTTGCAAAGGTGAAGTTTTGTCGGGGACTCGCCGAAGGAGCAACGCTTGCAGATGACATCGTCGTCGAAGGCAGGGTTGGGA
Source organism: Arachis stenosperma (assembly GCF_014773155.1). Classification (NCBI taxonomy): domain Eukaryota; kingdom Viridiplantae; phylum Streptophyta; class Magnoliopsida; order Fabales; family Fabaceae; genus Arachis; species Arachis stenosperma. The sequence continues at coordinate 14,517,381 of NC_080384.1, forward strand.
GCGTGGGTCCTTCTTTGCCCTGTATTTTCCTGGCCATGTCTTCGATCACACTCGACATGTTTAGAAGCTCATCCTCATCAATATACTCCGCCACCATCATCCCTCCTTGTTCTCCAGTACTCAAATTGGAAAAAGATCCTTCAATAATAACGTTACCACCACCACAACCTTCTAGAAGGTTCTGCGGTGGCCTCGGAAACCTAGCCTGAGCGGCAACGATGCGAATATCAGTTCACCAAATGGCATGAAGATACTCCAACAACAGCCCCTTTCTCTATAGATCGACGGCGCTAAACAGTGCTTGGAGTCACTGTTGAAAAGAGGCCATGGCTGCCGGCCTCTTGTTGGCCCTGGTTGCTGAACTCTGCTACTTGTTGCTTTGGAATAAGAAGAACAACAATACTCAAGTTGAAGAACTTGAAAGTGGTGTGCTTTATGGTGTGTGTTGTAGCAACAACAATTCTTTGAGTGTTGTTGTTGCATCTAAAGAAGAAGGGAACAACAAGGGTAATGATGTTGAAGTTGATTTGGATTTGGAGAACAAATTGGGATTGGAAAAAAGAGAAATGGAGGTTAAGGATAAAGTTTGGAGGAAGGCATCAAGTGCTAGGGTCTCAAGGGGATGGTGGCTGGCGGCGGCGGAGGAAGACGAAGGGTAAGGGTTGTGAAAGTTTGGAATTTGGGGAAGAAGATAAAATGGGTAATTTGGAAATTTTATTAAAAAGTCAATAAAAAATTGGGGTTTGGGTATTATTGTCACACGAAACCATCTTTCATGGATACAACGTTAATTTTCTTATTTGATCGGTACTTTTATCAGCGTTCGTAAAATTTATGGGTACAAATCGTAGTTTATTCAAAAAAAGTATTAAATTATCAATTAATGATCTTCTCTTAGTGGTTAAAGATATTTTGCATTTAGTGAGAGGTCCTTAATTCAACATCCACATAAAATATATTTTTATATAAGTATATAATATATACATATATAGGATGCGTGTTGGTCAGATAGGGTTAATACTCAATCCACACCCTACTCGATCGGGTATCCACGAATAGAATGTATATTGTGACTCCTTCTACTGTGTGAATAGTTCTCTCTTCATCTCCAATTTCTATAAGAATATATAACTCCATAGCTTCTTATTATTCTATTCAATAAAAATATATTAAATGTAGTATAATTAAAATAAAATATATTTTATATTTTGTAATTATCTTATATAATAACACATTATAAATTAATTCTAAACACTAAATTATCAAATTTTAAACAAAGCATACAATGGACTTTTAAAAATAAAACAAGTATTGTAGATCATAATTTTCATTTGAAGTGTATTCTAAAACTAAAACATCGAATATTAATATCTTTATCATTAAAAGTTGGGAATTGTCTATGGTGGACAAAATAAAAGTTGGACCTTTAAGGTCCAAAGTAAAAGATGCTATATAAGTGGATGAGAAGCAATTCATATATGTATAGAATTATTTTAAACACCCAACCCAGTCCTTATCTATTTTCACGAAGAACAAAGCGATCCCTGTAAAAAAAATGGATACTTCGACTCTCAACCTTTTTATTTTGGGACAATACGATCCCTCTGTTAAAAAATTCGTTAAATAATAACAAAAAATTAGTTTTGTGGGGAGTTTTATTTGTATTTTGTGGGGGGTTTCAAACCTCCACAAAATTCTTTTCAACAATATAATCAATTACTACCACTACTACTACTACCTTCTTCATCCTCATTATTATCACTCCTACCTCTATTATTTTTATTACTTTATCATCATCAGTATCTCCTCTACCATCATCATCATCAATACCAATATTATCAACATTAAAGTTCTCTTCTTTCATTTCTTATTCAATGTTATTTTTTTTTCCTTTAAAAGGTATTTGTAATACAATTACTTTTTTTTGCGACATCATTTTCATAAATAGTTTTTCTTCACATAACCACCATTGGTAAAAGAATTTTTCAAAAACAAACTTATTAATAGTTTGTGGAGGTTTAAAACCCCCCCACAAAATACAAATAAAACCCCTATAAAACTAATTTTTGTTATTATTTAACGAATTTTTTAACAGAGGGATCGTATTGTCCTAAAATAAAAAGGTTGAGGGTCGAAGTGTCCCTTTTTTAGGATAGAGATCACTTTGTCCTTTGTGAAAATGGACAAGGACCGGATTGATATTTACTCTTAAAAGTTGGGAATTGTCTATGGTGGGCAAAGTGAAAGTTGAACCTTTAGGGTCCAAAGTAAAAGATGCTATATAAGTGGATGAGAAACAAGTCGTACATATATAGAATTATTTTAAAAAAATTTTCTAACAATTGTTAAAAATTGTCAGTTGGGCATGAATTTTTTTTGCCTTGATTTATGGTTAATGCTACTTGGATTAAAGGTTTTTATTTTGGATTGGAGTGCACCACGCCAACTAAACATAGAACACCATACTTTCGAAGAACACAAAAAAAAAAAAAGAACACTACACCCAAAGCAATTATCTCAACATAATACTCTACTTCTCTCACCTAAACTCTAACTACTAATCAAAGGGAAATAAATTCAAATGCATCATCTTTCCATCCTCTCCCGTTGATGACCTCGGAAGGATGTGGCTTTGAGTTTTGGTTGAGAGAAACTTCCTCTGCTGGTATGATGATGACTTCTTCTGAGCCATTTTTCAATTTATGACTCCAATAAGTTGATCGGCCTCGCTTTCCTTTCCAGCTATATTTCCGTCTTTCCACTTGCTGCCTCAAACTTCTAATCCCAATATCTGACGAAAATGAGAGAGCGTTAGTGTGTCGTTGAACACTGCCATTGATTGGGTTGTTTTCCATTTAAAGAGGAGATCCTTTATTGTTTTTCACTGTTGATCAGAAGTGGATAAAGCTAATTTACTGCTCTGGGTCCTTAGCTCTGCGGTGGCTGAACTGCGAGCATTGCAATTAAAACCAAGAAACAAAATAATGCTGTTTTATTGCTTTCATTGATTTTAATATTTCTGGTCACATTAACGTTAATTGGAATTAAGACTATATTTTTCTGTCCACATCAACAATAAGGGAGGCTAATGCTAAATTGTTATATTTATAAATCGACCCATAATTTTTTCACAATTCCTTAACATATTCTGGTCCTTTTAGGGATGCTATTACTCAACGTAATGGCTTAAAAATACATATTGGTATATCTAAATTAATCTTTTGAAAAGAATAATAACTATTGTTTATGAGAATTATAATGTATTTCTTATATTTTTCCATCCTTTCATTTTAGGGTGTTATTACTTAGTGGATGTTGGATATACCAATGGGAGATGATTTTTATCTCCTTATAAAAATGTTCGTTGTCATGTGAATGAGTGGGTTTAAGGTCATTGGGCACCACAAAATCGTCTAGAGTTATGTAATAAAAAGCACTCTTCAGCTAGAAATGTGATTGAGCGGTGCTTTGAGTTGCTTAAGAAAAGATGAGCAATTCTACAAAGTCCCTCATTTTATCCTATTAGGGTTCAAAGCCACACTATTATTGCTTGTTGTTTGTTACAAAATTTTATTCGTATGAACATGGATATTGATTCCGAAGAAGATGCAACTCTTTCGCCAGAACACATACCCGTAGGAGATGATACTATAGTTGATGAAGGTGACACAATTGACGTTGTGGAAAGTAGCCATGAGTGGACTCAATGACGTGAGGACCTAGCAACCGAGATGTGAAAAATATGGAGAGGAGAATGTGGCGCGTAGAGTTTTTATTTTTGCCAGTTTTGTTATGTTTGCAATTGGCCTAGACTATAAATTATTGTATTCGAATTCATTTTAGTTTTTTTCTTTGTGCAATATGTATTTGCCAACTCGGATTCATAATTTGTATTCTAATTAAACATACAATTAGACAAGGATTTGTTTTAATTGTTTCAAAAGATGTCAAAATTCTAGAATTTTATTGAAATCTTTGAAGTATGTTAATATTGTGCTAGTGATTATTTTAATTGTACTGCAATTATAATTTTGAGGTTTTATTTTGCTAGTAAGTAATTTCGAGGTTTTAGTTTGCAAGTATGTTAACATTGTGCTAGTGATTATTTTAATTAAACATATTTTATTTTTATTTGCTAGTAGGTTTTAGTTTGCTGTAAGTAATTCTAAAGATAATTCTAATACCATTGAACTCTAATTTTGATAGTAATTATGCTGCCATGGTTTACTTTATTTGTTGTTATCTAACAGCAAATGACCTCTATACCCCGCCAATGGACTGAACAAGAAACTGAACAATTTGTGGTGTTCATGGAGGAATTGGTTGTTGAAGGCAAGAGGGCAGATGCCGGTCAATTTAAGCCAGGGGCATTTCAAAAGCTGGCGGACAAGATGAATGAGAAGTTTCCTTGATGTGGTCTCACTGTGAAGCACATTAGAAACAAACATAAGCGCTTGAAAGAAAAATATATGTTTGTGGCTGAGATGTTGGGTTGTAGTGGTTTTGGGTAGAATTCTGAAAAGATGTGTTGAAGTGGATAATAAAAAAGTACTGGAAGCTTGGGGAAAGGTGTGATCGTAATTTTTTCGCATTTAATCATTCTTCTTACACATTGTACGCTTTGTTTTATGTTGTACAGGGTCGCAATATTACACTCTACACTTCAGACAAGCCATTTTCGTTGTTTGAACATCTTGGAAGCATTTTTGGCAAGGATAGAGCTACTGGTCTTAATGCATGCAGTGGAAAAGATGCTGAAGCCGGGCTCTACATTTGCTGCGGCCACAGCTGATGGCTTGGGTTTAGGCGGAGACGATGTTGACATGGAGGATTTAGCAGCTGCCGAGAGCGAACTACCCAATACCTTTTTAACCTCGTTTGCTTTATCAAGTGAGAAAAATCAAGGACGTCACAGTGCAACTAAAAAAAGTAATGATGCTGCAATGCTATCAAACTTAGCTGAAACTTTTAAAGCTGCGGTTGAGGATCAAGGAAAGCATGTGCAGGTACTAGCCAATGCAATGTCCGGTGTTAATGAGCAAGTGAATCTTGGCCGAATGCTGAAGAGTCTTGGTTTTAACACAATGGAGATCGTGCAAATTGTAAAAAAAAAAATTGTGCAGAATTTAGAATTGAAGGCAACCTTTTGGAGTTTGGACGAGGAAAAGGCGGCATTCGCTCGAGATATAATGGAAAACTTTTAGCTATTGTTGGGTGTATTGCTAAACTTACTGAAATATTTTGGTAAACTTACTAGGGTATTTTGGTAAACTTAATAGACTTCTCAGTGTTATGTTGTTTTTTTCTTATGTTGGACAATTGAAGTACACTACCTACATTGCAACTATTTTATGCGTTCTGTTGAATTTTATTTGTATTGGGCAATTTGTCTATGTCGATTTTCTTCTATTATACAAATAAGTTATCCACTAGGTGAATCTTAATTGCATTATGTAATTTTTCACTTAAAACTGTGCAATCCCACAAAATTTTATTCAATTATGCATTATCTATGTTAACTTTCAAGTGAATTTTACTTGTATTGGGTAATTTTACCCCCAAAATATACTCTAATAAGTATCTGTAATTTTACTTCATCAAATTTTGCTTAGTATGTGTTGATTTTCTGCTATTCTGCACTTAAGTTAATCAACGGATCTAATGTATCTCTTATGTTAATTTCCTGCATAATATTTACAACCCGAGTTCTTAATTTTTGCACCTACATATTCATGAAAAGAAACCAAAATATACTCTTATAAGTTAAAAAAAAGATACTATTAGCTAAAGAAAGAAACAGCAAACCAAAATACATATAAAAGAAACAACTTTCCATTGAATTTTCAATTTATATAAGTTCATTACAAGTGAAGGAACTAACAAACAATTGTGTATTCCCTAAAACTATACAAATATAACTCTTATGCTATTCTTAAAGCATCCAATACCTGTAAGAATAGTTTCCTTATCCCTGCAGATGTACTATTTGGAAGATCAAGAGAGCTTTCAAAAACAAAAATGGTTATCAAGAATTGGAGACTGAGTAGTAGTCCTGAGGAAGATCATTGAGAGTTCTTAGTTGATGGATGACGTATATAGATATTGTGAAAATCAACATGTTTGCCGGCTAGATTGCTATGACTAACCATGACAATGCCTATAAGTCTCCTGCATATACAAATGAATGGGGATTTATGAATTAGATATATCATCGGTAAAACTTTAAGAAACAACAAATTACAATGATGGGAATAATTCAAAGATTTGATAGATATGATTATCCTTAAAGCAACAACAAGTGTGAATGCCTTTTGATTAATTCAAATGAAAACTACTTACATCTTATCCAACCAGAAGTTGTTTGTTACAAAATCCAAAAATCCTAATAGAAATCAAAGTAATTGGTTTATACTTTTAGATGATAAATGGATAGAAAAAGTATCATAAACAACTTCTCCAGTTCTGATTTTAACAATCTAGAAATTAGTAAGATATTTCCACCAAAAATTGAAAATGGGAGAAATTTTTGATATGCCAATTGATTAATCTAGTCATAAAATTGATTAACTACTTATCTCAACATACATAAGAAATAACTGCAAAAAGAAGAGTAGGTTTAGATACATTAATCTTATCAGAAAAATGGAATAAATCATGCAGAGACAAAAACAAGCTTTATGAGGTGTTAACCATAACACCTTTTTTAGTATTATTAGGAATAACTGAATTGCAATATCTGAATGTATTAAAAGACCTTAACAAAAATAGCAAAGAAATTCAGATTTAATGTAAGAGATAATGTAAAATATGTTTCTCAGTCCTAAGTTTTTTTTCCATTCTTTTTTCCTTTATGTAGTAGTGTTTTCCGAAATCAAACCACAAAAAACCACATCCAATGAGGTGGTTTCAATAAATTCTTATGATAATAACAATCACTGGAAAGCAATCTCTTTCATTCTCTCTCTATTTTCACTAATACCATGAAATTGAAAACAAATTATTGAAATTTCTAACTGACAAATTGCACAACTTCGAGTTAGTGTGACTAAAATCATATAGAAAAACAGAACGGTATGTGAATTTGTTTGACATTGGTTTCTTACCTCCAGGGCTGTATGGGAACACGATGCTGGTCAGAAATATGGATTCAATCCGAGACAAGTCCATATAGCGGCTTCCCAATCATTGGTCGATTAGCTGAATCCAGGAGAATTTGGAATTTTGAAGGGTCCACATTGAGTCCATCCTTGAGGAAGAAATTCACTGCCAACCATGGGAAGCATCGAAACCCTTGAACCTAATATCCTAAACCCATAAACAAATCATCAAACACACTATACCTGCGAATACCCACACAACAATTAAGAAGAAGAAGAAGAAGAAGAAGCAAGAAAAAAAAGAACGACAAAGAAATTCACCTCGAAGAAGAAGAATTCTCGACGAAGAAGAACCGCACAGAAAAGATCCAGTAAACGGCGAAGAAGGGGGGAATCCTCAAACCAATTTGGGAAAAGTGGAATTTAAATAGCTTGTTTTCTTTTAATTATTAAATTTTTAATTTAAGCGGGTAAAATGGTCATTTTAATTATGTAGTGTCTTGTTCTATGTAAACCAAACATAATATTAGATATTATACTAATATCATGTCTATCATATCCAAACGGCATACATAAACACAAATATTTTATGTCTATGTCTCAAATGTCTATGTCTTAATATATACACAAAACAAACGCAGCCTAAGTACCCTTGAATCAGATGCCGATCCTTTCCAACCGCTAAGGACATAGACGAAATTCATGTTTCAATTGCAAACTCCTAAGACATTGATGGATATTCTAGATTTCCTCGTCCGATATCTAGATTTATCACTCTTCGGGACTGTGACATCTATGTAAGTTCCATCTAATGCTCCTAGACAACCTTATCAAATGTAAAAAAAAAATAGTTATTACACGCAGAGTAAACTTGACCAATAAAAATTAGAGCTACATACACGACCTACCTTAAATTATTTCCATCTGGGATCTACACAATCTTTCGGTACAGGGTCTGCCTTTGCAAATAAGATACTTTGGACACGCAAAATTGAACACAATACCTTATAAAAAGACATACTAATAGTTTCACCAGACCTATAGAACCTAACTTGTACGCTGCGATTTTTGGTATCGTGAGCTAATATGATTAAGAAAGTAGCTACTTGCTCACTTATGCCAACATGACCATCTTCATCTAATCCACCTTGAACTTGTAGCAATTCACATAAAGTTGCAAATGCATTTAAACTCATTCTTAACTCCCATATGCAATTTCTATCTCCAGCCTCCCCAATGATATTATCTAATGCATCTCGCCTTAGTGGTAGTGTGTTCATTCTTCGACCAATCGAAGAATGACCCCGCCTTCTATTCCTAATATACATATATAAAGTGACTAGAAAAGCAGCATTAACGTGTCAAATTGCATTCTCATAATCCAGTAATATCAAACACATACCTTAATTTGTTCAGAACGATCCATCATCACTTCCTAAGAAACAATAACAAGTAAATACATAAATGAAGAACCCTAATATTTTGTACGGATAGAAAAAGCACTCAATTAAACTAAAAATAGAAAAACCACTCATTACATAAGCATATGCTCACATAATCAAGTTTAAAGCATACTAATAGATTTCACACCTAAGTAACCAACCAACTGGCTTAGATGCCATGAACAAAATAGAAAAGATACGATTGAAATCTAATTAAATACATATCAATAAAAATGTCAGCTGAAAAGTAATTAAGAGTTTTAATATGTAATTTTTTATTAATTAAAATAAAGGAAATTAAATAATGCTTTGAGACTATAACTTTTTAAGACAAAATTGACTCTAACTACTATCATAATGAAACAACATCCCGACTTGTAAATTAACATGTCAATTTCTACAAACAATTATCATCCAACTTATTCAATTTCTACAAACACATAATACAAATCATTTGGTCAACAACTTGATAAGCAGTTTGATAAGCAATTTTATAAACACAATACAAATAAATTATCCTCTAGCATTCATCAAAAGATAATAATTAAAAAGCTCACCTATTAATAATTTGATAAGCAATTTGATTAACATATTAATCAGCAATTAAAACAACATTTTATCACTAGTTTTTATCAACAATCAGCACTAATAACAAGAGCAAATCAATAACAAAATTTTATTTATCGCAGCAGCAAAAACTCCTTCTACAACTCTTTTCTTTTTGAAGATTTTGCTGTATAGTTGGCCGAAAAATGTTTGATGGTGAGAACAATTTATCAAGTATAATTTATAATAACTTGTTTATTTCAATTAGACACATGGCTTTTTTCATTCTTTTCCCTCTTCAATTAGGAAAAATAACTTATTAACCTTCAAAATACATTAAAACAACCACCACCGAGATTATTTACTGCCTATTGAAGATTTCAGATGAAAATAAAATGAATAATAAACAATAGCCAACTACCCAGGTTTATATACAACTCGATTGTCCACATACCCAAATACTAGAATAGCAATTAATCAACAATAACCCATCTAATCAATAATCAAAATTAAAACAAGAAACTTCACAAAAGAAAAAATATCAGAGACAACGAGGCAAAGCACACCAATAGAGCAGATGTTGCAGCAGCGGAGGATAAAAGACTCAACGCGCAGCAGAAGTACGCCTAGGGTTTGAGGCTAATGCGGCTGCGGGATGGAGAGGCAAAGGTGGCAGAGTAGCAACACAAGCTCACCATGACCGGAGCACAGCACGCGGTAATCAGAGAGGAGAGTCGATGGGAAATATAGACGATGTACGACGGTGGTACAGCTTCGATGATGCAGAACAATTACACAAAAAATTACCACTAGTTAGAGTTTGAAACAAACAGGGGAGACATTTGAAATTTCAAAAGATGAACGAGGATAAAATTGTCTAAAAATAGTGATACAGATTCGTGTCCATGCCCAAAATCTATGTTTCAGCATTTTACTGAGACATGAAACACATGTATCTTGTATGTATTTGTGTGTAAGTGTGTCTTTTTTATTTTTGTGTCTCAAAATCCAAACAATAAATACATTCTATCGTGTCTATGTCTTGGCAAGATACAGATATCAAATAAACGTGATCTTAAAGAGTAAGGACTTTAAAATAATTATTGTTAGGACAACAATAGTTTTATTTAAAGTATCTAATAATTCAACAAAAATAGGAAAGATTACCGTTAAATTATTTAAGATAAAAGTAAGTTATCACTTCTAAAATCATTAAAATTTAGAATACTAATAAATTTATGCATGGATGAACAAAATTAATGTTATACTATAAAAAATACTTTTCATATGATAAAAATACATAAACGTTAATTTTATTTATTAGTATTTTTAACTTTCATAGATAAAAATAATAAATTATTTATTTTCATGAATACAAAACTAATTTTATTCATGTATGAGTATCATAAACTATTATAAATAAATAAAAAGTAGTTTATTTTTAATTTAATTATTATACATATAATTATTTTTAGAACAAGAATCCCACATAATAAGAAATATAATCCACATATAATTAATTTTAAATATACTCGTTTCATTCCACAGAAAAATTCTTGGCCTGTCCTCATCTCCATTTCCCAATCTCCATATATACCTAGCTTTAAGATCCATCATCATGTGTAATCTTACAAGTATTTTTGCACTCACTTTCTATAAAAACTAGAAAACTATGGCAGTATAATTATTGTTGAACGTGGTTTGCGTTGATTTTGTCTTCATTTAGTAGCATGGTTAAATTGTTATATAATTCAATTGAATAATTGATTGAATGGTGTGTCCAAATTGCATTTATTTTTGAAACGAGAACGAGGGAGAAAATTATTAGCAGAGAGGGAGGAGGGCCTGGGGGCTGCTCCCACGGACTTCCCGCTTCTTGCCTTTTCCCAAACGACATGAAATAATCAAAACGAATTTTCAACAAACGCAATGTTACCCTTTCAACGCAAACCAAAACCCAAAACCCCCCCTAAACTAAATAATCAAATTAGTAAAACAAATAAATAAATAAATAATGTGGACTGCACGACGAATCAGTCAATAAAAAAATCTGTCTTAATTTCATTTTCATAACGCATCAAAATTAAGTTTCTTCTCATCTTCTTCTTCTTCTTCTTTTCAACTCTTCTCATTGGATTGGATCTCTAACAGTAAGCTATTCCTGCTCCTTCTTCTTCTTCTTCTTCTTGACTTACTTTCTATTCATTCGTTTCTTTTTTGTTTGTAATTGTTTCGATGTATATTTTGCTCTCCTGGAACGCCATAATTTTTATTTGTTAGCCATTTTTTTGTTTTGTTTTGTTTGTATTCTCGCAGTCCTGATTATTCGATGTGTTCTGCTATTGGAATTGGAATACTTCACTGTTGCTCTAGTTCTTAGTCTTAATCTTACTATATTTCTCTGCTGCCATCTAAAATTAGAACAATCGAATGATTAGTATTTTAAATCTTTTTTGTATATATAGTAATATGGACTGGTAACTGGTAATATCGCAGGGCTTATGTTTTATTGGGTAAACTTTCAGTTTTTGCATTGTTGACGAGGAAATCTTAGGTTCATTTTAAATTTTTAACCATGGAACATCAAGATTTAGTGGATAAGAATGAAGAGAGTGTTGAATCGATCGAAAAGGTTAACAATACTGAAGATCAGGATAAGATGAATGAGGTTGAAGGTGTGAAATCTGAGTTGGTTAATGTTGATGAGAGCAAGGATTTGCAATCTGAAACTAGTTCTATTCAAGAAGTGCAAGGGAGTAATTCCAAGGGATCTGAAGCTGAAATTAAAGTCAATACTAATGGACAAGAGTACTCTGGTGATAAAGAGGGTGCCAATGGAGATTGTGAGCCTGAAAGACTAGAGCCAAATCTGGATAAAGAGAAGGATGACAGAAGAGACATGGAATCAGCACATATGAATGAAAAGGTGGATGAAGTTCTGGGTGAGGACCACAATATGGAGCCTGTATTTGATGGAACAGAGGTTCCTGGGCTGGAAGGTCTCCGGATCACTTCTACTCGTAAGCAGGATGGAGATCAAGAGTCGCCGCGAATGGTGGAGAAGGCGGTGGCTCTGAAAAACTTTGTTAAGGAGAAAAGTGCAGTGGCAGTGTCCACCATGCTCCGCCGCCTATCTGGAAGACGCGGCGAAGGAGATTTGGGTAATTTTGATGATGAAGGTAAGGATATCTCAGATCCCTCAAAAGAGGGTGAATCAACTGTTGCTGAAAAGGGAGGGCAGAAATCTGCATGGAATCCGTTGAATTATATTAAGAAGTCATCTGATGTTGATGGAGAAAACAAAACTGAGCAGGGGGATTCGGTGAATGGAAATCCAAATATCCCCATCGACATGAAAGGAAGGATTATACTGTACTCCAAACTTGGCTGCCAAGAATCCAAAGAGATAAGGCTCTTCTTGCGTGCGAAAAGGCTTAGATTTGTTGAAATCAACCTAGATGTTTATCCCAGCAGAGAGAAAGAGCTGGAGAAGTTTTCTGGATCTACATCTGTTCCAAAGGTTTATTTCAATGAGATACTTATAGGTGGCTTGAGTGAGCTAAAGACCTTAAAAGAGTCCGGCAACCTTGATGAGAAGATCGACTTTCTCATCGGTGAAGCACCATTGTTCGAAGCACCACAGCCGCCTCTTTCTGGTGAGGATGATGATTCCAGTAGTGGGGCAATTGATGAACTTGCAGTAATTGTCCGCAAAATGAAAGAGTCTATTCCTGTGAAGGACAGATTTCACAAAATGCGCAGGTTCACTAACTGTTTTCTTGGGTCAGAAGCTGTAGATTTCTTGTCTGAAGATCAGTATCTGGAAAGGCCAGAGGTATGGATTTAATTACCCTATATACAACTAAAACCTATGCAGAAATCCTCATATGCTTTGATCATTTTATATTTGTTAATCATATGATCAGACAAATCTGCTAAATATTTCAATTGCTTATCTTGGTACAATTCTAGCATCATATTGTCGTTACTATCTTTGTGATTGTTGTCTGGTGGTGTAGGCTGTTGAGTTTGGACGAAAGCTTGCTAGCAAACTCTTCTTTTATCATGTTCTTGAGTAAGTCCAAGCATTCTATTTGACGCTTTCAATTTCTGTTGTTTCAATTATGTTTTATCAGAGAGTTGACAATTCTATGGTGCCTTACTGTTTTACTCTAGTGAGAATATATTTGAAGATGGTAATCATTTGTATCGGTTCTTGGATGATGATCCAATTGTGGCTTCACAATGCTACAACATTCCGAAGGGTATAACTACTGTGAAGCCGAAACCTATAGCAGAAATTGCATCAAGGCTGAGGTTTCTGTCTTATGCAATGTTTGAAGCCTATGTTTTTGAAGATGGACGTCGTGTTGATTACACAAGTTTGCATGCAAGTGGGGAGTTTGCAAGGTATTTTTTTTTTTCGCCATCTGCCATAGCATGCATTAAATGTGTTCCAGAAATATGCAAGTATTTTTCATTGGTAATTCACAGAATTTTTCACTGATCCCCACTTTAGGTATTTGAGAACTGTTGAAGAGCTTCAAAGAGTGGAAATTTGGGATATGTCTAGGGAAGAGAAGCTTGCTTTCTTTATCAATCTTTACAATATGATGGCAATCCATGCAATATTGGTATTAGGTCATGCCTCTGGAGCAATGGAAAGAAGGAAATTATTTGGAGAGTTCAAATATGTTATTGGTGGATCCTCCTACTCTCTTTCAGCTATTCAAAATGGTATATTGAGGGGAAACCAGCGACCTCCTTATAACCTTAAGAAGCCATTTGGTTCAAAAGATAGACGCTTAAAGGTCAGCTATTAATATATTTTATCTGTATTAATATATTTTATCTGAATCTGATACTGCAAGTGATTCAAATATTTTTTGTCGTTATAAATTGTCCGTGAGTGTTTTGAAAACATTATGTTCAGTGTATAGTTTAATACAATGTAACTATCAGCCTATTATATACATTTAGTTTTAATTTTAGCTTAAGTTTTTAGTTTTGATTGCATTTCCTATAAACATGACAATGAAACACTACACATGCTTTCACTGAGATACTAATTGAAGAGAAAACTGACTTTAAGACTCACTCTTTTCTCCTGTTTTTTTCAGGTGGCACTCCCTTACCCTGAACCTCTCATTCATTTTGCTTTGGTGTGTGGTAGCCGATCAGGGCCTGCACTTAGGTGCTATTCACCTGGAAAAATCGACGAGGAATTAACGGATGCAGCACGCAATTTCTTGAGAAGCGGAGGCATTCTGATTGATTTGGCTGCTAAGGATGCATCTGCCAATAAGATCCTTAAATGGTAAGTTCATTTTGTTCTAACATGCTTTGATTTTGAAGTTTAGGACTGGTTGGAAGTATCACTTCAACTAGTACTTTCTCGGCGGTCACTTTTTGGTACATTGGGTAAATATATACAGGTTACAACACTGATTTAATAATGTAACAAAATTAGAGATAGATATTATGGAACAGACACAGACATTCAGAAACTATTACCTTAGGTGTTTAGTAAATGAAATTACATGTTAATGAGTAGTGCTGAAGTTTTTCTTTCATTTTTTTGAGATCTAATGTTTATCCTTGTTCTCTCATTCTCAGGTACAGTATAGATTTTGGCAAGAGCGAGGTGGAGGTACTGAAGCATGTGTCAAACTACCTAGATCCATCTAATTCAGAGGTATTATTGGACATGCTTGCCACTTCTGAGTTTAAGGTCACATATCAACCTTATGAATGGGGTTTGAACGCCTAGCTGGTCCTATCAAGGTTGACTTTGTAGATAGCAATATGATTACATGAATCCACACTGATTTTCTATTCTGTTACCCATATTATCCCTATAGTAATCAACTTCATATTGTAAACTTTTTCCGCGGCATTTGTTTAATACATACGCAAAGTGGAAAAGGTGGGCTTTGAGGAAAGTCAGTATTATTATTTCCTGGTCTAAGAACATTATTTGAGTATTTTCTACTATTGCTTGCTCTTTTCTTTTTCGTTGTTAGATGCCTCTTGTGATGCCCTATCAAATAAAATATACCATATAGGAAGAGCTTCATCCTGTGGAAAAGACAAATAAAGCATGCATTCTCGTTGTTGCAAAATGCACAATGGGATTCTATTTCTGAATTTGTGTATCCTATACAAACTTTTATTCCTCTATTAATTTATCTAATCATTACATCCTCCGATGTAGAAATGTTTGTTTTTTCTGTTTTTGAAGCGGACAATAACCAATGAATCAATACTCGTTTACCTTTACCATAAGGATTTAACTACTAAACATTGTCATAAAAGCACAAAAGTGTGAAAATATAACTAACTCATTTATCTTAAATGTTTGAAATTTTGAAGACAGCTTTATCGATGTCTAAATGCTAATTGAATTGCAAAGGCGGCTAGCTCTACAAGAAACTGGGAGTTTAAGTTCCTTGACCACAAAAGCATGAGTAAATAACTTATAAGATCCTTACAGAAAATTCAGCTCCTGCTATACCAAATCCAGCATTAGACAAATTTTCATATTAAATTACTCACATCATCTTCCAAAGTTAGACAGTGGCCAGTGGCCACTGAACAATAAAAAGGACTCTGTTCCATCACTGAACCAAAGACCCTCTCTGAGTCTCAGGTAGCTGCTGATGCTATAATCACCTGGGGTCGCCGACAAAGAAAGCACGAATACTGTTGAAATGATGGAATAAGTTCAACCCATGACAATCTCCAATCATCAAATAAATTGCTGGGTAAATAAAATCATTGTAACTGCTCTATTGTGCTAAAAGATGTTCAGCACTTTTAGCACATACAAGGTACCAGCAATAATACCGACAACCTAACATGCACAAAATAGTGGTGTCCTTCATGCCCTATTGTCACAATCAAAATTGGGCATAGGGAAATCAAAGAGAAAGAACACTAAAAACAAGGGCAAGGGGTTACTTGGAGAATGCAGCCTGATCTTGATCATGCGCAGGATATGTCTGAGGTTGGCAGCAACCAAGTTTTGTTTACATATCAGCTAGGTTTCTTTACTAGTCATGAAATCTTCTCAAGAATAATACACCAGTTGGACTTGTCAAAAAACTTATCAACTACTCTAACATTGTTTATTCTAGTAGTCAAGCTGCAAAAAGATAAGGAAACAAAAGTTAGAATTATCCATCATGCTAAGCATTTGAAACATAATGTCAAGGCAGTAATAATAAAAATAGAAGGCTCATTGTAAATTTGTGATGGACTTTCAGAACCAGCAGGTAACTTTTTAGTACCGCGAAGATGCATGAGGCAATGAATGACAAAATGATAGTGTTAACTTATCTCAAAGTTATTTTCTTCATTACTTTTGAATACCATTTGCTTTAAAATTGTAAAATACAACCCTGGTTTATCCTCATGCATAGCAACTCATCTGGCTATCACTCAAGCAAGATTTCTAACTTCAAAACTAGGATGTTCAATCTAATGTCTCCAACTCTTCCTATTTTGTTTATGCACTCCATATTCAGATATGAATTATGAAAACATAACAATTAACAATAACAAGGTGCACAAAAACCATTACATCTGAAGACTTGATTCAATGGTTTACAAAGCCATGATTAACCAAGAAGCAACTTGATTAAGATATGCTCTGTATTGGTGTATAAAAATTGTAATAGGAGATGAAAAAAGAGATGACCTTTCAAGCTCGCCTTCACTGAAAACATGATAATATCTATTATACACCACAGCACCCTTTTTGTCATCTCTAGTTGCAAGACCACTAGCAAGAGCCTGAGCAGAAGCACCACTAATTTCGGCGCGATGATAAGGCAAATGCCAAGGAACAAAATACTCCTGTTGATTCTCTACATTGTCCTCTACCTTCAAATCTCTCAATAATTTCAACTCATCATCACAATCTTTCTTGTCCTGACCCGAGCTGCTCTCCTCATTTTCTGGAATACTTGTTAAAGGCAATGGCGAAGCAGCCGGCCGAGCACGAGGACTACCCGGTCCTATCCACTCTTCTTCAACATATTTCTCCGAAAGCGGTGTCCATTTGCTAATCAATGATCTATGCTCTTGTTCTTTGGCCCAAACTGTAATCAGAACATAACCACCCTTCTTAACTACTCTAACCAACTCCTCTATTGCTCTTATCCTCCTATGTTCAGTGCTTAAATGATGCAACACAGCAATGGAAATCGCAGCATCACCAAAACCGGTTCTATAAGGAAGATTCACAGCATCTGCAACCAGAACTTCATGTCCTCTATCAGAACAGATCTTAATCAATGAAGAACTTATATCACAGCCTATAAAAAAACAATCAGGATTCAAACCAAGGTATTTGCCATTGCCGCATCCAGCATCAAGAACAAGGGATCCAGAAGGCAAAGATGATAGAAAAGCAGCAACCTTTGGCCATTTAGCGAATCGCGTTGAACTGAAATGAGGAGCGATTGCATCATACACACGGTGGACATACTTCTTTTCGATCTCGGGAGTGGATTGAACACGTGTAGGTGAAGCTGTGTGGTTGGAGGAATCTATGGTGGAGGGTTCAACATTGGGAGTAAGGGTACACAAAGGTTTGAAATTGGTATCTGTCATTGGAGAGATAAATCGGGAGTAGCAGCAGAGAAAATGAATGAACTTAGTTGATTTTAGAGCACGATGAAGAATCAACATGCAACAGTGTTTTGGAATTGAATTTGTTGAAGCACCAGCAGCGGTGCTCGGCGTCCCGGTTCACTCTGACTTCTGCTCCTCCTCCGCCGCTGCCACCGGTGTGCCCCTTCTTCTCTTCAGTCTTAACGAACCCTATTGCTTTGTTTCTTCAATACTCTCTCTCCCCCTCTCTCTCATCTCAAACTCCCCATTGCCAATTCAATTGGGCTTTACATCTCCGTTTGTATTGGCCCAATTAAATCGTTCAAATTCCAATTTTAACTTATAAAAGCAAGGCCTCATCCAAAAAAAAAAATTGACAACTAACTTTTTAATCTTTTATCACGAAAAGAAATAAATTTTTTATTATATTTAAATGAAAAAAACATAAAAATATATTTTTAAATTTTAACTTTTTAATTTGAATTTGAAGATAAATAAATTTTTTATTTTTTAAAATACAAGGACAATTATAGGTTTCATAGAGCAATTTAGATTTCGTATATTTTAAAATGTGAGAAATATTTTTATATTTTTAATTAATTAATAATTTATTTATTTTTGAGTTAAAAAAATAAAAAATATTTATTATTATATAAATCCCTTAAAATAAATTATTATTTGTACTTAAAAAAATATAAATATTGACAAATATACTCATATAAAAATAAAACGATAATTATAATTACGAAATATGACTTTTGTGTGTCAAAATATTTAGATATTGATTATACAATTAATCTGTTAAAATACTTTTGACACACAGGTAGATTTCTATAATAATTTAAATCAGGTAAGGAGGGATTTATGTGTCTTTTGCTTACAAAAATTAATGAACTATTTGTAATTAAATTTAATAAAAAATTTGAAATCTTGCTATTAATTTAAAAAAAAAATCTCATTTTCACCGCGTTATTCCACCAACTTTATCTAGGGGTGGCAACACTACCCGAACCCGCGGGTACCCACCCCGCCCCTACCCGTTCGGGGCGGGTAATTACCCGCACCCGCACCGGGGCGGGTTTTAGCGGGGCGGGTTCTTGGGCGGGGCGGGGCGGGGTCGGGTTTAGGTTAAACCCGCCCCTACCCGCCCCGATATATATAATAGATATATAAATATATATATTTTTAATATATAATATATGTAATATATATAAAATAATTAGTAAAATGATTAATAATATTGTATCATATTTAAATTTTTATTTTAATTTATGTTATGAATGTAAATAATGGTTATATAATTTTTAAAATTTTATTTTATTTTTTGGATTTAATAATTATTGGGGCGGGTAGGGGCGGGGCGGGTACCCGCAGGGACGGGTTAGGGTTTAACATTTTACTACCCGCGGGTAGAAGCGGGGCGGGTTCGATGCGGGTTTTTGTTGAGCGGGGCGGGGTCGGGTAGAGCAAAAACCCGCCCCTACCCGCCCCGTTGCCACCCCTAACTTTATCCTCTCTTGGATTATTTTATGAGATAGTCGACACTTTTGAAAAAAAAAAAAAAAAAAAAGAAGACGTGGGTATGATTTTTTTTTTTAAATTATCTTGCTAAAGAATTTGTGATTATTTAATTATGAATTTTACCCCCTCGCATTTTCAAAAGGAACCACACATAACCTAACCCTGAAGTGAGATGTCTTCAAACAAATGAATAAACTTCAAACTTCAAAGCAATCAATATCCGTAGTACAAAATATGACTTTTAAATTTTAATAACAAAAAATGCAATGAAAAAGTGAAAGATAAGAACACCTAAATTGCTCTAGTTGAGTGGTCTCGTAATTCACACACATGTTACATTACAACATCACAAAAATGGCACTCTATAAGAACTTTTTATTTAAATCAATTAAATATATTATTTATTAAAATTCATAATATTTAAGAAAATATCTGCAAAATAAATATAAATAAATATACTCGTATTATTATACATATTCTGGATATACTCATTTCAATTTTTTATAGAGCCTTTTTAAGTATTTAGTACCCGTTTTTTCTATATTCTTTAAAATGTGTCTTATTTTAGGTGTATAGCATTTGTCTTGTGTGATTTATAAAATTCGAAACAGTGCATCCGAAATGCGTAATATTTTCATGTTATAAATTTCGATAAATAATATATTTAATTAATTTAAATAAAAAAATCCGCTGTCTATAGTGTTTGGAATGAAAATAATAGGTAGAGTCACCAAAAAAAATAATAGGTAGGGTTTTTTACTTAAATAAATTGTTTGGGGTTCAAAATTACTTGATTCCCCTGAAACAGATTCTGTAACGTGATTACCCTTTTTGTATTATTATATAAATCATCCTAGGGTGCAAAGGGTTATATAAAACATGAATCATCTCACCCTAGGACGATTAATGCATGAATTTGTGAGGCAAATTAAGAATAAATCGTGGCAGGGCTGCAAACGTGACTCGTGCTTGACTCCTTAAGGTTATAACTCAGGCATAAATCGTCCCAGCCTTGTGAGTGTTACAAAGTAACACATAAATCGTCCCAGGCTGAGGAGGGTCCCAATAACACATAAATCGTGGCAGCCCAGTTTGGTTTAGCCCATGAACACGTAAAACCTACTATTCTGGGACGATTTATACTCTACTTCTAACCCAAGAAGTCCTGCCACGATTTACTCTTAATTTGCCTCACAAATTCATGCATTAATCGTCTTAGGGTGAGATGATTCATGTTTTATATAACCCTTTCCACCCTAGGACAATTTATATAATAATACAAAAAAGGTAATCACGTTGCAGAATCTGTTTCAGGGGAATCAAATAATTTTGAACCCCAAACAATTTATTTAAGTAAAAAACCCTAATAGGTAGGATCCAATAATAATCAAGGATGCGATCCTACTAAGAAACCGTTGTTGGCCATGAAATTATAGCTAAAAAGTAAAAACTACAACAATTAGGATTTTAAATACTTAAAAATATGGCTTAAGAAAATTCAAGAATCACGTGTAGATTTTTTTTAAATAAAAAATAATAATTTTCATGAATTGTAATAATTATTTTCAACGCAATAAACTAGTTTCATTCTCAGTACCTTGCACGAAAATTTAAATTATAATTATAAATTAATATTATTTTGTAATAATATAAATTGGTTTAGTTCAAAATAATTGATAATATATTATTGGTACATAAATAGTATTTGATGTATAATTTATTGAATATGAATTTATTGATTAAATTTTTTAAATAAAATTTGTAGTATTTGAAAATAATAACTTTATTTTTTATCATTTAAAATTATCCATATATTTATTTTTTATTATGTAATTAACTTAATTAATAATTTTTATTATTATTTTTTTACTAAAAAATATCAGCTTGTAATATTTATATATATATTTTTAATACTAATAAGTAAAATGTTGTTGGTGTTAATATATTTATTGTCTTAGATAATTACTTAAATTATTTATTTTTTATGAAAAATAATATAAATAATATTTTATATTTTAAATTTCTTAACATACATACTAAGAGGAGAAAATTATGCAATAAATTATATGTTATAACGATTAAATGATTTATTTATAAATTAAAAAATATCAAAAAAATATTATATAATAATTTTTAATATATATATATATATATATATATATATATATATATATATATATTAGTATGATCTATTTTAATTATATGAATAATTATTGTTATTTTTACTTTTTGTTACATTAAATTAAGTAATATTCAAAACTAAAATTGAGAAAAAAGGTAATAAAAAAAAGTTAGATCGAGTAAGGTCCCAAAATAAGATTAACATCAATTTATTAGACTCAATATCAGAGTCTCAAATTTAATTTAGATTCATTACTTTAAAGTTCAATAATCTAGACGAAATTTACACATTCTCTCTCAAAATTATAGTAAGTGTCATGTATACTTGTTAGCAAATTATATAAAAATCTTTTTCTAAGTGCATTACTTTTATTTTATAAAAAATAATTTTGATGCCTTTAAAAAAATTATCTTTAATAATATATTTAATATTTTTTTGGTGAAATACATTTAATAATTTACTAACAAAAATATGATTATGGCAAGTAACTAAATACTATAAATGCTAGTTAGATAATACCTTTAATAATTTATCTTTAATAATTTGACAATTCTCTTGATACGTGTAAAATTTTTAATTATAGTAAAAATTTAAAATATGTTAGTTAAGTACGAGTTTGATTTTTAAGGTATATGTTAAAAATTTTTTTGTTTTTAATTTTTATTTCATATAAAATTATTTCTAAGGTTTAAAATTAAGTTTTAAAATTGTTCTTTTTATTTAAATATTAAAATTTTGGACCAAATTACCCATAACAAAAAAATATAAAATAAAAAAATAATAAGAAAAAGAGAGTGTTTCTATTTTGGCGAAGGAAAGAAGAAGAAGAAGCTGTCCACGATTCATCTCTGCCGCCACCTCCGTAAAATTTTGGTTTCTAAGATAAAGACGATTTTAAAACTAAGTTAAATCTTAGAGACGATTTTCTATGTAAAAAAAGATTCCAAACAAAAAAATTTTATCTATACTTTAAAAACCAAAATCGTACTTAACCACTAAAGTGACTGATAAACTTTTTGATAAATTTGGAAAACTTGAAATTATTGTGATGATCAAATATTATTAAAAAAATGTCAATTAGAAAAATTACTAATTTAATTTTTGCTTCCAATTGTTTAGTTAATGGATTTATTAGTGTGCAGGAAAAATAAAATAAATTCTTGTTGGGCTAAAAATCAATATATAAGTCCATTGGGAGAAAAATGTCATCAGTCTTTGAACAAAGTTATTCCATACAATATGACTTTTAAGTGGATAGCAAAAGAAAATTGGGCCAATATGGCTTTTGTCTCTTCTCTCTCCTTTCTCTCTTTACTTTTCGGTTATATCACATCCATTAGAGAAAAGAAGTAAGAGCAAATTATTAGAGAAATAAACAGTGAAGCTATAAAGAAAAAAAGGCTAGCTTGATGATAGCCTTTGTAAAAGGAAGATCCGAAGCATGGTGTGGTTAAGATCTTTGCTATTGAAGGCAATATTTCAAGAAGAAGTTTTAAGATCTTCATGCCAAAAACAGAAAGGATCGGTTTCGGTCAGAGAGAAAGATTTCTGTGGCTAAAGCTCATTTCCATTTTTATTCATCCAAGATAGAAGGTAGCCACTAGAGTTACGTGGAGGAAGAAGCAAATATGGAAAGGAAGGAGCTGTTAAGGATCAGAGATTCATCAAGGGTCAATATTTTTTTTTAGAGCCAAAGTCAAGATTAAGGGCTCGGAATGAAGAAACTTGATGAAAAGGGATGAGAGAGGTACATGCATGTTGGTTTGCTTTTGGTTTTCTCTCTCTCTTTTCTCTATCCGAACCGGCTGTGTGTTGGAGAAGATGTTGGTGGCTTGGTTGAACTGGTTTCAACCTTGAAGTTTTTCCTTCTATAATAAAGGTGAACGGCCAAGGGTTGAGACAAGGAGAGAAAGCACAAAGTTCTCATAGCTACCCTAAGTTAACAGAGTTTTTCTCCTTCAATGAGTTTCATTTTGTTTTCTTTTCTTTAGTTTTGTCTGTCTGAGTCTCATGGTAAAAGACAAACAGAGTGAGGTTTGTAAGAAAAAGCCAGTAAAAGAAAAAAGACAATGAGCAAAATTAAAGAAAAAGCCATAGATGTCTAAGAGTTCCTTTATGCATTTGTATGTTGTGTTTCATGATCCGGTGGTAATTTTCTTGCAAGTTGGGTTAGCACTTTACAGTTGAAAGCTTGGTAGGTGTCCAAGTTAAGTTCAGATTTAAAGATAGAATTTGGATTTGTCTCAGATAAGAATGGGTAGTTCCTAGGAAAGAATTGGTGTATGTAATCTGATGATCATTATAGTGAAATTCCATTACAGTTGTGATGGAAACTGGATGTAGGCTGCATTGCACTTAGCAGCTGAACCAGAATATTTCTGGGTGTGAATCTCTCTTTCTCTTCTACTCCTATTCTTTTATTGTTATGAATGAGACAAAACTGAAAAATATCCCCTAACCAGTTATGAGATAAAAAGAAAATATCTCTTGACTTGTTATGAGACAAAAACAGAAATATCTCTCAAAATTTTTTTGAAAAAACAGTAATTAATACTCATAAAAAAAGAGACTAAGATTCAACCCCTTTTCTTAGCCACTGATTACCATCATCTTTTATTTAAAGGAATAATGTTTTTTTCTTGTTTAATTTTATCTTTTTTTTCACATGTCACTACAAGAAGCACGGCGGTTTTTTTTCATGATTAGCGGCGGTTTTAAACCGCCGCAAAATCAAATACCGGCGGTTTAGTGAACTGCCCTGGTTATTGGTGCGGGTAAATGATTTTGCGGCGGTTTCCAGCAACCGCTGGTATAACCGCCGCTGAATCAGTATTTTGCGGCAATTAATTTAGCGGCAGTTTTATACCGCCGCGGTATGAAAGTATTAGGATTTCTGTCATTTTTACCGGCGGTTATAAACCGCCGCAATGTTACTACGTTAATTTTAAGTTATGACTATTTGCGGCGGTTATAAAACCGCCGCTAATTTCAATACAAATTAAAAAAAAAAATTTTCCTTTTTAAAAACGCTGATAATAATAATAATAATAATAATAATAATAATAATAGAGACAATATAAGATATCGTACTAAAAACCAATGGGTATAGATTTTAATAATAATAATCACAATGGCAATAATAATAATATGAACTATAAAAATAATAAGTATAATAATAGACCCTCTTCAATTGCATTGATCCTTTTCTGCTTGTCTTGAAAATCTGGAAGTGCTGGTGCAGTAGCATCTTGATAATGTCACCAATTTATTGACCAGTAATGTACATCTAATTTGCCAAATTCCGAACCTAAAAATGTTCATTTAAACAATATATTGATAAAATATTTTAATATTAATCAGTGTCAAGCTTATCACTAATGTTCTTCTATTGCCAATGCTTGAGAATGTAATACCCTACTAACTATATCATTTACGATTATGAGCCACAATTCAACAAGGAAAATTAGTGCCACTGCAGCTATTTTAAATTAATGCAACAAATTTTAATTTAGGATATATATAATTATCATATACTAAGGGAAATTAGTGGCATATTCTTAATACCTCTGCATTGGATGTTCTTTCCTCTGGTCTCACTTGGCTTCAACTTCAATGAGCCATTCCCATTTACATCAACCTCTGGACCTGCCATTTTTACTTTTCTTTTTTAAAAGGCGATGATTTTCATCAATTTAATTTCTTTTGTGCCCAAAAGAAAAATAGTTAAATAGATAGATAAGTATTAGAACAGAACAAGTGGCCTTCTTTATTACTCTATAGTTTGGAAGTAGAAGCAGATGGACAGATTCAATTAGCAACTTCATGAAGTAAATTAAAGAATGAACTTATAACTAATTATGACTAGAAGTAAGCCTGATGAATGGACTTGGAAATATTTTCAACTAATACAAATTTAAGAAATATACCCAAATACTAAATTAACTTATAAATGTTAACTACAAATCCTATGGTGGCTCAGTGCATTCAATTAAGCAGAAGGAAAATGAAGAACATCCAACCTTCTCCAATAAGCAAAAAATATGAATGGGGAATTGAAAGTATAATGAAGGATGACAATTTTTCTGATAAATTCAGGACTATGAAACTTTGCCTTCAACTAATAAACATCATTTACAATTTTACATTTTGTGCTCAAAAAAGGAAATTCAAAAATTAATTCCAACCTAATTAAGTGAATAGAATACCTCATATGCTTTAAGTGACTGATATGCCACCTCTTTTTTCTCATCAGCATCTTTAAATTCCGCTACATACCGATAGTAGTCTCCTTTCCTGCATCAAATCTAAAACTCAAAAACAGTACATAAACTGCCATTATGGTAGATGAAATTTGAGATCTCTGTGACTGTAAATATGATCAAACAAGAATTGGATTTTAAAATTTGAGTAATTCATAAACACACGAGACTATAAACCATGCCCATTAAGAGATCATGAAAAGAAAGGGTAAAAGAGAATAACTGAATGAAGAAACACTAGTAGTGATGCTTCAACTATCTTCCTTTCACTTTTCCCATTTCAGAATCAGTATGATCTAACTGAGAGCCCTTAATCATTACAAGTGGGGGAGATGAATATCATGCCACATGATGGAGTTAAACTAGGAACTTTATGCCTACAACTAGTCACAAGATTATCTATGATATAAATTTGCACTACTCAAAAATTGCCAATTAACATGAATCTCCTAAAAGCACACTGAGAAATAAGAATGATAAGCTCATAATATATAAGATACACACGTACCGAAGTAGAGATTGTCTTTTTTCCATTGGTGGCATGGATAAGGCATCTATACTCAATTGGATAAGGCATCTATACTCAATTGCTTCACCAGCAGTTGCCATTTTATTCCTAACGGCTTGAGACTTCAAGGATGCTAAAAGGCCCACCAAGAATATGAACAAGAAGAATAAGGAGTTAGTACTCACTTTGCAAAAAAATAAAACCTAAAGCATTTGATCAGACCATAAAGTCAGCATTAATACAAACAGACACACATCATTTAAGTGTAACTCAAACAGAGCCCGTCTCAGTGCTTCGCTCGAACATCCTGGTGAGTTTATTGAGAAACGGATCTAGCTGTAGAAGAACCTAGAAAAAACATGCAAAATAGTAGGGCTTAAAATGAAACAACAACACAACACAATAATACAATGCCAATTTTCCAATCAAAATCCTACTTCATACTTTGGAAGAGAAGGTTAAAAATTAAACAAATAATAATAATAATAATAATAACAATTTCAATTACGGTAGTAGTGAAGGTGCACAATTGTGGAATAGGAACAGAAATGGGAATGGTTATCATAAGGAATGCGTTAAAATTCGAAGAATCGAATTGAATTACCATGGATGAAGCAAAGCCAATTTCAAAGTGCATAGAAAGAAAGTTCAGAACAAATTAAATCAAACCAAAAAGAACAAACCAGAAGTAATGAGCAGAATAAAAGGAAAGAGACACCAATAGCAAGCAAAAGCTAGAACAGAGGCACGCGGAGTCTGAATCTGCAGCTCCAAAGTCGAGAGGCTCGTCCGACGTGGAGCTTTGGCAGAGGATCTGAATCAGAAGAAGCAAACATGGAAAAGTAGCTAGAACAGATCTGAACCTGCGATGGGTGCATCAATGAAGGTTGGAGGCGACGGAGGCAGAAATCTATCGCCGATGGTACCTTGTGGAAGAAGGTTAGGGTTAGCAGGGTTTGGGGATATTTTTCCAAA
Source organism: Arachis stenosperma (assembly GCF_014773155.1). NCBI lineage: Eukaryota > Viridiplantae > Streptophyta > Magnoliopsida > Fabales > Fabaceae > Arachis > Arachis stenosperma. The sequence goes on from NC_080384.1 coordinate 14,544,467, forward strand.
GAGAGGAGAGAGGGAGAAAGGTGCGTCTGATAAATGGGATTATGGGACTAAGAAAATGGGAGATTGAAATATGGCCAAGATAGATTGACGGCGGTTTTTTTTAAATTTGCCGCAAAACCGAATTAAATAGCTGCTCTTCCGGCGTTCACGATTAAAATCGCTGGAAAATCATCAAATAGCGGCTATTGTCAAAACAGCTGCTAACTATCCGCCACTATCTTCCGTTTTTGTGGTAGTGTGTGTTCAATTTAGTCTCTTTATATATTAATTTTCAATTTATTATAATTGGTTTCACAACATTTATTCTATTATATTTGTAGCTTTATTAGTCATATATCTTACAAATTAATCCAATTAATTAATTAATATAATTAATTATAGATAATTCCTTTTTTATGTAAGATAATTATAATTGATATAACTCATATGGCTATTTTCTTTAAATAAATAATTGAAAAAAATAGGTCTCAAGCCTCTGTATAAAGTAGAATAAAATACATAAACTGAACATATATAAATCTAGGAATTGCAAAATTTTATTAACAATTGTTCATCCAAAGTTACTATTTATAAGATAATATTAACAATTGAAATAAATTAGTACCGTAAAACTCAATTTATAATGAGTGCCTATTTTAAAATAATTATTAATTTTTTATTTTTTTATTTATTAATAATTTAAATAATAAAATAATACTTTATAATTTATTTCATTGTTTATTTTAAGTAATTACTAATATTTAAATTTTAAATTATTTTCTTATCTTATTTATTATTCACGTATTTCACCAATTATATTAATAACCAAATAAATTAAATTAGCCACGGTAGTTACATATAACTTTTTCAACATAACTTCGACTAATCTAACATAGCTTTTTCAATTTGGGATTAACTTATATTTAATTTAGTATTATTTTTGTAAAAAAATTATTTCACCCTATTTTAAATTATATAATTTATGTTTCAAAACTTTTGATAGAATTTTTCTATTTTTGTTTTATTTATATTTTTATCTTAAAAGAATGTAATTTACATCATTATACATATCTAATATATATCACTGAATTTATAGTATGCATGCTTTAATTGGTTTAGTGTTATAATAAATTATAATTCCAAATATAAATAAATTAGGAGATATATGCCTAGAAAAATTGATTAAAAATAAAACGTAATATAATATTTAAGATGAATTGGTGATGATCATAAACTAAAACAAAATGCCGTATTATTAATAATACAAATGAAGAGGCATTTTGATATGTTCAGTGCAAAGGCAAAATATAAAACCACAATAATAAGTAGACACATTTAGACAAGAAAAAACAAATAGAAAATAATAAAATATGAAAGAAATGTTACCTATAAATTACAACATTTAGAATAATGGATGAAGTAGATCTAAGATTAAAATGTCAAAATAACAACAAAATTTAATCAAAGTATAAAGAATAAAAAACAAATTAAAGCAAGATAAGTTCTTATTGGAAAGCAATTCAAGGGTGACAATTATGAAGAAAAAATTATTAATTAAATTTTACAAAAGGATCACTGCAAAAAAAATTAAAACATTAGTAAACAAATACAAAAATCTTTAAGAAATGTTAATCATACATAAGATGAAAATTTAATATAAAACAAAATCAATATGAGCTCAATTTGGCAGTAGTAGAGATAGCAAGAAACAAAAATGAAAGAGATATATAATCCCTATTAAGTACTTATCAAAGTTGTGAAGAGGTAGAAATAAAATGAGTAAATGACATATATAATCATACTTTTATCAATTATCTAATTAATACCAAATAAGTTAAATTGAATAATCTTATCTTATATATCAATTATATTACCAATCATTATATTAGTACCAAATAAATAAAATTATACTAAATTAAGTACTTGATATAATTAGTTATAATTGAATTAATTTAATGATCTTAGAAATATGAATTGAAAAATTTTAACTACAAAATTTAAATGTTCTTATTTTTAAACTGCATAATTTAATAATTTTCTCATTTTCTCTATTATTTTTAATTATTTATTTAATTTTATCATTTTTTTCATATTTTTTATTGACTTTAACTAATTATATTATCTGCCAATGAGTTATAACTCAAATAACATAATCTTTCCATATTCACTTAAAAGGCCACGAATTCGAGTCTTTCTAATATACAACTAATTATATTATCTAAACTAACTAATTTTATTAAGAGATTGACTTTCTTCTGTTTCTATAATTTATTAAAAAAAATTTTGATTAATAATAAAAATATTTAATATGTAACTGATATTCAAATAGTTAAGGCTACTTATCTGTTAGAAGTAGTTTAACTTTACACATTATAGAGTATGACAAAGTTTTAACACATGACATTGAATCAAAATAAAGAATTTTTAAATAAAAATCAACTTTTTTGTTGAGTCCAATAATAACATATGCAAGCTTTTTTGTTGGTTTTTTTTTTTTGCATAAATCAATCATAATGTATAAGCTCAATTTCATAATCACATTTATTGTAATTTCAAAACATGGTTAAACAAATAAAAATTAGAACTAAAAAAAAAAAAGAAAACTTCAAAAAATAAACTATTTTTTATTTCTACAATCAATTGAAATACTACAATATGCAAAAGTTTAAAAAATAAATATCTTATTCTATTACTAAAAAATTAGGTTAATAGTCAAATTTGTTCCTGAAAGATCACTCATTTTTCAAATTAGTCCTCAAATAACTTTTTTAGTCATATTAGTTCTTGAAAAATAAAACGTAAGTCAAATTGATCATTCCGTTAGTTAAATGATGACGTGTTATGTTAAGTGCTATGTGACATGATGACGTGGTAGGTTAATACCACGTGTCACAAAATTGATTGGTTGACGTGTCAGGTCAGTATAAAAAAATTATTTATAATCAAAATAGTCCCTAAAAGTTCAGATGTAAGTAATTTTCATTCCTAAAATTTTAAAAATTAATCAAATTAATTCTTATATATATTTTTTATTTTTTCTTCGTAATATTAAAATTAAAATATTTTTTATAGTACTAATTTTAATATTATTTTTAACACCTTAATAAACAAAATTCTCTTTACATAAAATAATAAAAATAATTAAATTATTATAAAATTATTTTGTCATTTGTATTTTTAAATTTTACATTTTGAAATTATATTTTTTTACAATAAAATTTTTTTATTTAAACAAGTTTATCAAATTATTGTTAATTATATATTTAAAATTTAATATTTTAAATCTCATTAAATAATATAATAGTTATTATTTTAAAATTTGAATCTTTTAAATTTTTAAAATTATATTTTTATTATCGATTTATATAGTAGAAATCAATAATTGAAAAATCAATTTGTGGGATAACTTGTTGAATTTTAATATTTTAATATAGTTCTTTTAAAATAACTACTATATTTATTTAGTGAAATCCAAAATAGTAAAACTTTTAGTATATAACTAGTTTTAATATTTTAGATTTCACTAAAAAAATATAGTAGTTATTTTAAATGTTTCAATCTTTTAGATCTCCTTAAAAAAGATCCATATTATTTATTTAAATATTAATCATATCACATAATTAAAAAATTAAATTACAATAATAAATTAAGTTTAATATATTAATAACAAAATTTTAAAGCTATAGATAATAGATTATTTATAGTTGATTTAGTTTAATCAATCAAATAAAATAAAATTGAAAAATATCTTTAAGAAAAAGTTATGTCAGTTTATAAATAAATGATTGAAATTCAATTTGGTATATGTGAATCAATTAAATCAATTAGTATGATATATGAATTAACCAAATCAATTAGTTATATAATTTATTTGTTATAATTAATTTAATTTAATGATTAAAAAAATAAATTGAAAAATATTTTTAAAAACATGTCTTATTAGTTTCATCACTAAATGTAAAAATTAAATTTTAATAATATAAAATAAATATAAATAGATAATAGATAACAGACGGATAAATAATAGATACATTCAAACTAAACTCTTGAAGAGCAAAAATAGTAAATTTAAATTAGTTTAATACATTCTAAAACTTTATTGATTTTCCTTTTGATTCCTTAACAACAAAATACCCCAAAACATTACACATATAAATGGTATGACGTAAACCCTTATCTACCAAATTAAAATAAGATAGGTTTGTAAATTTGTTTATATAGAATTTACGTGTGTGGAAGAAACATTTTCCAATCCTACTCAGCCACCCCCTTGAATATTAAATAAATAGCCAATTCAGGTCGAACAAATCAACAATTCATGGAATTGTTTTTCATTAATTACTTGACTCCCAAGTCAACATTTCTTGCAACACACGCAAACCTACTAAGCTACTACTTCTTATATATACATATTTCCACCATCTTATCTTCATAATTCGTTCTCAACAAAAACTTAAATAATCTCTTGCTTTGATTTACCTTGTTTTGTTTTCCTAGCTAGACACAAGACATGTCTATGGCAGGGTTTGATCTCACCGAAGCTTACGTGATGCGCAAGTTACATAAGGAGAAGAAAGAAGATAAAGAAAAAGAAGGTACCAAGAATATCGCTTCCCATGCCGAATCGTTGTGGTTCGGATGTGGTTGTTTCTCCATTAAGCATAGCGGCGGAGGGCGAAAACATGGTGCTGTAATAGATTTTAACATAGATCATTCGTAAGAATACACATACTTTAAAGTTTTGGGTTGGTTTATGTGTGGCTATGACTCCTCTCTTCTATAGTGTTTTGATTAAATTTTAGTATATGAATCACTAAATATATTATGCATTGTTTCTATTTCTTTGTAAATTGTAAGGTTTAAAGAAGAGTATATACTCTTAAATGCTGGGGTATTATGTATAAATTGCTCAAGAAAAAGTGCGTAAGAGTAGCAAACCAGGACTCGTAGCAATTATCAAAGGTGTTAGGTATGAAGAGAGCAAAATGCAGAGAAAAATAATATATTTCTTCTAAGTGATATTTAATTTAATCTTTCAAATCTTCAGCCTTGTTATTATTGTTAGTCGATTAATAGGCACTTTAATTTTCTAAACATGCTTATTAATCTATTATTTTTCATATTAATTTATGAGTTTAATTTTAACGTACTTACAGCGTGAAATGTTTTACACAGTTGTACAATCACAACCATTTTTTTGGATGACTATTTACACGATTAATATAAAAAGTAGTTATTTTTGCTAATGTAGCATTAGTTATGCAATTGAATGAACCTGTAAAACGGTTTTACCCTGACAGTATATTAAAATTAATCTCATTAATTTATTATCTGTAAAATGATAATAAAAATAAGTATATAACATTAATTAAGATGACAAGTTTTTTTTTTTTTTATTTTGTAATACATTATTTTAAATTCAGGTATTAGAAATAGAAAACATATTTTATGGTATTTAATTAAAAAAGAATTAGACATACACCTAACTTGCTATTTCCTTTGTTTACATGAAAAAATAAATATTAGTAGAATATTTCTCAGTAGTCCTATATATAATCTTTTAAACATTTTTTTCTAATCTTGAGGAAGCATGTTCTGAGCTTTGGTTTCTGCAATCATATGAGCCAATTTGTTTAGATCTCTTGGAGTTCAGGTAAATTCACTTTGGTTCAGCTCTATTTTAATTTTTCTAATGTCTTCCAGGATAGAATTTATTTTCCAAAGGTCTCCTCCAGATTTTAAAGCCTCAACCAGAATTAAATCTAGGATTATTCTGTTGATATCCAGTTTTTGGGCTAATATCATTACTTCTCTTTTACTGTAGTCTGGACTGTTGGCATTAATGAGATTTATAGAATTCTACTTCCTGTAATGTTACATTAGGCTGTTTTTATTTAAAGAGATAGAACACTAAGATAGAAATATTGAGACACAAAATCGTATTTAACACAGAAGACATGGATAGGGACAATATATCCAAAGACACTGAATTAGTGTATTTTGTGTCCATTATGACAGGAAGGACACGAAGATACTAACAAGAGATACAATTTATTTTTTTGTTTTTTCTTTCATTATTCTTGTTAATTTTTTATAATTATATTTTTTATTATTATACTTTTCATTTCAAATTTTTTGAATGGAAAAAAATGAAAATAAATTGGATTTTTATAATTTGTTCTAATTTATCACCAAATAGAATACAAGAACACAAAATTTTATATATCTGTCTTTTATGTTTTATTTTCAATGTCTTATCTTATCCTGTTTTCAAAAACAAACACAACTTTAGTAGTGATTGTTGAGGATTTGGTTGTATTTGTTGGAATATTACTGTGTTTCAGAATTTTCAAATTGCCCATATTACTCCACGTCTCCACCCTTTCCTCTCTTGGATCTTTCTTAATGCTTTGGAGAATGTCTAGAAGCCATTTTCATAGAAATGTAACTTTTTCTTTTGTTGGGATGCATTGCATTTGAGAATGGATCCAAACTGCACTAGTTTATCTTTGTTTTTTTTTTTGTTTTTTATGGTATTTTTTAACTTAACAGACAAAAGATTAATTTTTGCGGATTAAGACTCCGTTTAAAAATTTATCGTTGACCAATGAAATAAATCCAAACTGCTCTAATCCATCTTGAAAGATAAGTTATAACTCCTTGTTTTTGTTTTTTTTTTATTTTATTTTATTTTTTGGATGAATTGTTTTGTTTCCATTTGGTCAGCACAAATATGGTTTCTCTCAATTATAAGCCCAATATTGAGGCCCAATTTATATTAATGTATAACCCAATCAGCTAGTCGATCCAAAGAGAGAACAGTAAGGACTCTCAAACCAAAAACATTTAACAATGGTATAGATCTCGACCAAAAAAAAATAACGGAACTTCAGGGAGTGATTCTCTGAGAAATGAATATACCACAGGACTAAAAAAGAAAAAAAAAAAAACAAACAAACAAAAAAGTCGATGAGAAATGTCACCCAACTTTTAATCCTTTATTATTCTCCAATAGTTAATTAATTTTTTTGGTATCTTATAGTTAATTAATTTACATCATCACTTTACTAGCATAGAAATTTAATTTATACCTAGACATATGTATATTTTAATTCCTTTTAGTCTCTGACAATCCTTTAGATAGTGTTTGGTGGAAAAACAGAAACAGAAATATTGAGACTGAAAGATAGAGACTAAGAAACAGAGAATAAAATAAATCTTAATATTCTATTTAGTGCAAAGTAGGAGATAGAAATTGAAACAAGAATGAAATTTTAATTTAATTTGTAGAAAAGGTAAAATTGGAATTAATTAATTGAAATGAAAGTATTTTATGTATAAAATGTTATTGAAATTTCAGTCTCTATCTCTAAAAATTTTAGTCCTTTATGTTCTCACTTTTTGGAGATACTGAAATATTGAAATTTTGGAAATAAAAATAAAAATTTTAGTACCAATCTCTGAACCAACAATTAGGGATGGCAATATGTACCTACTCGCAGGTACCTAACCCGACCTAACCCGACCCTACCGGGTGCGGGTATGGTTCTTGTGCGGATCGGGTAGGATGCGTGTTGAGCTTTAATTCTATCAGACTAACCCGTATATATATATATATATATTAAGTGGACGTTGAATCAAATACCTCTTACTAAATGTAAAGTATCCTTAGCTACTAAAAGAAAATCATTAATTGATAATTTAATATTTTTTTTACATAAAAATCAGTTATATTTTAAATTATCATCAAGTTATATAATAAAATTGTATCTTTTTTATAACCCACGGATAGGATCGGGTACCTGTGGGTTAAGAGCGAGTAGGGTTAGGGTTGAAAAATTCTCAACCCGCGGATATGGTAAAATTGAGTTTATATAAAAATTTCAACCCGTGGGTAGGGTTAGGGTTAGATCCAAACTCTACCCTACCTTATTCATTACCATCCTTACCAACAAACATGATATTGAGTCTCAATCTTTTTTCAGTATTTTAAAACAAACGCTACCTAATGTACACGAGACAGTAAACTTTTTATTTTAATTCCATTAAACTTTTATCTATATCATATGATATTTAGTTAATTCTCTTTTAACAAAAAAAAGGAAAAAAGAAAAAGCCTAAAAGGAAATGCTATGTAGTACGTACATGAAAATCAACCATGGTAGGTAGGTAGAGGGATATAATGACAAAATCACCATTCACTCTGAATACGTACTAAGGAAATTTTATATTTTGCTTTCTAGATTGTCAAATATTAAAATTGGATGCAGTATCGCTATTAATAAAAATGAGTCACTTAGATAAAAATGTTAAAAACGTCTTTTTCTTAAAAATTAAAATTTAATATATATAATTAATTTAAATTATATTATTTTTATTAAAATTAAATCGGACAAATTAGTATAACAAAAAAATTAATAAATTAAATTTTGAACCGATATAAATTAATATTTTTTATAAAAAATTACTATAATACCTCTATTATAAAATACAACTAAAATATTTCTATATATATATATATATATATATATATATATATATATATAAATTTTGAAAACTTTAAATTCTAACCCTATAATAACAGAGAAGAAAATTACTAGAATTTAGGATTCTCAAAATTAATATATATAATAAGAGTATTTTAGTCATTTTATATAATAGGGGTATTGTAGTAATTTTTTATAAAAAATAATATTAATTTAGACTGATTTAAAATTTGATTCACTATTTTTCGGTTAAATTAATTTGTCTGACTTAATTTTGACAAAAATAACACAATTTAAGTGATTATATATATTAAATTTTAATTATTAAAAAATATCTTTAAAAGAAGATGATTTATACGTCTTTATGAGAACATTCCCCTTAATAAAATGCGGTTTGTTGACGTCAAGACTAAATCTTCTTTGAACACTATCAAATTTATTGATTTAGATATATTATTGACTCGTAAATATATTAGTATTATTAAGGGTAAAGCTGAGAAAAGAAAAATGGTTAAGTTAGTTTGGATTGCTGTTATAACAGATATATTATTTTAAAAAAAGTTGTTAGGATTCTGTTATTCTCTCGCTCTCACGATATAAATAACAATTACAAATGAATGAATCACATTCTATTTTCCATTACTCGAGTATTCTTCTCTTACTCTTTTACTTTTAACCTCTTATCTTCATTCTTGATCTATGAATCAAATTTAATTTTTTCTTCTACCTCAAACCATAATATGATATCCAAAGCCTAAACTCCATTGATATGACAATTATTCTAGCGAATTCATCATCAACAAAGTATCTGCTACCATCTTTTCCTTACAGATAAACTTGACAACAACAATTATATGACATGAAAGTATAGTACAATGATTATTGTTCAAAGTCAAGAGCTTGCAGATCACTTTCTAGCTGAGAAAGTTCCACTTAGATTCGAGAATGAATCTACAACCTTTAAAGAATGGAGATTACAAGATTTATCATTGATGACTTGGCTTTTTGCCTCAGTCTCACCATTAATTAAAAATAAAATAATTCAGTATGATCAGTTTCATCTTATGTGGAGCACAATTCTAAAGTATTTTGCTGCTTGTTCAAGGGCTCGAGCTCAAAGTTGTGAAGAAAATGGACACAACAACTGAATATTTGGCTAAGATAGAAATTTGGTACATGTATTGACAGCAAATTTATCATCCATGTTAGATGATGATCATGTTCAAGCAATTTTAGATGACTTGATAGAAGAATATCATGGTTTTATTTCATCTGTGATGTCAAATAATGATAACTATTCGATTATAGAAATTGAATCTTACCTTGTTGCTTATGAAGAACAGGTTATTAAAGAAGCCTGATAATTCATTCCCTTTAGCACATTTAGCTCAATGAGTAATGACCCCTTTCTGTCTCAAAATACTGCTACAAGAAAGAGGCAGAGGTGGTCGATTCACACGAGGAGGAAGGATGAATTTTAGCCCCAATGGATTGCAATGTCAAATCTGTGCTAGAACAGACCTCTCTGCATGAAATTGTTATTATAGATATGATCAACAATACCAGAATGCACAACAATCTCACAATCATCCACCACCTCCTCCATCCTCTTTTCATCAACCAAGGGCTTATCTAGCTGCTTTCTCTACCAATAGTAAGTCTCAATGATTTCCAGATTCGAGAGCAAGTCAGCATGTCAGTGCAGACCTACAAATCTTCTCCAATCCTTTAACATCAAAAACTGGCTCAGATCATTTGTATATAGGTAATGGGGAAGGTATGCCTATTACTTAATCTAGTTCCTCTTAAAGATTCAAAAACTAATGTGTTTCAAACTGATTAATCTTTTGATTGTGTCAGAAATTACTCACAATTTGTTAAGTGTGTCTAACTTTGCTGAGGACAATTGTGTTTTCTTTGAATTCTGCCCTAAAGAATACTTTCTGCATGATCAGGTTACCAAGTATCTTCGTCTCCAAGGAATAACTAGAAATGAGATATATATATATCTTCTCTAATCTTTCAATTCCCAAATCTGTGTATTTAACTTCTGCACCATCTAAAATTTCTATTAGTAATACTATCTTAGCTATATGTAGTTCAAAGAATAATGATTTAATTGAGCTATGACATAGGAGACTTGACCATCCAACCCTAAAAAATGCACTCAATGTTCTAAATAAATGTAATATTATAGTTTCTGCTTCTACTAGTTCTAATTCCATTTGTGAATGCTATGCTATGGCTAAATCTCATTCCTTACCTTTTCACTCATCCAATAGCATCTATACTCATCCACTTGAACTTGTATACATTAATATTTGGGGGGTCCTCTCTTGTTATTTTAAGAAATGGCTACAGGTATTACATAAGCTTTGTAGATACTTATACAAAATACACATGTTTGTCACTTTTAGTTAACAAATCTGAAGCTCTTAATGCCTTTCAAAATTATAAAGCTTTCATGGAAATACAGACAGGTTGCAAACTATAATCTATTCAAATGGATCATGGGATGGAATTTCTATCAAAAGCATTTGAGAAATTTCTATCGCATGGTATTTTGCATAGGATATCATGTCCTTACACACACCAATAATAAGGTAGTGTGAAAAGAAAATATAGACATCTAACTGAAGTGGGTTTAACACTCTTGGCCACATCATCTCTCCTATCAGAATTTTGGAATGATGCTTTTGTTTCCTCTTTCCTTATAAGACTCATTTTATTCGCAAAGTTTCTAGTTTTCTAACATCTAACAAAACTGATTTAGCACATAATGATACTGACTTCTCTTCCAAGTTTAAACTGGATTTATGCCTTAAAATATAATTAAAATGGAGAAATCATTAGGCACAAGACACACCTTGTAGCAAAAGGGTTTTATCATAGGAAGGTGTGGACTCTAACCAAACATTTAGTCTAGTGGCCAAACCTCAAAAAATCAGGATCATCGTCGGTCTAGCATTATCAAATGGATGGAAACTGCGTCAGCTTGATTTTGATAATGCTTTTTCAAATGAAAGGCTTGGTTAAACTATGTATATGGAACAAGCTCTGGGATTCATTGATCAAAATCCAGGTTTGGTGTGCAAACTGAATAAGACCATCTATGGCCTTAAACAAGCACCTTGTGCTTTACTCTCTTAAGCTATGATTTTAAGAGTACATGATTTGATCCCTCTCTATTTATTAGAAGAAATTCTCAATCTATATTTTTCTAATTGCCTATGTAGATGACATTTTAATTATAGGTAGCAATTCACAAGATATTTCCAAACTAAGTTCAGATTTGAACTCTGTGTTCTCTCTCAAAGACCTGGGACAATTTAACTCTTTTTTTCTTGGGCTTGAGGCATCTTATCCTGATTCAAATCAAATACTGGTGTCACAGGCTAAGTATGCTAGAGATTTGCTCTCAAGAACTAACATGCTTCATGCCAATCCTACTCCCACACCTATATCATCTAATAAATTATACTGTAACAATTCCACACTATTTGAGGACCTAACTCTATACATATCAGTCACTGGTGCCTTATAATATCTCACCCTAACCATAATAGATTTCATCTATGTAGTAAATAAAGTATGTCAGTTCATACATAGCCAAATGATCAATCATTGGAAGGCCATTAAAAGGATCCTCACATATATATAAGGCTATATGAGCTTCGAGTACCAATTCCAATTGCACCAACCATTTACTCAGATAGTCAAAGTGCTTGTCTCTTAGCAGCTAATCTAATTCTTCATACAAAATTCAAGCATTTCGAACTTGATTTATACTTTATAAGGGAACAAGTCAATCAGAAACATTTGTATGTCACTCATATTCCAAGCTATGATCAGGTGGCAGATATATTCACTAAGCCTCTACCACATACTCTCTTTAATCGATTTAAAGCCAAACATTTGAAGAAGATAATCTGACATCGAGGCTTGTTTCTTGACTGATCATAGTTGCAATTGCAATTGTCGAGCACGAGCTTTAGTTTTGGGAAGCAAAAAAAGTATGAATTCTGCTCTATATCTCATGATCAACGTGACACCCGATTACTCTATGTTTGAGCGAGTCGTCCATTGAAGCAAATGACCAAGAGGTGACATTGTAGTCATCAATTTTCCATGTTTTGTATTTCTTGGATTCTTTTTTTATTGGCTTCATCTGCAGGATTATCATATCGTAGAGGAATTTTACCTTGATCCAGGTGATCTTTAAGTTCTTGTCCGTAGATTGAAAGGGTTGCAAGATGTCTCCAGGTCAAGAAGTTGGTTTCACACAATTTCTCAGCTAGTGAAATGTTGAATGGTTTATTCTTGAAATTTGATGAAGTAGAAGCTGCTGGTGTTTGATTCAGTATCATCATCATTGGTTTGAATATTTTCAGGTTGAGCCATGGATCTTGTGCGCTCTTGCTACCATAAAGGAATATAAGTGTGAGCAAAGAACACAGAGGAGAAAGGAAAATGAAAATCGATATAAGTGTGTTGAATGATTATTATTAAAAATAGAAATGTTAAGTAACCAAAATAAATTAACCAAAAACAGTCAAAACTTATTTTATTTAGTATTTATTAATTATTATCACAGTTAATTAATACTAAATAAAGACAAATTTTGGCTGATTTGTTTTTTGTCTATGTAGAATAATCATATTAAAAAATGAGTATTGTTGTCTTTTTTTTCATGGTAATTAAATTTCATTAAGAAAGGGAAAGGTCTAATTGGACTACACACAATGAAAGAAAAGAAAAAGTTCCACCAAAAGACAAAACCTAAGCTATTACAAGGGACTCAATTTTAGGGATTTAACATGTTATTGGTCTTTCGCTTACTGTCCTTCGAGCTTCTTCAAGACATATCCATGGAGTCTTCCTTCGCTGCTCAAATATCAACTCATTCCTAGCTTTCCAGTTCTGCCAGGTAAGATTCACGGCCAATTTCTGTTTCTCCACCGTGTTACCGCCTCCTTCGATGCTGTTCTGAAATTCAAGCCACCATTTCCAGGTTTCTACTTCACGAGTCGATGATGAAAGTCCAGCTAGTCTCCATGCTTCCTTTGAGTCTGGGCACATCCATAAACAATGTACCACTGTTTCTTCTTGCTCGTTGCACCGAGGACAAATTGGACTGATTGAAGGGATTCTTGAGTGGAGCTTCACTTTCACAGGTAATCCTTCATGGAGGGCTTTCCACATAAAATTTTTTGTCTTCGATCGACTCTTTAAATTCCAGATTCCTGACCATAGCTTCTTGGTTTTACACTGTTCAGGTAGAAAATCAATTGGGGGATGATTGAATTAAAAGGCTGTATGGTAGCCTGAGGACACAGAGTATCAGCCATTCTTTTTCTTCATCCAAGTAACAGTATCGTCTCCGTTGTATATTGGTCTGTATAATTTCTTGAGAAATTTCTGGACTAAACCATTCTCTGATTTTACTCTGATTTCATTGTCTGTTTGGTAATATGAGGTCTAAAACCCAAATTGGTATGGGTTCTGGTTTGACATTAGAATTAGGAGTAATTGTAGTAAATTCCTTGACCCAAGAATTTTCTCTGATCCTTATTGAGATACCTCTTCCAATTTTTCACAGTAGGCCTTTTTCTATGACTTTTCTTCCTTCTAATACACTTTTCCAGTCCCATGATGGGTTGTTCCCTGCTTTTGCTCTTAGGAAATCAGTGTATTTATAGTATTTACTTTTGTACATCTTTGATATCAGGGAGTTTGGCCGCTTTAAAAGTCTCCACACTTGCTTTGCTAACATTGCAAGGTTGAAAGCTTTTAAATCTTTGAAATTCAGTCTTCCTTGAGCCCGCGGTCTGTATGTAATTTTCCATCCAATCCAATGTATTCTTCTTTCGTCCCTTTTTTGGCCCCACCAAAAATTGAGCATAGAACGTTGTATATCTTCCATCAGGGTGTCTGGTAGCTTGAAACAACTCAAAGTGTGCAATGGAGCCGCTGTGGTTACTGCCTTGATCAAAACCTCTCTGCCACTAGGAGACAAGAGAGCTCTCTTCCAATGTTGTAGTTTTTGATTTACCTTGTCTCTTATGTAATTAAATGTTTCTCTTTTCGATCTCTGAACAACCGAAGGCAAGCCAAGGTATTTTTTCTGATTACCAACATGGGAAACTTGTAATATCTCTGCTAACTAGTCCCGAGTCCAAATTGGAGTGTTATTGCTAAAAAATACTGAAGATTTATCTAAGTTAACCACTTGTCTACTGACTTCTTCATATACTTGTAGAATACTCAGTAAGTTTTGACAATCTCCTTCCGAGGCCCGACTGAATAGGATAAAGTCATCTGCAAAAAATAAATGGCTGATTCTAGGGCATCTGTGATTGAGTTTCAATCCAGAAATATCTTGTCTCTGTTCTCCTCTGTGGAGCAGATGGGAGAGTTCCTCTGCACAAAATAGAAATAGATAGGGAGAGAGAGGGTCGTCTTGTCGCAGTCCTCTACATGGCTTAAAATAGCCATGAGGTTGACCATCCACAGTAACAGAGTAAGAAACTGTCATCACACATTCCTGAATCCAATCTAACCATTTTTTACAGAAACCCAACTTCTTCATGACATTCTAAGCAAAAGACCATTCCACCCTGTCATATGCTTTGCTCATGTCCAGCTTCAGAGCTAAATCCCACTCTCCATACCTCTTATTTTTCAGAGAGTGCATGAACTCATGAGCTATAAAAACATTGTCGCTTATTAACCTCCCTTTAACAAAAGCGCTTTGATTGTCACTGATTAGTCTGTTCATAACAAACTGCATTCTATGTACTAGAATCTTAGAGATGATTTTATAAAAGACACTACTAAGGCTAATAGGCCGAATTTGCTTCATACAGCTAACATTAGGAACTTTAGGAATAAGACATATGTGTGTCTGGTTAAAAGCCTTTAACAATTTACCTCCTTGAAAGAAACTTCCGACTGCCCGAATCACATCGCCTTTAATTGTCTCCCAAAAGAATTGAAAGAATTTCGCTGTGAAACCATCGTCTCCCGGGGCTGAGAATGAATTTATTGAAAAGACAGCCGTTTTAATCTCTTTTTCTGTAACTAGTTGAGTCAAGTTTCTATTTGTTGCTGCATTGATTTTCTTGGGGATCCCTTGTAGCTCCTCTTCAGGGTCTCTTGGATTGTTTGAAGAAAACAGATTCTCAAAATATTATTGCACAATAGCTGCGATCCCCTCTGGTTTATCTGCTATATGACCTTCATCATTCTGTAAAAACTGGATCTTATTTTTCCTACTCCTTGTTTTGAACTTGGAGTGAAAAAATTTTGTATTCCTATATCCCCAATGCAGCCACTGCACCCTTGACTTCTCCCTCCAATATCTTTCTTCTAATTCTAAGGCTTCTTCTAGTTCAGCCTCCATAATCCTCAATGCAATCGGGTCAGCATGCTCTCCTTTTTCTTTTTCGGCCTTGAGTCTTTCTTGAGTACTTAGGATCTGGTTCTGGGAGTTTTTTGGAGTATTTTTTTGCCATTCCACCAACCTATGTTTGCACTGTTTTAATTTTCTAGCAAGTTTGAACATAGGTGAACCTTCTATTTCTTCACTCCATGAGTCTTTGATCAAAGACACCACTTATTCTTTGTCGCACCACCTCTCTTGAAATCAGAATCTCCTTTTATATCTCCTGTTGTTTCTCTCAAGGTTCAGCAGTAGCGGTTTATGATCAGATCCCCAATCTTCTAAATGAGCCACATATGCGTTCGGCCAAGTCTCTTTCCATTCCATAGTGGCAAGGATCCTATCCAGCCTCTCTTTGATAAGATTTTCTCCAAATTGTCTGTTGCTCCAAGTAAATAACTCACCTTCAAATCCCAAATCAATAAGTCCCCCTATGTTAATGAAGTCGTTGAACTCCCTTAAGGAGGATTCTGATTTGTTTCTTCCACCTTCTTTTTCATTATGAGTTCGAATTGCATTAAAATCTCCGATCAGTACAATCTTCCTCCTAGCACCTTCTACTCTTTGAAGTAACTCCATAAATTGCCCATTCCTCACAGCGTCATCTGTGGACAGATAAACTCCTATTGCCTCCCATGAGTGATTTGTTTGCTGGTCTTCCACCTCAAAGTGTATAAAGAAACTTCCATGATCCATTACTTGGATAGTAACTCTTTCTTTCCATGCCAATGCCAAACCTCCTGCTATCCCAGTTGGGTCCACCAAGAACCATGATTGAAACCCAATCCTTCTCAGAACGCTTTCTACCTTCGAGGCATTGTTTTTTGTTTTGCATAGAAACAATACCTCAGGGGAATGAGATTTAACAATCTCTTTGATGTTGTGAACTGTCAGGGGTTTCCCCAAACCCTGACAGTTCCACGTCAGCATTTTCATCCCTCCTTGGGTGTCCATTGTAGGGTGGCACCCTCCCCCTTCTCAGTTGGTATAGTTTCTTCCTGACATTGCCTCTTCCTTCTATCTGCTTCTTCTATCTCTTTAGGCCCTCTCTTAACTCCAGCGATAGAACTAACTTCTCCTCCCTTCCTTGCTAGTTTTTTCAGTTTTATCTTCTTCCTCACATCTCTTCCTTTTTGCCTCTCTATAGAACCAGAATTAGAGAGGCTTCCAGAGTTATTTGTATTATCCGAGATTTGTTGGAAGCTTTTCTCCTTTCTTCCTGCCTCCAAGACTCTCTCATTTTCGGCTACTTCCTCCTCTACTTTCTCTTCTACCAAAGTTCCTTTTTGGTTACTTTGAACTTTCTTCTCCTCTTCTGGCTTTTGTGTATTGCTCTCATTCACCGATAAACTTGCAAAGACCCAGATTAAGTTGACTGGAGTTGACTTCTTACTTGCTGTCTTCCTTCCCTCCTCTGCTGAGAATCTGTTGGGGTGTTGATTTTCCTTCTGCTTTTCGATTTTTCTCCCAACCAACTCTGCCCGTAACCACTGCCCTCATTTCACTTCTGTTGTCTTTTCGGTTGCAGAGTCCTCTAAGTACTGTTTGCATACTTTGTTTTCATGTCCAAGGAAGCCGCAGTAATGGCAGAAATTACCAATCCTTTCGTACTTTGGATGAACCTTAATAACCTTATGATTTCTTCCTGCAATTTTTAAAGTTCTGCGTAGGGGCTTTGATATGTCCAACAGTACTTTAACTTTCAGCAGCCTCTCTTCCTTCCCTTTGATATTAAACAAATAAGCCTCCAGGACCCTTCCCATCGCCTCTCTGACTCTCCTACCTAATCCCTTGGTTTTGCATTACTCTGGCAATCCCCAGAGTTGGATCCATAATGGGACGTGGGTAAATTCTGCATCTGCTATTTGAATATCCTCACTCCAACGTTTCAAGTTCAAGATATAATTCTTGAAAAGCCAAGGTCCCCCTTTCTCAATTGTGATGAGGTCAATCTCATTGCCAAAAAAAGAATTGGAATAGGTTTTTCCCTCGATCTACAACCTTAAAACCTTTCGGTAGGGGTGGAAACAGGCCAGGCCAAGTCAGGCTTTGCTCTTAACAGGCCTGACCTGTCATACAGTTGATTGGCCTGAGCCTGACCTGCAGCCTGTTATAGGCTCTTTATAAAGTACTAGGCCTGGTTTGTTATTCAATCTGGCCTGGCCTGAAGCCTGTTAAAAGGCCTGATAATTTTTTTTTACAAAAATAAAAATATTATTTAAAAAAATCATTTTTAATAAAAATAGTTATATGTAATATGTCATATATTTAATATTTATAAAAAAATTTAAACTTTTAACATATTTAAAATATACAAAAATATTTATAATAAAATATAATAAATTTAAAATATCTCATAATTTGGTTAATAATAAATAATTATTTATATATTTAATTATATTTTAATAGGCGCAGGCAGGCCTAACAGGCCTATAAGGCTAATTAGTAAGCCTGGGTCTGGCCTATTAATGTATTAAGGCTTTTAAAAGAGTCTGAGCCTGTACCTATTTTATAACAGGCCAGGCCAGGCCAGGCCAAACACAGGCCAGGTTGTAGGCCCCTGGCAGGCCGCCTGGCCTTTTTCCACCCCTACCTTTCGGCTGTCTCCATATTGCATATAGAGCGGCTTCCAGCATCCCAGAGCTAAAATGCTGATCTGAAAATAGTCTTCCCACTAAGCTCTTTGTGCACTTTTCCAGCCCTTCCTGTATATCCTCATTCTCAAACTGAATTATCTTGTCATCTTCCTCTTCTCCATTAAAGTTTACGTGATCAAAAACTGCAGCATTTGCTGCCATTGGAGTCCAAACAGACTCGATGAATGTATCACACAAATTAGGATTCCTCACCAAACCCTAACAGAGCGGATGACTAAACCCCAGAGCCAGGCACTCTTTAATTGTTAATCGTTTAATCTGTAATTCTTTTTTTTTTCACTAAGATTGTCAAATATATATCCTATACTTGTATGTAAGACTTTACATAACAGACTCTTGATAACTAACTTCTGATCTAGTACAACTAACTTTTACATGCTTTGATAGGCTTCAACCAATAGATAGTGTGAGGTATTAGATTTCTTACGAAGAAGAAAATGAAGCAGGTACAAGAAGGAGAAGAAGAAGATAGAAGTAAAGAGAAATTGAAAGATAGAAGATGCTAGAAGATTTCAAAAAGAGGTTATGAATAAATTCAACTTCTGAAAGTTGTTATGGCGGGGACTGGTATATATACACAGACAGGCTTAACTTTCTAACAACTATGGCTTAACTTTCTAACAACTTTGCTAATTTGTCTTGATAGTTCTAACTAACTGCACGTGTTTCTGTGTGTGTAGGGTCATTATTATTAACATCAACTCTGCTGCTAGACTCTATTCTTTCGTTGTTGCTAACATCAACCCTGTTGCTGCTAACATCAACTCTACTATTGGACTCTATTCTTTTATTGCTGCCAAT
Source organism: Arachis stenosperma (assembly GCF_014773155.1). Lineage (NCBI taxonomy): Eukaryota > Viridiplantae > Streptophyta > Magnoliopsida > Fabales > Fabaceae > Arachis > Arachis stenosperma. Next base: position 14,563,831 of record NC_080384.1, read on the forward strand.
ATCAACCCTGCTATTGAGATCTCTACTTTCTTTTCCTAGTTCTCGATCAATAATTCTGAGTTGTGGTTTGAATTTTAAGAAGGATGCACTTGACAGTGGCTTTGTAAGGCAATCAGCTATTTGGTCATGGGAATGAATATAAAGAACATTGATCTTTTTGTTGGCCACAAAATCTATAACAAAATGGAGGTTTAGCTCAAAGTGTTTGCTTTTATTGTGAAGTACAGGATTGGCTGCAAAGAGCACACTATCACAGTAGAGGCTTGGCTTGGTAGAGCATGTCACTTTCATCTCACTCAGCAGGTTTTGAACCTAGATAATTTTAGTGAGGCACAGTGCCACTCCTTTGTACTCATCTTCTGTGAAACTTTGGGATACAACTGTCTACTTTCTGCTTGACCAAGAGACCAAGTTAGGTCTAAGGTAAACACAAAAGCCACTGGTGGACTTTCTATCATCAACATCACTCCCCCAATCTAAGTCAATAAAGCCATAAATTCTGCAGTCACTCGACTTTTGAAACCTTAAGTTATGTTGGGTTGTGCCATCTAAGTACGTGAGTATTCTTTTGACAGCTCTCCAATGAGTTTCTAGAGGTTGTGGTATAAATTGTGAGGCTTTATTGACAACAAAGGTGATGTCTGATCTTGTGATTGTTGTATATTAGAGGCCTTCTATAATGGATCTGTACAATGCTGGTTTCTAAAATGCTTCACCATCAAACACAGAGAGTTTCAAGCTGGATGCCATTGGGGTAGGCATGGCTTTTGCATCATGCATTCCTGCTCTTACAAGTAGCTCCTTGATGTACTTGGTCTAGCAGAGGAGTATTTCGTTGTCATTTTTCCTAATAGCTTCAATACCCAAGAAATAATTCATTTCTCCCAAGTCCTTTAAAGAAAAATTGAGTTAAGCTGACTGATCAATGTGGTAATTTCAGAATTTGAGCTTCTTGTGACCAGGATATCATTAACATAGACAAGAATATATGCTACTGAGGATGCTGTAAATCTTGTGAAGAGAGATGTGGCTGAGACAATGTTATGGAATCCAAATCGATTGAGGGTTGTCTTGAGCTTGGTAAACCACACATAAAGTGCCTGCTTTAACCCATATAGTGGCCTCTGAAGTTTGCACACATGAATCAAATGGTGGGGTGAAAGAAAACCCTCTAGTTGAGTCATGTCTACTGTTTTTTCAAGATCTCCATTTAAGAACGCGTTGTTGAAGTCAAATTGCCTTATCATCCATCCTTTTGCCAATGCCAAGGTCAGCATGATTTTCACAGTGGGTGGCCTCACTACGGGACTGAGGATCTGATCAAAATTCACGCTTTCCTTCTGGCCACTAGTCTAGCTTTGTACTTTTTGAATGGTGCCATTGGGATGTCTCTTTATCCTGAAGACCCATTTACAACCAATCATAGGGGCTGAGTTAGGAGCAAGTTTGGAGACCAGCTGCCAAGTGTGGTTCCTTATTCAGGATTCATATTCCTCCTTCATTACTCTTCGCCAATGGGTACAGGCGAGGGCCTATGCCACTGTCGGAAGCAGGTTCTCCGAGAGGTCAGGATCACCTTCTTGCACTACTGCTGCATATGTCTTGGGTTTGAAAATTCCAGATTTGCTTCTTGTTTGCATCAAATGTAGGTTTGTTGGAGTTGTAGCTGGCAGCACAATTCAATCATGATTGATTAATTAGCACCTGTAGTAGGAGTGACATTGCTGGGAGGTGGATTAGTGACAATAGCAGTATTATCAGTAAGAGCAGAGTAATCAAACAGATATACAGGTATAGTAGATAATGATGCATGTATCTCATTGTGTATATTGGAAGTATCATTTATAGAATGCAATGTAGGAGGTGTATGTAAGGCGCGAAGGGGAGGGAAGGGGTTTGGGGTTGGAGTTGTGGTGAGAGGAAGAGGTTGAATAGAGGGAAGAGGATTGAGATTGAAAGTGGGGTTGGGGACTGGTTGTGGGGTAGCTAAATAAGGTTGGGGTTTAAAAAGTTGGGGTTAAGGGAATTTAGATTCATTGAAGAACATATTTCTTGAGATAATCTCTTTTTCATTTGGGGATAAGCACTTGTATCCTCTGTGGTCTGTGGCATATCCAATGAATATTGATTTTTCTTATCTGTGATCAAACTTATAGTGAATTGTATGGTCTTAGCAAAGGATAGCAAGTGCAACCAAAGGGTTTTAAAAATTTATAGTCTAGTTTTTTATTGGTGAGGGCTTCTAATGTGGTTTTGTTGTTGAGAAGGTGGGTGGGTAACCTGTTTATAAGGTAGGTGGTAGTCATGGTTGAGTCTTCCCAGAATGTGAGAGGTAGGTTGGCTTGTGCTAGTAAGGTGAGGAATGTTTCAATGATGTGTATATGCCTTCTCTCAGTAGTGCCATTCTGTTGGTGGGTATAGGGACAAGTAAGTCTGTGTTGGATGCCATGTTCTGTAAGAAATTGTTTGAATGCCAAGAACATGTACTCTTCTCCATTGTCTATCTGTAATGCTTTAATTTTCAATCCCGTTTGGAGTTCAATAGCTACTTTATACAACTGGAAGGCTTTAAATGCCTGAGCTTTGGTGTTAAGCAAGTAAGTGGTGGTATATATGGTACACGCATCAATGAAACAGATATAATAACAAAAATCTGACCTACTATATACTGGTGCTAGCCCCCAAACATCAGAAAATATTAATTCTAAAGGTGCATAAGATGTAGAAGAATTAGGATACGGTAATTGGTATATTTTGCTTATGCAACAAGCATGACATAATGAAGGGACAAGACTAATTTTATTTATTGCATCAGCCAATTTTAGCACATTACATTGGTTCATTACAAGAGTAACTAGTTTATCAAAGGGATGACCTAATTTTCTATGCCACTATTGAGTTATGTCACTAACTGTTTTACAAGTGATATTTGCTGCTACAAAATCAGGCTCCTTTGTTACAAACTTAAGAGAACTATTTTTTTATATTTCTTTTTCTTTTGCATACAGACCAAAATTTTTACTGCAAATGGGACTATTAATAATTTGATTTTCTGATTTGTCTTTGTCTTTTTCTTTTTCATACAGGACAAAATTTGGTTTGCAAGTGACTCCAGCTGAGTTTGTTGAATTTGGTTTTGCAGCAGGTGAGTGTGAAAAATTGGGACATTGGTTAGGAAGATTTGGTTTTTCTTTGGGATCATAGATTGAAAATTTTGGTTTTTCAGACATATTGGTGATGTTGAAGGTTGGTGTAATGGGTGGGGAAGGTAAATGCTTGGTTTCAGTGACTCTTGGGATAACTTGAATCCCTTCAAATCTATATAGTCCTTCCTTAAGTAGGCTTTGAAGGAGTATTTTCTTGGACATCTGACATTGCAAAAATAAGGCCAGAATCCAAAAAATATACAGTTGTCTAGTGCAAGCTTAGCAACACTAACAATATTTTTAGAGATGGTAGGTACTTGTAGTAGGTTTCTTAGTGTGAAAGGTCTATTGGATAAGCACGCATGCATAAAGGAACTTCCAATATGCTCATTTTTCATATCTTAGGCATTACCTCCATACATTTTTTCTGTGCCCTCATAATCTGATCCTGTCGCAAGGTTTCTTTGATCGAATGTGATGTGATGCGAGGCTCCTGATGAGTCTGGATACCAGGCCGTGTCAGCTCCCTGATGGCAATGTGAGGAGTGCTTGTGGATTCGCTGTTGCAGGTGACTGCATTCTTAGATCTTGATAATGTTGTTGATTTCTTGAGGCATTATGGAATGTCATTGAGGGTGGTTGAGCTGTGGTTAGAGGTTGCAGTTGAGGGTTTATGAATTTTGAATTGAACCTATGGTAACATTGTACAACTGTATATCCTATCTTTCCACATAATTGGCACTGAGGTATGCTACCTTGCCACCATGTAGATCTTCCAGGACCTCTGAAGTAGCCTCTGCCTCGCGTTCCTTGAAAACTACCTTTGTTGCGGTGGTGATAATTTCTGTCTTGAGCTTTTTCTTGTTCCCCATTGCTTTGAAAAACATTTGCATGGATCATCCCTAGATCTGTCTTCTGAACCTATCAATCATCTCTTCTTCTGTGAGCAATTGTGATTCAAATTCACTTTCTGGCATGTGGTTCATTATTACCGTTGTAATTGTAATGAATGCTCTGTATTCCTCACTAAAACTTCTTAACGCAGCTTCTATGTATTCTTTCTTGGTAAGTGGTGCTCCAAGAGCATTTAGAGAATCCTACCTGATTGAAATTTGTGATGTATTTAGCTACGGTTGATCCTTGCTTCTTGAACGTTTTTAGTTGTGACTTCAGATTCTTGATTTTTGCTTTGACTCTGGCTTCGAAGTATTCATCTAGCATATGTCAGATCTGGTATGCACGATTGTATTCAATTACTCGATTCACAAAATTTTGCTCCATTGATGCGATTAGCCATGCTACTAAGCATTGATCTCGGACCTCCCAGTCTATATATTACTGTGTTTCAATTTCATTGTATCTGTCTGATTCTGAGCTGAATTGAGCTGGAACCTTTCTCGGATCGAGATGATTCTGGAGTTTATTCACCTTGATGCATGCTAATGCCTGTTTCTTCCACGCCCTATAGTTGTTTTATCGGTTCGGTTCTCGCAACTTTAGTTATAACTAAACTGTAGTGGTAACTTTATGTTGTGTTGTGTTCTTGGGCTCATACTCGATAGCTCTCCTCTCAACTTTTTTAATTGTATTATAAAATAAATATTTTTTATTATTTAATATTTTTTCATTTTTTTTTTGTAGAAAATTATATGGTACAGATCTAAATCTGTACAGATTTAAAGATATAATGATGTGGCAAAATCTAAACCACACATCCTAAAGCTACACTTTTTACTCAAAAACGTAACTCTTCACAAAGAAAAGCGTCACCTAATGGAAAAAAGTAAATTAGAAGATTTAAGAGAAGAAATAATTAAGTTATCAAAATTAATAGATCAAAAATTAATGATTTTAACTAATGTTAATTGTAATGACACCGAATTCTTAAAATCAATACAAAATGATTTTTCTCAAAATCTTTATTTTACTATAAGTTTTATTGAAGGACTTCAAAAACCTGAAAAAACTTATTTTTCACACGAAATTTCTAAAAAATGTTACCATGGAAATGATTCCCCACATCTTTATCATACCTTCAACCCACAATTAAATTCTATAGTAGATATGCTTGAAGAAATATTAGTATCCATAAAATTTCAAAGGGATAAGGAAAAAGAGAATCCCAAAGAAGAAAAATTTCAAAATATAATCAACATAACAGATCTAAAAGTAAAACCACCATTGAAATTATGAATATTGAAGAAAAATTAGAAGAAGTTACAATGCTTTATAAACAATTAAAAATGGCTCAAGAAAATAATATTATGGAACATGGTTTTCAAATAGAAGAAGAGTTAGTTAATTCTGAAAATATAGAAAATGAAGAACACATTCTAGATTATTCAAGTGACGAAGAACCAGCAATTCCAATACAAGTAAAAAATGAAGCTGGAACATCTAAGGATAATCAATCTCAATTTAAATGGGAAACAGGTTTTGATAATTATGCTTTCAAAAAAGGGTTTATAAATAAAGATTCAAAATATACAAAAATACCATCAAAATACGTTCCTAAAATCCAGGAAATGGAAGGAGAAAGAATGCTTGACTTAGACTATAAAAAGAATGAAAAGGAAATTTTCGAAAATTGGTTGAATTCCTTTTTATTAGAAGCCTTTACTAATCCAAAACTTAGTGAATTGTCTGGAAGAGATATTTGGAATTACCTAGGATTTCATACTAAAGGAACTATAAGAGATTATATGACATCAATAGAGAACCAAATAATAGAAGAATTAGCAACAAAAACAACAGCTTATGATAAAATATTACATATAATGATGATTCTATATAAAGAATTTTTTGGAAAAAATATTATAGATCATAGACAAGAAGTCTATAATAAAGAATATCAAGAAGCAAAAAACCATCTAGCTAATATTCAGATATATGATCTATGTAATGTAGAGTCTTATATATGTGAATATAGAATACATTATTACAAATTAAAAGAAGAAGATAAAAATCATTATCTTAGTATGTATATAACAAAACTTCCATATCCTGCTAATGAATTTATAATGGGAAGATTTATAAGAGAAATAAATAGAGGGACAATTGAAAATAATTTTGGTGGAGCAACCTCTGCAATAAGAGAGGAAATAAAAGAACGTTGTATGCAAGAAGCGACTCAAAAAAGATTTGCAAATATAATTAGAATTTGCTGTCAGGATAATGAAGAAATACCCCAAAAATATGGTCTTAATAAAAATTTTCAAAGAAAAAGAAAATATCAATTTAGAAAAAGAAAATACTATCCAAACTGGAGAAAAAGAGATAACAATAAAAACAAAAGACAAAAAAATGACTATTACCCGAATAAAAAAGAAAATTGCAAGTGTTGGTATTGCCAAGAAGAAGGATACTATGCAAATGAATGTCCCAAAAAGAAGGATAAAAAAGATCTTACTAAGCAAATAGAAATAGCTAAGTCTTGTTTCATGGAACCATTAGAGAAATCTGATGATAACTTAGACTATATTTTTGAATATGTCTCAGAAACAGACTCAGAGATTGAGTAATAATGCTACATTTATTACTATAAAAATAACAGAAAAGTTTATAAATGCTTTCATAGATTCTGGAGCAACGCAATGCTTTGCTAGTTCAAATATAAAACTTGATTGGAAAAAATTAAAGAAACCATTAAGAGTTAGAATAGCTGACAAATCAATACATAAAATTGATCAAAAAGCAGAGATGGCTAAAATTTTTATTCAAAATTATAGGTTCATTGTTCCATCTATATATATGTTAGATTCTGGAATGGATTTTATAATAGGAAATAACTTTTTAAAGCTATATCATCCATTCATTCAAGAATTAACATATATAGTTTTAAAAGCTCCACACGATTCTTCAATAAATCAAAAATCAAAACGTATAAAAATACCGACTACTACTATAGATAAGATCTTAAAATTTAAAATATTTTCTATATTAGAAACATGTTATTTAAATTTATACTTTCAGATAAATATTCCAAAAAATAATATTGAAATAAAGATAGAAGAACTTTTGGATAAAATTTGTGCTGAAAATCCTTTAGATATTAAAAATACAAATAACGAATTAGTAAGCATTAAATTAAAAGATCCTACAAAAGAAATAAATGTTCCAAATAAAATTCCTTATTCCGCAAGAGATAGAGAAGAGTTTTCTTTGGAATGTAAAGATCTTTTGGAAAAAGAAATTATAAGATTAAGTAAAAGTCCTCATGCGGCTCCAGCTTTTTACGTCGAAAACAATAATGAAATTAAAAGGGGAAAATGAAGGATGGTTATTAACTATAAGAAAATGAATGAAGCAACTATTGGTGATGCTCATAAACTTCCAAGAAAAGATTCTATTTTAGAAAAAATCAAAGGAGCAATGTGGTTTTCATCTCTTGATGCAAAATCAAGATATTGGCAACTTCGTTTAGACGAAGAAACAAAGAAATTAACTGCTTTTACTTGCCCAACAAAAGAATCAACAAGTGTGTTGCTCTATGAATGGAATGTATTACCATTCGGATTAAAACAAGCCCTATGTATTTATCAAAGATTTATGGAAGAAAATCTAAAAGAGTTAAATGAATTTGTTTTAGTATACATTGATGATATACTAATTTTTACAAAACAGGATAAAGAAGATCATCTTCAAAAATTATTAATTGTTTTAGAAAGATGTAAAGAAAAAGGATTAGTTCTTAGCAAAAAGAAAGCAAGAATAGCAAAACAAGAAATAGAGTTTCTTGGATTAATTCTATCCACTCAAGGAAAGCTAAAACTTCAGCCAAATGTCCTAGAAAAGGTAAATTTATTTCCTAATAAAATAGAAGATAGAAAACAATTACAAAGATTTTTAGGGTGTATAAATTATATTTCTGATCAAGGATTTTTAAAGAATATAACAAAATACACTAAAAGCTTATTTCCAAAAATAAGTACTAAAAAAGAATGGAAATGGGATGAAAAAGACAGTATGCAAATTCAAAGGATTAAAGAATTATGTGAAAAACTTCCAGAACTTTATATTCCAGAAGAAAATGACTACTTAATAGTAGAAACAGATGCTTCAGACATAACCTGGTCAGGATGTCTAAAAGCTAAGAAAGCTATAAAAAGTTTGGAACAAGAAAAAGAATCACTAGATTCTAAATATTCCCCAAAGAAATTACTTTGCAGGTATATTTCAGGGACTTTTACTCCAACAGAACAGAGATATACCACTCATGAAAAGGAAACTCTAGCAGCAATTAAATCTCTTAAGAAATGAAAAATTGATTTACTACCCAGAGAGTTTACATTAAGGACAGATTCAAGTTACCTAACAGGTTTCATATGATATAATTTAAAAGTTGATTATAATCATGGACGATTGGTAAGATGGCAATTATTTTTGTTACAATATCCAATAAAAATTGAATATATTAAGGGTGACAAAAATGTTATTGCAGATACATTAACAAGAGAATGGAGTTCGTCTACAATGCATTAGATCAAGAAATTCAAAAATATGAGCAAGAACTCGAAAAATGCAAGCATTGCCAGCAACTAAGGACACAGATCCAATCTCTCAAGAAGGCCATTGAAGCATTGAAATCAACACAACAAGCAAAACCATCAGAGTTCAGCCAGCTAAGCATGGTGGACAAATCAGGTAAAGAAAAAATTTTGAAAAATAAAACAATTGCTGAAATCATTAAAAAATCCACCCAAGATAAAAAATATTATGTAATTTATAATGGCCCCATGAAAGGAGTATATGATGCCTGGGAAAAAGCAGCACCATTCACACACCAGTCAAGAATAATTCATAAAGGAGGATTTTCAACACTAGAAGAGGCAAAGGAATCCTTCAGGGAATATGAAGCTCTTCATCCAGAACAAACTCTAAAAAGAGCAGATAAAGCTCCGATTCAAGCCCAGAGAACAGGAATAATGAGAAATATTCCTACAAGAGCTGAAATCAAGGAAAAGAAAAGGGTCTGTAGATCAAATCTCAGAGAAACCCTCAACATAGTCCTAAATTGGACTGAAGAAAAAATGGCAATTTTGGGATATTATCCTATTGCCAAAGAACAGCTAACAAAGCTGGTTATATTTCCAGATGCTTCCCCATTGGACACATATCAGTTTTTCCAGTATGGATTAATTGATACAATTTTAATTTTTAATGATCTAAAAATTATTAGTGAGTTTCCTGCAGGTTTCGTTGATGCAGTAAAGAGATTTAAAAATATGATTGACAATGTAAATTCAAGGGATATATCCCTAAAATTTACGAATAGTCAACCTATTTTTAATGAAGAAGAAGAATGCTTGGTTCCAGCACATCAAGTAATATTCATGTCCGTCTTTCCAGGAAATTTTCAACCAATTGATCAAGTTCAAGATTTAACAATCTACAGTCATGAAGGTAGACTAGCCAGCACACTAGCAAGGGTCTTCGAAAGAACTCAAAAGATAACAAGGGAATCTCACACAAGAATCAATTATAAAAGCAGAAATACTCTGCTTGTGTCCAGTAAAAGAAATGAAATTGAAGAGAGAGAGATGAGACTCTTGGTAGAGTTTGAATCTGCATTCTACAATCTATCTGGACTCTTAGAAAAACTCCCTGAAGGGATAAAAAGGAATCTCTGCTATTTGATAAAAAACAGAGAAGACCACAAGTGCCAGCTGTGTGTCTCAGAAATATCTGAAGAAAGCAATAATGAAATGGGATCCACCCACATGATAAAAGAAGAGGACAGCTCATCCACCCACATAAAAGAAGAGGACAGCGCATCTGAAGCATCTCTCGACATTATTGCATAATGACGTAAGCGCTTAGGTCATAGAGCACCAACAATGTAGCTGGTGCAAGATAATAAACAATGACGTAAGCAATGACGTCATAAGAAGGGTAAGGATGGGAATTGTCCATCAGACCCAACCATTATAAATAGATTGCTTAGGCAATTGTAAAAGGCATCAGACAATAGAAAGCAGAAGGCTAAGAGTACTCATATGCTAGGAGAGCAAGGAGGAAGCTGCCGAGGCGATTCTATAGTCTGAAGAAGAATTCCCTTAGGAAAAACCAATTCTAAACTCCCCTCTGGAGTTAGTATCTACAATCTCCCCTCTGGAGATAAAAACATCTTATGTAAAATATTCTAAATAAAGGAAGTTTTTCTCCAGAAAGGTACGCCTTTATCCTAATCTCTTAGTTATGAATTATTTAGAAAGTTTAGAATTAACGGAAGAATCTGATTATTATAGATTATCTGCTTTATTAGATAATGAAAAACAGGCTGTTCTAAAAACAGAATTAAATCTCAAATCAAATGAAAATTTTAATAAACAAAATCTTTTAAAAGAAGTTTTTAATAGAAAAAATATAATATACTATGGAAAAATTCAACTTGAAGCCCCTATAAAGATAAAATCCGCCAATGGAGAACTTGAAATAGCTTTGATAAATGATGAAGAATTGAGTAAACAGATTGAGAAAATTAAGGATCAACAAAAAAGATCTAAAATTGGATGGATTCATATTAGTACTATACAAGTCTTAATCAAATCTACATATATGAAAGGAATTAATTCACCAATAAGTTTAGCAATCTGTGACAAAAGAATTACTGATGACCCAATAGATCAAATAATTGGAATTGTTCATGGAAACTTGGCAAACGTAAATGTTAAATTCAATGCCCATCTTGGATATGCTATACCTTTATCAACTGAAAATCTTGGAAGATCTATAAGTTTGGCTTATAAATTTCACAGAAAGAATCTAATGGAACAAGACGATGAACCATTTTCAATTACATATGCAATAAATTATGCTTTGACAAATAGCCATCATAGTATAATATTTAAAAATAGAGAAAGAATTTATGTTGATGAATTATTTCAGAAAATTGTAAAAACAGAAATACCAAAATATAAAGTTATTGAAAATCCAGTTCTATTATTAAAAGAACTATCAGGAAAATTAGTTTCATCGAATTTTCAAATAAGAGAATCTAAAATTAATAGCCCTTTAAGTTTATCCAAGTTAAAGATTAAAGAAGAAAATTCTGAAATAAAAGAATTAACAAAAAAGGTCGAAAAATTAAATGAAACCCTAAACATTAAATTATGACAATAAATAAAAAAAAATATATGTAACTTATCAAGACAAGAAACAAGAGCTCTTTGAAAGAGAAAATCGGTTGAATTATTTACAGTTTTCTGAAATAAATCAAAGAGCATTTGAAGCTCTAAAAATAATCTATGACAAGTTAAAAAGAGAAGTCGAAGAGCTAGAAAAATTAATAGAATCTCTAGAAAATAGTGATGAATCGATGATAGAATTTGCAGAAATTCTAAGATAAATAATGAAGCATACAAAGATTGAGAGACCAGAAAATAAAATAAAAAGGAAAAGGGCGAAAAAATTAAAAAGAAAATAAAGGAGTATAAAAGGGAATTAAATAATCTTCAGATTGAAATTGATGACCTTATAATAAAAAGGATAGAAATAAGAATAAATATAAACAAGTTGGAGTTAAACTTAAAAAATTTTTAAATGCCTGGAAAACTATATTATGACTTAAAAAATTAAAGCTATTAAAAGAAAAAATGGAGAATGAAGTTGAAAAATTAAAAAGATATTTAGAAACAACAGAAAGTGTAGAAATAAAAGAAGTTTTTGAGGATTTAAGAAAATATATTAAAGAAAAAGACAAACAGATAAAAGATTTTATATACAATAATCCATGCAAAAAAGAATATTATAAACTAAAACAAGATTGAAAAACTATAAAAATCAGAATTATGGTCAATACTTTTGATTATGAATTGGCAAATTATTCGAAAAATTTTTAAAGTCGTTTTATTTTTAAAAATTGGTATCAGAGCCAAGTTAACGATTAAGAGTAACACTTTCTCTTTAAGCAACACTTTTAGTGACACGCTTTTAAATCAAAATCTGTAAATCTGTACAAACATGCATTTGTACAGTAGATGAACCCTTTTTTTGTTTAAGATAAAAGATTATAATTTATAAAATAAATTTAAAATTAAATTACTCTGTTAGTTTTTATAATTTTACTAAATTTGTAGTTAGATTCTTATTTTTTTAATTGAATTTCTACAATATTTTTAATCTTGTAACTAAGTTTTTATGTTAAAAATATTAAAATTAATGGAATATTCTTCTAAAAATATATATAAAAAAAAATTAATTAGATTTTTAATTATGGATATCTTCAATTTACGAAAAAATATTTCGTTAATTCTGATATTTTGTATATTGACAATGACCTAATTATAAAATTAAAAATAGTATAAGAACTAAATTAAATATATATATATATATAAATTTAATTACAAATTTAATAAAATTATAAAAATTAATATATTAATTAAACCTAAAAAAGATTCAGAGTATCTATTCCTATAATAGTATTATTTTTGTTTCATAATTTCTTTGTCTAGCGGCGTTATTTGCATTTGAAAGCATTAAACAATTTTAGATTTGACTATAAACTAATTTTAGACTAAGTAAATAGTATTGTGGATTTTGAACTTTCTTTATTCCCCTCTTTGACAAATAGAAATTAGTGTTTATTTCAAATTTAATAAGATTCAAAAGTAAAAAATAAATAAATAAAACTAGAGTTTATTCCTGGCGACAAGAAAGTTATAAATGTTAACATATAATTAGAGGATTTTTTATTGAAATTAATAAAAAATAATATTTATTAAAATGTAAAATATATAAAAAATTACAATTATGCATATATATTGCATATTTCGAGTACATAGCACAAAAAATAAGTAATAAAAGAAATTGGATACCATGTACTCGAGATATAATATATTTATTAAAAAAAAATTGGTTACACTCAAAATATAATACGATTATATAGTTGTACATATTTAGGGTGTTGAACACCTGAGATAAGGTTAGAATATAATTCTCGTTAATACATCCAAGATATGGATACAATTATCTAAGAGTTTCAGCATTTTAAATAACTACATAAAAAAAAATTCTATATAAAGAACATTTTTGGCTCAAAACTAATTACACCACATCCATCCCACTATTTTCTATTCTCCTTCTCCTTTTTCTTCAAACATAACACTAGCTATAAGTAGTAATCAGTTTTTTGTGGTAGTTTATTTCAATGAAATCATAAAAAACGGTGAGAAAAAAGTGATATTTAAGTGCAATTTACTTATAATATTGTATATTTGTCGTCTTAATTTTCTAGATGAGTTAAAAAATGTCATCTTGAACAACATGAAAACAATAAATTTCAAAGAAATTAGGAGAGTTATATATAGATTCCTATCAATGTTGCTTAGTGAAAAACTTCTTAACAAGATATTTTGACTCAAAACTAATGAGCATATGAGGATAATGTTTGACGTACATGCTAGGCTAATGTTGTAACATGTGATAGAGTAATACATTGCGATTCGTAATGTAGATTATAGTTGTTGCCCAGTTTATGCATTTATTACATGTTTCAAGTGCATTCGTGATGTGTAATGTCTTCGTTGTTGCTTATCTAAATGACCAGAGATATGTGTTTTTACTTCTTTGGATTTCAATATTCAAGATGTAATATATCAATAAATCTTTTACTGTTCACACGTTCCACTAAATATTATATATTAATTTAAATAAAAAATTCCTATAATTAGATGAAATAAGAATATACTTTTTTATTTTTTTCTTAATTTTTGTGTATTTTTCTTCGTTCATGACATTTTTTTTTATCTTTATTAAAAGATTAAGATAATGCCTAAAATGGTCACTGAAATTTTCAAATCGCTTTAATTAAGTCATCTACTTTTTAAAAAAATCAAATGTACCTCTCGTTCTAAAAAACGTGAGTCTCTGTTAGTCCAAACGTCATTAGCCATTTTAATGTTGTTGATGTGTGCAGTTAAGTGTCAACTTGGCAGTTTACTGCAAGTTTATGTGGACAAACAATGAATTTAACTTAAATTAGTGTCCCAAATTTATTTAAAACACTCAGATTAGTCTATACACAATTATAAAATCCTAACTCTCAAATTTTCATCTTCATCATCTGTTCTTCCTCCCCTATTTCTATGTTGTCCTTCTCCTCATCTTTATCATCTAAATTGAATTTGGTTCTTGACATAGTGCTGTCTCGACGCTATCAAACTTGCTCTTTTTTGTCTTTTTCAAGGATTTCAAGTATAGATTGAGTATTCACTTTATTCTTTGAGGAGCACGGTCCATAAATGTAGACTAATTCTAGAGACTCATCTTCTTCCGATGACAATATATAGTTCAAACTAAATAAGCAATCTGATAGAGAGTAATAAACAATACATAATAGTATAATACAAATTCATGATCAAATATCATCAATTGCGAATGAACATTCACTTCACTTTATTTCACTTCAATTTCGTTTGATAAAATAAGAAACAAGAAGGAATGAACCAACCTTGTTTAGAAGTAGAGTTGCACGTAGAGGTTGGCAGTAAAGAGCTGACTTCAATAACATTGAAATGGTTGCTGATTTGTGTAGTTGTTGTATCATCACTCTAAAAAGAAACACTCTTGTATACATAATCAAGAACAGAATATGAGGCCAAAAATTTGACTTTTCAAAACAACCCCTGAAACTCACTGTGAATAGCAATGGTAGAGGTGATCCGTCAAGAACTCGGGTGCATCAGGACTGTTGAAGCCGTTGTAGATCCTCACAAACAACCAACCCTGCTTCTTCGACACCACCATGTGCACACGATTCTCCCCGCCCACTGCACATTGCTCTCGCATTTCCCCATCTTCGCTGCTCAGCCTCGCTCCCTCCTTCTGTCTTCGGTGGATCTTCCTTCCTTTCGATAAAGTTAAGCACGGGCATCACCCAAGGTCACTTCATCTCTGAGAGGCTTCTATGGTGGAACGCTTTCCTAAGCTCGGGGATCCCCTTCTTCCGTTTCTTTACGTACAACCCATTTAGCGGCGCCAAGAAAGGAACACCACGTCAGAGGCGAGTCCTTCCCCTTTCATTCTCGATTGGACCAGAGAGGAAGAAAGCACTTTCAAAAGGCTCACCATTGCCTCTGGGAGATGGTTGGAATGGAAGTGCGCTAAACGGCGACGTGGCTTCAAATTAGAGAACGATTTTGGGAGTGGAATTGTTGGCGCTAACAGAGGCACTGGAAATAGACTTGAAAATAGATTCGCTGTGGGTTGAGGAGAAGCGGAGGGAGACAGAAGGGGAAGAGAGGAATGTTAGGATTTGGTTGAATTAATCCCACATTGCTTAGGATAGCAAATGGAGTGGGTGGCCTAGGCTATAAATATGAGGCTAAGTTCTCCATTTGTTTTTGCACCAGTCAGAAACACTTTAAGCTTGTATCTGATTTCTCTTTTCCTCTGTACTCTTTTATTAGAGAGTGTTGTGAGGTGTAGTTAGATATTTGTTTTGAGAGAGTGTGGGTGTACTGGGGTACCGGTATTAGAGAGAAAGAAGTCTATGTGTTGTAACAATTTTCACATAGTGATATTCTCTGGTTGTCATTTGACAACGGCCGTGGTTTTTTCTCCGGTAATTGGAGTTTTCACGTTAAATTCTTGTGTTGTGATTGTGTCTATTTTATTTCTCTGTCAAAGGTATTTTCTCAAGGGGGAATGGTGTCTTATTCCCAATAAGTGGTATCAGAGCTTCGGTTCAGTGGGATTTATTCTTAATATGCTCTGTGGTTGCAGCTTAGTCTGACCTTCCACATTAGAAAAGAATTTTGTCCTATGGCTTGAGGTTGATCTTTGGTTGCTGTTGTTGTTGCTGGAAGGCAGTGTGACACTATGAGAGTGCAGTTTGGAAAGGTTCTGGTTAAGGAAAGACCTGGTATTTAAGTGTGTCCATTGTGACCCACCTCTCTTTCCTGGGGACTCTTCCTAGTGCACAGTCTACAGTTGAGTTATACTATTTCAGTATACGGTTGCAACAATGTCAGGATATTCAAGTGCTGTGAAGCTTGAAATAGAGAAATTTGATGGAAGAATCAATTTTGGCTTGTGGCAAATACAAGTCAAGGATGTGTTGATACAATCAGGTTTGCACAAGGCGTTGAATGAGAAGATCTCTGGTTGCTCTCTCTATGAGAGAAGATGATGTTCTCTAGAAGACAAGAAGTATCCTCATGGTATTACCGCACTGCCATGGATAAGGATAAGTTGTGGCAATCGGGTCTACAATTGCACACATGCATTGGTTGGCGTTGAGATGCAAGGTGTGTGGCGGAGTTAGGTCGATGGCTGAAGAACTTCCAAGAAAAGCCAATTTGGAAGTTGCACCATGAATTTTCAGCAAGGTTTCAATCTGTACCAAAGCGAAATGCTTGGAGTGATCTAATTCCAAGTGAGTATACTTTCATGGTGGAGTATGATAGTTCTCTGAACTATGATTGTCGGTATAGACAATGGCAGCAAAGAATTGTCGGTGTTGACAATGGAAGCTGAAGATGTGTGACTATTTCAATCAAGGTGGAGATTATTAGGATTTGGTTGAATTAGTCCCACATTACTTAGGATAGCAAATGGAGTGGGTGGCTTAGGCTATAAATATGAGGCTAAGTTCTCCATTTGTTTTTGCACCAGTTAGAAACACTTTAAGCTTGTATCTGATTTCTCTTTTCCTCTGTACTCTTTTATTAGAGAGTGTTGTGAGGTGTAGTTAGATATATGCTTTGAGAGAGTGTGGGTGTACTGGGGTGCCGGTGTTAGAGAGAAAGAAGTCTATGTGCTGTAACAATTTTCACATAGTGATATTCTCTGGTTGTCATTTGACAACGGCCGTGATTTTTTCTCCGGTAATTGGAGTTTCCACGTTAAATTCTTGTGTTGTGATTGTGTCTATTTTATTTCTCTGTCAAAGGTGTTTTCTCAAGGGGGAATGGTGTCTTATTCCCAACAAGGAAGCCATTGGAATGGGAGGATGAGTGAGTGGGAGAAGAAACAAATGATGAAAAATGAGGAGAATAACAACATAAAACAGGAAAGGAAGAACAAATGATGAAGATAAAAATTTGAGAATTAGAGTTTTATAATCACATATGGATTAATTTGAATATTATAAACAAATTTGAGGCACTAATTTGAGTTCAATTCATTTTTTGTCTACGTCAACTTGCAGCAAACTGTCAAGTTAGTACTTAACTGCACACATCAATAACATTAAAACAGTTGATGATATTTAAACTAATGAAGACTCACGTTTTTGAAAATGAGAAATACATTTGGTCAATTTAAAAAGTGAAGGACTTAATTAAAGTAAGTTGAGAATTTTATAGACTATTTTAGACATTACCTCTTAAAAGATCTATCTATATATTATTATATCATATATATATATATATATATATATATATATATATATATATATATATATATATATATAACAATTGAGTTATGATCTTTTAAATTAGAATAGTTGTGAAACAAATTTTTTAAATATACATGAAAATAATATATATTGTAATAATTTGATAATATGAATCATGCATTGAATGTTATATATAATGAGTATGTGAGAGATTAAGGGTGTGGCTAAAATAAACTTGTGTACGTGTGTAGTGAGTTGTGACTTATTAAGTAGTTATATATATGTGTGTGTGTATTAATTGTTGTATTTAAGACACAAATCCAGTAAATTTTCTTTTATATTTGTAGATAAATAAATATGGCAACAAAGGAACACATTAAAATTTAAGATTGGTTTATTTATTAAAAATGCAATTGTTCTTTTTTTTTGTTTTTTTTCTTTTTCATTATTTCTTTCTTTGGAGAAAACGCAAGATAATGAGTTGTTAGCTTGGCGTGAATTAGCAGTAAAACATGGAGTTAAGGCCAATTAATAAGTATGGTGAAGTGGAGCTGTGTAAGGGATTAGATGACCCATCAACCTCATTAACCAGCCAAAGTCTCTTTTTTAGTGAATTAATATCAATACCAATTAATTACACATTGGTTAATTAATTAACATTATTAGTAATTTTGCAATGTTGGGGTAGCTTTTTTTTAAATTAAAGTTAGTATTTCAAAAAGTATCTTATTTTTTATTTCACATTAGTCTTTTGTATGGCTTAAGAGTGGTAGTAGCAATTCTATTGGCATATATCTAATTCGATCCAATCTACACATCATACTATATATATTAAAAATATATTATGAGTAAATGTTAAATCAACAATCTTTTATTTATATAAAAGTCTTGGATCGCTAAATTAAAATTTTTAATTATAAATTTAACACTTATATTTATATAAAAAATTTAATAATATATAAATATCAAATTATAATTCTAAAATTTTATCAGATTATTGAATATTATATATTTTTTATAATCCATAAATAACATCGGATGGTTGTAAATTAAGAACGAATAAAATCAAGATTGATATGTTATATACTAATAAATTCTACACCCTATTCTACCGTACCTATCTTCATTCTTGGTATGGTTAGTGCCACCGGTGGTCCATTACTTCTGAATAGTTTAGGACATTGTGAAGACAAACTTATCCCTCCTTTATTTATGGCAAGTTTCAGGGATTATCCATTAGTGGCAGCTAAATGTCATTTTTTTTTCTCTCGAATTACATATATACCTATCCGTGTCGCTTTGTAATAATTAATGGTTTGTTTGTATTAACCAAGAACATATGAGCATCACAGCATTGTTGCTGAATGCTTGTTTTCCTTTTTTTAAATAAAAATAATTATCTGATTTGCTTATTTTCTAAAAATAAATTGTTTACAAATCAAAATTTTCATTGGACCCAAAGATGTCTAAATATTCAAAATATTCCTTCATACGCCTAGAATAGTATATTGTAATAATTAATTATTTATCAATAATTGAACGTTTCTTTTTCAGTTTTAATGCACCCAAATAGTTAATCGTACCATCATATCCCTATCTGTCCAAATGAGATTAGTAGAAGATTACCAATGTTTTAAAAACCGGTTCGAACCGGCCAGTCGAACCGGTCAAACCGTGAACCGTTGACAAATACAATTCGGATAGACAGTAAAATCGACAAATTTAAAAATCAAAATTAAACCGTCAAATCGGTCGGGAATCAGTCGGTCGAATGGAACCGTGACTCGGCCGGTTTTTGAAATTGGCTAGCATTAGCAAAACGTTGCGTTTTGCATGCTGAAGAAGGGGCAAAGGGGATGAACCCTAGTCTCACCCACAGACCCACTCACACCTCTTTTCTCGAGCCTCCATAGTCCATCCTCACCTCTCGCTCTCAGTTCGCACATCTCTAGTCTCCACCTCGAGTTTCCGACGCAACTTCCGTCCAGCCCTGCCGTCGCAACGTTCGTGGAGCCACCACCACTGTTCGCGCAACTACGCTCCATCGCCAAGTCAGCCCTCGAAAATCACAGCCACCGCCAGTGCCACTTTTCGTCGCGCAGTTAAGGACTGCCGGTGCTAGCTCTGTTCAACCCTTCCACCCCTTCGGCCTCCTCTTGCCAGCCACTGTCCCTGTCCCCGCCAGCTCTGCATTTTTCCAGACTTCCAGCTTCTAACCCTAGGTATGAATTTTGATTTTTGTAATAATAATTGTTGAAGCATTGATTAATTGTTGAAGGATGATTAATTGAATAATTTTTTATAATTATTATTAGTTCAGTTCTGTTCAAGCCTGTTCGAAGGTTACTTTGAAGTTTTGTGAAGTGTGAAGTGTAAAGTGTGAAGTGTGAACTGCGATTTTTTTTTATTTTTCTCCCCTAAATTCGATTTTTTTATGCTCCGTTCAGAAATTATTGAATGATTATTGAATGTTTTGTGTTTTTGTTAAATGATTATTTGATTCTTGATTAGCATTGGATGCTCTGCTTTGTTTGTGTACTATTTCTATACTGTGTTTGTGATTTTTTTTTGGGTAGTTCAACAAATTAAAAATAAACTTACTGTTTAATAATATTTTCTTCCATTGTTAATCTAGGTAATTCAATAGGAAGCAGATATAAAAGCAGAGCTTTTAAGTCTGTGCGAGTTGTTGTTCATGTCCTGATAAATGGATTGCAAGTTAATGTTATTTCCTTTAGTTTTAATGTTGGATTTTGAAACTAAACATAATTTCTTGCTTCTCAGGAATCAAAAATAAAAAATCAAAGAAATAGAAAAGAAGCAGGTATTATCAGTTAAATTCAATTCTGAGTATTATTGGTTGGACAATTATGAGAACATTATTACTGCTTGCGAGCTGAAAACTTTAGATTTAATTGATTTTTGTCTAGTAATTATTGGTTGGGCAATTATAGTGTTTAGGATTTTTAATTTGTTTTGTTTGAAATATGAAGGATGAACTTAAGAGAAGCTTGCTAGAATCTATGATGTTAAGAACCCCAACACTGAGTTCGTGTTCAAGTTCTGCACCCATTTCGGAGGGGACAAATTCACTGGTTTTGGAAGTCCAACTTCTTTTGACAATGCATATTATAAGATTCTTTTGGAGAAGGCTTGAGCAAATTCAAGTAAGCTCATAACTAAGTTAAAAGATTGTTTTCTGAGTCAATTATTTGTTTAATGAAAATGAAGGAGTTGAAGGCATGCTATGCCTTCAAGATTCAATAACTAGCTTATTTTGATGATTTGTGCCTGTCAACGGATCTTAATGTTAGAAAAAAAATTTCAGTTTCTTTGGCATCATTTTGTCTGGCAACAAGCTATAAATGACATGAACATCTGTGATTGATTTGATTGTGTGCTCAATTTTTTGGATAGACCAAATATGTTCAATTTTTTTTTGTTACCTTTTGGTTTTATGAACTTTTCTTGTCATTCTCAAATGCTGATTTTGTTCTCTCAGGTGGCATGTCAAGTATGATTGGCCTTCCTTCAGATCTCAAATGCCGGTTTTGTTCTCAAATGCTTCAATATTAAGATTAAATTATTATATAAATGGGTAAAACAATTTAAGATTAGAAGCATAATGTTCAATTTTAATATTTAGATATTTTTTTTATTATTTAACTTTTGAGTTTGTATTTTGATAAAGATCATATGGTTTTAGTTGATGACATTTCATGTAGTGTTTTAAATTTAAAAGATATTTAAAGATTTATATTAGACTATAATTATATTGTAGGATATTTATTTATAATTTATTTATTATTTTATTTTAAAACGATTTTTTTCGGTCGAACCACGGTTGGACCGGTTGAATCAATAAACCAGTAAACCGATGTTTAGAGCGGTTCAATGACCAGTTCGATTTTTAAAACCTTGAAGATTACTAACTTACTAAGTAACTAACCAAAATCATCTTGCATTGGATGCCAAAAAAACAAATTTATGTTATGTCCTATCTATTGGGTTGAAGCCAAGTATAAAATTATTTTATATTAAATAATATTTCTTTATGTGTTGTTTGTAAAATATACAGTTCTCTTTTTTTTTTATAAAATTAAAATAATATATTGTTTAAGTATAACCAAAATATCCTTTGATAATCATTATATATATTTATATAAATTAGTAATATTTATTTCGTTGATAATAATATACAATATTTTAATTTGTTACAAAAAAAATTAATTAAAAACTATATTTTTTTGGTGTCAAAAAAAGTTTTTATATATTTCATGATTAATGATAAAATATTAAAAATAAATAAACTTTATTATGTCAAATAGTAAATATATTCTATATTATTATTATTTGAATCGATCAAATAATTATTTCTAATTTATATACATATATATATATATAAAATAAATATTGAAAAATATTTTGGTTAAGAGAATTAAATAATAGAATATTTAAAAAAATGACAATTTTTTTCTTTTCAAGTTGTCTAAAGAATATTCTTTTTTTTATTTATAAAATATACCGTTTTTTGGTTTACAAAGATAAAAGTAACTTATCTTTAGTCCCTTTTGATCAAATATTATTATTATTATTATTATTATTATTATTATTATTATTATTATTATTATTATTATTATTATTATTATTAAATTAGTGATAATTATCTGGTAAATTCAAACAACAATAAAAGAAGAAGAAGAACATATATTTATTATTAATGCAATAAAATGTATTTATTTTAATATTTTATCATTAATTATAAAATAAATTTAATTTTGATGTATTGTTAGTGTAAAATAGTTTTATACGTGCATATAATTATATAACTGTCACATCAATAAAAATAATTACCTTTCATATTGACCACATAAATATCATCCAAAAGAACGGATATTATTGAACGACAGTGTAAAGTTTATACTGTCAGTGCATCAAAATTAAACTCTTATAATTAAATATTTTTGTAACAAGTTAAAATATGTTATATCGTTATTATTTGAATTAACCAAATAGTTATCACTTACTTGTATACATAATTATAATGATAATTAAAAGATTTTTTGGGAAAAAATTAAATAGTAGGTTATTTTAATTTAAAAAGAAAAAATGCAAATTTTATAAATAAAATAAAAAATATTATTTAAATATCTCACAGAAAAAAATTATGTTTTTCTCTAAATATTAATATAATTAAATGGATCTAATTTAATTTTAGATATCAATAAAGGGGTATGAAAATCATTTATATTATTGTTTGGACAAATGACTTGATTAAATTTAGTGCATTTCAATATGTCCTGAATGTCCCAAACCAAAAAAATGAGGAGACAGAGATGAGAAGACGATTACGAGATATACCCGTGCGTACATCATGATGCTCTTATCGACGCAACTGTTTGAAACATTTAGAACATATTAAAATGCATTGAGTTTAATCAAGTCATTTGCCTTATTGTTTAGTCTTTGTAAAAGCTATCATAGAGACATAGACACAC
Organism: Arachis stenosperma; assembly: GCF_014773155.1. NCBI lineage: Eukaryota > Viridiplantae > Streptophyta > Magnoliopsida > Fabales > Fabaceae > Arachis > Arachis stenosperma. Next base: position 14,586,813 of record NC_080384.1, read on the forward strand.
ACCATTACGTGATATGAAACTTCTAAAACTGAAGAGGTAAAAAAACTAAGGAAAAAGACAAGATCACATTCCACTGAAGAATACTTTGTCGGAGGCATGTAGACAAGTGATTTGGTCCAATACAACTTCCATTTGGTTTTGCATTGTGTGTATGTGGTGAATTTATGCATACAAATACATCCAATAATTTGATTTAAATGTTAGAATATGGTGTTGGTTTGTGGGGATGATACTTTAGTGGCCATGCACATGGGTTTGTTTTCTCTGAAGGAGCCTAAATTTCAAACCCTACAGTCAGAAGATTATTGATATTGTGATTTATCGTGTCACACATACAGCTAAGCCAATATCCTTTATCACGTGCATGATGCACGTGATCACTACAATGACACATACTCAGGTTGTGGTGTTTTTATTTGGGTCTTCATATTCATATTTGTTTGTTTTCTTTTTGTGAGGTTTGAATAAATGCTGAAAGATGAAACATTTAATGAAAAGATACATCATAAAGAAAAGGGTTTAAGTGTTTAACTAAAAGTGAGATCATCACCGGAAAGAGAAAGAGGATACAAATGTTAAAAAAGCTTTTCCTTAATTTAATGTTACTATTCACTATTTATTGTTAGATAAGACATTATTTTATGGGCCCTTCACAAAGCCACATCTTATCATCAAAGCTAAGTCAAATTCATATGATACAATCAATACTTTAATTCCACTTAATAATATCTTTAATCCCAATTCTAATCAATATTGTGGGACACTTTATGATTATAGATATAGGAGTGTGACACTAACACAACATACTTATTAAGGTTTGAGGTAGAAGAGAAAATTGAATTCTTGATTCATATGTCAAGAATGAAGGCAAGAGATTGAAAGTAAGAAAGTGAAAAAAAATGTGAATTTTATGGTGTGTGTAATTTAGTGTTTAATTTTTGTCTAACTTATTTTTTATGACAAATTTTAAATATTTAATAATTATTTATTTTTATACTTTTAAAATTAAATATTAATTTTTAAATTTTTTTAATAAATTAAACAAATACTTTTAGACACTATAACTATCACTAAAATTTTTTTTCTAAAAAATAATAAAAAATAAATGTAATTTATTCATTTGTAATTGTACCAAGCACTACCATCTATTTATACAATGAAAATAAGAGAATGGTTATAACAGAATTCTAATAATTTTTCTCAAAATAGTAATTCTGGTATAACAACAATTCAAATTAACTTAACTATTTTTCTTTTTTGATATTTTTTCTCAACTTTACCTTTAATAACCTCATTCATTCTGAAGTGAGATATCACTTTTAATTAGAAATGATAACATTATTTAAATTCGTGGGTGTTTATTCCATCATTTTTGTCCATTAGGACAGATAATTGCCTGTCTCGGTGCGGGATGAATTTTTAACAAGACGAAATCTTAGACAGAATCAATTTAAGTAATTTCCGTTCCAATATATATATATATATATATAATATATATATATATATATATATATATAATTTAAATAAATATATAATTTTAATATATAATATATATAGGATGGGATTTTAAACAGAATAAATTTAAGTAATACCCGCTTCAGTAAGTATATATATATATATATATATATATAAAATTTAAATAAATATATAATTTTAATATATAATATATGTAAAATAAATAGTAAATAATATTGTATCATATTTAAGGTTTTATTTTAATTTATGTTGTGATAATTATTATATAAAATTTAAAATTTAATTTTGTTTATTAAATTTTAATAATTATAAGAACGAAGGCAGATTAGGGTTTAACTTTTTAGTAGAGTGGGGTACTATCATTTAGTATGCTTATAAATTACATAATGGTTATTATCTTATTATGTATATAATTCTTAATTTAATATTTTATTCATTATATTCTAAATAAATAATTGTCCAATTTATTTTTGTTAAAAAAATATTATTTAAAAAAAATAATTTTCCTTTTAAAAAATGCTATTTTATGTTATTTTATTATATATAATTTAACTCTTATTAAAATTTAATTGAGCTTTTCATAAAAATTCTCTTAAATTAGTATGGTCTTTTGTTTGAACCAACTTAATTGATTTTATCGAGTTGTCAACTCATTCGTCTATTTAAATAAATGTTAAAAATTTAAATTTTATTTTGTATATGCAGTAATTAATTAGTCAATGACAGACTTTTAAATATAATTTCGATCCACAACAAATTAATTATTAGTCTGTTGACCAAAAATTAAAATGATCTAAATAACACTTACTTTGTACCAAGTTTTATTATCCTTAATTTAAGAGGTTGAATGAAATATTCTAATATCAACGATCAAATGGAGTGTAGCTCAATAATCCTTTATAAGGGTGGCAATATGTACCCTACCTGTGAGTATCTAATTCGATCCCACCCGATCGGATAGGGTTGTCAACCCAATCCGCAGCGGGTAGGGTAGCGTGCGGGTTGAGTCTCAACTCTACCCGACCAACCTGCATATATATATATATATATATATATATATATTATATATATATATATATATATATATATATATATATATATATATTTGTATAAAAATATGTTTTAATTGGATGTTGAACACTCATTAAATGTAAAAGATCTTTAGCCACTAAAAAAATCATTAATTGATAATTTAATATTTTTTTTACATAAAAATCAGTTCTATTTTAAATTATCATGAAGTTATATAATAATCTTGCATCTTTTTTGTAACCCGCGGATAGGGTCGGATACCCACGGATTAAGAATGGGTAGAGTTAGAGTTGGGATATTCTCAATCCACGAGTAGAATAGAGTTGAATTTATATAAAAATCTCAACCCGCAAATAGAGTTAAAGTTGACTTCAAATCCTACCCTATCCTACCCATTGCCACCCCTAATCCTTTACTCTTACTAAACATGCATAAATACTGAAATTATATATTTTAGCCATGCTTCATCTTCACTTTTTTCATCATTCACAAATTTACCTGTGCATGTGGCTGTAGCACTTGCTTAAACCAATAGATATATATTAACTGATTTATAATAACACTATTCATCCACCAAAAATTCTTATATTGATATAAAAGTACAATTGTCATTAATTAATTATGTATTTAAATTATTTTTAATAAACAAAACAAAAAGAATATATTAGTCATTAAAAAATATTGATCAAAATGTGAGTAATATTTAATTTGACATTTAAAATTTGAAGTTGGATTTAATTTGGCTTTTAAAATTTTAATAGACTCAAATTAGATCCAAAATTTATAATCGTAACTCATATTAATCTTTAAACTAATCTTCATTAATGACATATTGACTTAGTACATTAATTTATTGTGATTTAAATTTCTCGTCCAAATTCTATGTTATAAAAATTTATTAGAACTTCAGAAACTTGATTGTTGTTATCGTCTTCACGATGATGTTAAAGAGTCAACCAAACTTCTAGAAGATTTAGTAGGCCTTAGTCACATAGAATTTGGGTGAGTAGTTTAAATGTGTATTTGGATTACAGTTTGCAAACGAGAGTTTATATAAAATTGATTTTGCAAACTTAATTTTGATGAAAAGTAAGTTTGTATTAACGTGATCTATATTTGGCAATCTTTATATCAAAATGAATTATAGTAAAATAAATGTTGTTTGGATTATACTATTCAAAATTACTTTTAGATAAAAAATTACTATAAGAAACATCAATTTAAATAAATTTTTTAAAACATAAAGAACAATAAATGATAAAAAATATTCATATAAACTAAAAAATAATAAAAAAATAATAATATACATGAAAAACAGAACACTAAAAAAATAATATAAAAAATATTTATCATATAAATAAAATAAATACAATAAAAAATAAAATATGAAAGAGAGTATTATACATTTTATAATGTTAAACAAAAAGAAAATGTTCTATAATTTTTTTAGTACAGTTAGTACTCTTTAATTTAATATCATTTTGGACTATAAATTTTTATTATTTAGGACTTTTTTGTTATTTATAATTAGTGTATAATAAAAACGAAAATAAAATACAATACAATAAAGATGAAAAAAAAAACGAAAAAAAATTCATATAAACATAGTATATAATAATTACAACCAACAACATATATCATATAAACAAAATAATTATAATAAGAAATAAATAAAATTCATATGAATAAAACCAAATAAAAAATAAAAAATTTTATACACAACATAAATATAGTACAATAAAGGATAAAAAAATAATTTATATAAACAAAAAATAATAAAAATATTGTAAAAATTAATAAAAATAAGAATTTACATCAACAATAGTTGTCATATGAATAAAAAAATATAACATCAGAATACTAAAAAAATAACATCAGAATAATTAAAAAATAATATAAAAATATTTATCATATAAATACAAAAATACAATAAAAAACATAAAAATCAAAATAAAAAAGAAAGTACTATAAATAATAAAAAAAATTTAAAATATTTACCTTGACCGTGATCGAAACAAATATGAAAGATTTTGATGAAAAAAAATTATAAAGAAGAATATACACAAAAAACTACCATGAAAGTTATGGTTACCTGCATCCTTTTTATAGAAGAAAATGAATGGTAGGGTTAGTAGAGAAGGAATAAATTTTTCACCTAATTCCTCTAAGGATAACCAGCTTTTCCCAATTAGAATTTTTAGCTTCATGTGAACATACGTTTAGAAGTGAAAGCACTCTTGGGTTAAGAGTTTCAAAAAGTTGCCAAATATAAAAATAAAACATTCAAAACACTCAAACGGACTTCTCTCTTTTCCAATGTGAATCTCAAACACATTCTAAATTTTAACAAGTTAACGTGTAAAATCAACACGTCATTTACGAAAATCTGCTAAAAAACTAACATGAATTATTATGATAAATTCTGTAGGCCAAATTGAATAAATTGTAATTTATAATATATAAGAAAGTTGAAAAATGAACATGTGCATATGCCTTAATGCAAACTTACAACACCTCAAAACACTCTCTTTCTCCCCTCAAAGTGGGGGCTTACAAGTTACAACCTTGTTTCCAAAGATTCAATCTTTCTTGCTTCTTAAGCAGCCACAGATCTGCAGCTAAGGTACCCACCCACCCATTACACCCTTCCAATGCACCCCACATTAATTATTATTTCATTATTATTAATATTAATATAATATAAACCAAATACACATGAAATAAACTTGCATCTGGTAACTTAGACAAAGGTGTCACTGTGCCAGCTTTTAGTGGTATTAGTTGCTTCTGTTACCCACTCTGATGGTCGTAATCCCTCTTTTGCAATGTTTTGGTTTCCATTAGATGTTGCATTTTGCTGCAAGTGTCAATATCTACAGCTAGCAAATTAAATAAAAATTACAACTTTGCTATATTATTTTAGCTGCATCATTTTCCCCCCTTAGCTTTGTGTAAGCATTTGGTTTTAGGATTCTCTTTTTTGCTCTTTGCTTTTGTCAGTCCTTGGGTTCTGAGTTTTTCTTTTTCAATTATTTTATTTTGTATTTTCTTGGGTTGTTGAGTGTTATAGGATGTAGAGTGGCATTGTCTGAGTCAGCATCTTTTCTGGGGTCCTCCTCTTTTTCCCCATCTTCTTCTTCTCAAATTCGAAATCTTTCTGGTCGATCCGCGGATTTTCCCGGTGAAAGTTTCAAGCTTTCAAGCTTTTGTCTCACTGCAAGGTACCAATGGCCATTGCATACAGGAAAAAAGACTTTTATTTTTTTTAATTTTCATTTTATCTGATTCTGCTCCCACCCATTTTTATTTCTCTAATTTCTACCTCTTTTTTGTTCTGAAATGGAGAAGAAATGTTGGATTTAGTTGTTCCATTTGGCGAAGTTTGTTTAGCTAATCAGTGTTTCAGTGTAGCTGAAAGGTGTCTTAATCAGATTGAAAGATGGGCTTAGCTCATATACAATCTTTCCTTTTTTCCCTTTAATTTTAAAAGTTTCTGAATATTCAAATGTTTTATCTTGGAGATCTAGCATTTTTATTCTTTTATTCTGGGGACATGTTCATCTAGCTTGAAGTTGGGAATGTAGTATATGCAATTGTTGCCTCTGGCAGCTGAAAGTTTCAGAATTTACTTATATTTGAGAATTGAAGAAATAATATCAAAATTTCTTTCATATTTACATTGTTGGTTCTTTTCCATTATGGTTGCTTCGGAAAAAAAAGACTAATGCATTGCATACTTTGAACTTCTCTCCCTCTCTATTATTAGGTTCCAAAATGATGCATTGTTGTGATGGTTCTACCCTTCTTTTTCTGCATGTAGTGCTTGTTTTTCTGGGTCAATGAGTCATAAATTGTTTAGGTCTGTGATTTTGAATATCTGATTTGCTTGTAAAGTTTACTCATCGGAGTAGAATTGTTAAATGCCCACCGAAGAACTGGATATATATATATATATGTATGTATGAACATGATTTATTTGCTTCGGTTGTTTTCAGGTGATTACAGTTTCTAATATTGATTAGTAAACAGTTGACTGGGTCTTGGAACTGGGAATGAGAGTGGAATCATCATGTTGAGTGATGCATGTTAGGTGTTACTAATTCGCTGAAAAAATGTCGAGAATTACTAAGTGGAAGGTAGAGAAGACGAAAGTTAAGGTGGTTTTTCGGCTCCAATTCCATGCTACACATGTAAGTTTCTCATCTAAGCAAATTTCTCTCTTATACCTTTGGCTCTCAAGTTAAATTTTAGGGAAATAATTGGACTATTTCTTTTTTCTCTGCTCTTTCATTTTAACGTGAACAAAGTAGTGCATTGCAGAGTTGGTCTGAGTTGGCATTCAATTGTGTAGAGTTCATGGAATTCAATGAAAGTTCAGCTGCCATTATTAGTGAATGCTTGTCATGCCAGTATCATGAATTATAATTGGCACTCTCATAGGTCATATTACTGATTTGCTGTTTAGTATTAAAGTTTTTGATGGGGTGTTGATCATTGTTTATTTTGTATTATAATACTTTCATCTCAGTCAAGTCTAATTCAAAAATTGAAACGTATTGTTATGATTTCTCAATTATATTTTCCACCTATTGTTTGTATGCAAGATTCCACAATCCGGGTGGGATAAATTGTATATCTCTTTCATCCCTGCCGAAACCGGGAAGGCTACATCAAAGACAACCAAAGCAAATGTGAGAAATGGAGCCTGCAAGTGGTCGGATCCAATCTATGAAACTACAAGACTCCTACAAGACATTAGAACAAAACAGTATGAGGAGAAGCTTTATAAGCTCGTTGTGGGGATGGTAAGATTCTTTTCCTGAATTTGTAAATTATATACGATCATGTCATGGAATTTATAGAAGTGTCAAGTTACAACATCATGCACAAACCTTTATTGTATCACTTACATCATATGTAAGCATTTTTTTTTATTGTATATGACTAGTCTGTGCTCTGCCAATTATCAAATGCACTTTTGAATTTTTTTAACTAGTAAGTTTCTCATTCAAGATAATTAGATTTTTAATGGATCTTAATGTTGCGAATAAAATCAAACTAACACGTTCGTCAGTTTAATGAATATAATGACTTCATCAGTATTGGTATAATTTGAGTTCCATGTTTTTTCTTACAAAATATGTTTTCAGTTGTTGCTTGCTCTCTTTAGAAATACCTTAGTATTATATGTATTTTCCAACAGGAGGAATCTTGTGGTTGATAGTCCGGCTTGTGTTGTACTAACCTTGTTGTTGGCCTAATGACTTCAGGGATCTTCACGGTCTAGCATCCTTGGCGAGGCCAATATCAATCTTGCTGATTTTGTTGATGCCTTGAAGCCTACATCTCTCGCACTCCCTCTTAATGGCAGTGATCCTGGACCTACATTACATGTGAGGATCTTTATACTTAATATATCTAAGATATAACCATGGCTTTTTAGATTATCCACTTGCATGGTCATGTTGCAGTACAACCATGTAGTTTATGTATTTCTACATGGATATGGCATATCAACTCGTATATTTGTTGCCAGATCTTCAGTTGCTAGAGAAATTTATAGTATGCATTTAATGTTGTGTTTCTCTTCTTGTTTGAAGCCAGGTTACTGTGCAGCTGCTCACTTCCAAAACTGGTTTCAGGTATCATATGATGAGTTATGACATTTACGTATGTTAACCAAAAATGGTAGACTTATTTGATATTTGATGCTATTGTTTTCAGAGAATTTGAGCAGCAGAGGGAACTCACTGAGAGGGGTCTACGGGCAACCTCTGACCAAGGTTCTCATGAGGAATCTGCTGATGGCAAAGATTCGTCTCCGGATCAGAATGTCAACAATCATATGCATAAGGTTTGTGACCTCTGCTGAAAACTACACTTCATACATAGATTTTCTTTGGATTGCTTTTTGTTCTTGTATGTAGGATCTCTTGTCCTTCATTTCCTTGTATTATACTTTTTTCCATCGTCATAATTATTCTTCTGTTATCCTAAAGTAAAAAGGTTCATACATTTTTTTGGTCTTTCTTGTTAGTACATGCTATTCGTTGGTTGGAAGATTAACAAATTATTTTACTACTTGACAAGGGCTGAATGCATTTGATAAAAGCAGATCTAGATACAGAGCTTTCCTTATTAACATTTGACCTCTTAATTACAACCCATTAGCTGTTCTATTTTTTATCACGAAATATAAATTTTCTGAAAAATAATGAATATGTTTGCTGCTCAATATTAAGGTTTCACTGCTTGTTATTAATTTTTTTTTCTATTTCTGTATTATCCCTTATTATTTCATAAAATCAGGTCAATTCAAGACTGAAACTGAAAAGAGAATCTAAAGATATTCCCCGAATTTCTTCTCTTGAAAGAGAATCAGGGGTTAATGAAGATTATGCAGATTTGGCTGCTGGATATGATGGTTCCTCTACTACTTCAGAAAGTGCATATACTGAGAAGCATGATGTATCCAGTACACATGAAATTGACAGCCTTAAAAGCATGGTATCTGGCGATTTAGTTGGACAAAGCTCGCAGCCGGAAAAAAGAGATGCACCTGATGGCCAGGTCCTGTCACAAGGTAGCCATTGGGTCCATGGTTGGAGTGCAGACTATTCAGCATCAGATAACTTGACGGCTCCTTCAGAAGATAACAGTAGTCTTAAAGGAAACTTAGGCGCGGTCGAGTCATCTATTCTTGATCTGAAGCTGACAGTGAGCTCTTTACAAAATCATGCTGATGAAATAGGTGTTGAAACACACAAATTCTCCAAGCAACTATCTGCTGAGATTTCCGCGGGAGAAGAGCTAGCAAAAGAGGTTGCTGTACTAAAATCGGAGTGTTCAAAGTTTAAAGATGAAATTGAGCAGCTCAAAAGTTCCAAGTTAAGCTTATTACATGGTCTCAGAGACCTGAGAGAAACGGGTCGGGATAAGTTCTTTCAGAAGTTGCCACTTAAATGTCTAAAGGGGCTTTTGCTCATGGAAGATAAGGTAAGAGCTATTCAGAAGGCGTCGATGGGATTTCCAGAAAGGGATTTTAGGTTGCTTAACTTGGAGTTAGGATCACTGCTTGAGATTTTGCGGGATCTCAAACAAGAATCTAGAGAGCCTATTTCGGAAGCTGATGTTGCAAATGAAAGGGAGAACAAGAAAATGGATTTACAAAAAGGTGAACAATATTTAACAGACATCGGGTCTGATGTGGGTTTGTTTCAACCTGAAGGCATGGCTCATTATCTTACCATACCTGGCATTATGTCTCATGAGGCTGAACCGGTGGATCCAACCATTGCTATGAAAGCAAAAATTTTTGAACTCCTAAGAGAGCTAGACGATTCCAAAACCGAAAGGGAAGGCCTCATTAGGAAAATGGAGCAGATGGAGTGCTATTATGAAGCTCTTGTTCAGGAACTTGAGCAGAGTCAAAGGCAGTTGATGGCCGAGTTGCAGAACCTCAGGAATGAACATTCTACTTGCATATACACAATTGCTGCTAGTAAGGATGAGATGGAGATAATGCACCGGAACATGAATGAACAGATAATGAACTTCTCTGAAGACAAGCGCATTTTGGAGTCTATCAGCAGTGAGTTTGAAAAAAGAGCTTTGTCTGCTGAAGCAGCACTCAAAAGAGCAAGGTTAAACTATTCTATAGCTGTTGGTCAATTACAAAAGGATCTTGAATTGCTTTCTTGCCAGGTTCTTTCTATGCATGAGACAAATGAGAATCTTATAAAGCAAACTCTTTCAGATTCTCCCCTTCCAGATACTGATGGTTTCCGAGAACCAGTGAAATATCTGAACAATTCTGAAGGCCATATCTCCAATCTCCCATCCCAAAATCACAGTTCTTCCTTAAGTAGACAACATTTCGGTGAAGACATTTTACTAAGCGATTTGAAAAGATCCCTTAAGGCACAAGAAGATCTATACAAACAAGTTGAAGAAGAAATCTGCCAGATGCATTTTGCAAATATATATTCGGATGTTTTTTCAAAGGCTCTCCAAGAAACACTGCTTGAAGCAAGTTGTGACATTCGAATTTTGAAAGAGGAAGTCCTTCAACTGTCTCAGCAGCTGCAAGTCTCAAATGAATCTAATGAGTTATTGGTGCTGAGGCTGCAGACTGCTATGAATGATATCCTCTCACTGAATGAGTACAAGGAGATTTGCACAGCCAAGAGCAATGATGTTGCTCACCAGAACCAAATTTTACAAGTAAATTTGAATGATCTTTCTCATGAAAACAGTCTTCTTACTCAGAAAATCAATGAGTTGGATGTTCTTCTGAAAGAGTCTAGGAGTTATGAAGGCAAATACATGGCATGTACTACAGAAAACTCAGAGATAAGAAGTATGTTGAAAAAAGAGATCCTGGAAAATGGTCATCTTCGTGAAGAAATATCAATTCTGCATGGAGAATTAGAAGCTGTCAGAAATAAATTTGATGAGATGGCTTCTTTGAAGGATAATCTTCAGAAGAATGTCAGCTTTTTGTCTAATAAGCTTCAGAAATTGCTGGCATCATATGATGATACATACAGTGAAATTTCCTTTCGAGGTACATCTGATTCGGAATGTAAAGAGTTAGAAGGTATTTTGTTGCGGTTGGAAGAGGTACAACAGAGAACACGTGACAGGATTCTGCTACTCATTGAAGAGAAACAAGTTTTAGTGGATGAAAAACACTCGGTTCAAGTATCTTTAAATTCCGCAAAATCGGATGTTCTAGTCATGAAACAGAAGTTTGAGCATGATTTGCACGAGATGCTAAGAAAGATAACTGAGTCTAGTGCCCGATTGCAGAAGCTTAAGATTGATTTCGAGGTGATTGTCAACAGGATCAATGCTGGTTTTGGATTTGAAGCAACCTTCTCTCAGCATCACAAAGAATTTCTGTCCAGTCTTGATCACTTAGAAGCTGAGGTACAGCAACTTAACTCCCGAAATCAGGACATTGCTCAAGAAATTTCAAAGCTCGATATGTTATCTGGTGACCTTGAAATGTGTAAGCTCAGCTTAGCAGCAGTCACAGAGGAAAAGGAAGCATTGGAGTTGTCTATACAAGACAAAACTGAAGTATCTGCAAAGATTTCGTCCGAGCTTGTTTTTTCAAAGGAAAGTTTGCATTCTCTGCAAAATGAGTTGCATAGTGAGAAACTGTTAAGAGAGAAATTGGAGAGAACAGTTTCAGATCTTACCACAGAATTGAAGGAGAAGCAATCTCAGCTGCAGGAACTTGCTCAAGAAATTTTAAAGCTTGATACGATATCCAGTGACCTTGATTTGTGTAAGCTCAACTTAGAACATGTCACAGAGGAAAAGAAAGCTTTGGAGTTGTCTTTACAAGACAAAACAGAAGTATATGTGAAGATTTCATCCGAGCTTGATTTTTCAAAGGAAAGCTTACATTCTTTGCACAATGAGTTGTATACTGAGAAAATGTTGAGAGAAAAATTGGAGAAAGAAGTTGCAAATCTGACTGCAGAATTGAATGACAAGCAATGTCAGCTGCAGGATTCTGATATGACCAGACAAGAAATGATCCATCTTAAGCAACTGGTTGCAGACTTAGAATTTGAGAAATCAAGAATATCTGATCTTCTACAAGAATCCGAGGAACGTCTTGAACTTGCCTTAAAAGAATCTTCATCTTTTACTTCCCTAGCAACTCACATTTCTGAACTGCATGAATTTTCGATAGCCACAGATGTCGTTGCTACTTTTACTAGAGCTCAATTGGCGGATCATGTTGTGGAGCTTAGTGAGAAACTACATTCCGCTAGTCAGCAACTTGACATGCTTCACAAGAAGAATCTTGATGTAGAATCTGAATTGAATAGCTGCCTTTGCAGAGAATTGACTTGCATTGAAGAAAACAAAAGATTGCAGACAAGTCTTGGCTCCCTCAAATCGGAGTTAGATGCCACTTCTGCTCAAAAGAGAGCATTAATTGATCAAAATGATGCAATGATATCCGAGCTGGAGGAGCACAAGAGTCGAACAGAGAATGTCAACAATACTTCTATCCACGAAAGCCAGCTTGTCCTTGAGGTTGAAAGGCTGGGGAACTTGCTGGAGTGTTCTAGCGGAGACGGTGAGGAACTCTTTTTGTTGAAGGAAGAAGCTGAACTCAAGTGTTTAGTCCTTCAGGCCAAATTACATGAACTGGAAACTGCTATGACTTCTTTGAAAGACGGAGAATTGGTAAGACTGGAAAACCAATGTAATGAGCTTTCCAAGAGGCTTTCCGAACAGGTTCTTAAGACGGAGGAGTTCAAAAATTTGTCCCTTCATTTGAAGGAGCTGAAGGACAAGGCTGAAGCCGAGTGTCATAATGCTCGTGAGAGAAGAGGAAATGAAGGACCACCTGTTGCTATGCAGGAGTCTTTGAGAATTGCATTTATCAAAGAACAATATGAAACAAAGTTGCAAGAACTGAAACAGCAACTCTCTTTGTCGAAAAAGCATAGTGAGGAAATGCTGTGGAAACTGCAAGATGCAATTGAAGAAACTGAGAGCAGGAAAAAGTCTGAAGCTTCTTGCATAAAACTTAATGAAGAACTGGGAACGAAGATCTTGGCATTGGAAGCTGAGCTACAGGCTGTAATTTCGGACAAACGAAATTTGTCAAATGCTTTTGACCTGGTAAAGGCTGAAAAGGAGTGCTCATTGATATCCCTCGAATGCTGTAAGCAGGAAAAGCAAGAACTTGAAGCTTCACTTCTGAAAAGCAATGAGGAGAGGTCCAAAATTGAAGTGGAGCTCACCTCAGCAAAGCAATTGCTTGAAAGTTTGAGATCTGATGTGAGAGAGAAATCTAATCACACAGCTAGCAGTCGAGAGCTAGAGAGTACAAATATGCGACCCGAGGTAATTGTCTTATTTAGTATTTTCGGTAAGCGAGTGTACATTTGCCACTTCCATGTTGATAATGCCATTCCCATACCTGTTTTCTTTCCATTGTATGTTTACATGAATATGGTAAATTGGTAGTGGCAATATCCACTCCCATCTTTTTATTGTCACTTTTATAAAAGAAAAAATCACAGTAATAAACAGGGAACTATTTTTTATATGAGTACATATAAAAAGATTGTGGAATTATCTGTGCATGATTGCTAGAATAATAACGATGCTTACATGAAAGGCCTTCTCACCCTAATTTGTCTCTTCTTACACTTGGTGATTCTAGAAAGTTCTTTTGCCATGAATAGTTTTATCACATAAGCATCAACAAATAAGATTATAACTATTATAAAAACTATATATACCAAATAAACAACAATGCTTGGGAATTTGGTGCTTCAAAACCAAAACCTTGTTATCATGAATTGAGCATTCTGTTTTTTATTGGTGATATATAATAAAATAGATAAGAAATTTCTCTGTTAAGGATCTTTAATGGCTGTAGTAAAAGTCTTGTACCTTTTTTTTTTTTTTTGCAATGTATTCCTTCCTTCATCTATCTTGAGTATGATAGTGAGCCTCAACAATTTCTTTGCATTATCATTTGATAGGATCCTCTTGCAAATGGATGCGAAACTCTTGAAAGTGAAGACTACTCACAACAAAAAGAAGAAAAGCACGCGGATTTAATTAGAAGTTTGAAATCTAGCATGGACAACTTGAATAAGGAGGTAACATTTTAGGCACCATTATTCGTAACTACTCTTTCTGCATTCATCTATACTTCTAAATATAGTAAATTTATTTTCTAGTATCATGCGAAAGGTAACATGGATAGCATTTGCATTTTCCTTGTATTCGAGTTGTGACTTTTATTGTTGTGTCTGGTGTAAATGTGATCTAAATTGTGTCTTCTTATTGCAGTTGGAAAAGATGAAAAAAGAGAATTCAACTCCTTCAGAAGATGGTTATAGCATTGAACTTACTTTTCCCAATCTGCAAAGAGAATTGGTGCAGCTACATGAAGTAAATAACTCTTGTTTGCGTTGATTGCCGTGAAACATGTCTTTTTCTTTGTTCAGATTCTTATGAATTTTATCCTTTGCTCAGGCTAATCAAGAATTGGGAAACATATTCCCTGTGTTCAAGGAAATATCTGTCACTGGCAATGCATTAGAAAGGGTTCTTGCTTTGGAGATTGAGCTTGCTGAAGCATTGCAGGCCAAGAAGAAATCAAGCATGCAATTTCAGAGGTACACCTTTCTTTTGGAGCAGTAATTAGATTTTGGTACATATAGATGCTAATTTTGGAAGCACATCACCTTAAATTTACCATTTTCTTTGTTCTCGGTTAAAATTTGATGACTGGTTAGAATCTAAATTCTGATATGCATCATCTTTTTTTACTCTTTGAAATGAAGTAATGATCTTTTTCTTGTTTTAGCTATCAATTGCATTTTAAAACAAGTACTTTGCTGATTGAATCAAACAATCTCCCAAAGATGTTAACACTATGTTGTTTTGCACAATTAATTAATGTAAAAGAGTTTTATACTAACATCCAATTAAGAGTCACTTTTATCTACGTGGCAGTTCCTAATTTAATGGTGCAAACGAGTTTTACACTGACATTGCATAGAAATTAAATGCTACTTGTTTCTCATAATTGAATTTTTGGCATGCATGTACATGTAGTGGAACATTGTATTGAGACCAATTCAATCACATTGTTTTAAGACAATTTTCCTCCCTACATTTCAGTTCTTTCTTGAAACAACACAGTGATGAAGAAGCAGTGTTCAGAAGCTTCAGGGACATCAATGAGCTGATTAAGGACATGCTGGAACTGAAGGAAAGACATTCAGCTGTGGAAACAGAACTGAAAGAGATGCATGAACGTTACTCTCAACTAAGCCTTCAATTTGCAGAAGTTGAAGGAGAAAGACAAAAGCTCATGATGACACTCAAGAATACTAGATCTTCCAAGAAAGCTCCAAATTCACCTGATTCCTTGTAGCCAAAGTGAGACATCATCATCATCAATTTTTTTTCTCACCCTTGCACAGGTTAATAATCTATGCATATTCTTGGTCAAGATATTTGTGGCCCCACCATGAATGTTACTCATTACTCTTTCTGGTTCAAAATATCTGTTAATTTGGATAAAGTGTCTACATTGAAAAAATCAATGAATTGTTCAAATGCATTGGTTTTTCATTGATTACTTTGTACAAATTGACAGATAATTTTGAAATGGAAGAAGTACATAGGGTATGCTTATAAGGGGCTTCATTCATAGTTCATAAGCTATAGCAAGAGTTTTATATAGATATATATTTTTGCAAGGGTTGGTATGGTATCACATGATTATCAAAGCTGAGAAGCAGATAATAATTTGTGTAAATAAGAATAGTGCCTTGTCTTTTGCAACTAGAATCCTAGTATATATTGTAACATCTTTTACCCAAGCCTCCCAGTGGTGTAATTGTTTTTTTCTGTACAGGAACAATATCTTACAAGATTATTTCTATTTAGAAAAAGGGAATTATGAGAACTGTTTCGTCTCGTCTGTTCTGTTATTCCCCCGACATGTCATTCTCATTTATCAATCACTTCAATATAATAATAATAATAATAATAATAATAATAATAATAATAATAATAATAATAATAATAATAATAATCATCATCGTATTGAAGTGTTGAGTTTGAAATTTATAGAAAAAAATAAAATTTCACTAAAAAAACCAAATTTATACGTGTTTTAAATGTTTATGATACGAAGAATTTAAGTGTTATTTAGAAAATATTAGTTTATATTTTTAGAATATTTTAATTTAATTTGATGTATTTTGATTTTGTTTATTTGATTACTAGATTGAGCCTTATGTTTGTTAAAATTTTCTATATTTTAACTTAATAAGAAGTTATAAATACCTTATAAACTAGGGTAGTCATAATTAAGAATGATTTAGTAGTTTGAAAACCCTTTTTTCGGTTTCGTGGACAATTGAGGTTGAGGAGTCCCTTTTTTGTTGCATCGGGGAATTAAGTAGAAGGTTGAAGGTTCCTTCAATTCAATTCCCAAACTATGGCATTGACAAATTATGTTTCTTTCTTATTGCATCAAGAAATCGAATAGAAAGTAGAATGATTCTCTTTGTATTTAATTTTAATTTATGCTTTTTGCTTTTATTTCAATTACAATTTATCTTTTCTATTCAATTTCAATTCTTGTCTTATTTATCCTTTTATTTCTATATCACAAGTTCAACATGATGTAAATGTTTGTATCTTGGATGTATTGTCTCAAGTAGGAATATACTAGTAGTTTTGTCCAAAATGGTGTTGAACAAAAGTCTTTCAAGAACAAAGTTATAAGCATTTAATTTTTAAAAGACAAGTGTATATGTTTTATTTTTAAATTATTTTGACAAGAAATAAAAATATTTTTTTATTTAAAAATTAATCGGAAAAATATTTAGGAAAGATAATAATTAGTCTTAAGATAGTGTTCGGTGACCTCAATTTTAGTGGAGTCAGATATAGTTCACAAAAGAAATATAAACGTTTTTGTTCAGTCAGGAGCTGGAAACATGAAAAATCGTGTATAAAACTAAACAGAAAAAATTGAAAGCATGCTAAAGATAAAATGTGTGGCTAGAATATAGATAGCCAGGCCTCGGATATATATCAATCTGATCTTATCCTCCGTATTATGTAACGTTGTGGAAAATAATGAATTGCTTTGATAATATTCTGCACAATTTTTTTATTAGCAACTTGAACATCACTGTGGAAACTGTAGTTACTATGGATATGGAAGACTCGCTCATTCTCTTGGACACCAAGCTGATTTACTTTCCTCCACCATTTGACAGAGTGCATAACATTACAAGTTCGTCCAATTTAATGGTAGAAGAGAGTGAATCAACTCAACGTTCAAGGAAGTGTGGGCACAAATAACTAACTCCAAAAATATCAATAGGGTAAATAATTAATTATATACTGATGTAGCACTTCCCATTCTCTCATCTTACTGACACCTTAACAAAAAATACAGACAGAGGCAGTCGAATGAGGGCTGAGGCTAATTCCTGTATATGTAACTTCCGATTAATATATCTAATTCAATTCAAATTATATGTCAATAACTTGGCAACTGACAAGTTCAGCCTTCCCAAAATCCCTGCTTGCAACTACCTTCCAAACAACTGCATCTGATTCAGCAGCACTGTGTGATGATGATGATGATGATGATGAAGAAGTTGAAGATATTGAGGGAGAAGAACAATCCCGGTTGTTTCTCAGATCAGCCCTCAAAACAGCAACATCATGATTTGCATCTTTTGTAATCACATGAAGTTTCCCATGGAAGCCAGCAAGCAAATATGGTGACTCTGAATTTGCTGAATCATGTATTGGAACTTTTCCAATCACAACTTTCCAAGCATCTTCTCCTTGGTCATACACCTTGATCCTTCCACTATCTGGGGAATTTGAAGGATCAAATGCATATAACTCACCATCCACTACTACACTCAATTTTGAACCTGCTTGTCTTGCAGGCCAACCCTCACCCATCCCGGTTGGCATTTCAATCCATGAGTTTGTCTCGGGATCATAGATTTCTCCGCCGACGTCAACGAAAAATGGCCATGAATATAGGCTTTGTGGAACACACAATCTTCCCATGTATGAGGTTAATCCCGTGGCAATAGGCTTTAACATGTCGGCCCAAAAAACTGTCGGCATGACTTGAGCTTTGGAGAATGGCATGCTAGGGACATCTGACCATGTATCAGTTGAAGGGTCGAAAACTTCGGCAGATTGAAGAGGAATTAGTCCAGCTTGGCCTTGGCTAACCCCTCCAACAACATAAAGCTTATTGTTTAAGATTCCGGTCTTGCAGTATGCTCTACCTGTGGACATAGGAGTCACCTTGCTCCATGTGTTTTGCATTGGATCAAATCGCCAGACGCTGCTTGTAGTTGAAGCTTTAGAGAATCCTCCTAGAACATAGAGACATCCATCAACAGCTCCTATAGCACAACCAAAAAAGGGCATTTCATCGAATGCATCCTTATGTCCAAGAAAGCCTCTGATAACTTTGGCTATTCTGTTACCTTCTACCATGTTCCACATCCAAAGCTTGGAAGAACTCTTTCTTGATTCTTGCTCTTCAGCAACTTTAGGCATAGTAGGTAGTCTCTGCCATATCTGAGAGTGAGGATCAACAGCATACCATTGCTGTTTATATTCCCCAACCTTGATCAACAGATATAGCCACTCTTCAGAGGTCCGGAGTTCTTTTCTTACTTCATATATTTCTGGACTCATGATAGTTGCTTTCCACTTCCTTGACACCAATCTTACATTGAAGTAAGATATTCTCGGAAGCCTAGCAAGAATCTGAAGTGATAACTCATCAGGAAGATTAGGAATCAATCTTGGACTCTCTTCATCGAATGTAGATAATGACATCTTCTGCCTCTTGCACGTCTCGTTCGAAGAGACTTCATTCAGCTCAGGTATAGCATTTGCAGCACTGAAAACGGAACCCATATCTGCATTGCAAGAGGAGAAAATTCTTGAAACTATCCATTGGAATTTAAAATGTGCCAGACAAGGCCATACAAGAAAGCAACAACCACAATTGTAAAAAAAAAAAAAAAAAGAAACAATACAACTTCAAACAGTCCTTCTAGATGCACAGACACGTTTTCAGGAAGGCAAAACAAATTTGGTTAAAAATCAAACAGAGAAGTCCAACACATAACACGACACCTAAACTATTATTCAAAAGGAATACACCAAAGACAATCAAGAATGAATTTATCCTCAGAATGGTTCTTTCTTTCTAAACATACAGTTAAATCCTACCTACCACTCAACAAAGAAAGATCTTCCCCTCAGTTTGCACCAGAAGCAGCTGACAGAAACAAGAAAAACAAGTACAGAACAATTCATGAGATCACAAGATGCATATCCTACACCAATCAGAGCTGAATTATATAAGCAAAAGAAACACCGAAATAAAATCTCAGAATCAGAATTTTCAGTTACATGAATGTACGCTGTTCCCTTCCTCTGATTCACCACTTCTCCAAAACAGAGACTCAGATGAACATCACCAATTCATGATCCACATACAGAAATCCAATATGATCGACAATCAAATCTACTAGTATGTATAATTATAACGATCAAGTCAACAACCAATAATTAATTAATAAAAAAGAAAAAGAAAAAGAAGACCGATGAAGCAAGCAAGAAACTAAGACAAATAAATAAATATACTTAAAGTGACGCAAAATAATACTTAAATTAGTACTCGAGATTCACAGATGAGATAATTTAAGAAAGAATATATAAAGGAGAAAAAGTGAAGAAGGTACCTGGCTGGTAATAGAAAAGGATGAGAGAGAGAGAGAGAGAGAGAGAGAGTATTAAAGGTTTGATGAAAACGTAAAACGGTGGGAAATTAATTGGCACCGCATTATTTAGTTAAATCACAGTGTTCAGAGTTGAGAGGAACAACGAAGTCGCGGTTTTTGCTTTCAACTTTCAAGTTGAAAATAAAAGGGGAAGGGGAAGGTGAAGGTCTTCTTCCTCTTCTACCTCGTCCATTGATCACACCTAAATTAATATACACGTGGCACCAATTCAGCTCAACCTTCCACGTATTTATACTTTTCTTCATTTTTTCTTTTTCGCTGAAATTTCCCTCTACTAGAATACCAGAACCACACACATTAGTTATCCTGAACACTACGTCAATGTTTTTCATCAAATTTAAATTGTAGATCTACATATCTTAATCCTTGATATTCCACTCACACCTTCAGCCATGATCTACCTACCAGTGCTTTGTCTTCATCTGTCCACTCTATCCCTTACGCTACACTGTGTTAAATTTAGTTTAATAATTATATTTTACAACATCTTGCCTTTTATTTATTTATGTACCGTATGACTTTTATACTTTTGTCAATAATGTTTAGTAGAAATATTCTTTACACACAAACTGAGTCACTAAATTAATTATCACATTCAAATATATATGTGTGGCTGGTTGGTGGTGGTCGATATACTTAACAGAGTTGTTTATTTAATATGTACAATTCGTTTTCTTGTTAATGAATGTTATTTTGTTCGTATTTTATGGACATTTTGATTGTCGTTACCAATTCCGCTGAGAAGATTTACTTATCCTCTGAAATGAACAGGACAATATAATTAACCAAAAAAAAATGAGAGACAATGTATATACATCACAATAATTTAAGTTGATTCAGATCAGAGAAAGAAAAGGGGAATTGTGGTAAGACGGAGATTCCTCCAATATCTGTAAATTGATAAATTTCGGGGAAATCCCTTCAGTTTCAGTTTGAGACCTCCATCTCCTGGTTCATCGTTGAGAAAGATCTCTCTCAAGCTCACCATCATTACCATCAATTATTTGTCATTTTATTATTATTATTATTCTGGAAAATAGTTATCAGGAACATATTTAATTTCCTCATCATTGCTAGAACAAAAAAACATAATAACAGCATACCAAATTCGTGTCCATTTAGATTCCCCCCCCCCCCCCCCCCCAAAAAATTTTCTTTTAAAGTCCAATTGTGAAATCTAAACGGATACTAATATTTTGAGTGTACAACTACCAAGAATATTACTCTTTATATTTCTAGCAAAATTTTGAGTTGTTTTTTTCTTAAAAAAATAGTAACATATTTTGAGCTGTTGCAGCAGCGGTACATAGAGTTACATGAATGCTAAACGACCATGAAAATATCCCACAAGACTCTTCAGTCTTCAAAATAAACAAATTTTAGAAAAAGAATCACTACGACTACCCACGCTACAAGTAATTTTCTTAGCTCTTATCAGTACCCGGAGTATAATTTTACTACTCAGTCCTCACAAGTAGCTATTCTCAAAGTAGGACACATCACATGACGGAAGTAATGGGCCTAAGATGGGCCGGACCAGAACCAGGACGGCCCATAAAATCATTTGAATCTCCAACTCCAACACTGCATTCACCGAAATCCCAACATAGTCCCCTCTCCTTGTCCCACAAATTACTATTATACCCCTCTTCTTCAACCTCTATCTCAAAACCACCTTCTTCTTCCACCTCCTCTTCTTCTTCATGGTTAAACTCAAGATCTTCCAGCTCCATCGTTTCTTCTTCTTCCTCCTCGTTCATGGAATACCCACATTCTTCACAGTACTTACTTTCTTCTTCTTCTTCTTCTTCTTCTGGAACCAGCTTCATTGTGACCTTTCCATTCACTCTGAGAGCTTCAACGTACTCACGGCGCTTCACTCTCTCCGCCGTTATCACAAGCCTCCCGTAATCGCCGCATTCCCTCTTGAAATTCCAAGGCATTTTCCCCGTATGTGTTCTCATCAACGTTATCGGCGGTGGAAACTGTAACCCTCTCTTCTTCATCTTTTCTTCTTCCATCTTCTCTTTGCCCTTACTCAACTTGATTCGAATCAACGAAGAAGGTTTTGCTTCTTCTTCTTCTTCTTCTTCAGCTTCAGGTTTGACCTCAAAGGTCATGTAATCTCCACTCTCCGCTCCAAGCACGTCGCCGATCATGGTGCACCGGAACGCATATGAACACGATAGCCACATTGATGGTGGCGCAGGAGGAGGAGGAGGAGGAGGAGGAGGAGGAGGAGGCGTTAGTGGCGGCGTAGAAGAGGTTTTCGATGACGGTGCTACGGTGTAACAGTGTACAACATTATAGGGTAGTATTTTTTCTTCTTGGCTTACAGCTAGGGTTTTGAGGCCTACTTGGTGTTGGTACCGGTAACATTTTTTACAATGAAAAGTTCTCATTGAGAATGGTACCGTTGATTTCCATAACCAAACGTTGCTATAAAGCGTTGAATTTATGTTCTTCACTTTTTGTGGTAAAAAATCTGTAATTATATCCATTCATAAGAGAATGGACATAACACACTGTTGATTTCCTATTATGATGCTATAAATACCAGCTGGTTCCGAATACATAACTTCATCGTGAATGAATCTGGGAAAATTTGTTGAATGGGATTCAGCTAAGCTAAGCTACAAAACATAGCAGAAAATATAATTCCTGCAAGAAAAAAAATGAAGAGAGGAAAAAAATTAAATGAGATGGATTGTGCATTTGGCCATGGTTGGATACGGCTGGCAGTGAATTAAAGAAAGTTTTGGATATACGTTATTAACTTATTATTGCTAATATTAAAATTAAATGCATGAAATAATGGAAGGAATTGCGGAGTTGAATTGGAGAAGGGAAAGGGCATTACTTATTAGGGTAATATATGAGGTTCCATTTTGCATCACTCTCTTTTTGTTCGAGTGTGTACCGTTTTTGCGTGTGTAGTTTCGCTTAGTCTTAGTGGAAGGCACATTTCAAAGACCAAAATCAGGCTTTCGGTGCACCCTAATCTGGAAAAAATAAATAAGAAGATGCATGTTGTGACGCGGCGAAAAGTTGAAGATAATAAATAAGCAAGAATTGGTAAAATCATTAAATAACTATTTATCACTATTTTAGTATTTTTTCTTTCCTTTTTTTATTTCTCTTTTACTAATTTTTTAATAAAATTTTTCATCATAAAAGTTCTCAATATATATCTTATCATAATAAATTGTTTATTCCAAAAGCTTAAGTTATCAATAAGAAGTGTATACATAATTATACTTCTAATAATATTGAAAATGAAATCCAATGCCGTTTTTAATTAAGTATATAATTAACATTTTACATTTTTATAAATAATTGTACATTAAAAAAAAATCAAATTAACATTAATTAATTTACTTCTCCAATCATATCTCTAAATTAATGAATAATGTCTTTTTTAACTCTTAACACATTTCATTAATTCTTTTATACAGGATATTTTATATACACAATAAGAAAATCATCATCGAAAATAACCTTTCCATTTTTTATAAATTAAATGCATCAGATTTTTTTATGTTGATAGTTATTAAAAAATTTGAAAAATAAATTTAGAAACATAATAATATACTTATTTTGTAAAAATATAATATATTTAAATTTGATTAAATTTTTTATAAAAACATACAAAATAAAATTTTTAATATATTTATTTTATATTTATTAAAGTAAAAATTTAAAAACACGTAATAATCTTAAAACACATCTTAACTAAACATATAGTCACCAAAAAAATATTAACTAAACATAAAGCAATGCAGCAGGGATATGGATAAAGTTATATCTACATTCATTGTATTAATGTGAAAAAAATAATTATCATCAATATATCATCTATGAGAAGGAAGAAGTTCAAGCAATTGTGTTTTAATGTTTTGCAGTATATAAACGTGTGTTTAAAAAAATTCATAATTAATTATTTTTTATAGGATTAGCTAATATGTTAAGATTACTAATTAATAAAATTTTTATAGAAAATATATAAAATTTGATACTTTAATACATTTGTTATCTATTGAACATATAACATTTAAATTCTTATTCATACATTTATTATGTATTAATTAATCTAAAAAAGTTTAAAATTTTAAATAATAATAATATTAATATGCTTCTTAGCTAAATCTATTTTTTATTTATAATATGTAAAAATTATAAAAAACTAATTTAAATGAACTTCTAACCATGAAATAATTTCTTTATCCCGAGAGAGGGAGTAAACTTTTGTTAGGATAATTATTGATAAGAAGTGGATTTTTTTAAATTTTTTAATAAAATATAATTTTTTTATTATTTAATATTTTTTATATATTTTTTTATTTAAAAATTATAAGATGAGAGATAATACTTCACAGAATAATTAAAGGAAAAAAATTTAAAAATTAATTTTTTTATTAATAAGATAACGTTGATTTCATTTACGAGGATAGTAAGCGATCACAGAAACAGACAGGTGCAGAGCGCAATATAATATGTTAAACCGTTTAACCAAGAAAGAAGTCACGCAGATAATCTCGTAACAATAATATAAATTGCACATTTCAAAATTTGACAAAATATAAGAGTTCAATGTTTAGTTTATAAGAGTTCAATGTTTAGTTTATATAAATATTTGTAAGTTATATATTATAAAATTTAATTTTAAAATTTAATATAAAATTTATCATTATAATATTTAATCTCATTTTACTTTATACTTAAATTATTTTTAACTTTTTCAAATAATTTTAATTAAATTGTGAAAATTTAACTAAAATAAAAATATAAAATTTAAAATTAATAATTATATGTCATATTTAAAAGATATTATTCGCTAAAAAATTTGCAATGAAAAATAAAAAATTTATGAACGTGAAAATTGAGAATTTTGTATATTTGGATCGAGAAAAATTAAAATTTTATAAATAATTGAAAAAAATAATAATAAAAAATAAAATAACAAAATATAGGAGTACAATTGAGTACATTTAATTTATTTAAGTATATTTTGATTGGATTTTTATTATAAGGTCATAATAAATTGTTATAATATTCATTTAAGGAAAATTCAATAGATTATACAAATGTCACTATTTTATTCATTTTTTAATTACTATAAAAGTAAAAACTAATAATTAAAAATTTAAAATTGATTCCATTAAATTGTTTTAAGAATAATTAGTTCAATTTAACGCATAGTTTTATTCTGAACCATAAAATTTGATATAGATATATATAGAATAAATGAAAGATATAAATAAAAGGAGAAGATCGATGAGATCTTGCTGATTGCATGGTAAATGGTGAGACTTAAATGAGGTGCATTGCATCCCTGGAAATAAAAGTGAGAGGGACCGGAAAAATTTAATAACGGCACAAATAAACACACCCTCAGCCTCAAGTCTCAGCATTTGCTATTACTGTACCTACTACCACTGTTTTAAAAGATCATATATAATTACTTTAAAAACCCTTCCTTCTCCTACTATTCATGAGAAAAATCAGTTCCACACGTGCAATTAAAAATAATACAGCGTATAATATGAATTAATTTTTAAATTAGTTATTATTTATTTATATATAATTTAGATATATTTAAAATAGTCTAATAATTTTATGTATATTAAATACATTATTTTTTATAAATTATTAAATTTTATTAATCAAAATAAAAATATTATAAAAAGACATTCATAAATTTTATAAATATAGAATATATTAATGTATATATAAATAAATATATTTTAATATATAATATTTAATAAAAGACAAATACAATTTTGTTTTAAAATAAATAAATATAAAATATATAAATATATAACATCCTAAATTTTAAAAAAAAATTAAATAATTAGTTATTCATAATTTATTGTTGTATTTAAAAAAAATTATTTTTCTAAAGTAATTAAATAAATTTTATAATACTTTAAGTTTAAAATCTATTAAAAGTTTTAAATTATTTTTATTATTATAATAAGATATTTCAAAATATATATATATATATATATATATATAAGAATTATTATTATTATTATTATTATTATTATTATTATTATTATTATTAGAAAAAAAAGGCCGAAGCCATCTAACTAAGGAAGCAAAAGGTAAAAAATGAAACGTGGCTTTTTCATGCATGAATATATATATAGCTATGACACATGCCATTTCTCATTTAATCACCAATGATTCTTGATTAATCATCATCATACACGCATGGCTTTCATTCTTTGAAGAAAAGAGAAAGCAAAGTGCCGAGGAAGAGAGAAGAGTGACTGAGAGAGAGAAAGCCATAACTCACCAAACTTCCAAGCTTCCAGTTTTAATTTCTTGAGATCCGTAACTCCAATGAAAATGAAAAATTTAATCCGATAAAAGTGTTCGTATCTTCCTTTTCTACGTATTGGCGTCACTTTTGATTGGTGGGAGTTGACGGTGACGTAGCTCCTCTTCTCTTTGAGTTCGGTTAACTGGAGTTCTAGGAAGCACAAACGATTTCTAATGCTTTCTTCTTCAGCAGCTCAGTCAGAAAGCTTTTCCGGAGCTTTCGAGGATTTTGGTTCCGTACGAAGGTAGGGAATTTTGTTTTGAAATTAACTGCTTTTAAACTATGAATGCCATGAAAGTCTAGTGGGTATTTGTAAATAATTTATGATTGTTTGAAATGACTGAATGATGAGTTTGAGTTGTGTTTGTGACTAAATTTGATGAATATGTATTTGATTTCTCGATTGAAAAGAGGTTGAAAATGGTTCAGTTGGGACCCGAAAAAGGGTGGCTAACCCCGAGTTTTAGGGAAAGTGCTGTCGAAATTTTATAAAAATCTGAGGTTTTATTTGAAAAGTTATTTTAAAAGATTTGGTTTTGGGAAATTAAATTATTTGAGATTTATTTAGTTGAGAAAAGGTGTATTCTATTTTTAAACTAGATTTATTAAGAAAAACATAATGTTTTAAATCCAATTTTGTAAGGAGAGATTTTGTTCTAAGTGTTGTTTTGAGTTTGTTTTTTTAAGAAAAGGAATCTCTGCCACAGGAAAGCAGAGAACAAAGATTAAAGGAATATATTAATTAATGAAGCGTCTGCCACAGGAGAGCAGATGTGACATTGTTTGGGCCTTAGTGCCAAATGTAAAGTGGGGACGTCCACACACTGAGAACTGTTTTCCAGATGCACGCTTATTGATTTAGAAAGTCACACTGATGCGGCCTAGCCGTACGACTTATAAGCACACTGATGCATCTGGAAAGCCATATCTAGGACTTGTGCCCGGGTAATGTCGGGAGCGGGTAGGCAACCGACACATGAGCTCATGGCCTGCGTTAGGGATAGACATGCATCATGTTGTTTGCACATTTGCGCTTGCTTGTTTTATTACTTTGTGATTGTATTGTTTGTCTTGTTGTGACTTGCTTGTACATTGAATTGAATCTCTTGCTTGCACTATTTGTTTGTGAGTGTATTAAAGTGATTACGAGTTGACATTTGACTGAAGATTAACTATGTGGCTGAGAGACAGAAAATGTGACTAGTTTTATATTTAAAATTTGTTTTGAGTTTAGAAATTTAAAGAAAAGTAATTATTTATCTAAAGTAGAAATAAAAGTATTTCCAAAGGGTTAACAAAATAGTTTTACTAAGTAAGTTATATATTTGCATTAAATTCATTACTTTTATAGCATTCTCATTCCCTACTGAGAACGTGTGGTTTGTTCTCACCCCAAAATCTTCCACCCTTTCAGTGACACAGGTTTGAAAATTCAGTTAGAAGATGCAGACGACTAGTAGATTTACTTGTGATTCCTGTTATTTTTATAGAGTTTCCTCGCCCTTATTGCTTTAAGTTTTATTTTATCCAGATGGATAGGTATTGTATTTGAGTTTTATATTGAATTCATTTGTATAGCATTTATTATTAATAATAATTGTGTGATTTGAATTACTACAAATAATTTTTTGGTATTTTCTTATAAATTGAAACGCGATATCGACCTAAAGTCTCAATATTAAATAGTAAATAAGGAGAACAGGTTAGTAACTCCTTACTTTTGGTACGATCATGACGTGCTAAAGGTTAGGGTATTACATTATGGTATCAGAGCAGTTCGTCCCTGTTAGAGTCTTGGGAATGGACTGACTATGCTTTACTGCATACTTTGAGTGTTTGTCATGCAGTAGGACTTGTCCCACTGACAAGAGTTTGAGTTTCAGATGCATGATTGTCTATTGATTAATGCTGTTAGTCGACCATTACATATCTCATGGTATTCGGTCTGGCCAACTTAATACTAATGGTTTATGTATATGGAAACACTAATGGATTATCATAGACGAGATAGAAGTAATAGGTAACGTGAATCGTGGGTTTTGGGAACGTTAGGAGTTAATTTCTTGATGTTACTCGGTTACGTATCTGTTCTTTCATGGTTTGCCTTGAGGTTCTAGTTCGAGATCTCTTTCCTGAAGAGAGCTACCTGATTATTCTCCAATCCTGTTTCCTCGTTCATATGCTTTCTCATTCGATCCTGATTGCATATGTCTTCTTAAATTTCTTGAATATCTGCCTTGTATTGTTTAAACTCCTCTTTTTGACTTATATATTCGTTGATGTAATTTGAATTTGTTTAATGCATCAAAGTGAATCCTTGAAATCTTTGTGAACTTTGTCCAAGTTGCTTGTCCTTTCTCTGAGACCCGGTATCTTTTTGAGTGACTTGAGATTAGATTAGTGTGTGGACGTTAAGTACGTCGCTTTAACCCCATGCATATTTTATAACCTCTCATTATCTTGTCTTACCATCACATGATTAAACCATGTTATCTTTTGCATCGAACCTCTTTTGTTACTTTTGCTTACCACCACACTTTTATCCTTGTATCTTTATGCCATATAACTATCAAAGTATTTGAAAATTGTATATATGTATATATGCTAAGATATTTTTGCTTCTTCTTTAAATGTGTTTAAAAAAAATGAATGAAGTGATATGAAATATTTTTCGTTTTGTATGAACTTTTAAGGACAAAAATTTTTATAAGGTGAACGGGATATAACACCCCGAATTTTTAAAAAAAATTAAATAATTAGTTATTCATAATTTATTGTTGTATTTAAAGAAAATTATTTTTCTAAAGTAATTAAATAAATTTTATAATACTTTAAGTTTAAAATCTATTAAAAGTTTTAAATTATTTTTATTATTATAATAAGATATTTCAAAAATATATATATATATATATATATAAATTATTATTATTATTATTATTATTATTAAAAAAAAGGCCGAAGCCATCTAGCTAAGGAAGCAAAAGGTAAAAAATGAAACGTGGCTTTTTCATGCATGAATATATATATATATAGCTATGACACATGCCATTTCTCATTTAATCACCAATGATTCTTGATTAATCATCATCATACACGCATGGCTTTCATTCTTTGAAGAAAAGAGAAAGCAAAGTGCCGAGGAAGAGAGAAGAGTGACCGAGAAAGAGAAAGCCATAACCACCAAACTTCCAAGCTTCCAGTTTTAATTTCTTGAGATCCGTAACTCTAATGAAAAATCTAATCCGGTAAAAGTGTTCGTATCTTTCTCTTCTACGTATTGGCGTCACTTTTGATTGGTGGGAGTTGACGGTGACGTAGCTCCTCTTCTCTTTGAGTTCGGTTAACTGGAGTTTTAGGAAGTACAAACGATTTCTGACGCTTTTTTCTTCAGCAGCTCAGTCAGAAAGTTTTTCCGGAGCTTTCGAGGATTTTGGTTCCGTACGAAGGTAGGGAATTTTGTTTTGAAATTAACTGTTTTTAAACTATGAATGCCATGGAAGTCTAGTGGGTATTTGTAAATAATTTATGATTGTTTGAAATGACTGAATGATGAGTTTGAGTTGTGTTTGTGACTGAATTTGATGAATATGTATTTGATTTCTCGATTGAAAAGAGGTTGAAAATGGTTCAGTTGGGACCCGAAAAAGGGTGGTTAACCCCGAGTTTTAGGGGAAGTGCTGCCAAAATTTTATAAAAATCTGAGGTTTTATTTGAAAAGTTATTTTAAAAGATTTGGTTTTGGAAAATTAAATTATTTGAGATTTATTTAGTTGAGAAAAGGTGTATTCTATTTTTAAACTAGATTTATTAAGAAAAACATAATGTTTTAAATCCAATTTTGTAAGGAGAGATTTTGTTCTAAGTGTTGTTTTGAGTTTGTTTTTTTAAGAAAAGGAATCTCTACCACAGGAGAGCAGAGAACAAAGATTAAAGGAATATATTAATTAATGAAGCGTCTGCCACAGGAAAGCAGATGTGACATTGTTTGGGCCTTAGTGCCAAATGTAAAGTGGGGACGCACACACACTGAGAACTGTTTTCCAGATGTACGCTTATTGATTTGGAAAGTCACACTGATGCGGCCTAGCCGTACGACTTATAAGCACACTGATGCATCTGGAAAGCCATATCTGGGACTTGTGCCTGGGTAATGTCGGGAGCGGGTAGGCAACCGACACATGAGCTCATGGCCTGCGTTAGGGATAGACATGCATCATGTTGTTTGCACATTTGCATTTGATTGCGCTTGCTTGTTTTATTACTTTGTGATTGTATTGTTTGTCTTGTTGTGACTTGCTTGTACATTGTATTGAATTTCTTGCTTGCACTATTTGTTTGTGAGTGTATTAAAGTGATTACGAGTTGACATTTGACTGAGGATTAACTGTGGTTGAGAGACAGAAAACGTGACTAGTTTTATATTTAAAATTTGTTTTGAGTTTAGAAATTTAAAGAAAAGTAATTATTTATCTAAAGTAGAAATAAAAGTATTTCCAAAGGGTTAACAAAATAGTTTTACTAAGTAAGTTAATTATTTGCATTAAATTCATTACTTTTACGGTATTCCCATTCCCTACTGAGAACGTGTGGTTTGTTCTCACCCCAAAATCTTTCACCCTTTCAGTGACACAGGTTCGAAGATTCAGTTAGAAGATGCAGATGACTAGTAGATTTATTTGTGATTCCTGTTATTTTTATAGAGTTCCCTCGCCCTTGTTGCTTTAAGTTTTATTTTATCCAGAGGGATAGGTATTGTATTTGAGTTTTATATTGAATTCATTTGTATAGCATTTATTATTATTAATAATTGTGTGATTTGAATTACTACAAATAATTTTCTGGTATTTTCTTATAAACTGAAACGCGATATCGACCTAAAGGCTCAGTATTAAATAGGAAATAATGAGAACAGGTTAGTAACTCCTTACTTTTGGTACGATCATGATGTGTTAAAGGTTAGGGTGTTACAAATACGTATAAAATATTTTTGTTTATTAAGATTAATTATTATGTAGTATTATTTTTAATTATAAAATATAAAATAATTAAATTATTTTATATTATTTGAAAATAATAGATTATTCGTTAAAAAATTAAAAGTATTGTAATAGTTAATTTTGTTAAAAATATATTATTATATAATATAAAGTTTTATCCAAATATTTATAAATATGTATTTTATTTAAAATATTATATATAATACATAAAAATAT
The DNA here is from genome assembly GCF_014773155.1 of Arachis stenosperma. Classification (NCBI taxonomy): domain Eukaryota; kingdom Viridiplantae; phylum Streptophyta; class Magnoliopsida; order Fabales; family Fabaceae; genus Arachis; species Arachis stenosperma. Next base: position 14,618,231 of record NC_080384.1, read on the forward strand.
TAATTTTTTCATGCTTTTAAACAAATATTTTTTAATTTCTTATTTATACTCTTAAAAATAGAACTAGAAAATAAATAATATTATTTTCACTTTTAATATAGATAAAAATTTATTTTTACAAAAAACAAAAACTATAGAATGACATGAAAATTATATAATTATAATTAAAATTTTTATATATATGTAATCATTATATAATTATATATAGTTTTATTTTTAATTTTTTATTTTACATGAAATTTAATGTTTTAGCTATTATTGCAAAATTAAATCTGAAAAGGTAAAACTAATTATCTAGCTATAATTTAATAAATAATTAACAATTTCTATTAAAAAAATGTCTTCACTTATTTCTTTTTTTATTTATTATAAATATTACTTATCATGATAGATTTGAGAGCTACAAGAGAAAAAGAAATATATATGGCCATGACGGATGGCTAGAGCAGTTTAAATAAGAAGTTGAACAACAATGGAAAGCAGAACGAGAACTACAACAAGAAGTACAATGACAAAGGGAGCTGGATGAAAAGCTCTTAAGACTGGAAGTCGACCTCCGGAAACGTAGTAACCGAGCAGATTGGGAAGAAAGTCCTCTAGGAGGAGAAGACCCGTTTATAAAAGATATCATGTGAGCAAAAGTTTTAAGGAATTTCAAAATTTTCGACATGGATCTTTACGGCGAAACACCTGACCCTAGACAGCATCTCAGCAATTTTAAAAGTCGGATATACCTAGCTAACTCCTCCGATACTACCCGTTGCAAAGTCTTCCCGACAACCTTGACTAAGGCTGCGATAAAGTGATTTGATAACCTACGTCCCAGATCGGTAACTTGCTTCGACGACCTGTCAATAAAGTTTCTTACTAGATTCTCTATTCAAAAGGATAAGGTAAAACACACCCCGAGCTTATTGGAAGTTAAGCAAGAGGTCAGGAAAACTCTTCGAGACTACATGGAAAGGTTCAATAAAGTATGCTTGGAGATTCAAAATCTATCCACTAAAGCAGTAATAATGAGATTAGTTAATGGCCTTAAAGAAGGGCCCTTTTCTCAATCCATATCCAAGCAACACTCGGCTTCCCTGTACAAAGTACAAGAACAGGCAGAGAAATATATCAACATGGAGAAGAACTTACGACTACCACTTTTGAGACCCATCTTGCTTTATCTACCTCGGAAAAAAGATAAAGAAGCTAAGAAGAAGGAAGAATACAACCCGAAAAAATTCAGAAGATACCATAACTACACTTTCCTCTGGGCCTCCCTTGTGAATGTTTATAGAGAGATATGCCACACCGAGAAGATTCCACCTCCTCATCCAATTAAACACAAAAGGCAAAGAGCCAGACTGAATATTGTGAGTACCACAAACTCCATAGGCATTCTACCAACGATTGTTATGATTTAAAGAATGTCATAGAAAAGTTGGCTAGAGAAGGCCGACTAGACAGGTACTTGGTGGATAGGACGGACGAGCCGAGAAAGAGAAAAAGAGATAAAGAAGGAGGTTGATAAGAACGTCCACCTCAAAATTCCGAGTGACATATACATATGATTAACGGAGGATTCGCTGGAGGGGGAATATCCAAGTTATCACGAAAAAGGCATCTTAAAGAGGTGTACCAAATTGGAAAAGATAACAGATTTTTCGACCTGCCCACCATTTCGTTCACTAAAGAAGATGCTCAAGGAATAACACCTGGTCATAATGATCCCGTGGTGATAAACAATAATGATCCTCGCCAATGCAAATCTCCATAGAACCTTAATAAACTAAGGTAGCTCGACAGATGTCTTGTTCAAGCCCGCTTTTGACAAATTTGGGCTAGAAAAAAATGACCTAAAAGCATACCCAGATAATATCTTTGAATTAGGAGACACGTTGATCCAACCTCTTGGGTACATCTCATTATACACGACTTTTGGAAAGGGTGCAAAGTCAAAGCCATTGAGCATTGATTACATCGTGCTTGACGTTACTTCAGCATACAATACCTTAATCGGTCGGACAACCTTGAATCAATTGGCAGCTGTTGTCTCTATATCCCACCTGTGTATGAAGTTCCCTACTGTTGAGGGAATTGCTACAATAAAAAGGGACAAAAAACTAGCACGAAAATGCTATAATAAAAGCCTTAATTTAAAAGGCAGTCCTGGAAAAAGGAGGTCAACACTATTGAACTTGGTGGCATCTGAACTCGAGCAAAATTACGCTCCCAACATGGAAGCAAAGTAGAAAAAGTACAAATCGGGAATCACCCTAAAAAAACAACGAGTATAAGGGCAAATTTGGAAGAAAGTCTAAAAAAGCAACTCATTAACCTTTTAAGGAGAAATTCTGACCTCTTCGCCTGAAAAGCCTCTGACATGCCTAACATAGATCCCGACCTGATATCTCACAAACTAGTCATCTACCCGGGTTCTAAGCTGATCCAACAAAAGCGCTGAAAGCTTAGGCTCGAAAGAACACAGGTCATGGAGGAACAAGTTCAGGCCCTATTGGAAGCAATGTTCATAAGAGAGGTAAAGTATCCATTAAGGCTGGCCAATGTAGTTTTGGTAAAGAAACAAAATGAAAAATGGAGGATGTGTTTCGACCGACCTCAATAAGGCTTGTCCCAAGGACCCATACCCTCTTCCTAGCATTAATGCCCTAGTCGAATCAGCCTCTGGCAATGAATATCTGTCTTTCATGGACGCACTACAAGAATTTGACGGATTAGCGACGAATTTTTGCGAGAAATATTTTTTATCACTAATCCGTCACTAACTTGTGAGGAAATAATGACGCACTAACGACAAAATTAATGAGCGGTCACAAAATATCCGAACTTGAGAAAAGCGACTAATTAGCAAGAGATTTACGAGTAAGTTTGTTTCTCGCAAATTCAGTTTCATAGCTAAAAAAAGAGTGAGAAAAATTTCTTCGCTAATTTGTCACAAAATAATTAGCGAGTGACAATGTTCTAGCAAATCAGTCACTTAGAAGTTCAATCGAATAAAAGAAAAATAGCGAGGGATACTATTGTCACTATTCCGTCGCTAAATAAACTTTGTGCGAAAAGGCTAATTAGTGAGGAACAATGTTACTAGCTAATCCATCACAAAGAGTTGTAATGAATTTTGCGATGGACAAATTCCTAGCTAATTTGTCACCAAAGTTTTTATTTTTAGCGAGCAACAAGTTTCTCGCTAATTTGTCGCATAATATTGTAAAAATTCAAAATTAGGATAGCGACAGAAAACAGTCGTCGCTAACTCGTCGCAACGGAAAATCATTCAGCTAGGAAAGTGTTCCTTGCTAATTAGTCGCTAAAGAGAAAATACAGATATTGAATGCCTAGGACGTAAGTAGTGAGAAATTTGCGACCGTTTAACAACTGACACACTTCATTCGCTGATTTCAAGTCGCTGATTAGCGAGCGAAATACATTTGTCGCTAAGTTGTCGCAAGTTTAATTTAGTGAGTGACTTGGCAACGGCAATATTGCTGCAAAGCAAAAGCTATATCCTACCTATTTTGTAGCAAATTACCCGCTAATCTCGTTGGAAATCCGTCGCAGAGTTATAATAAATCCAAAGTTAACTGAGAGAATGTTAGAAGTAACTGGTCGCAATTGAGTCACTAATCAAAAGCTTATTTAGTGAGGAATTAGCGACTGCTTAACAACTGATAGACTTTCCTCACTGATTTCAAGTTGCTACTAATTTGTGAGGAAACACGTTAGTCCTTATTCTGTCACTACTTTAACTAGTGATTCATGTGCATGTTCAACCACGTTTCTATTGAGTTTAAAAAATTAATTTTATATTTTTATTTTTAAAATTATAAATTTAATATTAATAATTAAAAATAAATTATAAAAAAGATTAAATACCTTAAATTATTTAACATGTAAAATATATAAAATAAATAAAATTAAATTAAAAAATAAGATTTAAAAAATATTTTGTTGTTATCGTGTGTAACAAAATCAATATAAACACTTACTCATATTATATAAAGATTAGTTATTTATAAATATTATTAAATTTATTTATTTTCTCAATCCTGTTTAATTAGAAACAAATTTAAAAATTTATATCCAAATTATCCTTTATCTCCATCCATAATTCTAATAGCTAAAAAAATATATTTCTTCAATCTTATCTTGAACATATTTAATTTTTTTAATTTTATTATTTTTTAAAATTATTAATTTTTATTTTTATTATATCATCTCATCATATTATACACTATCATTTTCTCTTATTTTTCTTTAACATGTATAATTATTATTGTCTCTGATTAATATAACTGTCATATTAAAAATTGGTCAAAAATATAATTATCAGTTAATTTTCTTTCCTTTGTCTTACAGTTACCTTTTTTTAATTTTACACGTATCTTTGTTGTCTTTTTTCTTATTTTGTTGAGTACATGTAGTACTCTTTTCTATCTTTCTTATATTTAGTGAAAAAAATAATGATAGATATATGTACAGAGGATGATAAAAAAAAATATAATGAAAATAAAAATTAAAAAATTTGAATGAATAATAAAACTAAAGATGATGTAAGATATTAAATCTAAAATTAAAAGAAAAAAATTTTTAACAATTAAAATTATGCAAAAAAAGAATTCTTTAAATTTAAATTTTTATATCCGTTTCAAATTAAATAAAATTGAAAAAATAACAAATAAACAAACATTTATTAATTTTTTATCTTGATTATTACCTATAATAATAACGAATGTTTTTAATATTATACTTAAATTAATTCAAATTTTATTATTCTATACATTAAAAAAAATTAAATAACTCATAATTTTTTTATTTTTATTTATTAATAATTTGTTATTACAATATTTTTTATCTCAAATGTATGATTTAAAAAACATAAAAATTAATTTTTATGATATACAATGTTCTGAAAACTAAATCAAATTAACCAGTTTGATGAGGTTAATTGGTAACATGGTATTTATACGATATAAAATTAATCTAATAATATCACACAATAACACTTATGAGACAATAATTTTATTAAATATAGTACTCTTTTAAAATAATCATAAATAATATTTATAATAATTTATTATTTATTCATGTATATGAGAACGTTTTAAATTAATATGGGAACGTTTCAGTTAACACGAGAGATATGCTTTTTTAATGGACTGTTTTAATTCAAGCCACGTAATTTAAAACTGTCTATTTATAGTGATCGATTACGTAATTTAAAACTGCCTTCACATTATTTTTCTAGAAACCATCTATTAGTACTCAAAAAAATAAAATTATAAAAAATTTAAAAATTTTAATATAAATTAAACAATATAATTTGAACCTTTCAAATAATAGAATACAAAAATAACCTTACAAAATTTTTAATATTAAACTGATAGTTTCAAATTATATGTTTAAATGGACAGTTCAAATTACGTGACTTAACTTAAAATCGCCCAATAAAACCATCTAGCTTCCATATTAATTAAAATGTTCCGATTAAAATGATCATATATGGTAAAAAAAATTTCCATTCTACCTCTAATTTTATAAAAAAATTTACATTAAACTTCTTCTTTTAGCTAATTCTAATCCTAATTTTACTAACCCCACTCATCCCTCATCATCTTTCATTCAGCTACACACACTCTCACCCAACCCTTTAACTCTCACTTGCGAAGAAAAAAGATAACCGAGAAAAAAACTAACCCTAATAATAATAATAATAATAATAATAATAATAATAATAATAATAATTTATTGTTAGGACAAATCACCCTAATAAATCAATGGCATGTAAATCGAGACAGGACAACTAGATTTATATAAAGTCTTCCATCCTATATAAATCGAATTAGACTGGTTAAATTTACTTGAAAACATATGAATGTGTGAATCGATATTATCTGTTTCGATTTATGTGTAGTTAAAGTTCACCTAGTAAATCTATTTAGTCTAATTTGATTTACTACTAAAATTTGTAAATCTAATTACCCTAATTCGATTTATATACAAAATGCCTTTGGGAGATTCACATATAGGGGTGGCAAGCGGTCCTATAATTCCAACCCGCCCCGCCTAACTACGGGCTGGCGGGCTAAACCCGCCAAAGCTCCTCTTTTTTTTTACTATTAACTACTAAATAATATATATAATTTCACAACCATATTAATAAATTTATAATTTCTAATGGCATAAAAAATATATTTTTTATATTCACAACATTAAAGTCTTTGTAATTATAAATATCTAATAAATATAATTATAAACCAAGTTTTCATCCAAAACATAAGTATAAATATTCTCTCCAAAGCAAAATAAACATAATCCAAAATATAATTATAAATATTGTCTCCAAAGTGACATAAACATAATCCAAAACACTCCATTTTTATCTTCATACTCTTGTAAGTTAGGTTCGGGAAAGTTAGGTTTTGGCAAAAAATTACAAAAATACCCCCTCGTTAAAAATAACTTTAGCCCGGCGGGGAAGCCCGCCCCGCCAAAGCCTGCGATTTAAGCAGTGTGGGTTAGGCGGATTTTTCCTATTTGGCGGTTTCGATTTTTCAGCAACTGGCTTGCCTTTTTTGGCGGGTTACGCAGGACGGCCCCACGGATTTAGACTCGTTTGCCACCCCTATTCACATACCATTTCTTGGTTTGGATGATTTTGGTAATATTTGCATGCATTTGGTTTATTTAAGTATTTTACCCAAAATATACTAGAAAAATATATAATAGATAAGATAACTAAATTATTATAAATGAGAATTTATTTTTATATGATCGTACAAGTTTTATTATTAACTAGAATCATTTTGAAATTCATTCAATAAAGATTAATTTGAGCTAGCTCTTGAATTAATTAGGATTGTCAAAATGAGCAAAATCTGTTGGACTAGCTTGTTTACTTGACTTAAATAGATGGATATTTAACTCTAAAATCAAACTCGTAAAAATGCAAGTCTAAACAACTTAGTCATAGTTATCAGAACCAGACCGGCCGGCGAGTTCGACCAGAAAACCAATAAACTGATATCTTATCCGATTTGTTTCATTATTAAAACCAGACCTGCAATTGACTCGGTCAATAGTGGTCAAATAGTTAAAAATCAGATGATTTTGTCACGAACCAGACTCAGTTTAGGCAGTTGATGACCCGCACTTTTTCTTTGACCCGCGTGCTTCGCACGTAGACCGGTGGAAGTGTGGATCGTTGTAGGAGCATCTATTTGAATCTCCTTCAAAAGTGACGTCTCTAAGGTTCGATCCTTGAACCTAAGAATGAGTAAAAGATGGATATTTGACTCTAAAATCAAACTCGTAAAAAATGCAAGTCTAAACGACTTTGCCATAGTTATCAGAACCGAATCGAATCGCATTGGACCAATCGGTTCGACTGAAAAAACAGTGAATTGATGTCCTATCCGGTTCGGTTCATTATTATGATCGGACTTGCAATTAACTCAATCAATGGCGGTCAAAAGTTGAAATCGGACAATTTTATTGTGAATCGGACTCAGTTTAGGTAGTTGACCCACACTTCCTCCTTGATCCACACACTCCACATATATGCCAGCGAGGTGTGGATCACTGTAAAAGCATCTATTTGAATTTCCTTCAAAAAGTGACTTTTTAAGGTTCAAGGATTGAACCTGAGAGTGAGTAAAAGTTTCCATCTCATTGTGACAAGTGAATCTTCAATAGATGTAATGCTTATAATTATATATACCATATTATTTTATATGTGCCACTAGTAGATTTTTTATTATATTTGCTCATTATTTTATATTTTATATATTATATAAAAGTATGGATTATATCATAATTTACGTATAATTTAATTAAATCAAATTTAAATAATATAAAATGTTATTATTGTAAGATCCAAAAATTTTAGAAAAACTTATTAAGAACTAATTTTGACTTAATTATTCATTAAATACTTTAATTTAAAAAATTATTTTATTAAAGATAATTAAAGTAAATTTTGATTAATTGAGTTTAAAGTAATTTAAAGTTTTATTTAATTTTATAGTTATCGAATTATTTTCTATATTTAAATTATAACATTTAACAAATATAAAATAATAAGAATTTTATATAATTTGATTTAAATAAATGAGATTTCGGAATTTAACACTAATATTTTTATAAATAAAAAATTAATTATATTATCAATTAGAATATTTGATTTCAAATCAATCAATATTTTGACATAATAAATAATATTTTAAAATAATTTTAGAAATTTAATTAGATTTCGAATTAACCCAAAATCCCAAATTTCATAGATAAAACTCTAATTTCCAAATCAAAACCTTAAATCCCCCCAAAACAACCATAACCCTGATATTCACTAGCCACCGCTACACCCGCTCTCCAGATACACACCACAACACTCACTCACCTCTCACTATCAGCCGCACACACCCTCATCTCCCTTAACCTTTCCAACGGCACCCACACACCACCGCTCACACATAGATTTGAAGAAAGGAAGAAAAGGGAAATGGAGATCGGGGAGTGAGAGAAACAGGGAGAAGAAAGAGGAGAGAAAGGAGAGGGGGAAGAGCACGCCGGTAGAGCCACTATCGTTCACCGCCGTGTCGCCGCCGCAGAGCCCATTGTGGTTGTCGTTTCCCGTGCCATCGTCGCACACCAGAAGAGGAGAGAGAGATCGGGCATATGAGAGGGAAGGTCGCGTCGAGCTGGAGGAGCTGCGCCCAGTTTTCGTCGTCGCAATCAATGGAGGTTCGCCGGGAAGAGGAGCTTGACGCGAGGGAGGAAAGACGCGACTGTGCCGCCGCTGTTCCGTCAAGACTCGAGAGAAGAACGCGTGCGAGAGGGAGGTCGAAGCTGTCGCATACGGAGGAGAGGAACGACATCGTGGTTGGAGTTGTAACCTTCTGCCGCCGTTGGATCACCCACTGCCATCGCTGTTCTGAAGCCGTCAAGCCACCACCAGGATCCGACGCGAGGAGAGGGAAATAGAAACGCAGACGGAAGAGAGGAAAGGGAGTCACTGCTGCTGCTACAGAGCCACTTCGGAGCTGCCGCTGCCGCTGTCGGAGTTCCTAGTCGCCGCCACCGCCGTTGGTAAAGAGTATTCTTGCTTTCGGTTTCCGTTCTTTCAATTTCTAGGTGTTGTTATCACTGCGATGTTATTACAGCTGCGGCTGAGGTTTTCTGCCATCACTAGAGCTGTTGTCGGGACAGTTTGGAGTTGCTGCTGCTTCGTTCTGCTATTACAGTAAGTATCTCAGTTTTGGAACTCTCGGCGTTAGTATTCTGTTATGTGTTATTTAGGATTTTTGCGACATTTATGATTTAGAATTGAATTATGGAGGTTGTATGTTGTGATTAGAGTTGTTGTGGTTGCTGCAAAAGTGGTTTGGAGCTAAGGTTGCGGTTGCAGTTGCCGCCGTTGCGGGCCGAAAGAAAAAAGAGTTTTGTCGTGTAGTTAAGGGTTTGCTAGTGGTAGAAGACTTGATATGAGGATTTGGACACCGTAATGAATATTCGTTCTTTGTTCTGATCAGAACATTGATTTTTTTTAGGGATTCTGCTAGTGCTACTAATTGAAATTTGAATCATTGAATGATTAACTATTTTTTGGATTGAATGATTACTAATTAGTTGATTCATTTTAGTCCTGTTTTTGTTCTTTGTATTGTTCTGTGTTCTTGCTTTGAATGATTAGCTCTGCTCACTGCTGCTGTACTGTCCTGTGCTGAAAAAAATTGAGACCGAAATTGTCCTCAAAGCCTGAAAATTTTGATAATCCTTGTTAATCTTTGGAAAAGTTTGTTGTTGCTGTTGCGTAATTTTTTATTGTGTTTTAATTGTTCGTGTTGTGGATCTGCTCTGTTTTATTGTGTTATCCTAGTAAATGTTTGCACGAAAGGTGCAACAAAGAACAGAAAGCTTCACATATTTTGCATTTGTTTGCAGTATAATTTCAAGGATAGCTCTGTGAAATTGGTTTATGTAGCCCAGCCACATCCTCGGGCAATTGCTTCTCTGTCTTGGAAAACAATTGTCAAAGTGGCATGTGGGACAAATCACACAGGTCCTTTTTTCCATTCTTGAACTCAATTATTTAATCTTTTCGTTCATCTACTCATTATTTCTTTTTGAATGTTTAGTGGCGGTGGATAAGAATGGCTTTGTCTACTTGTGAGTAATTCTTTACTTTCTTAGTTCAGTATCTTAGCTCTGTAAAATAAGTTATAACTTAAGATTATCCATTTGTGCAGCTGGAGATATTGTGGTTATGGAAGGTTTGTGCATAATTTTCAGATTGGTTATGAATGTTCTGTAAAATACAAAGAAATCACAACAATCAGATGATTCAATTCAAATTGGTTTTATTTATTTATTTGGTTGGTTCTGTGAATTCTGCGTGTACTGTAGGTATGTTTGACACAAATTCAATTCCTTTCCTTGTCTTATATATATATATACACTGAAAGATATGTCTAAAGTCTAAACAAATTTATTGCATAAAGAACTTGATCTTTGCATAAAAATACTTGAGATTTCTGTATTTTAGAGTCTGAGTAGTGAGAGCGTGTAAGGTAAAAAGGGATCTTGACCAGTATGAACACTTGGATGGGGATAGAAATATAACCAGCAGACTTCTTGCAGTTAAGGTCATTGTCATATTACTAATAGTAAACTATACTTTTTTTTTCATAAATACTATTATCACTTCTCATTAGTAACACTTATCATGTTTCATGGCAATATACTAGGACAGCAGAGAGGGAAGCAAGCTTGATTCTACCAATACCCGTAATGCAGAAGACAATTGATTATCTACTTTTTCTGCTAGATCAGCCCTATGTTGAGAGGTTTCTTAGTGCATATAAATTCTTTGTTGTGCTCTTATCTTTAATGTTTCATTGGCAATAGAAAAACCTAAGAAAATAAGTAAGTTATCCTTGGTTGAACTTGCAGAGCTATTCCTTAATCTCGCTAATATGACTCTAGAGACAAGGCAGACTCCAGAAGTTCTACTTGCCTGCGATGTAGCAAGGTTTGTAATTTTAAATGGAAATTAAGTTATTTACTTTTTTTTACCTTACTTAGCTTGATTATTATCAGGAGTATAGTGATTTCATTTGATTTTGACTTTAGCTTGATTATTGGGTCTTTATTGATTAATCAATCAATTAATTAATTAATTCAAGACAATTGATTTTGTTCTACTATTGGTTTTCTCTGTTCTTACTATAGTTTGTTGTTCTTTACTGATATTTATTTGTTGTTCTTGGCTTCTTGCTATTGTTTATTTGTTCTTGATTTTCTGTTCTTAATTTGTTGTTCTTTGTTGTTGCTAACTTTTCATTTGTTAATTTTTAATTTGTTATTCTTCACTGTTGGTTGCTTTTACTGTTATTTTTTTTAAATTTGTTAGGCTTTTATTTTAATTTATTGGTTCTATTATTTTTTGTTCTTGCTTTTAATTTTTTTTATCTTCATTATTGCTGTTCTGATAGCTACTATTTTTTGCGTTTAATTTATTATTATTCTATTTTTATTTTGATTAACTGATGTGCTATTATTTACCGATGTTATTTTTTTGTGATATTTTGTAGTTTGATCCCAGTATAAATGACAATATTGGTGAAACTGAAGGTGAAATTGATGGACATATTCTTTGTGTAATTGATATGCCAAGTTTTAAGTGTTTGTATTTTTTATTTTTTTTTTAATTTTCAATGTGCAATGAGGAATTGAGATGTGTAATGTATAATGATTTTTATAGAAGCAGGAACACATTTGTTTAGCCAGATTGAAACATCTCAAAAAATGTGAGTGAATACTTACTTTTACATTATATTATAAGTGAGCTTTTTTCTTTGTTAGTTTACTAATTAAGTCATGTTATTGAGAGTTATTGAAAAGATAGAGTAGGCATTTGATCAAGCCCAAAAGCTTGGTTATTATCAGGTTAAGTTTCAATACATAATTTCTTGAAACATGGTTTGAACTTTTTTAAACATGTATAATTTTGATAAACTCATTTATTCTGTATGTGATATAATTTTTAGTTCAATGACTAAAATAAAAAATATGAGGTTTATTTTAGTATAGTGATACTACTCGCTATTGATGATGGTGGCAAATTAAAGATTAATCTATTGCGATTGAAATATTTGTGAGATACTTATTGATTTGTTATTATTTTAAAAAGAATTTGCGATGACATTTTGCGATAGTATTGCAACTAATTGACTATATATTATTTCCTTGTAACTAATTGACTATATATTATTTCCTAGCAAATTAGCGACTATTTCGTAACTCTACTTTATCATTTCAAATAGCTTTGATTTAGCGACAAAATTCCTACAAATTTGATTAAAGATTTTCAATGATTAGCTATAGATTTGCTATAAAATGTGACAGATTTGCGACTATATTAGCGGACAACTTGCGACGAGTTAGGTTCAGAAAAATTCCTCACTAATTAGCGTCAACTAATCTTTCTATTTTGTCTACGAAGTTAGCTTGCATTTAGCGATGAGTCTGCTATAGTAGAGTTTATCGCTAATTAGTGACTACCGTTTAGTCAATTTCTTCTATGGAATTAGCTTTTACTTTAGTGATTGATTTGCGACTATCTAATCGGTAGCTAAAAAACTTTCCAATGAATTAGCGACTGTTGTGTTTGCCTCACTGATTTGCGACTTGTAATTAGCGAGGAAAGCATTAGTTGCTAGGCGGTAGCTAATCCGTCACAAATTATATTTTGCGTCAGATTAGCGATGATTTTACGACTCTTTTGTGGTAGCTAATCGGCCATTTTCTTGTAGTGACGCTTACTTGAGATATAACCAAATCTCTATATATAAACCAGACCAAGAGAATACCTCATTCATAACCCCAAAAGCTAACTACTACTATGTGGTAATGCCGGAGTTAGCTACCAAAGATTGATGAATAAGGTGTTTTCCTCCTACTTAGGGAAACTTATGGAAGTATATGTGGACGACATGCTTGTCAAAACCAAGGATGATTCAGCACTTTTGTCTGATCTCTCTGAGGTATTTTCTACAATAAGAAAGCATGAGATAAGATTAAATTCCTCAAAATATACCTTCACAGTAGAAGCAGAAAAATTCTTAGGTTTCATGCTAACTCAAAGAGACATAGAAGCTAACCCGGACAAATGTAGGGCTATACTTGACATGAAAAGCATGACTTGTCTTAAAGAAGTTCAACAACTAAATAGAAGGTTGGCGGCTCTATCCAGATTCCTAGTAGGGTCAGTACTGAAATCACTACCCCTATACTCAATTCTCACAAAGGGAAAGCAATTTGAGTGGACTCTAGAATGTAAGCAAGCTTTTTAAGAATTCAAAGCCTTTCTGTAACAACTACCCATACTTACCCGACCTATAGCAGGAGAAGAGCTTGTTCTCTACCTGGCAGTGGCAAGCCAAGCCGTAGCTTCAGCCTTGATCCGAGAAGATGAAAAGGGACAACGACCTATCTACTTTGTCAGCAAAGCTTTACAAGGAGTGAAAATGAACTATCAAAAGATAGAAAAGTTTGCATATGCCCTTATACTTGCCCTAAACCTTATTTCCAGGTTCACACCATAAAGGTCCACACTAATCAATCAATGAAACACATCCTACAAAAGACGGACCTAGCAGGACAGATGTTGTGATGGGCTGTCGAGCTGTCCGAGTTCAACCTAAAATATGAATCCCGAACAGCAGTCAAATCCCAATATCTCACCGATTTCATTGCTGAATATACAAAAAATCAAGGAAGCCCAATAACATGGAGCCTATATGTATATGGGTCGTTTAATAAAGCCGACAGTGGAGCCGGAGTTATCCGAAAAAGCGAACAAGAAATTCGAATAGAACTCTCATTAAGGTTTGAGTTTCCCGCTTCTAACAACCAAGCAGAATTTGAGGCATTATTTGCTGGCTTGAAGCTGACCAAAAAAGTGGGGGTAAAAAGGCTGATAGTGTTCAGTGAGTCCTAAGTCATAACTTCATAGATTAACGATACCTATCAAGCTAAAGATCCTAACATAAAGTAATACTTAGATGAAGTACAGGAATAATTAGCATAGTTCTTAGAAGGTGAAGTACAACATATTACTCGGGAATCCAATGCCCGAGCCGATTCCCTTTCCAAATTGGCCGGCACCAAGTCAGGGGACAACAACAGAAGCCTTATCCAAGAGACCATACATGCACCATCAATATTAAAGGGAGACGACAATTCGGAAGTAATGGCGATATCCAACCAAAATTTAGGATGGATGACCCCTATAGTCAACTATCTCAAATTTGATGTCCTCTCCGAGAATGGAAGGGATGCCCGAAGGCTCGTAAGGGAGGCACAAAATTACACATTAGTCTACAATATCCTATATAGTAGAGGGATAACTATACATCTCTTTAAGTGCGCTCCAACCTCCAACACAAAGGAGGTCCTAGAGGAAGTACACAGCGGCATATGTGAAAATCACATAGGAGCCCGATCACTAGCTAAGAAAGTCATCCGGGCCGATTTCTTGTAGCCGACTTTGCAAAGGGAAGTGGCTGAGTTTGTTAAGAAGTACCCGCCTTGCCAGAAGTATGCCAACTTCCATGTTGCGCCTTCTGAAGAGCTCATTAGTGTTACCTCGGTATGACCATTTGCAAAATGGGGTCTCGACCTCCTAGGACCATTTTTCGAAGCTCCAAGACAAGTCAAATACTTCATAGTGGGGACTGACTACTTTGCTAAATAGATCGAGGTAGAACCACTAGCAACTATCACTGCCCAAAAAGTCAAAAGTTTCTCTACAAGAACATTATCACAAGGTTTGGAGTTTTCCAGTCTATCATCATGGATAATGAAACTCAGTTTACCGACTCAACCTTCAGAAATTTGGTAGCTGACTTAAAAATGAAGCACCAATTCACATCGGTAGAACATCTCCAGGCCAATGGACAAGCTGACACAGCCAACAAAATCATACTACTCGGGTTGAAGCGCCGATTGCAAGAAGCAAAAGGTGGATGGGCAGATGAGCTCCCCCAAGTCCTGTGGACATATCAGGCAACCCCTCATTCTACGACAGAGGAATCACCTTGCCGACGGAATGGAAGCCATGATCCCTATAGAAATCGCTGAAGAATCATCTAGGGTTATATTCTACAATGAAGGGGCCAATACCTATGCACAAAGGGAATAGCTCAACCTCCTCCCAAAAGTCCGAAAACAAGCTTGGATTAGAGAGGAAGTACTAAAATAAAAGATGGCAATAAGATATAACCAGAAGGTGATCAAAAGAAGTTTCACCACAAACGACCTCATACTAATTCGAAATGACGTCGGAGTTCAAAAGCTGGGAGAAGGGAAACTAGC
Source organism: Arachis stenosperma (assembly GCF_014773155.1). Lineage (NCBI taxonomy): Eukaryota > Viridiplantae > Streptophyta > Magnoliopsida > Fabales > Fabaceae > Arachis > Arachis stenosperma. Next base: position 14,633,612 of record NC_080384.1, read on the forward strand.
AGCAAATTGGAAATGACACTACAAGATTATTGAAGTTTTAGGAAAATCTTACTACAAAGTGTCCGACCTGCAAGGATGGGAGCTCCCGAGGTCTTGGCATGCGTGTAACCTAAAGAAGTACTACAGTTAGGAAGTAAGCCTTGTTCCCTGGTGTAATCTTTTTCCCAATCTTAAGATTTTTTTCCTAAAAAGAGCTTTTTCTAAAAGGGGTTTTAACGAGGCACCAAAGCAATGGCTAAGGGTATTCAAAACCTTAGTAAGCAGGCTTATGTAAAGGAATTTCTTATTTATTAATAAAATTTCTATTTTTCTTCAAAGGTTTCCTATTAAAAACGAATTAATTTAAGCTCGACAAACCGCGAAAATCATTGTCTGACCTAAAATGGTCGGCAAGATGAAGCGACAAGGTACAAATTAATGTAAGAAGTTATATAAACAACTGAAAACTGACCTCAATGGTAAGATGGAATAAAAACAAAGCGTAGAAGTAACTTAGCAAAGTCTGACTACATGAAGTCGGAACTTGAAAAAGGTTTCCATATAGATAAACTCACTACTTAAATTTAGCAAAAGAATAGCATTGAAAAGGTTGCTAAGATATATTACCAGGCCAAGCAATTATATAAGCTAATTCTGGCTTCTAAAAAGACTTAGCTTCACTTTAGCATAAAGGTTCTATATAAAGTTGTTTCCATATGAAGTCGAAAATGATCACCATTGCAAAGTAAAGTGTTCGATAAATACAAAAACTACCATGTAATACAAAAAAATAAATTGTCCAAAGACCCACAAATCGGGCCATCACAAATATAACAAAAGTAAAAATGCAAAGAAATTACAAAGTGGTGCCAAACAGTGGGTTGAGGTCTTCTCCAATCTCGACGTCTTTACCTCGGATGAGAGGAGTTGGAGGATGGACCGAGGCCGGGGCAGCAGGGATAGGACTTGGAGGCGAAGAAGGGATTTCAGCATTGACAACCTCGAGCTGGACCTGAGGGATCTGAGAAGCTTGGTCGCCTTCAAACTTCGGGTCAGCCAAAGACTCCTCCTCCTCCTGCTCGTTCTCGGGGGCCGGGTCGATCTTCCCATCAACTACTATGTTGTCTTGTCTAAATAAGGAAAGATCGACCCCAGGAGCTAGGACTTGGACTTGGGCCTTCAGATTATTGAACATTTCGTCCATCCCCTCGACCACAGATTTCTGAAGAAAAGCATATTCCTCTCTAGTATTTTTTTTAACTCCTTTTGAAGGTCGAGATTTTCTCCATAAATCCGAGTATAACTCCTTTCTGCTCTCTTCTTCACCCCATCTGCCATAATCGCGACAGCCTCCACCGTCTTTACCCCGGGCCGAGCTTTTTCTAGGTCAAACCTCAGCCCGGCCCTCTCCTCCTCCCACTCATTTTTCAATTCCTTTAGTCTCTCCACCTTAGCTCGGGTTACATCAAGAGAGCTTTGAGTGGCACTAAGGGAGTCATTCTCAACTCTTTGGACAAAGATGTGCATATTCCCGCAATCCGAATACTATTTTAGGCCATAAGTTGGAGGTGATTCTGGATAGCCACATCATCCATACTGATGCAACTGTGAGGGAAAATATTTCTTTTACTCCGGGAAAGCTCGTCAAACCCTAGTCATAAATACTCCCTTCTCCAACAGTCTTTTGTCTCTTTGGGGGAGGCTCGAAAGATGAGAAAGAAGGAGGAGTAATAGAACTCTTTGAAGGAGGGTCAAGAGAGATCAGCCAACTTATTGGAGTAGGAATGATCTTCTTTTGAGCTAAAAAGTCTGAATCCGACTTCTTCAGGGAAGGACAAGAAGAAACACTTCCGGCCTCTTTATCTTGAAGACCACAAGCCACGACAGTCTTTCGAGTTTGGCACAGGTGTTTCATCGCTGCAGTCTTGGGAGCCATGGTCTCTGCAAAACAAGGATAAAAAAAGCACATTAGTTAAACAAATTACAACTAAGGAGTCATAAAGGCTAAAGGTCGAAAAGCTACCTAACTCGGACCGTGTCCAAGTGAGGAGCCCGACCCCAGCACTCTTCCAACACGTCCACCAAACATTTTTCAATCTCATCTAAGGCTTCTACGTTGTACTTAACTATCACTGGTATTTTCTCCTAGTATCACGGAAAAGAAGGCTCATCATTTTCATCTAAAAAGAAAGGCTGGACACCCTCTACAGTTCGAACTTTAAAAAAAATAGTTCTTTAAGTCGTGGAAGGACTCATCAAAAATAGAAAAAACTTTTCTACGTTGAACAACGCGAAAGAAAAACGAAGAAGTCTTCTCTTCTGATGACCCGGGTTTGGTCAACACGAAAAGATGAAAGAAGACATTAGCAGAAGGTGGGACATCAAGCTCCCGACATAGAGGCTGAAATTTTTTTAAGAAAGCCCAGAAATTTGGGTAAAGTTGAGAAGGAGCAACATTACAAGTCCAAAGAATATTTGTCTCAAAATCAGAAAAGAAAAGTGAAATTCCTAATTTGGTGAAGAGGCAGTCGTATGCATAGAAAAATGGGCGTTCCAACTCATCTAAAGGAGGAAAGCACACTCTTTCCTCGGGATCGGGTACTACCAACTTGTAATTCCTCTCATTCCCTCTATTCTCATATAGCCTATGATGCCTATGGAATACCTCGCAGTACTCTTTATCGACTATGGGAACAGAGAAAAGGACAGGAGTATCTATCCAATTTAAGAGATCAGGAAAAATTTCGGTTGACATATTGAGAATGACAGATCGCAACATAAAAGCTACACCTACAAATATAAAATAAAGAAAACGTTATTGAAAGAGCTCGGATGTCGTCCAAAAGAAGTCGGGCAAAAGCAAGTCAAACCAAAGAATGCAATTTCAAAATATCTTTTACATACAGAAAGTGTCGAAATGACGACCCTCCTATACTATCAGTGGCGACATCATTGTACAGCAGCGACACCATTAGGGCAATACAAATGCAATCAACAAAACGGCTACAGTTCCACAAAAATTTTAGAAACATGTCCAGATAGTCAATAGTGATCTCAATCAATAAAAATAGTTTTAAAAAGGAGTTTTTAGACAAAGTAGCAGCAGTCAACATTTTTTCCAAAGAAAAATTTCAAAGATACACACAAAACCAACCATGCAAAGAAACCCTACTACTACCCAAAGGTCACCTCAATGCAAATAAACTCAAAAAGACCAAAAAAACAGTTATGCAACAAGGAGTAAGGATCAATAATACCAACCTTAATAAAGATTCGGAGAAAGAAAAAATCATGTCTGACAGCAGTAAACACGAACGCTCTCCTTCGCACAGCAAAGCAAGATCTTCAGAGGACCTAAGATGGAGAAATCTTGGAACTAAGAGTGGTAACGAAGTAAGGAAAGAAGGAGAAATAGAAGGTTCTTTGCGAAGAAGGAAGCAACGAAATACTTTCAAAAATGTGGAAAAGAAGAAGAAGAAGAAGAACTAAAGTGTTTTTATAAGATAGAATGGGCAAAAAAGTCCTTTCAACCCCCTCTTAAAGACGTGCGTGGATCCCAAGAAAACTGTCGCGCAACGTATGCCCTTCATTTAAAGGGGGCAACGTTCAAATTTTCAAAAACACGTCGAGTACCCGATGTCGAAACAAAGGCCACGAATTGCTTGAGCCCGACCTCTTGAAAGCTCAAGACTCAGGCAGGCCAAGAGCACTGTTTATACCATGACCTAACAAATAAAGGCAGACTCAATAAGGATAAGAGGTCCAATCTAAAAAGGAGGCCTCCAACTCATAGCCAACCTCTTTAAAGAGATCAAACACCGCGAAGGAGCCCAACTCTACTTGTCCAAGCAAGTAACTGCCTCTGCAGTTCTCTCCCACTATCTCTATCTTCTCTAAAAGATGGATTCCAACAAATTTTCAAGATAAAGAAAACGGTTATCTATCAATAAAGATGGAATTACCCCCAACAAAGGTGGTTATCAACTCTACTATAAATACACTGACACTCCTCAGGTATAATTTATGTTCTAATCTACTAAAAACTTGCTAAAGCCCTTGCTAATTTAAGTATTGGAGTCTCTTGCAGGTACCACCCTCCTCCTCCTCACGAAAAACTCGAACGACGGCCCCTTGATACTGACATAAGTTGGATGCTGCTTTAAAAGAAGTTTGGACCTCACATCCATACTCAAATTAATATTTTAAGAAAATCTTAAAAAAAATACACATATATATATAAATACACACACATACATATATATATATATATATATATATATATATATATATCATAATTGAGAATACGTTTATATATCTATTAATATATAATAAGTAATTAGTGTAATTTTTAAAAGTAAATTTTATTTATATTTAGAAAAATTATTGAATTATTCATATATATGGCATGCGCCAAAAAACAAAAAGTTATTTATTTGGTTGTGAAGTTGCCATTGCACATGTGCATAAACGTATATTTACATGGCGAAACCAATAAGAAGAAGCCAAAAAAAAAAAAAATACAAATCTCACAAGACTAAAATGAATTACGGTGATATTGATAATATGTGTGTACAAGTATTTTTATAATAAGTGTAATTAAGTAGACATAAATTTAATGAAAAAAATGTGTATATATGTAATTGTTTTTTATTTTTTGCATTTTTATCGCACAAAAACTTTTGTTAAAGATTATTAAAATTTATTGATATAGTATAAAATTTTTTGTATATATCACAAAAATGTTTGTATATAATATAAATTTATTGTCGTAGCATACAAATATTCGTACATAATACATAAATATTTATACATAATTTAAATTTTTTTATACATAACATAAAATTTTATTGTAAATATATTTTGTTAATTACGTAAGTTAATAGTCTAAATATGTAGTTCTCTCAATTTTTTTGGCTACACACCAAAATTTATGTGATGTGTGTGTATTTTGTTGTTTAGATGTTAATATTTTAAGAATATAGTCCTTTAAAAATTTTTTGTGATAGATATCAAATTTTGTGTGTTGTGTATCAAAATTTCAGTACTATTTATCAATATTTTTGCACTCTAATTTTATGAATATATATAAAAAAAAAGATAAAAAAACGACAATAATAATGATGAATGATGATAATAAAAGATGAAAGATGATAAAAAAAAGAGTAAAAATTAAGCAGGAAAAAAAGAAGAAAATAAAACGTTAAAAGAAGAGCATATAAAAGATAATTACTAATGAGAAGAAAGAGGAAGAGAAAAAAGAAAAAAGAAAAGGAAAAGGAATAATACATACATACTTACTAAGAGGAAATATGCTACAAACTTTGAGAACTTGGTATAAAAAATTATTTGAACCTCTAGTTTTATTGAATTAATTATGTTAGACATATATTAAAATAAGTAATTAAAATTAGTCATTAGTATAAGATACACATTGAAATATAAAAGATACATTAAAAATAAATTAAATTATAGGGATCTGCTACACATACAAGCAAAAAAGGCTTACAAGCCTTACAAGTTAGCCCAACTCAATAACTTGTCTACGCGCTTATCTTTAACTCCCTTTAAATGGAGCGTCAACCCACGTGCGTCACTCAAACGGTTACTTTTTGGAATAAGCGCTCGTCATGGCTAACTCTTCCTCTTCTCCTTTAAAGAAAACACAAACCACAAAGTTTCGAGCAATATTCCAAGCTGAAGACATTATTCAAGGTCGAACTCGTCGTGAAGATAGAACTCTCCATCAACAATCTCCAGAAAAAACGAAGAAATATTATTCAAGGTACGTTACTATTTTACTCATCTTGTACATTTTCCACATTTCTGTTTCTGATTTCGAAATCGAAGAATTAGATTTTACTGTTCTTCTATGTTCTTCTAGGTTTTACTGATCTTCTTGTTCTAAATCTCATATTACTGTTTTTACTGTTCTTCTTATTCTAGGTTTTACTCTTCTTGTAAGTTCCTCTAAGTTTTACTGTTCTTCAAAGTGGTTCTAGGTTTTACTGTTCTTCTTGTTCTAGTTCTTCTCGTAACTGATTTTTCGTTGTATATTGCTTAATTTGTTAGGTGTATATGGAGTAATTTGTATGGGTGTATATAGTTGATTGTTGGGTGTATGTGGCGTAATGTGTTGGGTGTATATAGTTGATTGTTAGGTGTATATTCTTGAACCCATATCATGTAATATAATCAACTGTTGCAACTGTCCTAATATTGCTTGTCCTTGGGTGTATATTGCTTGACATTGTAATATTGCTTGAGCTTGTATATTTATCCATGTTTCAGTGAATTGAACATAATTTTGAACTGATCTAATTAAATACTTATGAAATTGGTTTAGGTGTATGTGCCTGATCTAAGTTTTTACCGTTCATCTTGTTCTAGCTTTTACAGTTCTTCTTGTTCTAGTTCTTCTCCTAACTAATTTTTGTGTGTATATTGCGTAATTTGTTGGGTGTATATGGCGTAATGTGTTGGGTGTATATGGTTGATTATTGGGTGTATATGGCGTAATTTGTTGGGTGTATATTTCTGAACTCATATAATTTAATATAGTCAACTGTTGCAAATGTTCTAATACTGCTTGTCCTTGGCTGTATATTGCTTGACATTGTAATATTGCTTGAGCTTGTATATTTATCGATGTTTGAGTCAATTGAACATCATTTTGAACTGATCCCATTAAATACTTATGAAATCAGTTTGCGTGTATCTGGTTGATCTATGGGTGTATCTGACTGATATCTATGGATGTATTTTTCATTGTAGTAAAAATGGAAGGCAAAAAACAAGCTGAAAAAAATGTAAGAACAAATATATGTCTTCTATTCCATGAAATGAATCAAGACAAAGTTGAAGCCATTAGCGAAAGTCATGCAATAAGACTGTCCAGGCCATCCTCATTGTTATTAAGTCCATTTTGTCAGATAGATTCTAATGATATTGACACTGATTAATGTAACTGTTATATACTCTTGTAAGAAATTGAACACATGCTGTAAATATATTTGATCCAATTATAAGTAAAATTTTTTTCCATAATTAAATTCTCTCTGGTGTATTGAAAATGTCTGATTTACAGGTACTATAATATGAAGGAAAATATCAAACCAAATATACACCTATAACCTGATATTTTACACCCAAAGAATGTTGATTATACACCCAAACATCTATCCCCCTGATGATTTATCGCTAAAAACCCTAAACCCTAAACACTAAACCCTAAACCCTAACCCTAAAAACCTAAAACCTAAAACCTAAACCCTAAACCCTAAACCCTAAACACTAAACCCTAAACCCTAACCCTAAAAATCTAAACCCTAAACCATAAACCCTAAACCCTAAACATTAAACTCTAAAAACATAAACCCTAAACCATAAACCCTAAACCCTAAACACTAAACATTAAAAATCTAAAACCTAAACTCTAAACACTAAATCCTAAATCCTAAACCCTAAACCCTAAAAATCTAAACCCTCTGAACCCTAAATACTAAACACTAAACCTTAAACACTAAACCCTAAAAACATAAACCCTAAACCCTAAACCCTAACCCTAAAAACCTAAACCCTAAACCATAAACCCTAAATCCTAAACCCTAAAAACCTAAACCTTAAACCATAAACCCTAAACCCTAAACCCTAAACCATAAACCCTAAACACTAAACATTAAAAACCTAAAACCTAAACTCTAAACACTAAACCTTAAACCCTAAATCCTAAACCCTAAACCCTAAAAATCTAAACCCTCTAAACCCTAAACCCTAAACACTAAACCCTAAAAATATAAACCCTAAACCCTAAACCATAAATCATCCAACCTACTATACACTTAAATCATTGATTTTTACACCCACAAAATCTCATTTTACACCCAAGAAAAGTTAAATATACACCAGACTCTATCCCCTGATACTTTATCCCTAAACCCTAAGCCCCTAAATCCTAAAACCCTAAACCCTAAACCCTATACCAAAATAAAAAAATAAACAATAATTTATAACATAAACAGCAGATTCTGAAATATAAATATATATATATATATATATATGTAAAATGTCAAACACAAGAAAATTTAGAAATATACCCAAGAAAACTATGGTTTACACCCATATTCTGTAACTATACACCCAAAAAACTATCCAGTGCTGCTGGTTTTCTGAACTGATAATTCATAACACGTTTTTGATATTGGCTGAAATTTGGATGCACCACTGATGCATCATGAAAGAGATTTAACTGGATATAATAAACCTGCAGCCTTGGCATAGTCCTTGTAAAATTTTGTAGCATCTTCAAGGTTTTTAAAAGTCATTCAAACCTTGGGAATAAGCTGCTCATCAACAACAGAGAGGGGCTGCAAAAAATATGTTAAAGACAAGAAAATACTATAGAATTTTTGCACCTCATAAAAAAAAATAACAATCAAAGTAACATACACCCAAGGACTCCTGATATACACCCGAACGACAACAAATCAATTAAAAATAACAAGAAAAACCATAAACTGTAAATACACCCAAACTTCTCTAAAATACACCCAACCTCCCTAAAAATACACCCAAAAAATTCTGATCTACACCCGAGCGTATGCTATAAATTGCAGATAATTAATCAAAACTAATACATTAGATTCAATCCAGAGATTATGTTAACACATTAATTTCACAGTCTATGTTCACGAATTATTCAGCTAGATAATCATAATTAGCTGAAACTAAATCAAACCTCAATAACTTCATTCGATTTAAATTCAAAATCCACTTTGCCGTGATTGAGCTGATAATATGAGATTGAATCCACTTCGCTGTGATTGAGCTGACAATTTGAGGTTGAATCATCCATTATCTTCAAAAGGACTTCAAAATTTGATTTCAAAAACCAGAAAATCGAAATAAAACAAAGCTAGCGTTACAGTTCGCAAAACTCAGGTGAATAATGAAGAACAAAGAAGTGATAAACGCAGAAGAAAGAAGGATCCAAAAGACTAGGGAAGAACGCGAGAAGGAGAACGAAAAAATTTGGCAAGAGATTCGAAGAAGGTAACGAAATCTTTTGAAGATTGGAAGAGAGATATTCGCACGTTAATTGATTTTGATTGAAACTAAATTCTATTATATAGTGCGAGGCTTGTACGTAACAATTGAAGCGCGTTTCGGGTATTAGTAAGTTTCAGCGCTTGTAACACTTGTAACACTTGTAAATGCTAATTGCTTGTATGTTAAGATTAATTGTAAATTAAATTACATATATATTTATACATAAATATATAACAACTAATTTTGATATATACATAATAATTTTAGACGACAATATACTATCATTTTTATAGATATATAATTAATAATTAATAATATTATAATTTTATTCATTAATTGTTGCGATAATTAATGAATACTAAATAAGACAAGTTTTGACTGTTTTCTTTGTCTAGTTAGCATTAACCTAATATAAAATGGATAAAAATTTTAGCTAGTCATGTTCTCATTGTCTAATATCGTCTTTTATCTCAGACAAAATTTGCAAATCATTGAATATGAAGGAACCAGACCATATCAATTAAGCTCTTCACTCTTGAGGTCACATTTCAAAGCTGTCACTTACCCTTGTCTCCATTGTTTGAAAAATTAGTTCCTATTGCTCTGTATAATTCGGTTGACACCAAACCAACTCTATCTTCATAAACTTGCATATCGTCTTTATAGATAAAAATAATTTTTAATTAATATGACTTTTAATTTCTTCTTAAAATGACATAAAAATAGAAAATTGATATTACATAAATATTGTGAATTTATTATTTACAAAAATATCAACTATATTACATGTATATACACTATAAGTAAGTTACCAATCAATATAGAAATAGAAATATAGAATAATTTTATTATATTCGTATTTATAATCAAATTTTATAAAAAATATAACTAAACCAAATTTATATTTATAATAAAATTTTAGAAACCATGCAATCAAATTGTATTCACATTTAATACGAATAAAAATATAAAGTATAATAATAGCTATTTTGTGTTTCCAAAAAAAATTAATTATTTCATCATAAAAAATTTATATTACTTTTGTACAAAATATTTAATTAATTTAATATTACAAATTTGATTATATTACAAGTATAAATTTATAGAAATTTGGTGATTAATTTTTTATATTTATAAAATATCTCTACAAAATATAAGACAGTTGATTATAATACAAGTATAAATTTACAATAATTAATGTGGTGGTTAATTTTTGGTATTCTTACAGAAAGAAAAACATATAGGACATGAGATTATTAATATATTGACTTGAAGTTCATTCAATCCAAGTGTAAACATGAAGACGATTTAACCATTGAGCGAAACTTAAAAAGGACCCATCCTCAACAAAACAACATTCCTTAAGGAAGAGAGAAAGTGGGTAATTAACTGTGAAGCTTTCTAAATGGATCCAATGTATATTGGTGGCCCTCGAAATACACGCCGGGATGATGAGGAAGAAGAGTTGCAATTCAAACATAGTAGTGGTTCCCCACCTAAAGTAGTTCCCTTGTGATTGTTATCATTTTCATCACGCTCTTCTGCTGCTGCGTCATCGTCACCAAGAGGAATCAGCTGCAATATAAGACGGCCATTGGATCTGTGTGCTTGAAAATATTCGCGACCCTTCACTTTCTCTTCTTTTAGAATTAATCTTCCATCACTCGTATGGTACCTCTTCAATGCCCATGATGACTTGCTATTGTGAGTATTGCATAGGAGCCTAATAGGGGGAGGCAACTCTCTCTTCTTTTCCAAATTTTCAGCAACATTTTGTTTTTTTTCCACCTCAATCTCAACAATGTCGTTTTGAAGATCCATGCAGCTCTCAGCACCAATGTAGTCGTCGTCACCATTAATATTATTAGAATAAGTTGTGAAGCACCTATTGTATTTGGAAGAAGTAAAGGAAGAAGCCATTAAGGATAAGTAAAGTGAGCTAGCTAGGCTTGGTAAATTCATGATAATGCATGGGACTTTCATGTTTATATATATATAGTGATACTACAAGGAACGAAGACTTTATAATTGTTTTCATATAAAAATATATATATTTTTTAATTTTTGGAAGATAGATTATATAGTTAGATTTTAATATTTATAAAAGTGTTATCTTTATTTAAAGTATTACTAAATAAATAAATCATACTTATAAACAAAAAAAACATGTTTTTAACATTTTTATGTGGGTAGTTACCCTATATATATAGGATTAGAGAAGAATTAAGAAGTTGGCAAAGACATTGACTGATTAGGTTTATTGGAAACATAAGAAACTCAGATCATCATTGTTGTTACAGTAATATACATACATAAGACATTAAACAGAGACAGCTCATATAACACTGTCAATAATGTCTAGCTAGCTATCACCTGAATTTCTCTGATCTATTCAATATATTGTTCTATTCAAATTCCAAGACAAAAGGACAAGGATATGTAAGTTTATACCTAACAACGAATAAACATAATTAATATATTTCTTCAACCATATAAAATTAAGTACATGCATAATTAATCAAATTCTTTAACTGATTAAATATTAATTACAATGATCCAATTAATCTATCTTTTTTACCTAGTAACTTTTAAAATATGAGTACATCTATATGTGACTATATTTTTAGTAAATATAATGATTTTTTTTTGTCTTCTTTGATAAACATATGTTACCATAACTAACTAGATAACATAAGATGAATAATTAAGATTATTACTTCAAACTACATAAATAATAATGCTAAAAAAAGAGTCAAAAGAATAAAGAAACATCACATGGCTACTGAATCAAGTAGGAATAAAGTAGTTAGTGAAGTGGACACTTATATGAATGGGGTGAATATTTGAACAGAGAAGTGAGAAGAATACAAATGTAGAGATTGAACATGAATAGTACTTTGTTGCACAGGTGGGTATGATATAAGTGGATCTAACCAGCTGTTAATACCCATTTCATGCATTGGTCAATTTTAGCAATAGATTCCTATTTTCTATTAGTATCAAGCACTCACTCTTCAATTCTCATACATAAATGTTTTTGCTACATAAAATAATTTCATGTATCTTATTATTAATAATTGTCCATCTTTAAATATTTTTATTAAATAAAAAAATATTAAATTTTTTATTAATTAAATAAATTTTAATTTTTATTTGTTATATTTGATACTATAATTTAAATTCAAAAGAACAATCTACTAATTATTTTAATAATTTTTTTGTAAGAATATAAAAAAATAAAAATTAAAATAGTTTTTAATTTATTTGTTATTTCTAATCATAGCCAATGTTATTTTAAAGAATTATACACTGTTTATATTTTTGGAGTACATTAACATTCATCTTAATACTTAAAAGTATTTACTAAGAATATTACAAAAATACATAAAAGTTTAAAGTTCATACTTTTATAATTTCAATAAGTTTCTTTATATTTTTTATTAATCCTTTTATTATTTATAAATAATACGATAAGTTTTTACTATTTATAACAAAAAAAACAATGAAAACAGAGACACACAAGTTTAGTATCTCATAACTAAATTCACAATCTTTTCTCACTCAAATGTATCTAGACAAGTTTAATGTCTCACACTTTAACATTATTAATAAAAAATTATTTAATTCAACTATTTATTAATTTTAAAGTTTTATAAAAAAAACAAATTGATTGAAAGACTAATTGATAATTAAATTCTTAAATTTAGATCTTCTGAATTTTAAATTTTTACTTTAGAGGATAAAATGTGATCTTTTATTCTTAAATAATTTTTTTCTCATATTTTTTCTTGGTCTCACCTATGAAATAAATAGTGAAAAATTACACTTATTCTCTAAAACAAAATTCAAAATTTAAAGAATTCAAATCTTAAATTCTTATCATTACAAAACATTAAAAATTATTAATGACACCTAATTATTTTTATTATTATACACAAAATAAATAAATAAATAAATAAATAAATAAATAATAAGAAAGTGTACTAAAATCTTTTACAAATACAAAAGAGAAGCCTATTCCTAGGTGACAAATACCCAAAGCATTTGAAAAAGTTATTAAAAAGGTAGATAGATATATATTATATTATATTAGATCGAATAAATCTCTCCCTTAACCAATTTTTCTTATCTTTTTAAGTTATAAGACCTGAGATGATCTAAGCCATTATTATCAAAGAACTACAACTTTACCTATAAGCAAAGAAAAATACAGCAGAGAATGAAAATGGAATGAGATGAATTCATTGAAAGAGTAACTAGATGGGTGGTAATCATACCTCGCTACTGCCCTATTTGCCGAAACATTTGATATGAAAGTGTATTCGATAAAGTGTGTATGAGAAATGAAAATCACTTTTAGTGAGAGGTTTTAAAAAGAAAATCAAGAATGCATGACATTGACATCAACTACGTAAATCAATATAAACGCAAATTGTAAGAGGAAGTATAACAAAAACCAACAAAAAAACAAAAAATTCTTTTCGTTATTATCATCAATTCTGCACTATTCGCAATTTTAGTTTAGGAAGTATAACAAAAACGAACAAAAAAACAAAAAATTCTTTTCGTTACTATCATCAATTCTACACTATTTCTGTGAGTCGGGTGCAATTTTAGTTTAGGTTGTTCATAGAATTTTCTTTTTTTTGGGGGATAAGTTATGGACTTATCTAACCATTACTTTAGAGAGAATATGTGTTAGATCCATAAATAGAATAGTAATTCGACTGAGCTTATGGAATCATTTCCCAAAAACAGAATGCAACAGAAAACGACACTGTGACACTGTGATCCTTTAACAGTTATGGCCCAACAAACAAAAACTTATTTGGCAAACATGTTTAGAAGAAAAAAAAGTACGTTTAATCTTGTTGAAATTTTAATTTTTGGTTTGGTTAACTCGTTTTTATTTATGAAGGCAGTGATTTTGTTACCAAAACTACGTTTATAAATTATAAATAATAATTTTTAGCTTTTGCGTTTTCTTAATGAGTTTTTAGCCATTGAAACTAAATATTTATTTATTTTTTACCAATTTTATTCTTTATACATGTTATTGTATTATTTATAAAATTCTTATTATTTTTTTATATGAACTCTATTTTTCTATTATTTATTATTTTTATTTTTTGTTAATTATTTGTTTGATCTTATATATTTTTATAATTGTGATTTTTGTGTATTATTTTTATTATTACCTTTTTATAATATGATTTATTAATCCTATTAGGTAAAATAAATTAAACAAAAAATTAACTGTAAATAATAATAATAATAATAAATTATAACGTACTAAAAAATATTAAGAATACTAAAAATATTTTATATAAAAAATATCATTAAAAACTTTTAGATTTGTTTCAATCACTATGAAGTAAATATTTAATTTTTTATTATTTTTAGTATTCTCTTTTATAATTATAATTCTCGTATACTATATTTTAATGTAATTTTTTTATAATATAGATTATGATCTCATTAAAAAAATAAATTAAAAAAATTAATCATAGATAATAATAAAATCATAAACGTTGGGAATACTACAATAAGAGTACTATGTAAAAAAATACTAAATTAACATTCTCATGTTAATACTTAAAAAATGTAACATCTTGGATTAAATATTCTTATATATATATATAAAATTTATATTTTTTTAGTTTTATTTAAAATATATTTTGTCTATTTTTATATATTATTTTTATTTTAGTAAGTAGATATTAATTTTATTATAAAATTAACTAATAAGATCTATTCAAAAATCTAAATTAAAATGATAGGACAATATAAAAAAATATTTAAATTGATGTCTATTTTATTAATTTTTTTTTATCTAAAGGTGATTTTGAATAGTGTAATCCAAACAACATTTATTTTACTATAATCCATTTTGATTGCCAAACATAAATCATTTTAACATAAACTTTTTTTTAATCAAAATTAAGTTTACAAAATCTATTTTATATAGCAGAACAAAATAGACTAATTCAAAATCTTCAGATACGATGTCCCAAGGTCAACCATCTTCTCTTTGCTGATGATTCCATCTTATTCTGTAAGGCTAATCTTGAAGCATGTTCAAACATCTTGCATTTTATTAAATTCTTATGAAAGCATGAGTGGCCAGAGGGTAAATCTTAATAAATCTGCTGTATTCTTTAGTCACAACACTCTCTCCACTATTCGTCCACTACTGGCTAACTCTATGAATATTAATCATATTGAGACTTAGGATGGATACCTTGGTTTGCTTTCTACCGTCTCTAAATCGAAAAAGGCTTCTTTTAGTATGATCAAATAGAAGGTTTGGAAAAGAATCCAAGAGTAGAAGCGTAATCTTCTATCGTCGGGTGGTAAACAGATATTGCTTAAAGTAGTTGGAGAAGCTATTCCTATTTATACATTGTCTTGCTTCAAGTTGCCTAATGGTTTAATTTCGAAAATTCACTCTCTACTTTCTCAGTTCTAGTGGGGACAAAAGGATTCTGAAAGGCGGATGGCTTGGATTAGTTGAGACACTATGACTTGCCCATGAAGAGAAGGAGGCCTTGGATTTAAAGATCTTAAAATCCATAATTTGGCGCTTTTAGGCAAACAATTTTGGCAACTCGTAACACAGCCTACTTCCGTATTATCCAAAATTTTAAGAGGTAAATACTTTAGCAATGGTAATGCTATAACTGTAGAAATTAGAGTCTTACCTTCTTTAGGATGGAGAAGCATACTGGAAGGCCGAAAGATTATTGAAAAAGGTCTTAACTGGATTGTGGGTACTGAAGAGAATATCCAAACCTTTGAGGATCCTTGGCTGCCTCCTCTGTATCCTTTAATGATTTTAGATATACCAAACAGACAGGCTATTTATGAGTTGGTTCCAAGAGTTAAAGACCTAATTACTGAAAACAGGAATTGAAATCAGAATCTCATTCAAGAATTATTTTTTCAAGACATTGCAGACAAAAATTTGTCAGTTAAAATTCAGCAGAGTAGGGACAAATTGCAATGGAATTTGAACAAATTCAAGCAATATGATACAACTTCAGGTTACAGAATTGACTACTTATTTCACCATTCACCTTTGGAGCTTTTTGCTAATTATATGCAGTAAAAAAAAATCATGGATTGATCCATCGAAGTTGAACTTGCGTCACAAAATTAAGCTATTTATCTGGAAAGCTCTCCATGGTCGGTTTTCGGTGCATGCTCAAAGTCACCACCGTATCCTATCTATATTGCCAATATGCCCCTGCTGTCATGAAGCAACAGAAACAATCACTCATTGTTTGATCGATTGCTCTACAATCAAAGAAATATGGTCTCGGAGTTATCTTCGTGGCTGTCTTTTCCATCAGAGTCCTAACGACTTTTGGACATGGTGGACTGCATCAACAAAGATGCTTAACCCGTTGAAGAATGCTGACCGTAATCCTCAATTGCTTGCCATCATTTGTTGGAACTGCTGGAAAGTTCGTAACCAGTTAATTTTTGAAAGTTCTACTTCAATTCCGTCTGCCATTCTAACGAGCTCTGTCAAGTTGCTCTGTGAAATCCAAAAAACTCCCAGTTTAGATCGTCATCTCCATGAGACAATCTCTTAGTTTCATTCAATTTAATTTATCATTTTTTCTTTTTTAAGATTTTTCTTCATTTTTCGACCATGTACCGTTGGATGAATACCTTTAGTGTATTATTTTAGAAAATTTTTACCTTTTATTATACTATCCTGCCTTTAGACATCTTTATATTTTATTTTTCAATAATTAATGAAATATAAGTTACTATCTTTAGAAAAAAAATTTATTTATAAACTGTAATTCAAACACACATTTTATAATGAAATTATCGTAGCGAAAAAAAACAAATAATAACGAGATTATCGTTATTATCATAATGCAATAAGAAGCAAAATCATCCATATTCTAGTGCATTTTTTTTCTAAAATTGTATACATAGTAGTGTTTAATTTGCTACTTCTAGATGGAACGAATTTTTGTTTTCGGTTTTTAGCATTGTTATGAAACTATTTATACAAAAACTTAAATTGTTAAGTTGAATATATAATATAATTATATATCTCACCAATATCATTATTAATCAATAGAAGTCTATTGAGGGAATAGTTCTCAATTTTTTTTCTCAATTTATTGACAAAATCTAACTTTTTATTATTAAATATTTTTTTTACATAATTTTTATTGATTTCGCTTAAAAAATATAAGATGAAAAATCACATTTTATTCAATAACTAAAAAAAAATTGAGAACTATTGAATTCAATGTTAATATAAAAAAGTTGAATCGATCTAATCTATTTTATCCTCATAAACCTTAAACTCAATTTCCTCTAAAAGAAAAATTCCGGAAGAACGCACACATAGGTTAGCAAAAGTTATTATTTTTGGCTATTACTTTTAGCTATTGATTTATTTTTTTAGTTTAGCAATTTAATAATATATTTTTAATTCACATTTTAAAATATTGATGGCTAATTGTTAGGAAAAAATAATAAATTTTATTAGTTTTTTAACATTTTTATATAGAGTAAATGGTCAAATTAGTTTTCAAAAGATTACTCATTTTTCAAATTATTCCCTAAAAGAATTTTTTAATCAAATTCGTTCTTCAAAGATTTTAAGTTAATCATCCCGTCACTTTCGTTGCTAACAACATCAAAATTTGTTGATATGACGTTAAGTGACACCATAACACACTCCTAATTGGTGACTAATAATACACTACAAAAAAAAAATGTCTATCGACACACTTTTTTCTTGCCACGATTTTAAAGCGTGGCCAAGAGTGGTCAATGGCCACGCTTTTATGAGGGTGGCCACTGATTTGTGATTTGGCTACGTTTTTTTGTCACGCTTCAAAAGCGTGGCCATAGAGGGATTTGGCACGCTTTTATGAGGGTGGCAACTAAATAGGGATTTAGCCACGTTTTTTGCAATAGATAAAAGCATGGCAAAAAAGAAAGCGTGCCGATAGATCGACAAAAGCGTGGCGATAGAGCAACCGGCACACTTGCGGATATGACCCTTTCAAAAGCGTGCTGATAGCTCAAAAAGCGTGGCAAAAGGCTATCCGCACGCTTTTTTGCACTTTTCGACACGCTTTAAAAGCATGGCAAAAGGCTTATTTTCTTGTAGTGATAAGTTTATGAAATTAGATCAAATCAACCCCAATAATTTGAAAGATTCCAATGTTTTAAGTTTTTCTTCTAGTTAGGTTTTGATTTGATCTAATTTGATAAACTTATCGTGCTAATAGTCAATTAAGACTCTTATGTATGTGTTGTAGTATTACTTAACGTGTCACATTAATAAATTTTGGTGTCGTCAACAAAGAAAATAATAGAAAGACTAATAAATTTAAAATTTTAAAGGACGAATTTAATTTAAAAAACTTTTGAAAACTAATTTAGATAATAAATAATTTTTTATGGACGAATTTAACTATTTATGTTTTTTATATATGTAATAAATAAACAATAAAACTGATCATGATAGGTTAATTATAGTATAGATATACGGTCAGTCATACTCATAATCTCTTGTAATCAAGAAATCGTAAAGTTAAAGTACATTGGTTGCAATCCTGCAATAATTGCAACTATTATATGGAAGCAGTGCGGGTCGGCCTTTTTCATTATTCACCTTGTCTTGTCTTGCATTGAACTTTGCTTTCAGCAGGACAGCATCGGTGTTTTGAATTGCTGGTACTTCACTACTAGTATGTCAACTATTACCTTTTTTTTTTCCCGGTTGGAGAAGGGGTGGGGGCCTGCACACCTTTATTTCAAATCAATTATTTCATAGAAACAATTTCAGTTCATGAAATCATGCGTGTGAAGAAATTAAACTAGCTAAGACCTAATAAAGGTTGTATGTTTTTTTTTTCCCCCATATTTTTTGCAGGCGGAATTAATTTGTTATAGACTAAAGTTTATAAATAACTAATAAATTATTATATATATAAGACGAAATTTAAATTCTTAATACTTATTTAAATAGACGATCGAGTAAGTTGTTCACTCAACTAATTTAAATTAGATAAAAATGTTGTATAGTTAATCCATATGATATGCTACTCTCGAATAGAATCACATAATGCTAAAACTTCATGTCCATTCCACTTTATGTAGCTATCTCTGCAATACAAGAATGACACAAGTTGTGTTGTAGGCTCCATTAAAAAATAATGACACAGAATATATAATATAGCTATTCTTTTCGATTTTTTTTTTCGTCAGGATTCTTTTTCAATCCCTTTATGAATTATGACTTATGTGATATTTATTTCAGAAGGAAATTATTACAGACAAAGCCCAAAAAAACAATATACAAGATCTGAAGGTTATAAATGACTGATAACGGATAATCGAATGTTAGTATGTTACAGTTATCATCACCCAATCAAAGGGCTAACCAATAAAATCCATAAATGATCAATAAATATAAATTTCACTTTAAGATATAGTTCGTATATCTAACTCGAAGGTTATGTTTGATTTCCCAAGAACTTTATGTTAGCTACTTAGCTTTCTTCATGTTTGGTTTTAGCATCGTAGAGTTGCTTCTTTCTATTAACTCTTCTATTAACCGCTCCTTATTCTCCTTTTCAAACTGAATTTCAGTCTTTTGCACAGTTGGAGCGTCTTTACCGCCTCAGCCCAATCATACCATTCTTTTTGGTGATTCTTTCCATCTATTCAGAAGTATTTTTGTTCTTTTAAATTTAGAAGTTATTTGAATAAAATTGTAAAGAATAAATTAGAGACATAATATTACTATCATATTTTTATTTTTAGTTTCTAATGTTCTGATAGTGAAGATTTACACCACGTTCTTATTCTTAGTTTCTAATGTTCTGATGATGAAGGATGTTCCTATAAGGACTCCGACACTCGAATTAGCATCAAAAGAGAAACTAAGTTAGAGATCTTATCTTAGTACACGTATTTAGAATGGTGCATATATTACGAAATTATGATATTATAAGCTTCTCTTATATGAGTTACGCTTTTCATGAACTATTTTCATATATTTGACATCTTATTATATCTCTTTTCATACAATGTTCTTAGGCCTATATATAGTCAATGTTGTAATATTTTTCTTTAAAAATAAAATGATCGTTACAATGTAACAATTATTAGGCATTAGAATGAGTTATGATGAGTTAGTACCAGTTAAATATCTTGGTATTTTTTTGGGAGCGAATTCGAAATTGGTCAAGACATGGAAACCTATTATAGACAAAGTAGAAGAGAAACTTAATCTGTTGAAGGTTGTGGTAGTCTTAGAGAAGGGGAGTTGAATCTATGCTTTCCTTTTAAGTTACTGTTATAACCCTTTTAGATCTACACTTTCAATTCTGATTCTGTTTGTACTTAGCAGCGGAAATTTATGAGACAATTTATTTTTGTCTCATGAATATCAGAAAACAGAATATAGCAGAGAAGAGAAAAGTTAACACCAGTATATATCCTGGTTCGGTTGCCTTGTGCTATGCAACCTACGTCCAGTCTCCTCCACAACAATGGAGGGATTTTCACTATAGTTAAAAGTATTATATACACCAATTTCCCATTCAAGTTCTAACCTAACTTGACATTGGCTATGCTAACACCTAACTATTCACTCTTAGTGCTAACCCAACTAAGAAAGGGATACCTAACAGGTACAAGATACAAGACACTTAACCAACCTAAAGAAATCAGAAAATAACTCTAGGCTTTTCTCTCAAGTGTATCACTCTGCCTTTTTTCACTCATGGCTTTTACTTGAGCTTTCTCACAATGCCTTTTCTCACAAGAAATTACAGAAAGATAAACTTAGAAAAGTACATTACAATCAGTAAAACATGAAGGAGATTGACTTCATCAACAGCCTTTGTACTATGCGAAAACCAGATTAGCAAGCCTTTGATTCAGTTCTTCATACTGACGGAATGCACCTTTGATTAGGTTACGCTATCCAGTTAGTTGAACTCTCTCAAAGAACACTTCTCAGAACAAAACCTCAATACTCTGGTTATCTCTCCTTGCCTTCTGAATGAACAGCAAGCTTCTTTTATCTCCTTGCATGCTCCTTGGTCCTTCTTCCAAGGTCAACACCTTGAGCCTTGAGCTTCACCAAACCACAGATTCACTTTTTCTCCTTAATCCCCAGATTAGAAACTTTGCTTCTGACTTCTTCATATTGACCGAAAGCCATAAAGCAGTAACCACATGAGTCTTCCAATAGTCAACTTGATCTGAGCCCTTGAAAACCAACTTGGTCCCCAAGTCATGTTTAAGACCGTGGATACACAGCAGAGAAGAACAGAAACTAGCTTTCCTTTGTATCCCATTTCGGATAGAGCAAATAGTTGGGAAGAAGAAAAGAATATCTGATGCATGTAAGAGGAAATGGGTTACCTTTAACCTAAGCTTGATTTGGTTTGAACTTGGTGATTTGACGTCTGCCTTTCAAGCTTAATCCTTCTCTCTCTTGCTTCTTTGGTGATTAGCTTAGGGAAGAAGCTCTTTCTCTCTTTCTAACTTTTTTGAGTTTCTGACCAACTCACAGAGGTGAACGTTGCTTTTGGTTATACAAAAGCGAGGGATTTGCTTTTCTGGAATCAGATTGGGCTTGGATCGGGTAGTGATATGCTTGGCCCGTTTTGATTTCTTTGGCTTCTTTCTTTGCTTTTCCTTGGGCTCTTAATTTTGCTTTCAGCCCAACTTCCTTGCTGAGTGCTTTTCATTCCATTTGGGCTATTGAGTTTTGGCCTGCAACAATAAATAATTAGTAATAAGTAATTATAATTAATCAATACTAATTATTTATTTTGCCCAAAAATAATATTTGTCATCACTAATTAATTTAGTTAATTTCTTAACTCAACAATTTTCCCTTTGATGACAAACATGATTTAAGCGATAATCAAAAGGAAATAAATTTGAATAAGGTTTAGAAACTCCCTTTGATTGTTGTCATTTGCTTTTATGTTGCTCCTCCTTTCCTTTTCAGAATTAGCTCCCCCTGGATTTATGCTTTCCTCTTTGTTCCTATTTTCTATAGTACTCAAAGAGAACACTATAGAGAGCTATGCACATTAATCTTGTCTAAAGGATATCACACAAGCAACACCACATTATTAGCCCAACATCAAGCTAATATTAGCAGCTAAAAGATTCAACATGTGATTTCAAATATCAATGCAGAAATCAGACAAAAATCCCAAAAGAAATACTAGTAGCTGCAGTAATGCCAAAAAAATTTTCTATGGACACACATTTACCCCATCCTATTGCTTTTACTCCCCCTTTTGTCATCAAGGGCAGATAATAAGCATTATCAACAAAAACAATGCCTTGTATCCTGCAGAAAATAGTTAGATCACAGTTCAAAGAACTAACTAAACTACCAAAAGTGCAACAGTATTTAGAGTTATTACAGTCATAAAAAAATTGTTAAATAGTAGTAAAAGAAACATAAGTCATGAGATAAAATCGAAAGCAGCAGTAGCAGTTTTCATGAGACAATTCCTAGGCATCAGAACCATTCCCCTCCGAATCAGCTTCCTCTTCAACATCAGTGGCAGGGTCTTCATCCTTTTGAAGGTTATCAATGAAGGTCATGAACACAGCCACTCTATCCCTTGATTTCTTTAGAAAATTCTCATGCTTGCTAGCTAATTTCCTTTGCTCTTTGCTCATCGCAATCATGTGATTTAATTGGAAAACGAACTCCTGAACAACATCCTTTACCACATTCAGCAAAGCAGATTTCTTCCCAGTAGAGATGAATGTACCCTTAGTGGAGAGAGAAGGAGAAGCCTCAGGAACAAAGTCATCATCTTCATCATCTAAGATGACCCTTTCAGATCGAGTAGTTCCTTTGTTCTGTTTCACTGAACCACCCTCTTTTAGGTACGAATGTCTATTTTCATATTCCTCATTGGTCAAGTCAACACCAAAATACTCAAATATGCAAGTTAGAAACATGCCATAAGGAAGTGCTTTGTCCTTTTCACTCCTAACAGAGTCAAACATATATCTAACTGGTGCACGAAATGTAATCTCACTCTTTGACAATTCGCACAACTAACCAGCAAGTGCACTGGATCGTCCAAGTAATACCTTACGTGAGTAAGGGTCGATCCCACGGAGATTATTGGTTTGAAGCAAGCTATGTTTATTTTATTATTCTTAGTCAAGATATCAATTAAAATTATCAGTTGGAATTATTAGAAAAATAAAAGAGCGTGAATTAATTACTTGTAATGCAGTAATGGAGAATATGTTGGAGTTTTGGAGATGCTTTGTCTTCTGAATTTCTGTAATGTAATATTCCATCCATGGAAAAGTGCAAAGTTCCCTCCATGGCAAGCTGTATGTAGGGTGTCACCATTGTTAGTGGCTACCTCCCATCCTCTCAGTGAAAACGGTCCAGATGCTCTGTCACAGCACGGCTAATCAGCTGTTGGTTCTCGATCATGTTGGAATAGGATCCATTGATCCTTTTGCGTTTGTCATCACGCCCAGCAATCGCGAGTTTGAAGCCCGTCACAGCCATTCAATCCTTGAATCCTACTAGGAATACCACAGACAAGGTTTAGACTTTCCGGATCCTCAAGAGTGGCCGCCATCAATTCTAGCTTATACCACGAAGATTCTGATTAAGGAATCTAAGAGAAGCTCATTCAATCTGATGTAGAACGGAGGTGGTTGTCAGGCATGCATTCATGGATTGAGGAAGGTGATGAGTGTCACGGATCATCACCTTCTTCATAATTAAGCGCGAATGAACATCTTAGATAGGAACACACACGTTTGAATGGAGAAATAGAAACAATTGCATTAATTCATCGAGACGCTGTAGAGCTCCTCACCCCCAACAATGGAGTTTAGAGACTCATGCTGCCAAGGAATATAAAATCCAGTTCTATAGACGTCATGAGATACAAAACAAGTCTCTAAAAGTTGTTTAAATAGTAAACTAGTAACCTAGGTTTATAGAATATGAGTAAACTAAGATAATTGGTGCAGAAATCCACTTCTGGGGCCCACTTGGTGTGTGCTGGGGCTGAGACTTAAGCCTCCCACGTGATTGGGCTGTTTCTGGAGTTGAACGCCAGGTTGTAACGTGTTTTGGGCGTTGAACTCCAACTTGTAACTTGTTTCTGGCGCTGGACGCCAGACTGCAACATGACACTGGCGTTGAACGCCAGTTTATGTCGTCTATCTTCACGCAAAGTATAGACTATTATATATTGCTGAAAAGCCCTGGATGTCTACTTTCCAACCCAATTGAGAGCGCGTCAATTGGACTTATGTAGATCCAAAAAATCCATTCCGAGTGCAGGGAGGTCAGGATCCAACAGCATCAGCAGTCATTTTTCAGCCTAACTCAGATTTTTGCTCAGCTCCCTCAATTTCAGCCAGAAAATACCTGACATCACCGAAAAACACACAAACTCATAGTAAAGTCCAAAAATATGATTTTTGCCTAAAAACTAATAATATTCTACTAAAACTAATTAAAACATACTAAAATCTACATGAAATTACCCCCAAAAAGCGTATAAAATATCCGCTCATCACAACACCAAACTTAAACTGTTGCTTGTCCTCAAGCAAATAGATAAATAAAATAAGATGAAAAGAAATTAAGAAGTAATAATATCTCAGAGTTTTAAATGGAGCTCAGATTCTTATTAGATGAGCGGGGCTTGTAGCTTTTTGTTTCTGAACAGTTTTGGCATCTCCCTTTATCCTTTGAAATTCAGAATGATTGGCATCTATAGGAACTCAGAATTCAGATAGTATTATTGATTCTCCTAGTGTAGTATGTTGATTCTTGAACACAGTTACTTTATGAGTCTTGGCCATGGCCCTAAGCACTTTGTTTTCCAGTATTACCACCGGATACATAAATGCCACAAACACATGACTGGGTGAACCTTTTCAGATTGTGACTCAGCTTTGCTAAAGTTCCCAGTTAGAGGTGTCCAGAGCTCTTAAGCACACTCTTTTTGCTTTGGATCACGACTTTAACCACTCAGTCTCAAGCTTTTCACTTGGGCTTGCATGCCACAAGCACATGGTTAGGGATAGCTTGATTTAGCCGCTTAGGCTTGGAATTACTTCCTTGGGCCCTCCTATCCACTGATGCTCAAAGCCTTGGATCCTTTTCACCCTTGCCTTTTGGTTTTAAGGGCTATTGGCTTTTGTTCTTTTTCTTGATCCAATGATTCCTTGTAATTTTTTTTTCACTGTTTTTTCTTGCTTCAAGAATCAAATTCATGATTTTTCAGATCATCAATAATATTTTTCGTGTTCCTCATTCTTTCAGGAGCCAACATTCGTAAAATTCAGGATAAAATATGCACTGTTCAAGCATTCATTCAGAGAACAAAAAGTATTGCCACCACATATAATTAATTATAATTTTTATTATTAAGAACTCGAAAAATATAAATTATTTCTTTATTCTAAAAATCTACTATTTTATTCATGTCTGATAATGATGAGAAAAATAAATTATAACTTAATTGGAAATAAAACCAGAATAGATATGCTAATTACTACTACTACTACTGTATAACTTCTAAGGTAAATTTCTATAATAACACTATCACAGAGTTAAAGCTAAAATTAGAACTCAACAACCTGTGTTTTGGGAAGTGGATGTTCCTTTGATCTGTGGGGTGCTATGATCATTGAGGCCAGCTCCAATTATTCTTTGCCTGTCTGTCTGCCATAGATTAGCATAGAACTCCTGAACCATGTTCCTTCCCACTTTCGTTTCAGGATTAGCTAGGATTTCCCAGTTCCTGTTTCGAATTTGCTCTTGGATCTCCGGATATTCATCTTCTTTCAGATCGAACTTGACTTCCGGGATCACTGATCTTAGACTCATTATTTTGTAGTAATGGTCTGAATGTTCTTTAGTTAAGAACTTCCCTTGATTCCAAAGTGGCTTTGGAATATTCTCTTTCTTGCCTCTTGGGTTGGGTTGTTTTCCTTTATGGGCCATGATCAAAGTGAGTATGTTTTTGTGATCACGGATAAGCACACCAAACTTAGAGGTTTGCTTGTTCTCAAGCAAAAGAAAAGAGAGGAGAGGGATAGGAGGAGAGCAAGTGTGGAATGGTGGATGATGAGCGGGATGCCGAAGGTGGATATAAAGGGAGGGGGGTGGGTTTTCGAAAATAAGAAAAAGATATAAGATAAAAGATAAATATGATAAGAAAAGGATATAATTTAAAAAGATATGAATGATATTTAAAAATAAATCTGAATTTTTAATTTGAAAAAGATTTTAAAAGATAATTAAGTTTGAAAAAAATTGGAAAAAGAGTTGGATTGGATTGGAAAAAGGTTTATGTTTATGTATGAAGCTATATTATTTTTGAAAAAGGGATTTTAGAAATTAGGGTTCTTAGAAAACTATTTTGATTTGAAGGATGACATTTTGAAACATGTTTATGCAAGAAAGCATGATTTGAAATATAAAAAATTAGAAAATTTGTAAATAAAAACGAAATTTACCTCCTTCCCACCATCCTGGCGTTAAACGCCCAACTGCTGCATGTTTTGGGCATTTAACGCCCAATTGCTGCTTTTCCTGGGCGTTCAACGCCCAGCTGTTGCTTCTTTCTGGCGTTGAACGCCAGGAAGTCCTTTGTCACTGGGCGTTTTTCTAAACGCCCAGGATGCTATAATTCTGGCGTTAAACGCCCAGAAAGAGCTTCTTTCTGGCGTTCAACGCCCAGAAGATGCTCCTTTATGGCGTTCAACGCCCAGATGGCTATCCTTTCTGGCGTTGAACGCCCAGTGGATGCTTCTTTTGGGCGTTCAATGCCCAAAACGTTTCTTACTGGCTTTTTCACGCCAGTGAGCTTCCAAATTCCCTTGTAACTCTGTGAATTTAATCAATTGCTATTTTACCTTTTGAAGATACTTTGACATATACCTGTAAAATTTAATTAGCAAAAACAAATAAAATTAAATTTTGTGAATGGATGGGTTGCCTCCCAGCAAGCGCTTCTTTATTGTCCTTAGCTGGACTATTACTGAGCTCTAATCAAGTCTCAGTTTTGAGCATTCTTGCTCAAAATTGCCTTCAAGATAATGTTTAACTCTCTGTCCATTAACAATGAACTTTTTGTTAGAGTCATTATCCTAAAGCTCTACGTATCCATATGGTGATACACTTGTAATCACATATGGACCTCTCCACCGGGACTTCAATTTCCCGGGGAATAATCTGAGCCTAGAATTGAATAGCAGAAATTTCTGCCCTGGCTCAAAGACTCTGGATGACAATTTCTTATCATGCCATCTTTTTGCTTTCTCTTTGTATATTTTTGCATTCTCGAAAGCATTGAGTCTAAATTCATCTAGCTCATTTAACTGAAGCAATCGTTTTTCTCCAGCTAGCTTGGCATCAAGGTTCAGGAATCTGGTTGCCCAGTAGGCCTTGTGTTCCAGTTCCACTGGCAAGTGACATGCCTTTCCATACACGAGCTGGTATGGAGAGGTCCCTATAGGGGTCTTGAATGCTGTTCTGTATGCCCACAGAGCATCATCCAAGCTTCTTGCCCAATCCTTTCTACGGTTAATTACAGTCCGTTCCAGGATTCTTTTAAGTTCTCTGTTAGAGACTTCAGCTTGCCCATTTGTCTGTGGATGATATGGAGTGGCTACCCTGTGTCTAACTCCATAACGAACCAAAGCAGAGTAAAGCTGTTTATTGCAGAAATGAGTGCCCTCATCATTGATTAATACTCTAGGGGTACCAAATCTGCTGAAGATGTGTTTCTGGAGGAATTTTAACACGGTCTTAGTGTCATTAGTGGGTGTTGCAATAGCTTCCACCCATTTGGATACATAATCCACTGCCACCAGAATATAAGTGTTTGAGTATGATGGTGGGAAAGGTCCCATGAAGTCAATACCCCATACATCAAACAACTCAATCTCCAAGATCCCTTGTTGAGGCATGGCATAACTGTAAGGCAGATTGCCAGATCTTTGGCAATTATCACAATTAAGTACAAATGCTCAGGAATCTTTATAGAGAGTAGGCCAGTAGAAGCCACATTGGATGACTCTTGTGGCTGTTCGCTCACTTCCAAAATGTCCTCCATACTGTGATCCATGGCAGTGCCAGAGGATCTTCTGTGCTTCTTCTTTAGGCACACATCTACGGATTACTCTGTCTGCACATCTCTTGAAGAGATATGGTTCATCCCAAAGATAATACTTTGCATCCGTGATCAGCTTCTTTGATTGCTACCTACTGTATTCTTTGGGTATGAATCTCACTGCCTTGTAGTTTGCAATGTCTGCAAACCATGGCACTTCCTGGATGGCAAATAGTTGCTCATCCGGAAAGTTTTCAGAGATCTCAGTAAGAGGGAGGGACGCCCTTTCTACTGGTTCTATTCGGGACAAGTGATCTGCTACCTAATTTTCTGTCCCTTTTCTGTCTCTTATTTCTATATCAAACTCTTGCAGAAGCAACACCCATCTTATAAGTCTGGGTTTTGAATCCTGCTTTGTGAGTAGATATTTAAGAGCAGCATGATCAGTGTACACAATCACTTTTGATCCTACTAAATAGGATCTGAATTTGTCAATGGCGTAAACCACTGCAAGTAGCTCTTTTTCTGTGGTTGTATAGTTTTTCTGTGCGTCATTTAAAACTCGACTAGCATAGTAAATGACGTGCAGAAGCTTGTCATGCCTTTGTCCCAACACTGCACCAATGGCATGGTCACTGGCATCACACATTAGTTCAAATGGCAATGTCCAGTTTGGTGCAGAGATGATTGGTGCTGTGACCAATTTAGCTTTCAGAGTCTCAAATGCCTGCAGACACTCCTTATCAAAGACAAATGGCGTGTCAGCAGCTAGCAAGTTGCTCAGAGGTTTGGCGATTTTTGAAAAATCCTTTATAAACCTCCTATAGAATCCTGCATGCCCCAGAAAGCTTCTGATTGCCTTAACATTGGCAGGTGGTGGTAATTTTTCAATTACCTCTACCTTAGCTTGATCCACCTCTATTCCCTTGTTCGAAATTTTGTGCCCAAGGACAATTCCTTCAGTCACCATAAAGTGACACTTCTCCCAGTTTAAAACCAGGTTAGTCTCTTGGCATCTCTTTAGAACAAGTGCTAGATGGTTAAGACAGGAGCTGAATGAGTCTCCAAATACTGAAAAGTCATCCATGAAGACTTCCAGAAATTTTTCCACCATATCAGAGAAAATTGAGAGCATGCACCTCTGAAAGGTTGCAGGTGCATTGCACAGGCCAAATGGCATCCTTCTGTATGCAAATACTCCAGATGGACAAGTGAATGCTGTTTTCTCTTGATCTTGGGGATCTACTGCAATTTGATTATAACCTGAATATCCATCCAGGAAGCAGTAGTATTCATGACCTGCTAGTCTTTCTAGCATCTGGTCTATGAATGGTAAAGGAAAATGATCCTTTCTGGTGGCTGTATTGAACCTTCTATAATCAATACACATACGCCACCCTGTAACTGTTCTTGTAGGAACCAGTTCATTTTTTTCATTATGAACCACTGTCATGCCTCCCTTCTTAGGGACGACTTGAACAGGGCTTACCCAGGGGCTATCAGAAATAGGATAAATAATCCCAGCCTCTAGTAATTTAGTGACTTCCTTCTGCACCACTTCCTTCATGGCTGGATTCAGCCGCCTTTGTGGTTGGACCAATGGCTTAGCGTCACCCTCCAATAAGATCTTGTGCATGCATCTGGCTGGGCTAATGCCCTTAAGATCATTGATGGACCACCCAAGAGCTGTCTTGTGTGTCTTTAGCACTTGAATTAGTGCTTCCTCTTCCTGTGGCTCTAAGGTAGAGCTTATGATTACAGGAAAGGTATCACCTTCTCCCAGAAATGCATATTTCAGGGATGGTGACAATGGTTTGAGCTCGGGTTTAGGAGGTTTCTCCTCTTCCTGAGGGATTTTCAAAGGTTCTATTATTCTCTCTGATTCCTCCAGATCAGGCTGAACATCTTTAAAGATGTCCTCTAGCTCTGATTCGAGACTCTCTGTCATATTGACCTCTCTTACCAGAGAGTCAATAATATCAACACTCATGCAGTCATTTGGGGTGTCTGGATGTTGCATGGCTTTGACAACATTCAACTTGAACTCCTCCTCATTGACTCTCAGGGTTACTTCCCCTTTTTGGACGTCAATGAGGGTTCGGCCAGTTGCTAGGAAAGGTCTTCCTAGAATGAGAGTTGCACTCTTGTGCTCCTCCATTTCCAGCACCACAAAGTCAGTAGGAAAGGCAAATGGCCCAACCTTGACAATCATGTCTTCAATCACGCCTGATGGGTATTTAATGGAGCCATCAGCAAGTTGAAGACATATCCGGGTTGGTTTGACTTCTTCAGTCAAACCAAGCTTTGTGATAATAGATGCAGGTATTAAGTTGATACTTGCCCCAAGATCACATAGAGCTTGCTTGGTACAAGTACCCTCTAATGTGCATGGTATCATAAAGCTTCCGGGATCCTTAAGCTTCTCAGGTAAGCTTTCTAGGATAACTGCACTGCATTCTTCAGTGAGGTAAACTTTTTCAGTTTCCCTCCAATCCTTCTTATGACTTAAAATCTCTTTCATGAACTTGGCATAAGAGGGTATTTGCTCAAGTGCTTATGCAAATGGAATCTTTATTTCAAGAGTCCTGAGATAATCTGCAAAGCGGGTAAATTGCTTATCCTGTTCCGCTTGGCGGAGTTTTTGAGGATAAGGCATTTTGGCTTTGTATTCCTCAACCTTAGTTGCTGCAGGTTTATTACCTGTAGAAGTGAGTTGGGAAGCCTTTTTAGAAGGGTTGTTATCAGCACTTGTATGTGTCTGATCCTCCACTGGCATTTGAATGCCAGGGGTGGAAGCTGGAATGGCGTTAGACGCCAGCTCCTTGCTTGTTTCTGGCGTCTGAACGCCAGAACTATGCTCCCTTTGGGCGTTCAACGCCAAGTCCTTGCTTGTTTCTAGCGTTGAACGCCAGGAATGAGCATGGTTTGGGCGTTCAGCGCCAGCATTATTCCTCTCTGGGCTCTGATTGTCCTCAGAGGGATTTTGAGTAGCTATCTGTTCATTTCTTGGCTTCCTGCTGCTTTGAAGTGAGGTATTTAATGTTTTTCCACTTCTTAATTGAACTGTTTGGCATTCTTTTATTATTTGTTTTTACAGTTGCTTTTTTGTTTGCTTTAACTGTACTTCCATATTCCTGTTAGCCATTCTTGTTTCTTGTAGTATTTCCTTGAATTCGGCTAGCTGCTGAGTTAGAAAATCCAGCTGCTGATTGAATTCATTAGCCTGATCTATAGGACTGAGTTCAGCAATTACTGTTTTAGCTTCTTCTTTCATGGAAGATTCACTGCTTAGGTACAGATGCTAATTTGTGGCAACTGTATCAATAAGCTCTTGAGCTTCTTCAATTGTTTTTCTCATATGTATAGATCCACCAGCTGAGTGGTCTAGAAAAATCTGAGCTCTTTCTGTAAGCCCATAGTAGAAGATGTCTAATTGCACCCACTCTGAAAATATTTCAGAGGGGCATTTTCTTAGCATCTCTCTGTATCTCTCCCAAACATCATAAAGGGATTCATTATCTCTTTGTTTGAAGGCTTGGATGCTTAGCCTTAGCTGTGTCATCCGTTTTGGAGGAAAATAGTGATTCAGGAATTTTTCTGACAGTTGTTTCCATGTCCTTATGCTGTTCTTAGGTTGGTTATTTAACCACCTCTTAGCTTGTTCTTTTACAGCAAATGGAAACAGTAATAATCTGTAGACATCCTGATCTACTTCTTTATCATGTACTGTGTCAGCAATTTATAAAAAATGTGCCATAAACTCTGTAGGTTCTTCCTGTGGAAGACCGGAATACTGGCAACTTTGCTGCACCATGATAATGAGCTGAGGATTCAACTCAAAACTACCAACTCCAATGGAGGGTATACATATACTGCTCCATATGAAGCAGTAGTGGGGTTAGCATATGACCCCAGAGTCCTTCTAGACGGTTCATTTCCACTTAATTCCATGATAGAACAAGGGAGATGATATGTATGTTGATATTATTTATTTTATAAAAATTTATTTTATAAAATAAAATAAAAATGAAATAAATAAAAACAAAATAAATAAAATAAAATAAAAAGAAATTAAAAATGTTTTGTGAAGATTTTCAAAAAATTTTAGGAAAAAGAGAAAGTGGTTAGGATATTTTTTTTTTAAATCTCAAAAGGGATAAGATTTGAAAAATTTTGAAATTGAAATCTGAATTTTTTTAAAAAAAAATTTCGAAAAAATAGTTTAAAATTAGTTAGAAAAGATATTTTTTTGAATTTTGAATTTTATGATGAAAGAGAAAAACACATAAAAGACACAAGACTTAAAATTTTTAGATCTAATGCTCCTTGTTTTCGAAAATTTTGGAGGGAAAACACCAAGGAACACCAAACTTAAAAATTTTAAGATCAAAATAAATTTTCAAAAATTATATCAAAATTAACAAGAAAACACCAAACTTAAAGTTTGGCATAAGATTAAATCAAGAAAAATTATTTTTGAGAAAGATTTTCAAAAGAAGATACCCAATTGCCAAGAATATAAGCCAACGCTCTAACCAACTGAGCTAAAAATGTAACGTGTTTTAAAGATGTATTATCTTTATAGATAAGAATAAATTTTTTTTTGAAAACTAATGTTTTGATAAAGCACAAGAAAAACAAGAAAAGACACAGAACAAGATAAACCAAAGATCAAACAAGAAAATTGACAAGAACAATTTGAAGATCAAGGAAAAACAAAGAACATGCAATTCGAAAAATTAAGAGACAAGGAAAAACATGCAATTGACACCAAACTTAGAACAAGACACTAAACTCACGAAAATTAGAAATTGATAAAGAAAAATAATATTTTTTTTGAAAAATTTTTGAAAAGGGAATAAAGGACTCATAATTTAATGACTCTATAACAACAGAAATAAATTATTCCTAATCTAAGCAACAAAATAAACCTTTAGTTGTTCAAACTCGAATAATCCCAGGCAACGGCGCCAAAAACTTGGTGCACGAAATGCAATCTCACTCTTTGACAATTCGCACAACTAACCAGCAAGTGCACTGGGTCGTCCAAGTAATACCTTACGTGAGTAAGGGTCGATCCCACGGAGATTATTGGTTTGAAGCAAGCTATGTTTATTTTATTATTCTTAGTCAGGATATCAATTAAAATTATCAGTTGGAATTATTAGAAAAATAAAAGAGCGTGAATTAATTACTTGTAATGCAGTAATGGAGAATATGTTGGAGTTTTGGAGATGCTTTATCTTCTGAATTTCTGTAATATAATATTCCATCCATGGAAAAGTGCAAAGTTCCCTCCATGGCAAGCTGTATGTAGGGTGTCACCATTGTCAGTGGCTACCTCCCATCCTCTCAGTGAAAACGGTCTAGATACTCTGTCACAGCACGGCTAATCAGCTGTTGATTCTCGATCATGTTGGAATAGGATCCATTGATCCTTTTGCGTTTGTCATCACGCCCAGCAATCGCGAGTTTGAAGCTCGTCACAGCCATTCAATCCTTGAATCCTACTAGGAATACCACAGACAAGGTTTAGACTTTCCGGATCCTCAAGAGTGGCCGCCATCAATTCTAGCTTATACCACGAAGATTCTGATTAAGGAATCTAAGAGAAGCTCATTTAATCTGATGTTGAACGGAGGTGGTTGTCAAGCACGCGTTCATGGATTGAGGAAGGTGATGAGTGTCACAGATCATCACCTTCTTCATAATTAAGCGCGAATGAACATCTTAGATAGGAACACACACGTTTGAATGGAGAAATAGAAACAATTGCATTAATTCATCGAGACGCTGCAGAGCTCCTCACCCCAACAATGGAGTTTAGAGACTCATGCTACCAAGGAATATAAAATCCAGTTCTATAGACGTCATTAGATACAAAACAAGTCTCTAAAAGTTGTTTAAATAGTAAACTAGTAACCTAGGTTTACAGAATATGAGTAAACTAAGATAATTGGTGCAGAAATCCACTTTTAGGGCCCACTTGGTGTGTGCTGGGGCTGAGACTTAAGCCTCCCACGTGCTTGGGCTGTTTCTGGAGTTGAACGCCAGGTCGTAACGTGTTTTGGGCGTTGAACTCCAACTTGTAACTTGTTTCTGGCGCTGGACGCCAGACTGCAACATGACACTGGCGTTGAATGCCAGTTTACGTCATCTATCTTCGCGCAAAGTATAGACTATTATATATTGCTGGAAATCCCTGGATGTCTACTTTCCAACCCAATTGAAAGCGCGTCAATTGGACTCCTGTAGCTCCAAAAAATTCATTCCGAGTTCAGGGAGGTCAGGATCCAACAGCATCAGCAGTCCTTTTTTAGCCTAACTCAGATTTTTGCTCAACTCCCTCAATTTCAGCCAGAAAATACCTGAAATCACAGAAAAACACACAAACTCATAGTAAAGTCCAGAAATATGATTTTTGCCTAAAAACTAATAATATTCTACTAAAACTAATTAAAACATACTAAAATCTACCTGAAATTACCCCCAAAAAGCGTATAAAATATCCGCTCATCACTAACCATCAAGTATGCAAATGAAATTTCAGTTTGGTTGAGAAAGGCATATAAAACAAGAGTATCAGTGTAGGAAACTCTTTGATATGAGCCGCTTTGAGGCAGAATAATGTGGTTGACCATTCGGTGCAAATGAGCACGCTCATATCCTAGGGCTTTGTGAGTGGGTGTAATACCATCAATTAAAGAAACATGTTCACAAATGTGAGTCAATGCATCATGATAAGAAATTCCAACTCCTTCATCCCACTTAACCGAAGTGTAAGCACAAGGCCCAACATCAGTGTACTTCAAAGCATCATTGATAGTTTTATTGTTTAAAACTATGTCTCGGCCCTTTACATATGAATGAGCAGTGACTTCATGATAAGTCATGTTTGCATAAATTTTTTGACCAATAAGGGATAAACAGGCTTTTTGATGTCAAAAAGAGGATTCCAGTCTAGAAAAATCAAGTTATCAACAAATGGAAAACCTTTTATTTTCAAAGATGGCAGATCGGCGAGAAAAGATGGACATAGGGTCCGATACTTGATAATCCCATCATAAAAGTCATTATTCATGGCATATTTGAATCTATAGGGGTTATAGTTCGAGTGAGAGGTCAAAAGTGAGCTTTGTGATCAAAAGGTCCAATGTCTGGTTCTTTAACATTTTTTAGAGGGACTCGAGTGTTACCTCATTGAGAGCGCACAGGAACTGACCTGGATTTGGGTTGTGTTGGTTTGGGAACAGGTTCCTCAGCCGCCGGACGTTTGCCCTTGGAGGAGCTAGTCTTCGCAGAACCAGGTTTTGAGGAGCCTGGCTTGGAAGTTGTGACCTTCGGTGGTGGTGTCGGCTTGGCAGGGACAGGGTACCTTGGCGTGGTCTTGGTTCGTGCCATGGGAGTAGTGCGAGGAGGAGAGATAGGAGGAGAAGGTGAAGGAGTGAAAGTGGGGTCTTGAGAGCGAGTTAATGGTCTAGGATATCTTGGAAGCTTATGGATCTTTTCACGCGGTGCTCTTTTAGCAATAACTTTCTTCCCCATTTGGTTAGATTTAGGCTTTTGATGGAAGAGAAGCAGTGGAGTGAGAGGGAAGAAACCGAAGGGTTTGAGGAGAAGTTATGGAGGGAAGAGAGGGAGTGTTGGTAACCGTACCCAAAAGTGGATTTCCAAAACCATGCAACTGCATCACCTTTTGAAATGACATGAAAAGTCCTGACCTTATAAAAGAAAGATTTTATTTGATTGAAAAATTAAAACAGAAAATTAATTTTAAATTTTGAAAACTTTTTTAAAAAATTAAATCAAATTGAAAATCTTTTTGGATCAAGAACATTAAATGAAAGTCCTTTAAAAAAAATTAAGCACGCAGCCCACCAAACACAACAACCAAACAAAAAATATAACATTCATATATGGGCCCAGAGATGGTTGGATTTAAGGAAACATATTGGACCACTCTAGATCTGATTTTGAGGTTGGCCCAGATTAACTTTCACTTGAAACAAGCCCAGAACACGCTGATTTGAAGGAAACGTTCATCGTCTGCCCAGAATTGTCTTATACCTGTTTATGAGACAAAAAGCTCCAGCAAATACATCAGTATTTTTCAAATAAGGAATCATAACTCAAAATTCATAGACAAGTCCTAAGCATGCAGAATCTATCCTCAGCTAATGGTTTTGTGAAAAATATCTGCTAATTGCTCCTCTGATTTAACAAATTGAATACTAATATCCCCCTTTTGGACATGTTCTCTTATTGAGTGAAATTTCACTTCAATATGCTTAGTCCTAGAGTGCAAAACTGGATTTTTAGAAATATTAATGGCACTCATATTATCACACATCAAGGGAATATTTTTAGCATTTAATTTGTAATCAGCAAGCTGTATTTTTAACCATAAAAGCTGAGAACAACAAGAAGAAGCAGCTATATACTCAGCCTCTGTAGTGGATAAAGCCACTATTGGTTGCTTCTTACTTGACCAAACATTTAAGGACTTTCCAAGAAAACAACATAGGCCTGAAGTGCTCCTTCTATCAACTCTATCACCAGCAAAATCTGTATCACAATAACCAACTGTAGAAAAATCATCAATCTTAGGATACCAAAGACCAAAATTGGATGTGCCATGAACATATCTAATGATCTTTTTAACTGCTGAAAGATGTGACTCTTTAGGTTTGGATTGAAACCTTGAACACAATCCAACATTTTGCACAATGTCGGGTCTAGAGGATGTTAAGTACATAAGAGAACCAATCATTCCTCTATACCTAGCCTCATCTACATCTTTCTCAGTTTCTCCCTTATCTAATTTAGAATTAGGGTGCATGGGAGTTCCCATGGGTTTGGCATTTTCCATACCAAATTTCTTAACTAATTCCTTGGCATACTTCTCTTGATGAATGAAAATACCATTTTCAGTTTGTTTAATTTGCAGCCTAAGGAAAAAATTAAGTTCACCCATCATACTCATGTAAAATTTACTTGTCATGAGTTTTCCAAATTTAGAACAAAGGGATTCATTTGCTGATCCAAAAATAATGTCATCAACATATATTTGGACTAGAATAAAAGAATCATTAGAATTCTTGATAAATAGAGTTGTGTCTATGGTGCCTTTTTGAAAACCATTTTTCAAAAGAAAAGAGCTAAGTCTCTCATACCAAGCTCTAGGAGCTTGTCTTAAACCATAGAGAGCTTTAGATAATTTAAAAACATGATCAGAATGCTCTTTATTTTCAAAACCAGGTGGCTGCTCCACATACACTTCTCTATCTATCACACCATTTAAAAATTCACATTTCACATCCATTTGATATAATTTAAACCCACAAAATGCAGCATAGGCTAAGAGAAGTCTTATGGCTTCCATTCGGGCAGTAGGGGCAAAGGATTCATCAAAGTTTATTCCTTCTTCTTGGTCATATCCTTGTGCCACAAGCCTTGCCTTGTTTCTTGTAATGCTGCCATCTTTTTCTAACTTGTTCCGAAATATCCACTTGGTGCCGGTCACTTTCTTTCCACTTGGCCTTGGAACCAAAGTCCACACTTGGCTCTTCTCAAACTCAAGAAGCTCTTCCTCCATTGCTTTAACCCAAGAAGGGTCACTAAGGGCTTCCTTGACATTTTGAGGTTCTATTTGTGAGAGGAGGGCAATGTTTGATTCTTCATTTGCCTTTCTAGTGGATGACCGAGTTCTAACCCCTTGAGAGACGTCCCCAATGACAAATTCCTCTAGATAATTCTTCAAGAATCTCTATTCACGAGGTCTGGTAGACTTGGAGGCAGATTCAGTTACCAAGGGATTTTGGTTGCTGCTGGCTTCAGGATCTCCTTCAGATTCATGAGACAAAATGGAATTGTTTCTAGAATTTTTAGCAACTACAGTTTCTGGGTCAGGTTGAGCAGAATTTCAATTTTTTTGATTTTGCCCAGTTTCAACATCCTTTTGAGCTTGATTTCCTGCATCACAATCTTCCAAAATGCTTTGCACCAAGTTAGTATCACAAAATGTAACATGTATGGACTCCTCAATAATCCTAGCATCTTGATGATAAATACTATATGCTTTACTAGTTGTGGAAAATCCTACAAACAAACATTCATAAGCCTTTGGATCAAATTTACCCAAATTATCCTTGTTATTTAACACAAAACATTTGCATTCAAAGATGTGTAAGTAGTCTAAGTTTGGTGGGTAGCCTTTCCAAAGTTCATAAGGGATTTTCTTCAAAAATTTCCTTATGATTGTTCTATTCAAAATGTGGCAAGCCGTGTTAACCGCTTCAGCCCAAAGGAATTTTGGAACATTACTCTCACAAAGCATAGCTCTTGTCATCTCTTGTATGCTTCTATTTCTCCTTTCCACCACACCATTTTATTGTGGTGTCCTTGGACAAGAGAAGTTGTGAGATATTCCAAATTCCTCACAAAAGGATTCAAACAAATTATTTTCAAATTCAGTTCCATGATCACTTCTTATAGAAGAGATTTTCAAATCCTTTTCATTTTGAATTTTCTTGCAAAAAGGTTCAAAGGCCGAAAAGGCTTCATTTTTGTGTGCAAGAAATAAAACCCAACCAAACCTAGTATAGTCATTCACAATTACTAAACCATAATGTTTACCACCTAGGCTTTGAGTTCTTGTTGGACCAAATAAATTAATATGTAGCAACTCAAGTGGTCTTTTAGTAGAGATGTCTTCTTTTGATTTAAAAGAACTTTTTGTTTGTTTTCCCATTTGGCAAGCATCACAAGTGATGTCTTTGTCAAACTTTATCAAAGGAAGACCTCTTACTAATTCTTTCTTTACAAGTTTGTTTATTTGAAACATACTTTCATGGCCCAATCTCTTGTGCCATAACCACTTTTCAGATTCTTTAGAGTGAAGACAAGCTACATTTTGATCCTTTAGTTCATCAAGAGTAAGTCCATACATATTATTAAAATGCTTGGCAACAAACATCACTTCATTTGTCTTTTCATCAACAACACAGCATTCAAGTCTCTTGAAGATCACTAAGTATCCTAAATCACACAACTGACTTATACTCAAAAGATTGTGCTTCAACCCACATACCAAAAGTACATCATCAATGAAAGTAGATTGCTCATTACCTACTTTTCCAACAATAATAATTTTACCTTTACCATCATCTCCAAAGGTCACAAAACCTCCATCATACTTATTTAGTTTGATGAAGTAGGTTGACCTTTCATTCATGTGCCTTGAACATCCACTATCCATATACCACATGTCCTTTCTGTTCTTGGATGCTAGGCAAATCTGCATGATGAGTTTCAAGTAGCCTTAGGTATCCAAATTAATTTGGATCCTTTGAAGTTAATCCATCTTGGTTGCCCAAGTGCATTGAAATCACAAACAACATTGTAAACTTTATTTCCTACAACTCTCTTTTCAATGAAGCATTGTGCATATGAGTGACCAAATTTCTTGCAATTAACGCAATGATTTTTTGATGTGTGTTGCTAAAATTGAGGTGAGTTATATTGTTTGAAATGATTAAATGGTTGAAATTTTCTGGTTTTTGGAGGAGATGGATTTCTTTTGACAAAATGATTTTTGTTATAATCATTCCTCTTTGAAAAATATTTTCACCAGAATTTTTGAAACTCTTTGGATTTTTCGAAAACGAGGTTTTGTTGTAGAAAAATGGTTTCTTGAAAGCAACCTCATTTTCGAAAAGTATCCCAAACCTGGCCTGTTTTAAGTAGGTTCGGTTCTTGGTGAAGGTTCAGTTTCGCTTGTGTGAACTTCATGAAATTTCTCCTCAAGTGTGGGAACATACCCAATACCAGATTTGTTAGGTGTGTTTTTTGTATTTAATGAAGATGCCACAAACTTTATAAAGGAAATATTAGAAACTGCATCTTCCTTGGCTATGTAGCCTAAACCAGATTTTTCAAACAATGATCTTTGACTTGCAAGTAGTTTGTCCAAGTTACTTGAACCTTGAGTAAATTTTGCTGTGTCACCATTCAGCCTTTTAATTATATCATTTAATCTTTCATTTTCAGCAATTAACTCATGAGAAGGATCCATAATGTGCTTTCCTTTTAATTTTTCAAGTTCAGATTTTAAAAAATCTGTTTTCTTCAATAATGTCCAAAGCACATTCAGTTTCCTTCACTTTTTCTTTCAAAAAATCATTTTCAGCTCTTAACACATCTTTTTCAGATCTGCACTCATTGTATTTATCTAGCAACTTTGATGTATTTAAGGTGAGATCATCAATAATAGCATATAAATCATCTATGGTCAAATCATAGTAGTTTACCTCATCAAGATTGTTGTTTCCAGCCATGAAACAATCTTTGTCTTCACCTTCAGATTCTTCTTCTTCATTTGAGTCATTCTCAAGATCCTCCCAAGCTGCCATGAGTACTCTCTTCCTTTCCTTCTTTCCTTTGTCCTCCTTTTTGAGCTTTGGACAATTTAGCTTGAAGTGTCCAGCCTCCTTACAGTGATGGCATGTCACCTTGCTTAAGTCGAACTTGTGCTCCTTTGAACTTGAACCCTTGTATTTTCCCTTGTTCTTCATCATCCTTCTAAATCTTCTAGCAAAAAACAAAAGCTC
Source organism: Arachis stenosperma (assembly GCF_014773155.1). Lineage (NCBI taxonomy): Eukaryota > Viridiplantae > Streptophyta > Magnoliopsida > Fabales > Fabaceae > Arachis > Arachis stenosperma. Next base: position 14,674,383 of record NC_080384.1, read on the forward strand.
ATCATCTGAAATACCATCACTAGACTCACTCTCTTTCGGTTCTATCTGTGATTTGAGGGCTATTCCCTTTTTCTTTGAGTCTGTGTTTGTGTGTGTGGCTTCATAGGCAAGGAATTTTCCTTTCAACTCATCATAGGTTATGGGACTTATGTTGTTGCTCTCGGTTAGGACAGTGGCAGTGTTTTCCCATTCTTTTGTGAGGCTTCTAAGGAGCTTTCTCACCAAGGTTTGTTCTGCATAGTTTGTACCCATAGCATCAAGGTTGTTGATTATGATTGAGAATCTCTCAAACGCTTCATAAATGCTTTCTCCATCCTTCATGCTAAACATCTCGTACTCTTTTCGCAGCATATCGATCCTCGTTTCTTTGACTTGTTTAGTGCCTTCATATGTAACCTGGAGTTTTTCCCAGATTTCTTTGACTGTCTTGCATCTAGACACCTTCCGGTACTTGACAATTGGATTTTTGATGGTTTAAAATTTCACAAATGAATTCTCGTTGCAAGTATAGTTTCTAAACCAAACAATAATCCTTTCATACAAAAAGTTGTTTGTCACTAAAACAAACCCCTAAATTTATAAACCGAAGTATTCAAACCTCGGGTCGTTCTCCCTAGGAATTGTAATGAAGTGTCTTGTTATTGGTTGTGAGTTGTTTTGGGGTTTTGATAAGAGGCGTGAATGTAAATGGCAATAAAAATAAACTAACAACTATAAAAGGTCTTGGCAAGGATTGGTGGTCAAGGATCTCTATCCTAATTACTAACCACAATATGAGAATTGGCAAGGATTAATCTCATTAAATCATCCTCTAACTAGTAGTAAAGGAAAGTCAAATGAGCTATATCAATCCTAGTCCATAAGTCCTAACTCTCCACTAATTCAATTAGTGAGAACTAGAGTCAATGGCTCCCAATCATCAATCACTTGGACATTAGTAACTCAAGAGTTCCTAAGTTACCTTTCCAAGCCAAGAGTATAAAATTCTACTCTAAAATCCAACCAAGCATTTCATCAAACACTTGGAAGGCATAAAAGGAAAGCATAGTAAATTGACAACAAGAATCAATTCTAACAACAATCAAATGTAAAGAATTAACAACAACAAATAAAGGAAGAAGGATCTACATGAGTTACCTCTTATTGAATTGAAAGAGAAAGGAAGGAACAAAAGTAGATCTACAACAAAATGTAAGAACAACATAAAGGAAATTACAACAAAAGAATAGAGAAAGATTGTAACAACAAAGAATTAAAAGGTAGAAGTAGAAGAAAGCAAGATTGAAACCTAGATCTAAGAACTAATCCTAATCCTAATCCTAATTCTAGAGAGAAGAGAGAGCTTCTCTCTCTAGAAACTACTTCTAAACTAATCCTAATGAACTAATGAGTTGGAATCCCCTTTGCTCTTCAATCCTTGGCTTTAAATAGCATCTTTGGCGCCAAAGTTGGTTGGGATTGGGCCCCACAACCCTTCAGAATTCGTTGGCCACGTTTTCATTAAAAAATCATAAACCAACACCGACGCGTACGCGCACAGCACGCGTACGCGTCCATGGGGTAATTCGCAGGTGCGCGCAAGTGCCAGGTGCGCGCGCGCGTCCATGGGCGAGTTCAACTTCTTTGACTTTTCATGATTTCTCCACTTTGCATGCTTTCCCTCTTCACTCCTTTGATCCATTCCTAGCCCTTTTCAATCTGAAATTACTAACAAACACATCAAGGCATCTAGTGGAATCAAAGGGAGATTAAAACCATCAAATTAAGAGTCTAAAAGCATGTTTTCACATCTAAGCACAAATAAGGGAGAATATACAAAACCATGCTATTTCATTGAATAAATGTGGGTAAAAAGTGATAAAATCCCCTAAATTCAATACAAGATAAACCTTCAAATTGGGGTTTGTCAGTACTCTTCAAAGCTGATAGCACCTTTATCTTCTTCTTGTCATCTTCGTTCCACTCAGCTTCTTCTTTTGGAGTCACCACTCCATCAGCACTTGTTTTTGTTGGGATCTTGGGACCGCTCACAACAATCTTTCATATGTTGTAGTCAATGGATTAGATGAAGATCCTTATCCTTTCTTTCCAGTAGGAATAGTTCTTCCCGTTGAAGAAAGGTGGCCGGTTGTTTGACTGGCCTTCAGTGAAGGTGTAGGCAACTGTGGTTGTGCCCAAGTTGTTCGCCATTGGATCTTTGCTCCAAGCGGTTAAGCTTGATTCTTGAGACCTTAGCTCTGATACCAATTGAAAGTTGTGGTAGGCTTAGAGAAGGGGGTTGAATCTATGCCTTCTTTTTAAGTTGCTGTTATAACCCTTTTAGATCTACACTTTCAATTCTGATTCTGTTTGTACTCAGCAGCGGAAATTTATGAGACAATTTATTTTTGTCTCATGCATATCAGAAAACAGAACATAGCAGAAAAGAGAAAAGCTAACACCAGCATATATCCTGGTTTGGTTGCCTTGTGCTATACAACCTACGTCCAGTCTCCTCCACAACAATGGAGGAATTTCTACTATAGTTAAAAGTATTACATACACCAATTTCCCATTCAAGTTCTAACCTAACTTGACATTGGCTATGCTAACACCTAACTATTCACTCTTAGTGCTAACATAACTAAGAAAGGGATACCTAACAGGTACAAGATACAAGACACTTAACCAACCTAAAGAAATCAGAAAATAACTCTAGGCTTTTTTCTCAAGTGTATCACTCTGCCTTTTTTCACTCGTGGCTTTTACTTGAGCTTTCTCACAATGCCTTTTCTCACAAGAAATTACAGAAAGATAACCTTAGAAAAGTACATTACAATCAGTAAAACATGAAGGAGATTGACTTCATCAATAGCCTTTGTGCTATGCAAAAACTAGATTAGCAAGTCTCTGATTCAGTTCTTCATACTGGCGGAATGCACCTTTGATTAGGTTACACTATCCAGTTAGTTGAACTCTCTCAAAGAACACTTCTCAGAACAAAACCTCAATACTCTGGTTATCTCTCCTTGCCTTCTGAATGAATAGCAAGCTTCTTTTATCTCCTTGCATGTTCCTTGGTCCTTCTTCCAAGGTCAACACTTTGAGCCTTGAGCTTCACCAACCCACAGATTCACTTTTTCTCCTTAATCCCCAGATTAGAAACTTTACTTCTGACTTCTTCATCTTGACTGAAAGCCATAAAGCAGCAAACACATGAGTCTTTCAATAGTCAATTTGATCTGAGCCCCTGAAAACCAACTTGGTCCCCAAGTCATGTTTAAGACCGTGGATACACAGCAGAGAAGAACAGAAACTAGCTTTCCTTTGTATCCCATTTCGGATAGAACAGAGAGTTGGGAAGAAGAGAAGAAGATCTGATGCATGCAAGAGGAAATAGGTTACCTTTAACCTAAGCTTGATTTGGTTTGAACTTGGTGATTTGACGTCTGCCTTTCAAGCTTAATCCTTCTCTCTCTTGCTTCTTTGGTGATTAGCTTAGGGAAGAAGCTCTTTCTCTCTTTATAACTTTTCTAAGTTTTTGACCAACTCACAGAGGTGAACGTTGCTTTTGGTTATATAAAAGAGAGGGATTTGCTTTTCTGAAATTAGATTGGGCTTGGATCGGGTAGTGATATGCTTGGCCCGTTTTGATTTCTTTGGCTTCTTTCTTTGCTTTTCCTTGGGCTCTTAATTTTGCTTTCAACCCAACTTCCTTGCTGATTGCTTTTCATTCCATTTGGGCTATTGAGTTTTGGCCTACAACAATAAATAATTAGTAATAAGTAATTATAATTAATCAATACTAATTATTTATTTTACCCAAAAATAATGTTTGTCATCACTAGTTAATTTAGTTAATTTTTTAACTCAACATCTGTTGAAAAGCCAAAATGATTAATAAAGCTGGTAAGCTGGTACTCATCAAATCTGTGCTTAATAGTCTGCCGGTTTACTATCTTAGCTTATATAGGATGCCCAGAGCAGTAGCAGATAAGCTGATATCTTTGCAAAGGAGGTTCTTGTGGAGTAATGAGGATGGAAGGGATGGGGTACCTTTGGTAAGGTGGGATATTGTGCAAGCTCCAAAACGCTTCAGGGGTTTGGGCGTGGGCGATGCAGTGCTCCGGAATACAGCATTGTTGTTCAAGTAGTGGTGGCGGTTTTCAAAGGAGGATTGTCCATTATGGAAGAAAATTGTGTGCTCCTGCAATGACTTGAAGCCAAGTGTCCTTCTTTCTTGTCAGCCGATTCCTAATATAAAGGGTCCGTGGAGGGACATTTGTCAATTGCAGATAAGAGAACAACAAGCGAGAGATAAGATGGTCAGAGGGTTATCATTAGAGTTAGGAGATGGTAGAAGAATTCGTTTCTGGAAAGATAAGTGGCTACCATGTGGTGTGTTATAGGATGTATTTCCAAGGCTTTTCTCGGTTTCAAATCAAGTCGGATCTGTTATAAGGGACTGTGGGTTCTGCGATGGGTTGGAGTGGATATGGAACTTTCATTGGAGAAGGGTACTATTCCAATGGGAGTTAGAATTAGTTAACCAACTTCATGGAGTTCTACAATCTGTCAAGTTAACAAGTGAGAGGGAGGACATAATAGTATGGAAATTTGGTAGATCAGGAGTTTACTCTACTAACTCATTTGTGCAGGCTTTGCAGGCTGAGACTCTCCCGGAGGACATTACGAGTTCTAGATCTATATGGAGAGGACTAGTACCACCAAGAGTTGAGCTATTCACTTGGTTTGTGTTAGTTGGTAGGGTCAATACTAAGGAAAGATTGATTAGATTGGGCATTATTGATCACAGGGATATGATTTGTGTTTTATGTAAAAAAGAAACTGAGAATGATTTCTACTTATTCATTGGCTGTGAGTTCACGTGACAGGTGTGGTGTGCTTGGAGATATGCCTATAATAAATTTTAGTCTATTCCAGGAACCATTAAGCAACACTTTGAGAGTTGGATAGGAGCTCCTGTAAGAAAAGTTGAACGTAACAGGTGGCTGATTGGTTTTTTTGCTATTATTTGGAATACGTAGTTGGAAAGAAATGCCAGAATTTTCAAGAATCAAGAAACATGCATTGCGGAAGTTATTACCAAGTAGATTAGGAGCTACAAAGAGTGGGTTGGCTTTGTTCAGTCTAGTTGTTGATGGCAATGCCAGAGATAACTTCAATTTTTTGTTTAGTGTTTGTATTGTAACTCTGGACTTTCTAAATGCTCCACCTTACTGTGTTGAGCTTCTTATTTAACAAAAAAAAAAACATGATTAGTATCCTCTTGTAATATATTTTTTGGGATCCGAAAGAATACTTAATCATCAAACCGATTCCTTAGTATTGGGCTTATAGAAATATTTCATATCTCAAACCAAGCGTTTCATCTTTTAAAGTGAAAACTTTTATTTTGCTTACTTTTCTTATAAATTCGAGCTCTAACTATAATTTCTATCAATCGTAGATTACTTCCTTGAATTTTGAGTTTGGGAGTTAGATTTTTTAATCAAAGTGTGCATATTGTGATTCTAGAATTAATAGTCACATTTTTGTTCCTTGAATGTCAACATGATTTTTTTTAATTTTTTTAATTTTTTGGTTTTATGGACTTCTCACGGTGGGTACCCCCAACTCATAGCTTGTATGCTCGAATGTCTGAGTTTTCGAGATTCCAACAAAGACATATCAAAATAAATTTAAGTTATCAGAATCAATATTTATTAAATTTACTATGCTTGAAATAGTAACTCAATCATGAAAACATTGAGTTTAAAATAAAGAAATTATTTCTCTTAAAATAATTGCATAATAAATTTTTTATTTCAAGTACAATTTATCTAAATAAAACTTTCTTCTATCTAAAGCAATTGTTTGAAAAATTGGATGATGAATTTTTCTAATTTAGATTAGTTGACTCATGATTTTTTTTTAATAAACAATTATACAAATATTATTCTTTTATTTCTATCCACAAATTTTCTTATTATTTTTAAATTATAATATGCTTTAAAATATTTTATAAAAATTTAAATAAAATAAATCATATCTTTATGTATCTAAGTATGGATGTGGTTTGACTTCAAGGAGGTTAGTTAGGATTTTTAACATAAGAATGAGTTTTCACTTCCAACTTTGTAAACTTTGATTTCTGGGTGTCAAATTGTATTTTTTGTGATAAATTTGTAATTTTTTTTCTGTTTTTTTACTTCACAACTTTACATTGTTATTAAGCCTCCAAATTATTGACCATATAATTGATTTAGCAATTATAAGCATTTGAAGCGTATAGTGATATGGTCACAAATTTAAATTTGTAAACCTTTTCATCTTGTTAGTAGAATTTTTGTATTATGTGCTTTAATGCTTGTCTTTTGTGATCATACATTCTTTGCTCTTTTTTCTATGTTGTTCATCTTGTGAATATGTGTTGTGCTAAACTCATATCGGAATAGAACTTAAAATGAAAAGAATGTAACAAGCGTGTCCCCATAGACGGCATTACTGTTTAGAAGTATTTTTGTTTTTCCGAGTTTAGGAGTTATTTAAACAAAATTGTAAAGAGTAGGTTAGAGATGCGATGTTGCCGTCATCCTCCTATTCCGAGTTTCTAATGTTTCGATGGTGGGGGTGTTTACAAGGACTCCAACACTCAAGTTAGCATGGATTATAAGAAAAACTAAGTTAGATATCATACTTTAGTGCATGTATTTGGAATAGTACATATATTACGAGGTTATGATGTTATGAGCTCTCTTGTGTAGATTATTGTTCCTTTCATAAGCCATTCTCATCATAAGATACTTGATGTCTTAGGCCCAGTTTGGGTAAATAATTTAAATAAATTCTTCTGGAAAAAGAGATTAAAGTATAGAGGAGTGCTACACATACAAGTCATACAAGTTGGGAGAAACTTAACAAAAAGCACGCTGGCCCATATACGATTTTCATGGCGTGATTCGCGTTCCTCCTTCTCCTCCTCCTCTTCCTTCTTCTTCTCCTACCCTTCTTCTTCTTCCTCCATGAAAACGAGTTTCTTGTCAAATTTGTTCGATCTCCTTCGTGCGTTCTCTCTTTGCCTTTTCATTCGTTGTTTTATCTACGTTTATCATTGGTATTCTTGCTTCATTTTTTTCGATTTTTATGGTTTCTGAAATCAAGCTTTGAAATCATTTTGAAGATAATGGAACTTCAGAAATACACCCAAACGATTACAGAAATACACCCAACCGATTACAGAAATACACCCAAACGGTTACAGAAATTCACCCAAACGGTTATAGAAATATACCCAAAGAATTATAGAAATACGCCCAAATGATTACAAAAATACACCCAAAGGATTTAAAAAATACACCCAAAATTCGTTGAAGTACACCTTATGCATAATTCAGAACTCTTCCTCTTTCTCCCCCTCATCTTCTGCTGCTTCTTCTTCTTCTTCATTTTCTTATTTCATATTCTCATAATTCTTTTTGGGAGGAAAAAATCAAATAAAGAAGAAAAAATACATAATGTTGTAAAATCAAAAGAAGAACGAGGAGAAACACGACGATGAAGATGAAACACTTCAAAAATAGCAAAAGAAGAAGAAGGAGAAGAAAAAGAGGAGGCATGGAGAAAGAAAAAAAAGAAGAAATAAATGACTTGTATGACTTGTATGGGAAAACGCTTGTATGTGGAGAATTCCTCTAAAGTATAAGGACTTTTAATAATAGCAGCTAATAAATAAGTTATTTGTGTTTGGATTTTTAACTATAGAAGTACTTATTTTAAAGTTGTAGTGTTTGGATAAATAATTCAAAAAATACAATTTTTTACATAAGAGAATGGGTATTAAAATAACAATGATAACAAATACTTTCCATTATTGAAGATTGATTTTACATAACCAAATCACTAAGATTACAATCGATCAGGCAATTGATTCTTTATTTGTTCTCTAATTAGTTCCATTTTTCTAGCGCTTTTAGCATTCGGTTCTTCTCGTGTAATATCATTAGAAACTGGTTCTTCTACTTCACCTTCACCTTCACCTATAAGATCAAAATTTTCATCGAATTCTTTAAATTGTTCATCGCTTGTGTCATTCCGTCGAATAAAATTGTGTAAAGCCATACAAGCACCAATAATTCTAACTTGTGTGTCTAAGAAAAATGATGGCATAGCACCGAAAATTTTCCATCTTGCTTTACAACATCCAAATGAGCGTTCAATTGTATATCTAAGGCTAGAATGATAGTAGTTGAATATTTCATTTCTTCCTCTTGCTTTGGGACCAATCTAAAATGCAGAAGATGGTATCTGTGACCTTTATAAGGACCTAAGAATCCCATAAAACACGGATAGCCAGAATTTACCAAGTAGTACTTATCTAGCAAAAATTTAGTGCACCACAAAATCAGTTAATAAAAATAAAGAGTTTAATCTAATATAAATAATATCAGTCTCAAATATGCTAACTTTTAGGAGGAAGAAGGAAATGAAGACTTTGTCTATGCACAGCTTGATTGAAAATTTTAGTATCGTGTGCAGATCCCTCCCAGCCTGCCCATATAAATGTGAAACACATGTTAAAATCACATACTGCTATCACATCTGTAGTTGTGATCCTCTTTCTACCAATATATGGAATTTTCTTGTCGGCAGGAACAACAACAGGTATATGAGTTCCATCTATTGCACCAATGCAATTTTTAAAATATGATTAATATCTTTCATCATTTTTAATTTCTACTGGAGTATCTGTGAATTGTGGATTAGTCGGTTGAATAATATGTGGAGCAAGCTTGCAAACAGCATCCAATACACAATGACATTGTCTAGAAATAGTTTCTCCTGAATGTTGGAATCTCTCTTCTACATTACGTATTGAACCTGGTTGTCCAATGATATATAAAAATATCATTGTTCTGAAAACCTAATCGGACTCGCCGGTTCAATAAGGTTAACCGGGAACCAGTCATCTGGCTGGTTCGGATGATGCCAAAAAATGTTTGGTAAAAAATCGATAAAAAATCGGTCGAACCAATAGTTAACCAATAAACCAGTAAAACCGATCGGTTTTTTGACAGTTTTCAAAGGTTAAAAATAAAAAAAAATTAAAAAACCTATATAAAAGCTACCCACTACCCAGTTACCCCTCTCTCTCTCTCTCAGAAGAAAACCCTAATACCCCTCTCTCTCCCTCTATGAGTTCCAGCGCCGCCACTACCCCTCTGAGTTCCAGCGCCGCCACCATCAACAGTAGCATCACCTTCTCAGCTTCTCTGTCATTGTGGTGTCGTCAATCCCGACTCTGTCCTCGTCTTTGTTGGCCGCCCCTCTTCTCCTCCTAGATCCCTTCTTCTCGCATCGCGAGGTCTGCTCGGAGTTGTTGTTGGTGTCGTCAAGCCACTTCTGTCCATGTCGTCATCGGCCTCCATGAACTTGTCTCTGTCCTCATCGTCTTTGTCCGTCTTTGTCTTCGATCCCTTTCTCTGTCGAACTCACAGCGAAATTCGAATATTTTTCTGCCGCCGTGGACTCTTCGCTCACTCTGCCTCCGTAAAAAATTACAGAGTTTGATTATGTTGCTCTCCCTGTTTCTTGAGTTCTTCGGTAGTTTAATTTATTTTCTTATTTTGTTAATTATAATGATTATGATTTGCTATTTTTTATATTCTGGATTCTGATGGTTGGATAGATTGAACTCTGATTGTTGTAATTTGTTACTGCAATTTGATTTTTTAATCTGTTTGTTTTGATTTCATATATTTTTGTAATTCTGTTTGTTTGTTCAAATTATGATTATGTTTGTTCAAAATTTAAATTATGATCATGTTTGCAAATTCAATGGTGAGTGGTTATTACTGATTTGTTTCAATTGTTTGTTATTTTTTATTATTAGACTATAGATTGAAATTTTAAATTTTAAATTTTATTAGGTTAAATTTTATTAAAATTTAAATATTTAAAATTATATATTAAATTTTTAATAGGTTTATTTAATATTTAATTAGATCGGTTGAACTCCGGTTGAACCCCAGTCAAACCATTAAACTAGTGAACCAGTCACCTCACCGGTTTATTGACCGATTCGGTTCTCGCAACCTTGAAATATAGACCTACTTGTTCATGAATTCTAATCTCTTTTGTTGTCTTCAGATTATAAGTATTTTGTAAAACATCACAAAGATGAAGGAATACAAGCTTTTTCATCCTAAATTGTTGGTAGCAATGAATAGGATATCCATTTAAAAGTTCATTTACCCAACTACTTCCTGTCAACCTTGAAGTTCTTCGTGAAATTTTCACAACGTACTTTAGAAAATAATCAATACAAGTTGCGATTGTTATTAAAGCCATTGTCTTCTTCTTACGTTTGACTGCGACCTTTTGTTTGTTTTTAAATTCTTCGTCTGACACATTTGTGTTTGATATCAAATTTTCAGCTGACAAATTTTCAGTTGAGCTGTTAGATATTATGTTATACAAATATTTTAAACTAATATCAAATAATAAACACTAATTACACTTGTGTGTCAACCACAATCTTCAAATACACACTAGTTCACATCTCAAATATAAAATAGTAAACAACCATAAAAAATAAAAAAAAATATAACCATAGAAAATATTTTTTGAACAACACATAAATATATTAAAAAGAGATATTCTAGCAAAACAGCTTTAAGAACTAGACACATCTGCTAAACTATGAGTCTTCAACTAACCAAGTTGTAAGGCAGAATCTTCTAGTCCCATAAAAATTTCTCTATTTGACCTTTTTGCCATTAGTCTTGTAGCTATAAAGAATATATCACTCCCCACTTTTAATCCAGGTAATTGTTTAAGAACAGCTAAACAAGTAGATATATTTGGAAGCTTATTTCTATGAGCTATTTTGTTGGCCTTTTCTTCTTCAAACACATTAATCATACGTTCTAGTTGAGTTGGAAGTTGAGAGGCTCCAGACCCTTTTCCATCCTTTCTTCTCTTTTGTCTCATTGCACTAGGAAGCGTTAATTCATCATTTAACTCATCTTCTAAACCTTCTTCTTCATTACTATTATCTTCGTCATTATATCTATCGTTATAACTATCATTTATATCTTCAGAAGGTGTCCATGCACCTAAACTAGTAGCTACAATCTCTTCAAAAAAGAACTCCATTTCATCAAGATGTTTTGGACCTTCTTCTCTAAATTTTGCCACATCAGGATTTTCTTAATATGGTCTTCTTAATAGGATCCCAACCAAGACCGGTCTCCTTTCCTTTTAGTTTAGCCCATAGTTTCCATTCTCTTTTCATAGTCTCCCACTTATTTTTAAATTGTTTAGACTCATAATTTAAACCAGTCTCTTTCAAGAATTTTATTTTCAAATTTGTCCAACTAATTTTGTTAAAATGTGTTTCAGGTCTATTTCTAACCACCATCTCTTCTTTACATATTTTCATGAATATAACAGTATTTCATTCATTCCAATCAGCTTTAAATTTTCTTCTGAACTTGCCACTTTCATGAATTTGTTGGGGAAGAACATAAAAAAAGAAATCAAACAAATATTTCATAAATGAAGAGATACATAGAAAGTGAAGAGATACGTAAAAAAAATTATTACTGTTTTTTATTTTTTTACTCTTATTAGAACCCTCTCCTCTTTTATTGGGATAAAAAACTTGCTATAACTAATTATAAAAATAATAGCAAGTTGTATAAAAATAAAATCACATATGAAAAAAATAAAATTGAGATTGAGATTCCATAGCATACACAATGTTCAATATAAATTTAATAATAAAAATAAATGATAAAAAAATACCTAGACGGAATATATGCTGGTTCAGATGGAACGGAAAATGGTGATGGAGGGTCAATACTTCCAGCAGATGAATCATTACGTGAAAATGGTGGTAGAGGGCCAGCATTTCCAGTAGATGAAACATTGCGTGAAGATGATGGTGGAAGGAACCTTGTGTGAAAATAGTAGTGGAAGGCCAGTATTTCTAGCAGAAATAGAAAACATTTTTTTCACAGAATCTAGAATGAAAGTAGATTTTTTTGTTTTGAAATCAATTTTTTTTCACGAAAGTGATAAGATGACTTATCAAAAAGAAGTCATATATTTTTACTTCTTCAACAAGTTGTAAATTAACTTTTTAAAAAGTTAAAAGTTTTTCTTTAAAATAGTGCCAAACACACATTTCGTAGCTTTTCATAATTCAAAAAAAAAAATAGTTTTTGTCACTTTTCAAACAGAGTCTTGTTATAATCTCCTTTCATAGGATGTTTTTAGATTTATATATAATCAATGTTATAATATTTTTTAATAATAAAATAGTTATAATATAATAATTATTAGGCATTAGAATATATTATAGAGAGTTAGTATTTTTTTTTGTAACATTTTTTTAAAATTTGAGAGAATATTTAATTGCCAAATTGATTATTTAGTATTGGAGTTATAAAAATATTCGAGAACACCATCCATATCGTTCGGATAATTCTCTCTTTCAATTGGAGTAGAGTAAGGAGTGGATCTTTTTCAGTGGAAAAAAAATTGGATGGTGTCAAGTATATGATCTCATTATTTTTTGTTCTCTTTCTTCTATTTAATTTTGGTCCCACTTATAAAATTAAAGCAAAAAAATTACACTTTATTCTCTCAAATATTAAAAAAAATGGAAAGGATCCATTTCCGATTGCTTCGATAGATTCTTTACTCTATGTTTTTTTTAATTATTTAAATAAATGTTTAAAAAATTTATTTCCAAAAATGCGTGCGCACGATGAGAGATGAAGACGAAAATACACAGGCTCATTTTACAGGAATTCCCCGCGAAATGAAATTTAACCCATTTAGGCTGAGCCACCTGTGAAATGAGAGTAGACATAGCATGGCCAATTCTGGACTGGCACCAATGAAATGGAGAATATTTATTTTTTTATATTGAATTATGAGTGATAAAATTTTTAAAGATGATATAAATTATGTGTTATATATTATTGTAGATATTTACAAAACGTCAAGTGAAGTTTTTTCTTTATATAATTAAAATAATATTTTTTTATAAAATGTTAGTAGTATTTTATCTTTTTATAATTAAAATTTTTTTTTTATAAAACATCAATGATATTTTATATTACTATTATCACAGTGTAAAATATTAAAATGATCAAATATTATTGCATTTCACACTAAAATTAACCATATCAAAAATTTTAGCCTGAAATGGAAGGCACATCAAGCCTGATCTATGCCAAATGGTAAAGGTGCCAAATCCCACCATTTCAAGTTTTCAACGGCCGCAAATAATAATAATAATAATAATAATAATAATAATAATAATAATAATAATAATAATAATAATAATAATAATAATCTCATTCATTTTGTAAACATTTTAATCATAGAATTAATTTTTTCTCTCTTATCCGTGGCTTCCGCGCTCCTTCTTCCTCAAATTTTTTTCACAACTACAAGCCTTCAACCCTTGCTAAAAATATTGGTCCCTTTCTCATTGTATATTCAAAATTATTGTCCTTTCCAAAGTTCACACCACCCACCTCAACCAATGCATGCTTGTACAGCGCATTAATTTTGAGTATAAAATGAAGATCGGAGACCAATGCTTTCAACCATAGATACTTAGGTAGGAGGGAAAAAAAATTTTGTGATTAAAAAATTTATAAAATAAGTGAGATAAATATTTAAAAAGTTTTTAATTGATTGGATGATGCACATTTAATTAAGAACATTATTTATTATTATTATTATTATTATTATTATTATTGTCGCTATTATTTTGCTGTTAATTATATTATTGTTATTATTTTTAATTTGGTTACTATATATTACTACTACTATTATTAAAAATAGACAATAATTTTTGTGAATAATTTGAATAATAGATTCTAAAATTGACCTAATAAAATAAAAAAATATTTTATCTTAAATTATCTCTTAAATTCTAACATTAAGATAACTATCTGCACATCTAATAAATTAAATATTCAATCATTGTTGACTGTATATGAGTAAACCAAATTAAAAAAAATAACCACCATCCAACTAAAAATTAACATAATTATCTACATACCTATTAAATTGAATATTTAATATATTTATTATTTACATTATTTAATATTTTCATTATCTTCTATTCCTATATTATTCCTTAATTGTTTATCTTATGAAACGGTACTTCAGTTGAGTTGTAAAATACATCGTGTGTGACATATTTCAAACACTATACTTGTTCAATATTTATTTGATAAGTATGTTTTTATATTCAAGTGACATAAAAAATAGTTCTTTAAATACATTTAAATGGACCCAAATACTAACGTGGTATTTAACCTATGTTTTAACTATATATTTTTAATATAAGTTTAAAAATACAATATATTATTATTTATTAAAAATTATATATCTTAAATAGTGTATATATATACAAAGTGTGTTTCTATATCTCAATTGAAAATTACTGTGTTCTTATATCTCTTATCGTTTGGTATTTTTAATTCATGTCGGCATCTATGCCATTTATCTAAAGTTCCTCTACTTCAGCAATGAAATACTCAACAGTGACATGCTCCTAACTAAAAGTGGATTTACTTGCCTACCTAATAGGATATATATGGCTCTAAATATGACTTTTGTCTCATTAATTTTATTAGATTTACCCCCATGATGATGCATGGACATTGCAGGGTACTATATCATACGAGAGATATAGATACACAAATTTTAAAATTTTATAAGACGAATATAAATATATAATATAAAATATTTTTTAATAAATTATAATGATATTTTGATATTTTATTAATATTAAAATATAAATTAATTATTTTTAATATTTTTTAATTATATAAAATATTTAAAATATTTTTATTTTAATAAATAATAATATATATTATTTTTAAAATAATTTTAAAAATATATATTAAAAAATAAAATTAAACATATTAATACATAATTATATTTAAATATTACATATCAAATGAATATTAATAAATACCATGTCTAAAATATATTGACATCCATAATTTAAAAAAGTGTGCGTGTCATTGGATTTACCCTTGTCTTGCATGCATTAGATTATGGAAGACATATATATTAAAACAAAATTAGCTATATCCGTGGAATTAGAGGAAACAAACAAATGGACAACTTCATTTTCAATGGATAAATGTATTGTATGACGCTTTTAATCCCAAAAATTAAAAAAAAATCCCTAAAAGATTGAGGTTTGTTGTGATAAGTTCTGATGTGGATGCCCATTTCCAATGAAATTCTATTTACCAAAGGATGACTCTATTAAATATAGTTTAAAAATATTTCATTATAAATAGAGGCTTAAGTCTCTGAATGAAAACACAAGCAATAAAGCATTTCTCTCTCTTCTTTTATAATATGCTTCTCTCTTTCATACTATTCTCCCTCTTATACTTTATTATAATAATTAATTATATCTACTATATTGATATACTAATTCTAGTGAATATTACTATTTGAATTATTTAATTATATTTCCATATTTTATATTTGTTACTTCTTCCTTATTTATTTAGTTATTTTACAACACGTTATCAGCACGAAGCTCTAACAAAATTTTAGGAAGACTCGAGGTAACAAATTTTTATTATGTCGAATCTCTTTCATCTTAAATATAATGCTCTTGATATATTTAGAAATAATTATTTACCATGGATATTAGATGCTGAAATCCATCTTGATTTAATGGATCTTGAAGATACCATTGAGGCTGAAAATAATATATCCCAGAAGGATAAAGATAAAGCCATATTTTTCCTTTGTCGTCATCTTGAAGTATGATTAAAAAATGAATATCCCACATTAAAAGATCTTGCAGATCTGTGAAAAGACCTTGAAAAAAGGTACAATCATGTGATACTTCCTCAAGCCCGATATGTTAGAGAAAATTTTCTCGACCTTCCATGTCTCGAATGTGCTCCTGCAGCAGCAATATTGAGAAAAAGAAATTAAAAAGTATTCTGAATTAATTTCTTGCTTTCTTGTTGCTGAATGCAACAATGAGTTACTTTTGATAAATCATGAAGCGCGTTCAGTTGGCGCCGCCCCATTTTCTGAAGTAAATACGGCAGATTATAACCCCAGAAGAGGTAAATGGCAAGATTTTGATGACAAGAAAAATTATGGAAGGAAAATGAATTATGTTCACAAGAAAAGATCTCACCAGAAGTGGGATAAAGAAAGAAATAATGGGCAAAGTATATCAATTGAGGATTAATGCTTCCATTGTGGTGGAAAGGGCCATTGGTCACGTACCTGTCGTACCCCAAGGCACCTAGTTGATCTTTATCAAGCATCATTGAAAAAGGATGACAAAGAAAAGGAAACAAATTTTGTTTCAAATGATGAAAATTCCACCACTCATTATGATGTATCTAATTTTTTTGAGGATTTTGAAGGAAATATTGGCTATTTGATCAATGATGGAATAATTTGATATGTGTATGTGTTTGTTAAGTATTCATGTGAATAATTTTACTGTGCATGTACTTCTACTCATTTTATTATTATTATCATTTGTTTTTGAAGAAAAATGGAAAGGACATATCCTGAAGATATTTGTCTTGCAAATAGTGCAAGTTCACTATTCTTAAAAGTAATATATATTTTACCCATCTTGTGCCAAAAGAGAAATATGTTAATACTATTATTGGCTCGGGCAATGTGATAGAAGGCTCCGGAAGAGCTATAATTTTGTTTCCTGGAGGAACAAAATTTATAATAAATAATGCACTGTTATCTACCAAGTCTCGAAGAAACTTGTTGAGTTTTAAAGATATTCGCCGAAATGGATATCATATTGAGACTATGAATGAGGGAAATCATGAGTATTTATGTATCACAACTCATGATTCAAATAAGAAAGTTATATTAGAAAAATTACCCTCACTTTCATCTGGGTTGTATTATACCAAGATTAGTGCAATTGAATCACATGCCATTGTAAACCAGAAGTTTACTAGCTCAAATGAGTTCATAACTTGGCACGACCGATTGGGTCATCCGGGAACAACCATGATAAAAAGGATTATTGAAAACTCTCATGGACATTCACTAAAGAACCAGAAGATTCTTAAAACTAGTGAATTTTGTTGTGCTGCATGTTCTCAGGGAAAGTTAATTTTAAGGCCATCACCAGTAAAGATTGGATTTGAGTCTCCTGAATTCCTAGAAAGGATTCAAGGTGATATATGTGGACCTATTCATCCACCATGTGGATCTTTTAGATATTTTATGGTCCTGATAGACGCATCTTCGAGATGGTCACATGTGTGCTTATTATCTTCTCGCAACCTGGCGTTTGCGAGATTACTGGCTCAAATTATTCGATTAAAAGCACAATTTCCAGAAAATCCAATTAAAGCAATTCGTCTTGATAATGCTGGTGAATTTACTTCCCAAGCTTTTGATGCTTATTGTATGGCTAATGGAATAAGTATTGAACATCCAGTAGCTTATGTTCACACACAAAATGGGTTAGCAGAATCACTTATTAAGCGCCTCCAATTAATCGCTAGACCCTTGCTTATGAGAACAAATCTCCCAACCTCGGTTTGGGGGCATGCTATTTTACATGCTGCAGCACTTATTCGTTTGAGGCCAACAAGTTATCATCAATTCTCTCCTATGCAATTAGCTTTTGGCCAGCAGCCAAATGTTTCCCATTTAAGAATATTTGGGTGTGCAATATATGTTCCCATTGCACCACCTAATCGCACCAAAATGGGACCCCAAAGAAAATTGGGAATATATGTTGGATATGATTCTCCCTCTATAGTGAGGTATCTTGAGATACAAACTGGAGATATATTTAAAGCCAGGTTTGCGGATTGTCATTTTGATGAATCAAAATTTCCAACATTAGGGGGAGAGAATAAGCTTCCTGAAAAGGAACTTAATTGGAATGCATCATCGTTGATGCATTTAGATCCTCGATCAGGGCAATGTGAACTAGAAGTTCAAAAGATTATACATTTGCAAAGAATAGCAAATGAATTGCCTGATGCATTTTCCGATACAAAGAGGATAACCAAATCTTATATACCAGCGAAAAATGCCTCAATTCGAATTGACGTCCCAGTAGGACAAATAGCCACAGAAGCAAATACACGCCAGAAGCGTGGCAGGCCTATCGGTTCCAAAGATAAAAATCCTCGAAAGAGAAAAGAGGTAAATACAATTCCTGTTGAAAAAGACATAATAAAGACACCGGCAGTTGTCCAAAATTCTGATATAACGCCAGAAGACGTTCAGGTACCTGAAAATTGTGAAAATGATGAGATCTCAATAAATTATGTCTTTACAGGAGAAAAATGGGACCGAAATAAGACAATTGTCAATGAAATATTTGCATATAATGTGGCATTAGATATCATGCATGAAAGTAAGGATCTTGAGCCAAGATCAGTTGAAGAATGTCGACAAAGAAATGATTGGCCAAAATGGGAAGCAGCCATGAAGGCTGAATTAGACTCACTTGCAAAACGTGAAGTCTTTGGACATGTAGTCCGTACACCTGAAGATGTAAAACCTGTTGGATATAAATGGGTATTTGTGAGAAAACGAAATGAGAAAAATGAAGTTGTGCGCTATAAAGCCCGACTTGTGGCACAAGGTTTTTCACAAAGGCCCGGTATAGATTATGAAGAAACGTATTCCCCTGTAGTGGATGCGATAACATTATGTTATTTGGTCAGTTTATCTGCATATCATAAACTGCATATGCATTTAATGGATGTGGTAACAGCCTATTTGTACGGCTCATTAGATCGAGATATCTATATGAAAGTCCCTGAAGGACTAAAGATATCTAAACCATCAAATGAATATTCGCAAGGGTTATACTCAATCAAATTGCAAAGATCTTTATATGGTCTAAAGCAATCTGGACGAATGTGGTATAATCGTCTTACTGAGTATCTGGCCAAAAACGGATTCAAGAATGATGATATCTGCCCATGTGTTTTCATAAAGAAAACTACATCTGGGTTCATTATAATTGCTGTGTACGTTGATGATTTAAATATCATTGGGACTCCTGAAGAGATTCCAACAATTATAAAAACTCTAAAAGAAGAGTTTGAGATGAAAGATCTTGGAAAAACTAAGTTTTGTCTCGGCTTGCAGATCGAGCATATAAAAGGTGGGATCTTTATTCATCAAACAACATACACAGAAAGGATCTTGAAAAGATTTTATATGGATAAGTCACATCCATTAAGTACACCAATGATCGTAAGATCTTTGGATGTGAAAAAGGATCAATTCCGTCCTAAAGAAGAAAATGAAGATATCCTTGGTCCTGAAGTACCATATCTTAGTGCCATTGGAGCGCTAATGTATCTTGCTAATAATACGCGACCTGACATATCATTCGCGGTGAATTTATTAGCAAGGTATAGTTCCTCTCCAATCAGAAGACATTGGAGTGGAATCAAACAAATTTTTCGATATTTTCATGGAACGGTTGATATGAGATTGTTTTATCTCTATGGATCCAAGTCACAACTAGTTGGCTATGCAGATGCTGGATACTTGTCTGATCCACATAAAGGGAGATCTCAAACAAGATACCTATTTACATATGGTGGAACAGCTATATCATGGAGACGATAGCAGCAACCTTCTTCTAATCATGCTGAAATACTAGCGATTCATGAAGCTGGTTGCGAGTATTTTTGGCTAAGGAGCCTGATTCAATATATTCTGTCGTCATGTGGATTGATTGATCATAAGATAGCTCCAACTGTCTTGTTTGAAGATAATACAGCATGCATTGCTCAGCTTAAAGGCGGATACATCAAAGATCCGCTCAAGTGATAATCTGGCAGATTTATTCACAAAGTCACTCCCAAAATCTTCTTTTGAAAGATTGGTACATCAGATTGGGATGCGCCGATTTCGAGATATAAAATAATGTCGGCAAGAGGGGGAGACTGTACTCTTTTTTCCTTGATCAGGTTTTTTTTCCCATTGGGTTTTTCTTGACAAGGTTTTTAATGAGGCAGTCCCCATCACTAAAGGATATTGTACTCTTTTTCCTTCACTAAGGTTTTTTTTCCCATTGGGTTTTTCTTTAGTAAGGTTTTAACGAGGCAATAATCCTAAATGGGCATCCAAGGGGGAGTGTTGTGATAAGTTCTGATGTGGATGCCCATTTCCAATGAAATTCTATTTACCAAAGGATGACTCTATTAAATGTAGTTTGAAAATATTTCATTATAAATAGAGGCTTAAGTCTCTGAATGAAAACACAAGCAATAAAGCATTTCTCTCTCTTCTTTTATAATATGCTTCTCTCTTTCATACTATTCTCCCTCTTATACTTTATTATAATAATTAATTATATCTACTATATTGATATACTAATTCTAGTAAATATTACTATTTGAATTATTTAATTATATTTCCATATTTTATATTTGTTACTTCTTCCTTATTTATTTAGTTATTTTACAACAAGGTTTTAATAATTATTTCATTTTCATGCCATCTGTCGTAGTATCCAAACACTAGTCCATTATGCGAATTTATTTATTGGTTCACTTTCTTCTCCATCATTGTTAATGTTGCCACCGACCTTATATCATAAGCCTCAATCAACCATGCATTTTCACAAGTGGACAATTTCCATTGGATGATTACATATCAGGATCTTAGACCGTTGATCCTGCCAGGTGGCTTGTCAATCACCATCCATACATGCATACATGTCTGCATTGCCAAGTGGATTTCAGATCTTCATGCAATGTGTCTACTGCTGATGCCATTCACTTTCACTTATTATATTATTTATATATTCATGCATTGCTACAAAGACATTAGGTGGAAATTTTTCAAATAAACTTTTGACGTGGGTCCCTCTTCGGTTTCCCTCCCCTAATTTTCACTAATAAAATGCTTAATTTTAATTAAATTGCTTGCACTGCAAGCATTAATCTCTCTTCTCTCCATTAATTAATAATTACTAGTAATTCTAATACAAACAACTAAGTAGATTATTCATGATTTTAGAGGCAAATCCGCGATTTACTTTCTGGTAAGTGGTGACTTTTTTTAATGAGCTCACCAACCATGCACTGCCTGCGTGCATTTGTTATATTTTTAATATACAATTGTCCAAACCTATGATGTACAGACATTACAATATGTGACGAGAATTTTAAAATTTTACATGACATGTAGATATGTATACATATAAAATATAAAGTATTTTTTAGATAAATTATAATGATATTTTGATATTTTATTGATATTAAAATATAAATTAAATTTTTTAATTATTTTTAATATCTTATTTTAATTATATCAAGAATTTAAAATATTTTTTATTTTAATAAATAATAATATATACTATATCTAAATTTATTTTAAGAATATATGCTAACAATAAGACTGGACACGTTTATATGTAATGATATTTAAGTGTGTCTGAAATTTTTTTTTTATTTTTTATTAAGACACGGTTGGACACAGCAAACACGTGTATCAAATTAGTATCGGTGAGTGTCGTGTCTAAAATATGTCCGACACACAAACACAATAATTCAGTAAAGTGTTCGTGTTTCATAAGTCCAAACAAATAAAATGCAAATAGAGCTGATATTGTATAATCAACTAATTATAACTCAAATAATATAACCTTCTTATTTTCATCTAAAAATTTTGAATTTGATTTTTTCTCTTAACTTATAAAAAACTAATATCACATAACGGTGTGAGGCAGATTAGGAGAAATTAAGGGAAATTTTCTTTAAATTATTAGTGTGAAAGTTAGTGGTCAGATTAGTTTAGTCCGTTTAGATCTGTCTCTTTAAGCTCAGAATTTAAATGGATACAATTAATTATATATCAAGTATATACGAGTTTTTATATAGGTTGGTCTATTTATTTTTTATTTTTTATTTTTTTGTATAAATAGATTTTTTTTTAATTAAAAATAAAAAAAATCAATTATGATGTTAAAATATTAATTTTGAGTCAATTTTTTTAAAATAAATTATTGGATTGGAATATGAGATATTTTGGTTAAAACTTGAAATATTTGGATTTGACTGTTAAAAAAATTATTAAATTACTAAACAATAGAAAAATTTTAACGAGCTAAATAAGTCAGATTATTTATTTTGCAGTCAATCTATTTACTTCATGAATTATAAGACTGAATCCGTTAAACATTTTATTTTTGGCAGAATTAATTTTAGAAATAAATTAAATCTGCCTTTTAAAGTTTTAAACGGATTAACCCAATGTACTCAACTCATTTTAACACTCCAAACTAGAGTGGTTTCTATGTATAGTTTGTTAAAAGTTAATTATTTTATTAAATTTTTTAATATTATTTTTATGAGTTTTTGATTGTAGGATCTCAGAGATATATCTTATTCCTTGTACATTATTGAATAACAATCACAATATTTTAAGGAAACTTGAAAGGGTCACCATAATAATTGCCAATAGCAAGATATGTTAAATAATGAATTTGTTCTTATAGTAACTCACTTAAAGGAGGTATGTAACTTGTTTATTTTTCCTTATTTTCAGGTCCTTAAAATAATTAAGGAGGTAATTGAATTAGAAGCAGTCCAAGAAAATTCTAGGAGACTAGGACAGCAATCTTGTCTATTAATTATTTGATTTGATTGTAGGTATATATAACTATATATAATAAAAATAATAAATCGTCCATCAACTACTGTATATATATTTTGTCACTAGTCCACACGTTTGAATCCACCACATACACAATTTTATGCATCACTTGTCTGTTAATAAATTAATTAGTTGCATGTCCTTTCTCTTAGGCATATCATTCACTACACTTATTATTATCTTTTTCATATCCCAGCTAACATTGAGACAAAACTTGAACTTGACTAGTCATTTTTCATATAATTTGGGACACCTTATATATATACACACACTCAGCTTCTTAATAGTTCGCTTATTCAAGAGTATTTACTTTGAACTAAGAACAATTATATTTTGCATATATATCTTCTTGTGCAACTAATTAAGAATCAAGTAGAAGAAACATGGGAGTACAAGGCACTTTGGACTATTTCTCTACTTTATTAAGTAGCACCAAAAAGAAGAAGAAGAAGCAAACTCAAACGGTGGCTCTCAAAATCAGAATGGACTGTGAAGGTTGTGCTCGCAAGGTTAAACATGTCCTTTCCGGTGTTAAAGGTACTTCGTTCTCTTTTCCTATCCTTTATTATATATGAGATTAAATATGAGAGGTAAAGTTTTGTATTAACTGAGAAAGAACCAAATAAAACATGTATAACAAATGATTTGGTGATGAAATAACACTTCTCTTAAATTTCTGTGAATTTTGTATAATTTTTTTGTTTTATATTAAAATTTTTTTTCTCAAATAAAACATGTATAACAAATGATTTGGTGATGAAATAACACTTCTCTTAAATTTCTGTGAATTTTGTATAATTTTTTTGTTTTATATTAAAATTTTTAGTTTTTGAAATGATGATCGAACTGAATAAATTAATAAAAAAAGATAGGTGAATAAATGTTTATATTTTTAAGACGTTTCATACAAGAGTCTTATTTTAATTTGTGTAAAAAATTTATATAAGATTTTATTTATTTAACTTATATTAATTTGTTTTAGTCAATAAAAATTAAATTTTAAATTGTTATGTTTAAATTATTTCTCTCAAAATACTTAAACTAATAAAAAGAGATAGATAAATAATTATATTATGAATATTTTTAACTTTTAACTTTTTATTTATTTATTTATGATGACTCACATATATTTAGTAACAATTAACTTTTGAAGGAGCTAAGTCGGTCGACATAGATTTAAAGCAGCAGAAGGCAACGGTGACCGGATACGTTGAGCCAAAGAAAGTTTTGAAGGCTGCTCAGTCAACAAAGAAGAAGGTTGAGTTGTGGCCATATGTTCCGTACACAATGGTGGCTCATCCTTATGTCTCTGCTGCCTATGATAAGAAGGCACCTCCCAATATGGTTAGAAAGGTTGCTGACACCGCCAACATAACGGAAACCACCGTTGACGACGGCTACATCCAAATGTTTAGTGATGAAAACCCAAATGCTTGTTCAATCATGTAATATACTGCTATATATTATTCAAACTAAGATTTTATTTTTCTATTTGTTTTGTCCTTATTATTAGATAAGTAATTAATCGAAAATCATGCTTGGCCTGTGGTTTATTTTGTGTAAATAATAAAATATTTGTCTTTTTATATCATAAAAAATTGTATATTTCTTTTGTATTTTTTATTTTTGTATTAAATTAAAATATTAGGTGATTAATATTTTTATATTTGCTTTAATTTTATATAATAAAAAAGATATATAAAAAATTAGTATAAATATTATTTTTCTTCATTTTTTTTGCCTGACTTATTTTGCACATAGCAAGTTTGTGGTCTAGGTGTATCTATTATATTGAAAGAAAAATGATTTTCTTATATCAAATTAAATCATATGGACACTCATTTTATGATGCATGCGACTCATTTTTTTCAATACTTAGTTATCAATTTTTTAAGTTGTATTTATTATTACACATTTAAATATTATGTATTAATTATAAAAAATATTAAATAAATAAATTATTTATGTAATTAAATTTAACTAACTATTTTTAAAAAAATATTAACGATTCATCAGAATTTATTATTTTTTATCATTACTTAATTAACTATCAATTTGATTCCTTTAATTTAATTTCTTTAATTTTATAATTTAACAATATATTTTATCCCACATTTTATTTCATACTTTATTCTAGTAATACTACTGTAATGCATTCATGCCATCGTCATTATCGTCACATTTAATTTTCTTCTTGTTGACTATTTTATTTTATTTATCATGTTATGTGTAATAAGGCCTTGTTCTATTGCGTATTAGGTAGGACAATATATTGGCATGCACACGTGGAGACTTCTCCTCATTTTCTCTTCTTAAAATGGTTATTTTGTTAGGTTTAGTTTTGATGTGATTTAGACATGGTAGTTTCATGACCAACGATTGTGGTTATTATTTACACGACATACTTGTAAATTATAATTGATCAAACCAGATATTATAATTACTTACTTAATCCGTTGATTGAAGCTAGCGTTACAAACATGTGTTTAAACTTTTATTAATTTTTTTTGAATCATACAATATAATAACGATGCACTAGATGTTTGCAACAATCAGCGGTATCAATTGAACAGTTCAAACAACGAAGCCCATACAAAGATGATAGGGAGGCATGTGTGAACACTATCATATTAAAAAAAAAAAAGCAAATGAATGAACTAATGGTTAATAATTCATGAAATATTAATTTAACTAAGAACAACAATAATAATGAACTCAAATAATAATAATAATTAATAAGCGACCATTTCTTACATAAATCCATTAAAATCTGTATCTATACCTTCCTTCTTTTCTCGCAGCCATTCATAGCCATTCCCTCCTTCTCTCTCATATCCAACTATTCATTATTATTCCTCCTTTCAAGGTTCTTCATGAATGCCTTATATATATATAATTTTTTTTTTAATTTTGTAGTATTGTTACTATCTTAGATCTTCCCCTGCCAATATTCTGGATTTCCTTTTTTTACATACATACTTTTTACAGCTTTGTTCATAGATAATAAATCAAGATGGGGCGTGTGAAATTGGAGATAAAAAGAATAGAGAATACCACAAATCGACAAGTTACATTCTCAAAACGTAGAAATGGTCTCATCAAGAAAGCATACGAGTTATCCATCCTTTGTGACATTGATATTGCACTTATCATGTTCTCTCCCTCTGGTCGTCTCAACCATTTCTCTGGCAAAAGGAGGTGTGCATGAATATCATTCTTAATTTATTTTCATTTTCAATTTCAATATCATCGTCATTACTTAGTTTCTTTCCAATATTAGGGTTATAGATTGCAATCCAAACGATGATTTAAAACAATAATTATTAATTGTGAGAAAATAATAGAGTAGATGATTCCTTATTTGTATTGCCTTCTCTGCTTGGATTTAAAACCCCAATCTCAATCATTATTCATGAATTTTCTCACCCTTTTCTTTTGGTAAATTGTAAATGAAACTTATGAACACAAATATTATTTTGTGTGTTTTGAAAACTAAGGATAAAATGTATCTTACAAAAACATGTTATTCTAAAACTAGTGTATCAATATTACGGAAATTTCAATAATGTATTTATTCTTTCATTTTGGAAATATTGAATTGTTCAAATCAAAACAAATATGAAAAAAAAAAAAGAAGATTCATATATAACTCTCCTGCGGATTAGGATCTTGACTAAGACAATAATAACATGTGATAAATAATCAATGCTTTTAAATAGTTGGTCGTAATTCAATTGAATAGCTAACATTATTCAAAATTGTGCCATGAAGAGTATTTTGTTTTTTATTTAATAAAAAATACATCTGTAGTTAGTATAGTATTACTTCATTCTTATTATTTTCTTTCTCGTACTAAAACCGTTAAGGTTTCAAGAATGTGAAAAAACAATGAAGAACCGGATGAACCAAACAATAAAGAACAAGAAATATTTTGATCTTGCAGAGAATTAAAAGAAGATAATTGAGAGAGAATTGGTTGATCTGAATAGAAATTTTTATTAGAATGATTGAATGTATAATTATACAGTGTTGTATCACTATATAGTAGAACACTTGTACTTCTCTAGGTTAAAACAAATCTTAACAAACTAACAGATTCTATATAGCTATAACTAACAACTTATAAATAATTTTTTTCCTATACTATCCTTTTCAAAATAAAAGTTTTATTCTTTTTTACATTTTTTAATTTTTTTGTTTTCCTTTTGACGTATGTTTTTTTTGTATTTTTATATATGATAATCAGGATTGAGGATGTTTTCACACGTTACATTAATCTTCCTGATCAAGAAAGAGATAAGTATGTTATAGGCACTAAATAAATTTTGCATGTAAATATAGTAATTTTAATCACTAATCAGATTTGATTTTTTAATTTAATTATTTAGAGTGGTTCTTTTCTTGCAGTGCTGTAAATTTTCCTGAGCCACACTATGGCAGGTACTCTCTAAAGATTAAAAATACTTCCTCTTGTCTACCATACACACACATATATATATATATATATATATATATATATATATATATATATTATTTTTATACCATTGTAATTAAATTTTTTTATCTTGATAAAATAAACTTCTCACATTTATAATGAACATGATTTGTAATATCCATTTTAGTTTGTCATGTATTACTTATGTAACACTGAAATTTGGTACTCTATTTCATTTCTAATATTTTGGGATTAGGTTTTGTATCAATAATCTTAATTTTAGAGATTAAGATTTATAATTTAAAATATTAATAAAAATAATAATTTTTTTATTATATAATATTATTATATATAATTTTTAATAATTTTTTTTCACATTTACACCATAACTCTAATCATTTATTATTATAGACTTAAATACTTAACTTATTTATTTATTTTTTTTATATTTTTTCTTTTAACAGGGGAATTCAGAACAAAGAGGTATAGTAATATCTTGAATATATTTTTTTATTTATATTTTAGTGACTTGATGTAACTACATTTCAATTACCTAATGATAGTGGGAATATATAAATAGAAGTATGAAATGCACTTATATTCATATTTATAATTGGACTTTATAATTAATATAATAAACCTGAATTATATTCACGAGTAAAATGTGAATAAAAATTTAGTGATGATTAATTTTTCATACTAATCGAAAATTAGATTATTTTCATTGCTAAAAATGTTTTGATTATTATATTTTAAAATATTTTATTATTTTGACGTTAAAATATGTAAAACATATATAAATATATGCGGATTAATAAATAGTGGTTAATTTCTTATGGTTATAGAAGATTTTTGCAAAATTTATAATTGTTTGAGCATTTTTGTAGTATTTGCTCCGGACCCTTCAACAATTGAGGAATGAGAATGACATAGCTCTTCAACTAGCCAAGTTTGTCTATTTCTACTCTAGTGTTATTTAAAAAGACTTAATTTTTTAAAAATGATTTTATTTAAAAATTAAAATGATATTTGTTAATACTAAAATATTTGTTTCTTATTTGGGAATGTTTGGTCTAATACTTCAACAAAGTCCGGGAGTCATTAACTCTGAGATTGAAGTAAGCATACTTTGTTATTCCTTGTTAAAATAATTTTGGCACAAGTTATCATTTTCATTTTATTTAGCCATTACTTTTTTTTCATGATTTTGCATAAATTGAATCTCCTTACTTATATTAGGAACTCCAACAAGAAGTTAGTAGGCTACATCAACAACTTCAACTGGCTGAAGACCAGATAAGGTTTGTTTAAAAGTAACAATACCATAGTTATGTTTATTGTGCTTCTTTTATGATTATTTTCTTCATTTGTGAATTTAGGGCATATGAACCCGATCCATTAAAGATGACATCTATGGAGGAGCTGGAATCAGGTGAAAAAAATCTCGTGGAGACTTTGACTCGCGTCATGCAAAGAAAGGTTTGCAATAACATAATCCGCTCATGAGTAATTTTTTAAATATATTATTTGATTTGATATATTTCATAAGAATGAAATTAATTTACTACATATATATTAATATATAAAAAAAGTTATTTACTTTTTTTTTTAATATCATTCCTTTTTTCAATTTATTTTGTTTTTCATTTGATAAACTACATGTTTTATGTTTGTGTATGGTTATTATAGGAATATCTATTGAGCAGCCATTTGCCTACTTATGATCCATCAACTATTCAGGTAAACTAAATTCATGTAATTACTAATAATTCAATAAAATTCACACATAATATAAGTGAAAGAAGTACAATAACAAATTTGAGAATTATGATAGGGGATGGCATCAACTTTTGAGAATGTCGGATGGTTGCAAAATGGTACCCAAAACCACAACCAAATATTTGATGCATCTACTCCTTTGGATCCACTCAGGTTATAATTTTATCTTTTCTAAATGCCGCCGTTTATTTATTAAAAATAAATAATTTTATAAAGAATCAATAATTTTGTGCACTGTAAATGATTAGGGATTTGCAATCGTCAATTTATGATCCATTTCCACAAGGAACAAATTCACAAAGCGATACAAGAAACATTGGAGAGTGTCACGTGACAAATCAGAATGACACGTGGCCTCAAGGATACACGTTATACTCTCATATGCAGCATGAGATGGTGGGACCTGACGTGTCGAATATGATGACGACACATGGACAAATGAATCTTCCAATCACAGCCTCTAATTTGCAACCATCCAACAATGAAGCCGGAGAATATGACTGTAAACCTCAAAATCAACTTAACACACAATAATAAACTCAACTCCATTCTTAACACGCATAATGTATATTAGATTATTAGTTATATATGAGATGATGATGATCACGTTTATGTATAATGTTTGGGTGAAAGGAATATAAATTATCTGGGTGATCTTTAAGCTCATGAAATTATCAAATTTGTGTTCAATAAGTTTGTGTTCATTCACTACCACCACATTCAGCCACAAGCTAGCATCCAGAATCACAAATTTAGTTTAGAGAAAGAAACAAAAATAATAACAACTAACAAAAATAAAAAAGGAGACTTCGGATGTCAAGAGCAAACCTGCCAACAAATATGAAGCAAGAAGCCGTGAAGAAAGAGACGACGACGGAGAAGATGAAGACACAATGATGATAAAGAGAGAAAGTGCGCAAAGAAAGTGACGGTTAAGAAAGATAGGAGAATTGTAGGAAGGCTGGGGAAGAGAGAAAGAAGAAGCGACATGATATGGTAGGAGAAGAGGTAGGTGGCGGCGTGGCGCAATGGCCAGATAGAGGGAGGAAGGAGGAAGGAGGAGGAAGCTAAGAAGGAATGAGATAGAGAGGATGAAGAGGGTATTAGGATAAATATGGGCATTATTTGAATGTTGAAATCTAATGAGAGATAGAAATGTTAAAAATTTGTGTCTTAGTATCACACCTCCAACGAACTACACAAAATATAAATGGCAGAGAGATTGCGACACATATTTCATACTTTTCTGCCCTTTCTTAAAGAAAAAGTCTACAACCAATTACAAGTCAATTTAGTCGATCTCTTTTATTTTTAACTTTAAAATTTATAAAGTTAGTTTAATATTTTTTATAATAAATTTATTTTTTAACTAATTAATTGCAGTTGGTTATACTCCTAATTAATTTTTCATCCTTATACCCTCTTCCTTATCTCTCCTAGCTCTCTCTTTCCTTCTTCCTTTGGAAGTCTTTTTAGTCTCTATCACCATTTCTTCGGACGCTTCTCTTTTGTCTTTGTTGCACCGCTTCTTCTTTCTTTTTGCATCCATCTCATCTTCTTCTTCTCTCTTTGCTAGCCATTCGGTGCTATCTCTTTTATCGTTTTTTCTTCCACCGACGTCATGGTCTTTCCTTTACCCTTTCTTTTCGTTTGATGACATTGTTGCTTTCTTCCCACATTGCTTCTTTGTCATGTATATTTTTATCATGTATCTACGAATTTGTTTTTGCTTTGTATAAGGGGGAAAAAGTTGAATAGGAAAAGAACTAATCAATCATAAAAAAAATAGAGAGAAGAAAATTTTATACAGAGGGAGAAATTTTAGAGAAAAGGATATAATGTATTTCGTTATCTTTTGTTTTGTTTCTCATGATATTCTCTAATTTGGTATGTCATCAAGGACTAATTTGTTGTAATAGTTGAATTCTATTTAAGAGTTTGTTACTGGCCAATGAATTGCTACATGCATAAGGCGAGATTCTAACTCCAACACTTACTTAAATAGATTAGTGAGCCAATTACTAGACCAACCCAACTTGTATTATCTTTATTCCTTATCAAATATATTCCTACTATATTTATTTATGTTATGATAAGATAGCCTGAGGTGGATGCCCATTTTTCACAAGGCTCAAGTTTTCAAAGATAATCTTATTTAATGTAGTTTGAAAAACTACTATCATATACGTATATAAATGAGAAAAACACAACAAGTAATAAAACAATTCTCTCTCCTTCCTTACGTTACAAATATTTCTCTTTCTCTCTTTTTATCTCTGTGTGGTTTTAAATTACAATAATTATAATATTTATACATATATAATTACTTATATTATAGTGAGATAAGCGCATATTTATATCTTTCTATTTTATATTTATCTTCCTTATTTATTTTACAATACGTTATCAGCACGAGATTCTGATCAAATTTTTAGGAAGACTCAGGTAACAAATTTTTATTATGTCGAAACTCTCTCATCTTGAATTTAATGCTCTTGATATATATGGAAACAATTATTTATCAAGGATATTAGATGCTGAAATAATCCATCTTGATTCAATGGATCTTGGAGATACCATTAAGTCTGAAAATAATTCATTCTAGAAGGATAAAGCCAAAGCCATGATTTTTTTGTCGTCATCTTGACGAAGGATTGAAAAATGAATATCTCACATTAAAAGATCTTGCAGATCTTTGGGAAAACCTTGAAGAAAGGTATAATCATCAAAAGACGGTGATACTTCCTCAAGCCCAATATGAATGGACGCACTTGCGTCTACAGGATTTTAAATCCATAAATGAATATAATTTGGCAATGTTTCGAATCACCTCACGAATAAAATTATGTGGGGAAAAGATATCTGATAATGATATGTTAGCGAAAACTTTGTCGACCTTCCATGCCTCGAATGTGCTCCTGCAGCAGCAATATCGAGAAAAAAGATTTAAAAAAATATTCTAATTTAATTTCTTGCCTTCTTGTTGCTGAACGCAACAATGAGTTGCTCTTAAAAAAATCATGAAGCATGCCCAGCTGGCGCTATCCCATTTCCTGAAGTAAATACGGCGAATTACCCAGAAGAGGTAAATGACAAGGTTTTAATAATAAGAAAAATTATTGAAGGAAAAGGAATTATGTTCAAAAGAGAGGATCTCATTAGAGGTGGGATAAAGAAAGAAATATTGGGGAAAATAAATCAAAAGAGGATAAGTGTTTCTGTTGTGGTGAAAAGGGCCATTGGTCGTGTACCTGTCGTACACCAAGGCAACTAGTCGATCTTTATCAAGTATCTTTGAAAAAAGACGACAAAGAAGAGGAGACGATTTTCATTTCAAATGATGTTACTGAAAATTCCACCACTCATTATGATGTATCTGATTTCTTTGAGGACCCTGTAGAAAATATTGGTCATTTGATCAATGATAGAATAGTTTAATATGTGAATTGTTAAGTATTCATGTAAATAAATAATGTAAAGAGCTTATTGTTAAGTTTCATTTTCTATGTATTTAAGTTTCAAATATGTTGTATATAAATAATAAAATATTAATGTTTATGAATTTTGAAATCATTAAATATATCAAGTTTTAAAATAAAATTTTAGTATATGACATTATTTTTATGTACAGTATTTTTTAGAAAAATAATTCCGATCAAGTATTCAATTTAACTGTGCATACACTACTAGAAAATTTGTTATTACAGATAGAAATTTCTGACGAATTTTATCCCACGGAAATACAGACGGAATTTCAGAAGGATTTTTTTGTCGGAAAACAAAAAAAATGGATTAGCATAAATTACAGACAGAAAAGAGAATCCGTCGATAATTCCGTCGGAAAAATTAATTTTTTTCCGTAGAAACTGGTTACAAACAGAAAATCCGTCTGTAATTAAATAGACAAAATGGTGCATTTTGTTAAATTATTACAGACGAAAAATCCGTCTGTAATTTAAATTTTCCGTCGGTAAATATTGAAATAACCTTAATCTTATCTCTATCCACTCGATCCATTTACACTCTACTCTTGTTCCTCTCTCCGTCACCGAGTTGCTTCTTCTACTAGGGTTTTCTCTTTCGCCATTGATGGCATCACCCTAAGCTCCCGCCCCTTCTTCTCCACAGGCATTGCTCTCAGATCACTTCCATTCCCCAATTCTGCTCTGATTCCGTCGTTTCTAGGGTTCTCGTCGATCCAGGTAACCTTCTTCTGTTTCTAAGATCATTGTTTCTGGATTTCTGAATGTTAGTTTCGCCTACGCTTGTTTTTGCTGCGTCGTGAGGGATTCGTTGATTGGCGATGTATCTGGCGCATTCCGCATTTGACGTTCGCGTTTCGTTGGGTTTTCTGTTTTTACCGATTGTTCTATCGTCGTCGTTGTTGTTGTTAGATCAGAAGAGTAGCTACGAGCTGAAGCTGAAACTGATTTGAATTATTATGTTGTTCAGATTTGCGACTTTTTTTATTTTATACTTTTTTCATTCTCGATGGTATGTTCCCTTGGGATTGGAAGAATGGAAGTCATGGCAAGGTTTCTAGCTGCTGGGAGTTTCTCCCAAACCATTGCAGGTAGAAGAAGACCCTACCTCTGAATTTCTATAGTTGTTGTGATTGTGCTTTATGCTTGGGCATTGTTTGTTATTGGAATTAATATACTTTGTACTGTTCAATTTGTGTGTTTGTTCTATAACTTGAAAGCTTATGGTTACTTCTTAATGACGGTGTTTCTGTTTATTTGGTTGTTTGACTTGTATTAGTTTCAGATTAGTTTTCCTTTTGCTGATATATATGTCTGCCACTAATCTTTCTTTTTAATTTAGATCTACAACTGCAGTTGTCCTGAGGTGAGCAGAAAGTATCAGTTTTCGGCATATTCAGAAAGGTTTTGTTATTGGAGGAACTCAAGTGAAGTTTGGAAGTTTAGAAGATCAGGGGTATAATTGTGCTCAATCAACCTGTTACATAGAGCTCGTGAACTGTGTGAAGAATATTTTCATTCTTTTTCATTTAGTTTAGAAATGCGACTCATGATTAAGTTTTATTAGTTGCTTCAAGTTTCATGTTTTAGGCCTCTTATATATATGCTTTTGATGATGGTTTTGCAATTAAAATTTTATGGATTGGTACAATCTTCAGATTCACTTCGATGTATCAACTGTATATACATGCTTTAAGTTCACTTTAGCCCTTTATGGGGAAAAGTGTAGCAGCATATTTCTGCTTGTCATTTGCTGTTTTTTATTTTATTTTTTGGTGTTGAAAAATCTTGTAAGATATGTGGCTTGTTTCATAACCATGACGAATATTCTTGCCCAATGATGAAGCTGAAGCATGGAGGGTCTGCGGCAAATATGGTGTCAACAGCACCGCTCTCTTTCTCAGCTTCTTTTCCTCCGAGCAATTTCTTCCAAGATTTTTGTCAAAGGTACATAGCTACACACACCCTTTTCGTTTTCCTGGGACTCTCCCTCTCTTGTGTAATATCATTATTACTATTTACAAACTGGAGTACCAAATATTTAGTTCGATTTTTTCAATAGTCTGCTAATTTGAGCTGTTTTCTTGATTTATCTTAAAGCTTTGTTCAAGCAATTGCTTTTACTATGGAGATTTGAATAACTGCAGAGCACGGCTAATTATTCCTGCTATTGGTTTTAGCATTGGATTCAAATGGATTGATTCAACAATGGGGGTTTATACTTAATCAAATCTGTTTTGCACATCATTGCTATAAACGATGATTTCAGAAATAGAAGTAAAACAAATGGTCCCAGAGCAATTAGAAAAAGGAAATAATAGCATATTACAATGCAACTAAGTAGTTGCAGCTGCCAGCCGCCTGAGTAGGAATCAAGAAATAACTTGCATTTAGATTGTGGTATATGGAAAAAGGTTTAGTTTGAGTACAATTGAGATATAATAATTTATATTGTCTTCTTTTATTTGTTAAACTTTTTGGGAGAAGTAGTGATACACTGCTATCCACTAACAATAAACCTCTTCTCAGTTGTGTTTGTTGTGACACTACTGCAAAGGAATTGAATAAACAGACATGCAAGAGGTTATATGCAGAACCATGTTATGGATTCGGCTCACCAAGCTCTTGATGCCTGATTCTATTTCCATTGCTTATTTCATCAAACAGTTCATAACATCCATTTTCAATTATTACTTCCTTTTCCAAAAACAATAAGAAAGCAAAAATAAGCTAAATTTTTTCATGAGGTATTAAATTTGGTATCTGTGGTTCAAGATCTGATCTAGCTATAAAGTTTTATGATAAACAAATTAGGAGTTTGTCATCAAAATTAGCGATCCCATCCGATGAGTATTCTTTCAAATATGACTCACCAACCGTAGAAAACAGAATCAATCTATCAAGAAATGCTGCTTGCTTAGTCATCTTTTAGTTATGCTATATATATAGTTTAATTATTTTATATGCATAATTAATACTGCATGGCTCTGTGTGTTAACCAAAGACTAAAATAAAATGCTTTGAATCATAGAAACCTGATGAAGCAAGTTGAGGATCCATCAAGCAGATCCTGCAGGCAGTGATTTCTGCTGTTGATGACAAGGGAAAAATAGCAACATCAGTAGCTTGTGCGTTGAATTTGTTTCTTGGTGTTCCTGAGAATAGAGAATTAGTTAATTCATCTGAAGTTCATCCTTTAGTTTGGAGATGGCTTGAGGTGTTTTTGAAGAAAAGGTTTAATTGGGATCTTAGCAGCTCAAA
Organism: Arachis stenosperma; assembly: GCF_014773155.1. Taxonomy (NCBI): domain Eukaryota; kingdom Viridiplantae; phylum Streptophyta; class Magnoliopsida; order Fabales; family Fabaceae; genus Arachis; species Arachis stenosperma. The sequence goes on from NC_080384.1 coordinate 14,710,017, forward strand.
TTACAAGGATGTGAGGAAGTTTGCAATTTTACGAGGTTTATGTCACAAGGTACTGCTTAAAGATTCAGCTGTAATATATAGAAATTTTTGTTAACATTTAAGAATTAATAATTAAGATATGCTTTATGTAGGCTTTTTGTTCAAGACTATCTTAAATGTGATTGTTAAACATATATTTTAAATATTTCTAACATATGTTTATATAGATATAGATAAATGTAAATACTGAACCGTTTCTTATCTTTTATAGATTGTGGTTCTCCAATTGCTATAACATGACATTTATGTTTCATAGATTGTAGTTTTTCTATTGCTATGATATTGAGTAGATATCTAGAGGCTTGTTTCTCTTTTATTTCTAATAGTTACTATCTTTGTTAGGTGGGGATTGAGCTTGTCCCAAAGGATTTTGATTTGGATTCTCCAACTCCCTTTCAGAAATTTATATTGTCAGCTTGGTGCCCGTTCATAAGGTAAAGTAAAAAGAATATATATTTGGATAAAATAAGAATTTAATTCAATAAAATAATGATTTAAAATTAGAGAAAGGACAACAAGGTGAAGTAGGTCTTTTCTTGGGTCTTCTAATTGTGAGAATCCGTATTTACATATAATTGTAAAAATGTGATGGTTACCACAAATTTTTGCTAGTGCATTAGTCATGCTAAGTTTCTTGTCTCAAAATCATAAGCTGATGATGTGTCTTCCACGATAATTATAAAAGTGTAACTCATACCACAAATAGAAACACTACAAGCCTATTTCTTTGCTTCATTCATGTACTAATAATCTCCATGGATTCAAATATCGTTGAATTCAACTCTATCAAACAGGCTTTTAGCAACAAAGAGGTATAATCTTAAACTGAAAGGTTTTATATATATAGAACCACTAACACTGCTACTTCCATATTACTAATTGATAAAGTGTTTGAACTACATAGCTATATGCATTTCACAAGATTATTATGTATTATCTTATCTACGTATTAATCTTGTCTTTAATTTTACCACGTCTAAGTCATTGATCTTTTACTTTTTAGGATCATTTTCAAAGTGCAACTGACGGCTTAAGACTGTTGTAGGTAAACACTAAACTTAATTAAATTTCTCTTTATAATTATTATCATCATCTCATTTTCTAGGATACTGTGGCTAGTATCTCTTATATTCAGAACAACAATCATGTTAACGTGTATCAAAAAATAAATAGTTACCAAAAATCCTTTAAAATATGATAATTTAATCCACCATCAATAGTTTGTTTTATTTCTACTCAATAGTTAATATATAAGATAGCTTAAGAATAAGTTTTTTTTTCCATTTAGTAGGTATCTATTTTTTTTTCAATGACAAGAATAGCTACAAGGAACTTTTAGAGATTGCTGAGCAAGCAAAAAGACATGCTGAGGTTGCAAGGTAAGCTTTTACTTTAGTTCACTACACTTGTATTATATAACGTTGATTAATGATTGAATAAAGGATAAATAACACTTAACTCTCTTGAGATTACACATGACCCTATGAAAATATACTAAATTAGAGATTTTGTTTGAATTGATTAACAATTTGAAGGAGTGGATTTGTTGAGCATTGAATTGAATCAGATTGGGTACATTTTGAAATGAACTCTGTTGAAAGAGTTTGTTACATGCATTCTACCTGTTTGCTGTTTTGCCTATTTCTGGTATAAGAAAACATGCATGCACTTTTCAGTCAAATAATGAGCCTTTCAACCTTCAAGTCCTTATGGTTATTTGTTAACATTCTCTTAAAATGCTGATTCTCTTATGCATTCTTGTTGCTCTGTCAAGCAAGGCATCTGAAGCGGTTGAGCATCATTACGTGAATGCAAGTGATCTCAACTTGTTGGAGGCACATGAAGCTGAAGCGTCCTTAGCTGGAAGGGGTGCCTACACTCTTACGGTAGGACTCACCCTTATTCAAACTGCTACCGCTAAAGTAGCAGGTACACTACTCTCTACTCTCAAAACTTGTAATAATTATATTCCTAAATTAAAATAGTATCTTTTTGTTTGTTTATAATTGTATTCACTATTCACCTACTGCACTATAAAGGTTTCTATTGATATTAGAGTATAAAACACACGTCTCAGAAGAACAGCTGATCAAGAAAATCAAAGGTAATACTTTGACTTCAAAAATTTGGCACATCACGCGTGAGTTTCCTCTTTTCCCCAATAATGGCTGCATGGACCTTTTGTACCCCACTTGTAGGAATTTACAGCATCATACACCATTATCCTAGTATTTTCAAGGCTATATCTCCTCACTATATTTTCTATTTCTTTTGGAGAAATGGAAAAGCTGGTTGGCTTTTACTTGGTGGTACTGTCCTTTGCATTACAGGTATGTGTGTCTCTTATCATCTTGATAATATTCATCATCATTGTCCATTGATACAGAAGTAGGAATATTATCTTTCAATTCAAGGACTTCTTTGTTTCTCGGTCAATTCATGTTATTATATTATCAACTTGGCATGCTCTGGTTTGGCTATTGACTAAATTTTCTATATGAGAATTGTGCAAAGAGAGACTTGCAGCTTAATGTTACTGGTGGTTTCTGAAATATTTTGGATTGATTTTATTTGATTTGGATCTGAAATTTAAAGAAAGAATGAAAAAATTTTGATTTCTTTTTATTGTGTTAGGAATATGGGAAGCACAGATGCCAAGTGGAAATAAGCTGATCACCCAAAGCTGCCAAAGGAAAATTAAAGCCAGTTGCTGTGGTGGTTTTGGATGGATGGGGTGAGGCCAACGCTGATCAATACAACTGTATCCACACTGCTGAAACTCCAACCATTGATTCCCTCAAAAAGGTAGATATATAGATACTACATGGTATATGCACCCTTTTGTGGAATCTGAAATCTTTTTCTTTTTGTATATATTATGATATATTCATTCATATAATGATAAGATCTAAGATTGGTTCCCCTTTTTCAGGGTGTATGTGTTTGCTTGATTCACTTGCTGCTCAAGTATTGTTATGATTCTTAGGTTTTTGTTACCTTGTCATTGGTAGGTGAGAGGCCTTCTCTTGATTTGAAGTTTATTTAGTTGGAAATTCCAGTGTTATTGAATGTGTTGGATTTGTATGATTATTGATGAGATAGAAATAGAAATGAATGGTGGGGTTGGTTGGTTTTTGTTGTTGTAGGGTGCACCTGAAAGGTGGAGATTGGTGAGGGCTCATGGTACTGCTGTGGGACTTCCTACAGAGAATGACATGGGCAACAGTGAAGTCGATCACTTTGTTTAAAATTAGATAAAATTGTGTAAAATTTAGTATGGTTGAATAATATACTGAGGATTATAATTGATAATACACTTTGTTTATGTTTTGAATTATAATGACTTGCTTGTTTATAATAATTTTCTTTTAGTTTTATAATACGATGAATTTGTTTATTTTTTAAAATATTATAAATATTCGAATACAAATTAGATAAAAATTTGTATTAAATTTATATTTATTTTGTATGAAAATAAGTTTATTTTGTAATTAGAAAAATAAAAAAATTATATTTTACTTTACTGACAGATTTACAGACGGATTTTCTGTCTGTAATCAGAGTGTAAGATGATTTTTCAAAGTTCAAATTACAGACGGAAAATTCGTCTGAAAATTTGTCTGTAATTACAGAGAAAAAATCCGTCAGAAAATTACAGACGAAAAATTCGTCTGAAAATCCGTCTGTAATTACAGACGGAAAATCCGTCTGAAAATCTGTCTGTAATTATAGACGGAAAATCCGTCTGTAAGGTTGTCGCCTTCAGGAAATGGAGGGAAAATTTACAGAGGGAAAATTCGTCGGTAACTAGTAAAAATCCGTCGGTAATTTTCCGACGGAAAAAAAAAGCCGTCGGTAAATAATTTCCGACGGGGCTTTTACAAAGGGACAAAATCCGTCGGTAATTTTGTCGGTAACCAAAAATCCGTCTGTAATAAAGACTAAATCTGTCTGTAAATCTGTCTATATTTATCCATTTTCTAGTTGTGATACTACTCATTTTATTATTATTATTTGTCTTTGAAAAAAATGGCAAGGATATATAATGAAGATGTATGCCTTGTGTATAGTGCAAGTTCGCACACCATTCTCAAAAGTGATATATATTTTACCCATCTTGTGCCAAAAGAAGAATATGTTAATACTATTATTGGCTCAGGCAATGTGATTAAAGGCTCCAGAAGAGCTATAATTTTGTTTCTCGGAGGAACAAAATCCATAATAAATAATGCACTATTGTCTACCAAGTCTCTAAGAGCATGACTATAGCATGACTTTAGAAGTTACAATTCAATTTGGTCATTTTCATCGATTCAAACATAGGAAATGTAGAAAGAAATCAGAACTAAATTAGATAGCAGCATGTGAAGATGAAACTCTTTTATCACAAACATGGCTACAACTACAACAAGCTCAGTCAACATCAACAAGATAGAGATGGTTTATGTAGATACTACAAAGTTGGATTAACAAAGCAAAGTAGAATAAACCTAAAATTGGCATAGAAAATTGAGCCCTAAGTAACATAATCACAAAATCATAGTATACCTGAAATTCACGAAAGGAGCAGACGCGACAAGAGTGGCGACGGAGAGAGCTCGTGCGACGAGAGCGGCGGCGGAGAGAGCTCTGCGATGATGGGAGCAGACGCGGCAAAAGCGATGTTGGAGGAAGCCACTGAGAGAGGAGTGGATTTTATTTGTGTAGGTGCCTGTGAATGGAGTTCAAATTAGGGTCTTATAATAGTTATTTAAATTTGAGTGAATATCCAATCTGCCCTTGACAATTTCTTCGAAAGGATTACGAGGCCTCCGATAAAAAAAAAAACACTCAACCCGGCTTTTAAACTTTATTTTTATGGGAGTGATTAACCCATGTGCAAAAAAAAAAAAAACCAAAAAAACACTACCACAGGGGCTAATCAATCTCATAAAAATAAATCTTATGGGCCGGGTTAGTTTGTTTTTTGTTAAGGGCCTCGTTGTCTTTTGAGATAATTGCCAGGGATCGTTTAAGGTTTTTCTCTTTAAATTTTTTATAGATTTATTAATTAATTACAAACAAATTTTTTATTGGTGAAAAATTTGAAATCAAATTTCAATTTATAGATAGAATTATTTGTCGGTAAATTTTTGAAAAAACTTTTAATTTTTTTACCAACAAAAAATCCGTCGATATTTTTGACACTAAATTTTTATTAAAAAAATTCACCTATAATGTATTATTTTCTAGTAGTGCGTCACCATAGAAATTGAAAATGGTAGTAAATGAAATTAAAGTACTATTATAAGGGGACTAAAATTGAATAGGAAAAGAATTAATCAAAAAATAAAATTAAAGAAAAAAAATTTATACTTTTTTTTTCTGTTATATTTTTTTAAATAAGAATACATTTTATTTTTTATAATTAGTGTTTTAATTGAATCTATTTGAATATGAGTTGTTGAGAGTGATGATTTGAGATGATGAGATTGAAAGAGATGAAAAATCAATAGTGACAATGCTAGTGGGGTGACATACTACTATGGAGTCAAACTCTAAACTCAATCATATTCTATGGAGTCAAACTCCAAACTCAATAATATTTTATGGAGGCAAACTCTAAACTCAATAATATAAATATTCAATATATATATATATATATACCCATGGGAGAACCCAGGGAATTAAAGTGTCCGGTCACATCTTGCAACAGAGGGTCAACAAATAGTCTCAAATACACAAGCCACATAATAATCTTTTTCCTTTTAAAATAACACTTCAAATCAAAACTCAAATTCTTATAGAAATTTTGGCAGTATCTCCTCTAAAACTCGAATTTCTGCTAGCTTTCAAGGATCCTAACCACCAAACTAAACATCTCTCAGTCATTCAAATCATTTTCAGTATCCAATTATTTCAAAATCAAGCAAATACCAATATTAAATCTTTTTCCAAAACCAACCAACTCTAATAGCAAATCATTAATAACAACTAAGCCACACATCTTATACCATATACACAATCCATTAATAATTCGTTCAGTTCATTCCTATCTCAAGGTCTTCTAGCCTAAGTTTTCACGTGACATTAAACATTAACTACGAGAAACCAAAATCATACCTTGGCCGATTCTTTCCTAAGCTCGAAACACCTCAAAAACCTCTCTTTTTACAAGCTCCAAGCTTCCAAACGTCAACTCTTCAAGCCTAATTACCCGGATTTCGTTTCAAACCACCCAATTGAACTCCAAATCAACTAGAACGCAATCTATTTCACACAATATCACTATAATCATTATAGGGTTTACTAATTCAATGATTCACAAGGATTCAACAGTTTCTTACTTTACCTACAAATCAATTGGACAAAACCCAGTGATTACTCGCTATTAGAGTTCACCTAAACCACCAAATTCATTCAATTCAACAATACCCATACTCAACAATCACGAAATTGAGGACAGGAAGAAGTGGGCAAGAAATACAAATTTTTTACCACTCTGTTCAAATAGAAATGAAGAGAATTCCAAAACGAACACGTGGCTACTAACGGCTCGTCAATCGGAGCTCCAGATAGAAAGTTACAGATGATTGAATTTTGGTGGGGAGGGTTAAGGTTTTCGGTGTCGATTTCCTCTTTTCTGCATTCTTGCAACGAAAACCTTGGGGAAGAAAGGTTTGGAGGTAAATTTATATAAGTGGCCTTAGGTCCGGTTTGGGCTCGATTCGACCGGTTCAGCCCGTTAGTCCAGTTTTGGGCCAAAATCTTTAAAATTAGTGTCAAAATTCATACTTTTAATATTTCTACTCTTTTAAATTATAAAATTTAATTTTTCAAATTTTTTTCAATAATAATTAATTTATTGGCTAATTATTTATTAATTTCGCGGTGTTTATATCTTACCCACCTAATTATGAATTTTGTCCCCATAATTCATATTCAATTACCTAAAAATAGGTGTGGGTAGTCTTTTCTTATTTCTGACTCAAGTTTTCAAGTGTGTTCCTCAATTTCAGCTCGACTCCAAGCAACTTTTACTAATGAGACTTCTTTTCCGCGTAATCGCTTAATTCTAGCATCGTCAATTTGAACCGGAGTCACTTGAAGTGTCAGATCCTCTTTCAATTGAGCTTATTCACGTTCTAAAATGTGGTTAGCATCAGAAGTGTTTTTTCAAAGCTGCGAAACGTGAAATACATTGTGCAGGTTCGAAAGATGTGGTGGTAGAGCTATTTGATATGCCACCTTCCCGATTTTCTTTAGGATCTGAAATAGACGGATATAACAAGGATTCAATTTCTTTGCTTTGATCGCTCAACCCACTCCTGTTGTTGGAGTAACTCTTAGGAATACATTGTCTCATTCATCAAATTCTAACGATTTCCATCTCTGATCGGCGTAGCTCTTTTGGCGACTCTGAGCGGTAAGCATTTAGTTTCGGATTTTCTTAATATGTTCGGCAGTTTTAGCTACTAACTCAGGCCCTAACAAACTTGTTTCCCCTGCTTCATAACAACATAGCAGAGATTGGCACTTTCTCCCATACAGAGTCATTCCGATGCTCGCATGGTAACTGTTATTATATGCAAACTCTACTAGCGGCATATACCGATCCTAACTCGCTGGTTGGTCTAAAACGCAAGCCCTCAACATATCCTCTAGGGTTTGAATTGTCTTCTCCGATTGACCATCGGTTTGAGGATGGTACGCGGTACTTAAACTTAATTGAGTTCCAAATACTTTCTGAAACGCCCCCAAGAATCTTGAAGTGAAACAAAAATCTCTATCGGAGATTATGGTGGTAGGCACACCATGCAACCTTACAATTTTCTTAATGTACAAGCGTGCTAGCTCCTCTAAGGTACAGTTAATCCGAATGGCAAAAAGTGAGCTGACTTTGTCAGCCGATCTACAATCACCCATACCGCGTCAAATCCAGCTCGAGTTCTTGGCAAACCCGACACAAAATCCATGGTGATACTTTTGCATTTCCATTGTGGAATTTCTAAAGGTTGCTGTAGAACCTATGCACAATTACTCAAGAGGGGGGGTGAATTGAGTATTACAACAACAATGAATATTTTTGCGAAAGTTAAAGACAATATACAAAAGTGTTATTGTACTAGTATTTTTCCAAGAGCTTAACTCAATTGCTAAGCATTTATAAGGAGCTTTTACTTTCCAATAGACACCAACTCAAATAAATTGATCAAGCTTTTCACCAATCGGACTTAAGCTATTCCTTAAGTACTTACGAAGCTACTTTTCGATCACAATTTATTTGCTCAAAGGTAAAAGACAATAATATTGAAGAGATGAGTTTGGAGAGATGCAAACGCTATTTAGAGTGGTTCGGCACAATCCTTGTCCTACGTCCACTTTCTTTCTCAATCGCAATTGAGAAGTTCCACTATTGCCAAGCTTCAAGGTGCTCGCGCAAAACCTTTTACAATCCGAGTCCTTAGTTTCTAACACCTCACGGTATATGATCACCACTCGTATACTAACCCACTCCACTTAGAGATACCTTCTCTAAGATTTGCCTTGAGTACTTAGTATACCTCTTTGGTATCCTCACCGACTATAGTGTTTATAACTCTTGACTCAACCTTGGAGATCACACTCCAATTTACAAAGTGTACAAGAAAACAATTCTCAAAGAATTGTTGAGATGAAATGGGTACTCTCTAGAAGAGTGTATGATTACAAGTTTAGCACTATTGAACCAATTGATATTGCTCTCTCAAATTGTGTATTATAACACCTTAAAAATGTGTAGAATGAAAGAATATGAACAAGATAGTTTGCAAATGCTCAAAGATATGAAATAAGGCTTCAATCCATCCATTTATAGATTCCCCAAACCTTAGAAACGTTAGGGAATTAATGGGATGGAGCCTTTATGTCAAAACTAGCCGTTTTTTATGTTTTTGAATTATTTGCATCGATGCATAACACTTTGCATCGATGCAAATGTGTCTTTGACGCTGAAATTTGAATTTTCAGCTAGGTTGCATGCTTTGCATCGATGCAAGATGAGTGTGCATCGATGCAAACCTTAAAGAATGGCTTAAAATCACTTCAAAATGCTTAGGATTGATCTCAAACTTGTTGGAGTCAATTCCTATGCTTTTGTACCTTTGAAAACAAGTTTTTAAACCATTTGGCTAGCATCGAATTGCAAGATGTGCATCAAAACATTTTGTGAGTGTGTGTTGAGAGATTTAGCAATTGGTTCTTAACAAGAAGTTACCTAAGTCCTAAGACACTATACTTGTCTTCAAATGTTGTGGACTTGAGTTTCTTGTTGTTGTTGTGTTGCTTTCAACTCTTCATTCCTCACCGTTGAATGTTGGTTGATCTTTCAACATGCTTGTTCTTTCAAGTTGTTTGTTGGTTTGTCTTTCATGTCGTTTGTTGGTTTGTCATTCATCAAAACCTACGAATACAAACTTCGCATACAAGCAACATGATTTACAATTTCCCCCTTTTTGATAATGACAAACCAATTTTGAGGATATGCATTTATAAATGATTTTGAAAGCAACAATAATGCACTTTGTTTTATAGAAAGCTTTGGAGAAGACTTCAAAAAAAAATTTTGCAGGAGTTCCCCCTAAACATGTGCATTTGTTCCCTTAAAGGGCGTTTATCAAAGAAAAACGATTTAGATATCAAAGTTTTTGCTTAGCGGAAGTCTTTTTGAAATCATTGTTTCGCAAACTTATTTCTTCTTTTCAAATCCTCAAACTTCTTCTTTTTCAAAAGTTCAAAACTTCAAATATCCTCAAACTTTTCTTCCCCCTTTTGACATTATCAAAAAGAAAGGAGTTTGAAATGTGTCATAGAAGCATGCATAAAACAATGAATTTTTTTTTTAAGTTCAATTTCTCTATTAATCTCAAGGATGAGATATTCCCCCTTTCAAAAAGAATTTGATTTCCTCTTTTTATATATAACAAGCATGCATAATTTCCCCTAAAGAAGTGAAATATATCAAGGCATGCACATTAACTTAAAATAGGGGTACCAAGCCTATTTTGAGTTATTCACCAAATAAGCATACAAGCATTAATCATTAAACAAAATTATGAAGGAAATATCAAAGTATTTAAACCATAATAGAAATTCTTAGCTTACTAGGAGTTAGTTTAACAATTCATATAATCAAATAAACATAAAGCAATAAAAAGTGACTTTGGTGCAAAAATGTGGGGTTTTGTTGCTCAAAAATGCCAAATTCACGTGTTTTTGTGCAATTTGGTCGAGTTTGCATCGATGCAATAGGCTTTGCATCGATGCACATAGCACGTCGTGTGCTTTGCATCGATGCAGAGCTTGGTTGCATCGATGCAACATACATCATTTCGCCCAAAATCACCAAATTTTCATCCTTTGGTGGTTCTTTCTTCAGTCCTTTGAGTTTCATCATGTATATACTCACTTAAACCATGATAAACTTCAATTTGTTGATCCTCCATTGTTTATAATCTTCAAATTCTTCAATCTACCTCAAGATTAATCACTCATTTATCAACTTATAAACCTACAAAACAATGGCTAATTGGATATCTCCAATGCTTAAGTTAGTAAGAGATACAAAAAAAAGCAATATGAATACAATGAATTCAAACAAATTATATTAGATTAGAATCCAAGATACCAAGTTCATTTCGGATGTTAAAAAAACTTTCTTTACATAAAGGTTTGGTGAAGATGTCCGCTAGTTGTTTACTAGTTTCGACAAATTCAATAACATCACCCTTTTCAACATGGTCTCTTATGAAGTGATGTCTAATCTCAATATGCTTGGTTCTTGAATGTTGAACCGGATTCTTGGTTAAATTTATTGCACTAGTATTATCACATTTGATAGGAATGTGATCAAGCATGAGTCCATAGTCCATAAGTTGTTGTTTCATCCATAAAATTTGGGCGCAACAACTACCGGCGGCTACATACTCGGCTTCGGCGGTAGACAAGGCTACACTTACTTGTTTCTTACTATGCCATGAAACAAGAGAGTTTCCTAGCAAGTGACAAGTGCCGCTAGTGCTTTTCCTATCTAATTTGCAACCGGCAAAATCGGAATCGGAATAACCAATCAAATCACAAGTGGATCCTTTCGGATACCACAATCCAACATTTAATGTTCCTATGAGATACTTCATAATCCTTTTTACCGCACTTAAGTGAGATTCCTTAGGATTAGCTTGGTATCTCGCACACATGCATACACTAAACATGATATCTGGCCTACTTGCCATTAGATAAAGTAATGATCCTATCATGCCTCTATACTTCTTTACATCTATGCTTTTACCTTGTTCATCTTTGTCAAGGTAGCAAGTAGTGCTCATTGGTGTGTCCATTGCCTTAGCATTGTCCATTCCAAATCTTTTGAGCAGTTCCTTGCAATATTTGGTTTGGCTAACGAAAGTTCCTTCTTTTCCTTGTTTGATTTGCAGACCAAGGAAGAAGTTGAGTTCACCCATCATGGACATTTCAAATTCACTTTGCATGAGGTTTGAGAAAAACTTGCAAAGTGATTCGTTAGTTGAACCAAATATTATGTCATCGACATAAACTTGTACCAAAAGGATATTTTTGTTTTCAATCAAGATAAATAAAGTTGTATCAACCTTCCCTCTTCTAAAACCCTTTTCTATTAAAAACTTGCTCAAACGTTCATACCAAGCTCTTGGAGCTTGTTTAAGACCATAAAGAGCTTTCTTGAGTTTGAAAACATGATTAGGATTTTCATAATCCTCAAAACCGGGAGGTTGTTCAACATATACTTCTTCTTTAATGAAACCATTAAGAAAGGCACTCTTAACATCCATTTGATAAAGTTTGAAGTTATAAGAGGATGCAAAAGCAAGTAACATTCTAATTGCTTCTAATCTAGCTACGGGAGCATAAGTTTCGTCATAATCAATGCCTTCCTCTTGATTATAACCTTTAGCTACTAATCTAGCTTTGTTTCTAACAATTGTACCATTTTCATCAAGTTTATTTCTAAAAACCCATTTTGTTCCTACAATTGTTTGATTACTTGGTTTAGGCACCAATTCCCAAACGTCATTTCGTTTGACTTGGTTAAGCTCCTCTTGCATTGCCATAGCCCAATGTTCATCATCAATTGCGGACTCAATGGTAGATGGTTCAATTTGAGAAACAAAAGCACTATATGCAAATAAATTTCTAAAAGTGGATCGAGTTGTTACCCCTTTCGAAACATCACCAATGACGTTGTCTAGAGGATGATCCTTTGAAGTACGCCAATCCTTTGGAAGTGCATTTATTTGTGCTTGTGATGGTTCAATTTCTTCAACTTGAACACTATCCTTTGTTGAGCTTGTAGAGGCTTCATTTAAACCTTTTTCTTTGTCTTCACCATTCAAATTTAGTGAATCAAAGTTTTCTACATTTTCATCAAAATCTTTTCTAGCACAATAACGGTTAGTTTCATCAAAAGCGACATGAATACTTTCTTCCATAGTCATGATGCGTTTATTATATACTCTAAAAGCTTTGCTAGTTAAAGAATAGTCTAAGAAGATTCCTTCATCAGCCTTAGCATCAAATTTGCCTAAGTTATCTTTTCCATTATTTAGAATAAAGCATTTACAACCAAAGACGTGGAGGTGGGAAATATTTGGCTTTCTTCCTTTGTACAATTCGTACGGTGTTTTCTTAAGAATAGGTCGAATGATAATCCTATTCATAACATAACACGCGGTACTAACCGCATCCGCCCAAAAGTACTTAGGAATATTAGCCTCATTGAGCATAGTTCTCGCTATTTCTTCTAAATGACGATTTTTCCTTTCAACCACACCATTTTGTTGTGGTGTTCTAGGAGAGGAAAAATTATGCTCAATGCCATTTTCTTCACAAAAAGTTTCAAAAAGATTGTTTTCAAATTCTCCACCATGATCACTTCTAATAGATGATATATGCAAATTCTTTTCATTTTGAATAACTTTGGCTAATCTTTTGAATGCTCGAAATGCATCACTCTTGTTTGCTAGGAACAAGGTCCATGTAAATCGAGAGTAATCATCAACAATAACTAAAGCATAGTAATTGCCACCAAAGCTCATAGTCCTAGAAGGACCAAATAAATCCATGTGCAAAAGTTGTAATGGCCTTGTTGTTGAAACAATGTTTTTGGATTTAAAAGAGGCCTTTACTTGTTTTCCCTTTTGACATGCGTCGCAAATGACGTCTTTTTCAAAACGTAGCTTTGGTAAGCCAATTACTAACTCTTTAGAGACCAACTTGTTAAGATGGTCCATGTTAGCATGAGCTACTCTACGATGCCATAACCAAGTTTCATCATTTTTACTAACAAGGCATTTCACATCATTTGAGGAGACTTCATTTAGATTAATCATGTATACATTGTCAACACGGTGCCCAATTAGCACAATTTCATTAGTGTCTTGCCTTTTTATCAAACAACATTTTGAATCAAAGGTGACTAAGTTTCCTTTGTCACAAAGTTGGCTAACACTAATGAGATTATGTTTGAGACCTTTGACAAGTATAACATTATCTATGGAGGTAGAAGGATTTTTACCAACTTTTCCAACGCCGATTACTTTGCCGGTGTTGTTGTCTCCATAGATCACGTTTCCTCCGTTTGTAGGCTCTATTGCGGTGAATTTTGATTCATCGCCGGTCATGTGTTTGGAGCATCCACTATCAACATACCAATTTGCATCCTTAGCTCCAACACGTACCTACAAAATAATTAAAATTGGGATTTAGGTACCCAAGTGAATTTGGGTCCTTGATGGTTAGTATGAGCATAATGCCCATAAGGTGCCCATCTCGTATCTTGACTATGAAAGTTTATATGTTTAATTCTAGTAAAGCATACGGGTGCTATATGACCTACTTTATTACAATAATGACATATGACATTTGGATTATGCATCCTATGCATGTTTCTAAATGGTTGCCTAGGTTGTTTCCTAAATGCAACATCTTTTGATCTATATGTATTGTGATTATAATTTCTAAATGAAGCATGTTGAGGAGGATGTTTAAAGGCTTCATTCCTTTTAGGCATGCTTACCTTTTGGGCTTGCGGTTGCCTAATAGGAGTTTTAGCATTTTTAAATTTTCCTTTTTCAAAACCCAAACCCTCCTTATTATGAACATGCTTTTGGTTTTTCAACATTTTATCTAAGTTCTTTGAAGATTCATTGAACTTAGCTAAAGTGTTCTTAAGATTTGTAATTTCATTTTCATGCATTTTACAAGATTTGTATGGATCACTACTTGTGCTACACTTATCTTTTCCAAGATTGATATTCTCGTTTTTCAACATCTCATTTTGTTTTAAAAGTTCCATATTCTTTTTCTTTAGGAGAGAATAATCTTGGGTATGTTTTGTGTACACCTCAAGTAAGGCATCATATTCATCTTGTAAATTAAAAGAAGTGGAGTTGTCATCACTAACCTTTTCTTCGCTTGCCATTAAGCAAAGATTTGCAACCTCGTCGTCATCGGAGTCGGATTCATCCTCGTTCTCCCATGATATGTATGCTTTCTCCTTCTTCTTAAATTTCTTGTTTTTGTCCTCCTTTTGAAGTTTTGGACAATTGGGTTTGATGTGTCCAACTTCTCCACACTCATAGCATTTTGGTACCTTTGTTTTGCTCTTGAAATTTTTCTTCATTGCAAACTTATTGAATCTTTTTAATAAGAGTGCAAATTCTTCATCTCCTTCTTCTTCATTATCATCACTCTCTTCTTGCAGTGATGTTGTTTTAAGGGCGAGACTTTTCTTCTTGCTTTCTTCACCTTTTTGTCTATTTAGCATAGTCATTTCATAGGTGAGTAGATTACCTCGTAGTTGATCAAATGTAAGTTGATCATAGAGCCTTCCTTCCACAATGGCGTTTACTTTGGAGTTCCATTTTGGTGTAAGGCTTGTAAGCACCTTGGTCACAATTTGTTTATCATTGTACTTTGTGCCAAGCATGCTTAGATTGTTGAAGATCTTGGAGAGTATTTCAAGAGCTTCTTCAATGCTTTCTTCGTCTTTCATTTTAAAATTTTCCCATTCATGAACCAACATAAATACCTTTGATTCTTTAACGTGGTCGGTTCCTTCGTAAGTGATTTGGAGTTTATCCCAAATTTCTTTAGCGGTTTCACATGTAGAGATCTTCATATAATCATGCTCGTTAAGTGCACAATGAATGAAGTTGATGGCTTTATCATTCATTGCCACTTTCTTCCAATCATCGTCACTATATTCATCTTCTCCTTTCGGTACTTGCTTTAAGACGGAGGCTTCTCCTTCTTTAGCGCTTGTTGTCTTTGTTGGAATGTGATTTCCATTCTCAATCACTTTCCAAATTCTCACATCTTGAGAACGGATCCAAATTCTCATCTTATTTTTCCAATAAGAGTAATTTGTTCCGCTAAAAAGAGGAGGTCTAGCGGTTGAGTTACCTTCGCTAGTGTTGTTGTTGTTAAAGCCTGTGCTTGCCATGATCTTTTCCCTTAAACGGTTAAGTCTTTCAAAGGGTTAAGCTCTGATACCACTTGTAGAACCTATGCACAATTACTCAAGAGGGGGGGTGAATTGAGTATTACAACAACAATGAATATTTTTGCGAAAGTTAAAGACAATATACAAAAGTGTTATTGTACTAGTATTTTTCCAAGAGCTTAACTCAATTGCTAAGCATTTATAAGGAGCTTTTACTTTCCAATAGACACCAACTCAAATAAATTGATCAAGCTTTTCACCAATCGGACTTAAGCTATTCCTTAAGTACTTACGAAGCTACTTTTCGATCACAATTTATTTGCTCAAAGGTAAAAGACAATAATATTGAAGAGATGAGTTTGGAGAGACGCAAACGCTATTTAGAGTGGTTCGGCACAATCCTTGTCCTACGTCCACTTTCTTTCTCAATCGCAATTGAGAAGTTCCACTATTGCCAAGCTTCAAGGTGCTCGCGCAAAACCTTTTACAATCCGAGTCCTTAGTTTCTAACACCTCACGGTATATGATCACCACTCGTATACTAACCCACTCCACTTAGAGATACCTTCTCTAAGATTTGCCTTGAGTACTTAGTATACCTCTTTGGTATCCTCACCGACAATAGTGT
Organism: Arachis stenosperma; assembly: GCF_014773155.1. Lineage (NCBI taxonomy): Eukaryota > Viridiplantae > Streptophyta > Magnoliopsida > Fabales > Fabaceae > Arachis > Arachis stenosperma. The sequence goes on from NC_080384.1 coordinate 14,726,180, forward strand.
TTATAACTCTTGACTCAACCTTGGAGATCACACTCCAATTTACAAAGTGTACAAGAAAACAATTCTCAAAGAATTGTTGAGATAAAATGGGTACTCTCTAGAAGAGTGTATGATTACAAGTTTAGCACTATTGAACCAATTGATATTGCTCTCTCAAATTGTGTATTATAACACCTTAAAAATGTGTAGAATGAAAGAATATGAACAAGATAGTTTGCAAATGCTCAAAGATATGAAATAAGGCTTCAATCCATCCATTTATAGATTCCCCAAACCTTAGAAACGTTAGGGAATTAATGGGATGGAGCCTTTATGTCAAAACTAGCCGTTTTTTATGTTTTTGAATTATTTGCATCGATGCATAACACTTTGCATCGATGCAAATGTGTCTTTGACGCTGAAATTTGAATTTTCAGCTAGGTTGCATCGATGCAAACATCTTTGCATCGATGCAACAAGTCGTTGCATGCTTTGCATCGATGCAAGATGAGTGTGCATCGATGCAAACCTTAAAGAATGGCTTAAAATCACTTCAAAATGCTTAGGATTGATCTCAAACTTGTTGGAGTCAATTCCTATGCTTTTGTACCTTTGAAAACAAGTTTTTAAACCATTTGGCTAGCATCGAATTGCAAGATGTGCATCAAAACATTTTGTGAGTGTGTGTTGAGAGATTTAGCAATTGGTTCTTAACAAGAAGTTACCTAAGTCCTAAGACACTATACTTGTCTTCAAATGTTGTGGACTTGAGTTTCTTGTTGTTGTTGTGTTGCTTTCAACTCTTCATTCCTCACCGTTGAATGTTGGTTGATCTTTCAACATGCTTGTTCTTTCAAGTTGTTTGTTGGTTTGTCTTTCATGTCGTTTGTTAGTTTGTCATTCATCAAAACCTACGAATACAAACTTCGCATACAAGCAACATGATTTACAGTTGCAATGTTTCGGACGGTCTCTAGTGTTCAATCTTTACTTTCTAACAAGTCATACATTTTGAAACATGCAATGCCACATCATTCTTCATTCTCGGCCACCAGAACATTGCCTTCAGATTATGGTACATTTTGGTACTTCCTGGGTGGATAAAGAATCCGCTCCTATGCCCCTCCTTCAAGATATCTTGCTGTAAATTTCCAACATTTGGTATGCAAATCCTTCCCTTGTACCTCCATATTCCGTCTCCGTCCCATGAAACTCTCTATTGCTTTTCTTTCTCAATTGCGGGCAACACCTTCTGTAATTCCTGATCATCTTATTGAGCTTTCAAACTTTTGGACTTAAAGTCACTAAAGATCTATAGTTGGTTCAGGCATACACTCCAATTAGATTATCCAACACCTAGTCTCAATTCCCCAAAATTGCTCACCAATTTCTCTTCCTTAATCATCATCCAAGCGACCGTCATTGACTTCCGACTCAATGCATCCGCTACAACATTCGCCTTCCCTGGGTGGTAGCTTAAGTCAAAGTCGTAATCCTCCAACAACTTCATCCACCTCCTTTGCCGCATGTTGAGCTCCTTCTGATCAAAGAGATACTTGAGACTCTTGTGATCAGAAAAGACTCGAAACTTCACTCCGTACAAGTAATGCCTCCAAATCTTCAATGCAAATACAACCGCAATTTCAAGTCATGAGTTAGGTAATTCACCTCTGAGGTCTCAGTTGACACGATGCGTAAGCTACCACGTTCTGGTGTTGCATCAACACACACCCCAAACCTTTCATTGAAGCATCACAATACACTTCAAAAGGCTCATTAGGTTCAAGTAACACAAGCACAGACATTGTAGTCAGTTTCCACTTCAAAGCTTTAAATCTCTCCTCACATTCTGATGTCCAGACAAATGGCACATCCTTTTGAGTTAACTTTGTCAAAGGCAATGCAATTTGTGAAAAGCCCTTCATAAACCTCCAATAATATCTTGCCAAACCTAAGAAGCTTCTAATCCCTGTCACTGATGTAGGTCGTCCCCCTTCCATTACTGCCTCAACCTTAGAAGGATCCACATCTATTCCCTACTTACTCACTACGTGATCTAGAAAGTTCACCTCAATCTTCCAGAATTCACATTTAGAAAGTTTAGTGTACAACTTCTTCTCTTTTAGAATCTGTAGCACGATCTGCAAGTGTTTCGCGTGGTCCTCCTCAGTCTTAGAATAGATTAGAATATCATCAATAAAGACGATGATGAATCTATCTAGGAAAGGACGGAATATCCAGTTCATATAGTCCATGAACACAGCAGGGGAATTGGTTAATCCAAATGACATCACAGTGTATTCATAGTGACCATATCGAGTTCTGAAAGTGGTTTTTGTAATATCTTCATCTCTTACCCTTATCTGGTGATAACCAGATATTAAGTCAATCTTAGAAAAGACACTAGTTCCTCGCAATTGGTCCATCAGATCATCAACTCTTGGCAACGGGTATTTATTCTTTATAGTTACTTTGTTCAGTTGTCTGTAATCTACGTATAACTGCATATTTCCATCCTTCTTTTTCCGTAACAACACCGGCGCTCCTAATGGAGAAACGCTCAGACGAATGAAGTTCTTACTCATTAAATCCTCCAACTGAGCCTTAAGTTCAGCCAGTTCCAAAGGCAACATTCAGTAAGGCACAATTGAAATTGGTCCTGCTCTAGGAACCAGCTCAATCGCAAATTCAATTTCTTGAGAAGGAGAAAATTTAGGTATATCCTCAGGGAATACTTCTGGAAATTCATTCACAACTGAAATCTGATTCAAACTTTGTTCATCATCCGACACACTGGCAATTAATAGTATGAATGCCGAACATTCATTTCCACTTCAATTCACCATGACAGAATTTAAGTAATATCCATTTGCCACCATCGGTCCTTCTGAACCTTCCGAAGTAAATTGCAGTGATCTTTCAGAACAATTGAGCAGAACATGATTCTTTGATAACCAATCCATTCCCAGAATGGGATCAAGACCAGTTATCAGTAGACAAATTAAATCATGGACAAAAGTTTGGTGCTTAATTCGGAACAAAACTTGTTAACAGCCTAATCTAGTTACGACAGCCTCAGAGGCAGGAGTATGTACTTGCAGATCATAGGTTAGAATGGTTATCTTCAATCCTAACTCATTGGCTTTGTCAAACGATATAAATGAATGTGATGTCCCAGTATCAAATAAAGCAATTAAGATTTTATCACTAATTTCACATTTACGTCTGATCAGAGTGTTTGACCTCTCAGCACCATTCGCCAACATGGTAAAGACACGTCTCTACTGTTGAACTCTCTCAACTTTCTGTCTCTTCCTCTCTGGAGAATTCCAGGATAGATGTCCGGCTCCACCACAATAGTAGCATATACCTAGTGCAGCTCTACATGGAGTGTTAGGATGATATGCCCCACATCTCCTACATGTCAAGTTATTGGGAGGATTCTAATCTGCTTTCCTTTGCCTCTTCCCTGGTTGTTGTTATTATTGAATCTCCGGAAGTTATTCTGACCCAGTTGTAGTGGGACATAATTGCCTCGCTTGAAATTCTGTCCTCTAGGTGCAAAGTTCCTCCCCAGATCTCTCCTAACAAAAGCTCGATGATCACCCTTATCCAATGCTGCCTTTCTCGCACAATCCTTATTAACTCGACTCTTATTTACCAGTTCAGAGAAAACTCTTATCTCCATTGGCCCCACTATACTCAGAATGTCACTCCGCATACCACCTTCATATTTTATGAATTTTCATTCATCAAAATCCCCTGGAGCACCTTAACAAATTTTAGAGAACTTACATAGTTTCTCAAACCGACTGGTATACTCTGCCACTGACATAGGACCCTGCTTCAGCTGTAATAACTCAAGCTCTTTCGCCGTCCTTACTGAGTTTGGAAAATACTTCTTATAAAACTCGGATTGGAATACATCCCAAGGGATTGCAACATTATCTTGCTGCAGAAGGTGTCGGGTCTCTTGCCACCAATACAGAGCTTCACCCATCAGCTGATAAGTAGCAAACTCAACACACTGATCTTCAGGAACTTGTTGCACTTGCAAAGCCCATTCCGTTGCCTGAAACCAATTATCAGCCTCTGTGGGATTCGTGGTTCCTCTAAAAGTTGGTAAGTTTATCTTCAGAAAAATTGCTAAGGTCATCAGCCTATTTTCGCCATTACTCCTGTCTCCATTATTAACTTGTTGACCAATAGTCTCAGCCATTGCCTGCATAGCAGCCGCCATATTTTCCAAAGTATTCGCAAAGTTCACGAGATTATTCATAGCAGTTTCACGTTTCGCATTAATATTTTGGCCTCTGCCTCGACCACGTCCGCTTCCACGAGTCATCATTTGGTTTCTATTCACACCAAACAAGTGATATTAAGGTGATCAGTCTCTATATCTCAATTCTAATGTTTCAAACTCCCAAATGCATGCTCATAAATGAATATTCCACATATATCAATTAGATATCCTAATTAGCATATACACACCCTTAGAGTATGCCCAGAAGCATAGTCAGTCATTCCCTCAGGCTCTACAGGAACGAACTGCTCTGATACCATAATGTAACACTCTACCAAACAGAGCCTTACGCTTAAGTCATAAAGTAGAGGTGGCGATGTATTACAACCTCTAAAAGAAAAGACTTATATAAATATAGTTGAAAGAATTCATATCTAGGAGCCTTGAAGAAGAAGTTAAGCAAAAGCAAAAATAGAAAATCATTTGACACTCTCATCGATAATCGTAAAATGGATAGGTAAGATCAAAAGAAGGCTAAAAATATAATATACAGATCATAGTTCCAAAACACAGATATCAAGCTCCAGACTCGACCTACAAAGCTAAGGCTGGCCAGAGTATATAATTACATATATTTATACAATCCAAAACATAACTCAAACTACAGAATAAACACCTGTTTCTCCAAGTCAACCTCTAGGAGGGACAAACATAAAATATATACAGAGGAGAATCTATATACATATATACATAGTATAAATACAAAATACAACATCCCAAAATAACTACACATCGCTTGCATAGGAAACTCTAGACGCTCAGCGAGGTACCTCTCGACCTGCATCTGAAAAATAACAGAATATATATGGAATGAGAATCGGAGGTTCTCAGCATGGTAAAGGTTCCCGCATAATTAATATAAATGGTCCCGGGAAACCCAGAAGCATTCTTAGAACTTCGATACTCAGATTTAAATCTTAAAGTTTATAAATTGAAAACCATAAACAGGGTAGGTTATCTAAGGTTCTTATTTCTAATTCCTTTCTAACTTAAGCCCTAGTTTCCGCCTTCCTCCAATCCTCCAAAAACTCTGGTGCACAGACAAGCAATACAAACACAAGTAGGATACAGATACAGCAGGTAGCAAATATAGCAAGTAAGTATAATAATTAAATAGGCAAGCCCAATTAATGCACAATCAAATAAAACACACATATGCACATGATGTATGCCTGTCCTCTGGCTGATGAGTCTCATTTGTCAATTATATAGCCAATCTGACATGTTCTGGTAGTTAACCATTAGACAATCCCTCTGTGCACGCATCCCCAAGCACAAAAATAATATCTATGGAGTCAAACTCCAAGCACAATAATATAATATTCTACGGAGTCAAACTCCAAGCTCAATAATATTCCATGGAGTCAAACTCCAAACTCAATAATATAATATTCAAAATTCATATATATATATATATATATATATATATATATATATATATATATATATATATATATATATATATATATATATGCATGCCCATGGGGGAACCCGGGGAGCTAAAGTGCCCGGTCACATCTTGCGATAGAGGGTCAACAAATAGTCTCAAATACACAAGCCATATAATAATCTTTTTCTTTTCAAAATAACACTTCAAATCAAAACTCCAATTCTTATAGAAATTTCGGCAGTATCTCCTTTAAAACTCGAATTTCTACCACCTTTCAAGGGTCCCCACCACCAAACCAAACACCTCTCAATCATTTAAATCATTTTCAGTATCAGATTATTTCAAAATCAAATAAAAATCAATATTAAATCTTTTTCCAAAATCAACCAACTCTTATAGCAAATCATTATTAACAACTAAACCACACGTCTTATAGAAAGTTACGTATAGAAAGTTACGGACGATTGAATTTCGGTGGGGAGGGTTGATGTTTTTGGCATCGATTTCCTCTCTTCTGCGTGCTTGCAATGAAACCTTGGGGAAGAAAGGGTTGGAGGTAAATTTATATAAGTGGCATTGGGCCCGGTTTGGGCTCGGTTCGATCGGTTCGGTCCTTTAGCCCAATTTTAGGCCAAAATTTCTAAAATTAGTGTCAAAATTTGTATTTTTAATATTTCTACTCCTTTAAATTATAAAATTTAATTTTTCTAATTTCTTTTAATAATAATTAATTTATTGGTTAATTATTTATTAATTTCGCGGTGTTTATACGCTGGCTTGTTCAGACTTCAAACTTCTTGTCCATACCGTTGTTTGGTTGTGAATGTTTTAGCCGACTTCAGTTGCAACAACAACAATAATAAAACCTTGTCCCACTAAGTGGGGTCAGCTACATGGATCAAACAACGCCATTGAGCTCTATCATGTATCATGTCTACAAAGATACCGTTTATCTATATATCTCATTTGACCACCTCATGAATAGTCTTCCTAGGTCTTCCTCTGCCTTTTCCCCTTGTCTATCTTTCATCTCATCCACCCTCCTGACTGGGTGCTCTGTCGGTCTTCTTTTCACATGTCCAAACCATCTGAGACGTAATTCTACCATCTTTTTCAAAATAGGTGCTACTCCAACTCTCTCTCTCTCTGTCTCTCTTATATCTTCGTTCTTTATTCTATCCAATCGCGTATGACCACTAATCAATCTCAACATCTTCATCTCTGCCACGCTTAACTTATGTTCGTACGTGCTCCCCTTTGGCCCCCTAATACTCTGTACCATAAAGCATAACCGATCTAATAACAGTGCAATAGAATTTACCTTTAAGTTTTAAAGGCACTTTTTTGTCACATATAAAATCAGACGCACTCTACCATTGACCAACCTGCTTGGATCCTATGATTTATATCCTTTTAATCTCTCTATTATCATGTGTTATGCACCCAAGATACTTAAAACTTTTAACTTTTTGTAGAATGTTTTCTCCAATCTTCACTTCTGTATTAGAATTTTTCCTTTGGCGGCCAAACTTACATTCCATATATTCTGTATTGCTATGGCTTATGCACAGATCATACACTTCTAGATCTTCTCTCCATAAATCTAACTGCTTATTTAGATCTTTCCTTGATTCTTCCATAAGGACAAAATCATCAGCAAAAAGCATGCACCATGGCACAAGCTATATACTCTATGAGTACTTCAAAGACTAATGTGAAAAGGTATGAATTTAAGGAAGATCCTTAGTGTACTCTTATACCAATAGAAAATTTCTTTGTCACACCACCTTAAATCTTCACACTAGTTGTAGCCCCATCATACATATCTTTAAGTGCACGAATATATGAGATTCTTACTCTCTTTCTTTCTAAAACCTTCCGTAAAACCTCCCTTGGCACCCTATCGTATACTTTTTCCAAATCAATAAACACCACTTTTAGATCCCTTTTATTACTACCATACATCTTCATCATCCTTCTTAACAAGTATGTAGTTTCAATGGTGGATCTAGCTGGCATAAAACCAAATTGATTCTGTGTTGCTTATGTCTCTTGTCTCAACCTCCGTTTTATCACCCTTTCCCATAACTTCATGGTATGGCTCATGAGTTTGATCCCTCTATAGTTTTTGCAACTTTGTATATTCTCCTTATTCTTGTAGATAAGTACCAAGGTGCTTTTTTTCCACTCATTTAGCATCTTATTTGACCTTAAAATCTCATTAAAAAATTTGGTTAACCAACTAATGCCTTTCTCTCCAAGGCCTTCCAAATTTCAATCGGAATATTATCGAGTCCTACAGCCCTACCATTTTTCATCCGCTTTAGAGCCTTTTTTACCTCGAAGTCTCGAATCCTTCGATAGTAGTCGAAGTCTTGATCTTCTTCCATCGTGCATAACTGACTAAAGTTTAGAAGAGTCTTCTGTTCTTCATTATATAACTCGTAGAAGTAGCTCTTCCACCTTTCATTGATCTTCTCATTTTGAACCAAAATCTCTCTATCTTTATTCTTTATGCACTTAACCTGATTCAAGTCTCTCATTCTTCTTTTTAGCCATTTTCAATTAAATAAAAAAAAGAAGAAGAGTTTTTCCTTTTAATTATGTGATTCAAGTGTACGTTTATGAAACTTACAAAGATGGATGATGTCATCATATAACAATAATCAATAGAGAAATAACAATTATGCTCCCAATTTTTATAATGTCATTTCATACATGTTTTTCTATTTGTTATATAGATAAATTTGTAAAAAAAAAATAATATTATTAAAGTAAGAGTGACAATTTTTATTCTCTAATCAATATGATGTTAGTGTGAAAATTTTTTCACCAGGGATGTGTATGACTATTTGAGATGGGAGTAAAAAGAAAGATGATTTTGTTATGAATGGTCACTTTTATGTATAAAATTTCAACCCTTTTTTTATTTTCAACCAAATAAATATAAAAACAACTAAAATTAAATTTAAAATAAAAAAATAGTAATAATATAAGATAAAAGAAATCCATAAGAAAATGGAAGAGTTAAAAAAATGCTATTTACATGGTCTCATGCTTAAAATATGATGCAAAATTAATTTGTTTTTGTCGAAGTGTGGAACAATGTGAAGAAGCTCAGGGGCGGAACTAGGATAAAATTTAGGGAACGGCCAAAGTTTAATTTTTTTAATATAAAAGGACTAAAATCAAAATTTGAAAGAAGGTTAAATCAAAATCCCTTGAAAAAGCTACGTGAGAGATTCTTATTATAATATTATTATGTTTCTGATAAAATTAAATATTTATTATTAAAAAATATTAAATGACTATTAGAATTTATTATTTTTTGGTCATTAGTTATTAGTTAGTCATTTCCTAAGATTTCTCCTATCATTGAAAAGAATAACAATTTTTTTTTATCGAAATGAGTAATGAATATAAAATATTTTATATAATTTTTATAAGATACCTAATAATTTAGACAGTGATGTTTGTGAGTTATTTAAGTTGTAGAAATCCATAATTTAGTTATCGTTTATTGGTATCCAGTTTCCATTATAGTACTATATCGGTTTGAACTCAGACATGGATTTAGTAATTTTCATCATAACTCATAAGCATGTCTGTCTCAGATTTGTTGATGGCAAGCAAATCAAAATTTTAAAATGGATTTTTCTCCAACAAATAAATAACTTGAGCAACGTAAAGAAGATCGAATAATGCTATTCAATCATGTTCACTAATTATCACTACCTGAAAACCAGCGCGACCATAACATAATGGTAATAATGATGACACTTAAAGAAAAGGGTAAGGTGTTAAATACTAGGTAAAGTTTTGATTTACATTTCCAATTCAGAAAACTCCGATCTCGAATATCGATGCAGATCCTAACTTTCTAAAATGCATCTCATTTCCATCCTGAGAATAATTTAGAAAAAGTTCAAACCCAGAAACTAGCCAGTCTCACTCTCACGTAACTACCTCAGATCCCTATCTGTTCTCTCCACTTTCTTCAAGCAAGTATGTGTCTCCTTATAGTTTCTTTGCTCCTCCAACTTGTAAAACTATGATGCTGCTTCAGCCTTCAGAAGAGACTAAATTAAAGCTATTGTTAGCAAGGTAGAATGAAAATGATGTTTGAATTTATACTCATGCTTATGCATGATCCAAAAGAAAAAAGAATCAATCAATCAAAATCAGTGTTGTGTAACATAACAGAAAGAGATTGTTCTTGACATACATCTAGGTTTTTGCACATGAATAAGATTTGGAGATAATAGATTATAATAAAAGGTAGTACACTGAAGAGTTAACATTATGTGTTGACTTCAAATGTCTACATATACACTATGAAGACTTAACAAATCAAGGTCCTAACTTCAAAGCATATACATTAGACTGATAAAATCAAGGCATAATTTTATGTTCCTCTTTTCGGTAAAGAGTGACATAAAAAGTTAAAATCACACTATTTTTTTTTCTTTTTATTTGTTTTTTATTTCTCCTTCGTGAAGTAGAGACAAGTAGTGAAGATGAAAAAATCAATCACAACTAACCGTGATTTTCACAAATCAGTCAAACACATAAAGTCTCAAGCATTGTCATAATAAAAGTTGCAAAAATGAACTAAAAAGAATCGAATAAAATAAAATAAAATTATTAAACCATTCTTCAATCTTAATTCATAAGAATAAGAAAGAAATTCAGTCTAATAAAAAATATAAATTTAAAATATAATTGAAAGAATATATAAAGAGTACATAAAGAATACATAAAAATAAAAAATATTGTATTATGTATTTTTTAATTGAAAACTTAAAAAAATAAAACTAAAATTATATTCGAATTTATATATTTTATTGTACTGAATTTATAATTCGTAAATTTTATGTTATTGTGACGAGTTAAGATCGAAGAATGATTTAATAAAACCTAAGCATAGTAAATTAAAAATCAAAGGCTGTTAACTGTTTAATCTGATTTAACCATAACAATATCAAGAAGTGGATAAACATAGAGAACACAAACCTAGGTTGACAAATGTTTGAACCGAAGGAGAATGAAATTATGAAATCAGCAACAAGAAGGACCAGTCCTCCTGCTATTCCTACCCTCCTCGCCTTCGAACTTTGCCTGCTTCTGAAACATAAAAGATTGATGATGCGCCTGAATCTGCTGCTGCAGATTATGGTGATGATTATGATGAGGGTGATGAAAACTGTGATCAACCGGTCCAAGAGCCAGCGAAGGAGAGACAGCAGAAGCAGCGGAAGAAGAACCAATCGTCATATAGTTCTCAAACCCCAAAATCTCTTGCTGGTGCTGCATAACAACCTCCTGAAAAGGGGAAACAGAAACAGAAAACGGTTGCAGAGAGTGATGTGAGAGGTTGTTACGATTCAGTTGAGACGGTTGCTGATGGTGTTGGTTGTTAAAGAGCGGGAGAACAGGCGCGTGAGATGAACCATTATTATTATTATTGTTAACGACAACGTAGTTTGCGAGTTCCGTCTTGGCATGGTTAAGTTCAGCCTGAAGCTGTTTGAGCTTGTGCTGGAGAAGTGAAATGAGGCCTACGCATCCGTACACGGGGTCACGGAGACGCGCCTCCGCCTCGTATGCCAGCGACTTCACTGCATCCTCTCGTTGAGCTGCGTTCAGGTCGTTGAGGAGTTTTGCCACGTTGCTTGCTCCGAACACTTTGTGAACGTACGCAAATCTCTGCGGGTTGTCCGGCGGGAAGTACGGCGCGAACACACACTCCTGTGTGCACTTTCTACGCTGAATCTTGCACGCCGCACACGGCGAATTGTTTGCGGCAGCCGCCGAAAAAGACGAAGACATTACTTTTGTTTTTTTTTTCTTTCTAATTATTAGATATAATAAATTAAATTAAAACCCTACAAAGCATAAGAATTAGAAAGCACTGGTTGAATATGATTTGGTGGAGCAATAGATCCTAAATGGAGGAGTGGTATCTGGTGACCTAAACGTTTTGGGATTAGAGTGAGGGAAGTTGTAGTGGTAGTGGTGATAATGGTTGTTGTTATTGTTGTTGTTGGCAATGGCAGTTTTCAGGGTTGAGGGGATTGGGGTTTTGATTATACGGTGCACTCACCACGCCGACTTATACGGGAACACTTACACACATTCCTTCACTTTCTCTTTCTCTTTTTTCTTTCTCTTGTCTTTATACTATCATCATCAAAACTGCATTAATTGCAAATATTTTCCTTTTTTATTTTTGGTATCCATTTTCTAATTGAATTAGAATATCTGTCTATACTTTTTGACTCTCTGCATGTTTTCTCAAAGGTAGTAAATTTCATTCCATGTTTTCTATTTCATATTTGAACTTAATTGATATGGATTATATCCAATTAGATATTAAAATTAATGAATAAATAAGTCAAAATTATTATTAATGTAGAAATATATGATTGATTATTTACTAATGACATGCATAAATATTTTACTAGTTGACCAATCATATCTCATATGTATTATACACAGATTGCAAGAATTACAATCTGCAATTATTGATTGTAGAAGAAATATTCTGACGTTGGGTCTTATCAAGAAAAAGTTTGTATCACTTAATTGTTGTCTATTGCTACGTGATACTTTAATTATGTTAAGTATAATTGTCGCTTGCTATAATTACAATATACTCTATTTTAATATAATAGGATAGGCAGTAGTATGTATACTCTATTTTACCCCACGCATTAAACAAGATAGTATATAATTATCTCATAAATAATTCCATTCTTTTTTGGATTGGATTATCACGTGTTAGTTTTTCATAGTTTGACAAGTTCAATTTTCAAAAGCTCAAAATAATGGCAATTGAGCCATCTCTTTATATTAATTTATCACTATTCGGTGTAAGATTTATGGTAATATGTTAGTTCAAACAGTTAATGATTAACAATCAATGTAAGTTGGAGTACTCAAAGAATGAATTATTCTATGCTTAAATTTTACATATTTTAGTCATACATTGATTTTAGTTATTAATTACATATAAATTTTTAGTGTTTTAGGTTTGATTTTTTTTTCTCTTGAATCAATACAAAAAATTATTGATAGTAAAAATAAGTAAAAAATTTTACCTAAAAAATATCAATTTTCAGGATAATGAATGAAAATTCACATCTAACTTTAAAATTTTATATTTCTAAAAAAAATAAAATATAGAAGTAATATTTAGTTGACTCAACCATCAAAATATTTAGAGAAAAAGACAGATAGGTCCCTGACTTTTCAAACTTTTGACAAATATATCCCTGACAAAATTTAAATACAAAAAAGTCCCTGACTTTAACAAACGGAGGACAATTTAGTCCTTCCGTCTATTTGCCTCTCATATACCGAACGGAACTGGCTGACGTGGCTGAAACGGTGTACAGGTGTCCGTTACGGTGCCACGTTGGAAGGGAAAAAAATTTCGAAGGACAAATAAGTCCTTGACGTCATTTTACAAATAAAGTTCGAAGGACAAATAGGTCCTTGAGAATTTTTTTTCATTATACTTCTATTATGCTTCTATTATGAGAATTTAGTTTATAAAATTAGGCTAATTTTTTTTCTATGGAAAAAATATTGGTGTTTTTGTTGAAAATGAGAGAATGTGGTATAATTATAGATGGGTGAATTTTTTTTGTGGGAAGTCAACACGTGGGGGCGTGGTGAACACGTGGCATCATTCTGGCCAACACGTGGGGGGCGTGTTGAACACGTGGCAGCATCTTAACCAACACGTGGAGGCGTGTTGAATAATTTTCACAATACTGTAATACACTTCAAATGTCAATATTTAACCAAAACACCAATTTTCTTTCCATATTAAAAATAATTTCTGATAAAATTATGCTTGTATTTTGAAATCTAGTTAACTTGTTTTATTCTACAATTTAAATTATTTGTATTAAAAGTGTAGAAATTGGACTTGTTATGTTTCTACTCTTTTTCTTAAATTGCATTAGTTTAATTTTAGTACATTTGTGTATTATATTAGAATTTGTTAAATTGTATTAGTTCAGTTTTCATCATACCAGTGGCATTAGTTAGCATCTGTTCATTTATGCATCAAGTTAGCATTAGTTCATTTGTGCATCATTCATGTATTAAGTTAACATTAGTGCATTTGTGTATTATATTAGAACTAGTATTTTTATGCATAATAACATTACGAGAATATTTTTTTTAAATTATAGTTCACTTTGTTCTAACGGTATAAATTATGCATGACACAAAAGATTTATAAAATCAAACTATTTTTACAAAAAAGTCGTAAGTTGACAAAAGTTTCTTACTAAGGAGACCAAGATATCTGCAGATAAAAAATTAACTAATAAGATTTTTAGTTATTATTTTTATATGAAAAAGTATAATTTTTTATTAGTAATTAATTTTAACGTTCGTTATCTAAAATTTAAAATAATTTAATGTGTATAATTTTACATTTAAAATATTTTAATTGTAAAAAAATATCAAATGACATATTTTGATTTGTCAAATTACTAATATAAAATATAATTATATATAGAGTAAAAATAGTAGAGAGAAATATAAAAATAGAGAGAGGTAGATGAGAGAATTTAGGAAATGAGTTTATTAATTTTGAAAAAAAATTCTCAAGGACCTATTTGTCCTTCGAACTTTATTTGTAAAATGACGTCAATGACTTATTTGTCCTTCGAACTTTTTTTCCCTTCCAACGTGGCACCGTAACGGACACCTGTACACCGTTTCAGCCACGTCAGCCAGTTCCGTTAGGTGTATGAGAGGCAAATAGACGGAAGGACTAAATTGTCCTTCGTTTGTTAAAGTCAGGGACCTTTTTGTATTTAAATTTTGTCAGGGATGTATTTGTCAAAAGTTTGAAAAGTCAGGGACCTATTTATCTTTTTCCCAAATATTTATCCAAATAATTGATGACAAATAGTTAAACGTGTACAAAAAAAATTAATGCAGAGGTAAATGAATTAACCATCAATCATGATTGTTGGGACCTGGTAAAAACAATCTTCATTTACCTCTCTCATGAATGACATTCAATGGTTGTTAAATAATACAACCATCTCCTCTTTCACATGTACGCTATCCTATAAATGAATACCCTAAGCCTTAACAATTATGTTTTTTAGAAATTTCTAGAGTATATTAACAAAAAGAGGGAACAAGATAGGAGTTCCCATAATAAGTTATTGAGCAATAAAACAATGAATGATTGAGATTGCCGTTTGTCTGCACGTCCTTGGGCGTCGGCACATAGCAGTTTGTTTGTTTGGCGCTCTTTGTTTTCATGTTGATGTGGGAATGAGCCGAATTATATTAAGTTTAAGGTAGAAACTCAAGTGAAGTCTACTTCACGTGAAGTTGATACTGAGAGCTGTTAGATTCAGGTGAAGTTGATACCTGAGTTTTTATCTTAAACTAGAATTTACAGAAATTTAGTTTCATTCAGATCAAAGTTTCACTCACTGTAAATTTATAAATGAGTTGAATTTAAGAACTAACTCAAATAACTTGTCAATAATATATATTATATACCTATCAATTGTAGTTTATGTTGTCTATAAAAATATAATTTTAAACTTTTTATAAAAACATTAATGCATAATTAATAAAATAATATTATAATTTAGATATAATAAAAAATTAAAAAATGCACCCTTAGATATTTAATAAACACAAATGTTATAATTATTTAATCATATTAAAATTGATGGAAAAAATAACTATAAGTAATAGATATTTTTATTATTATTATTATTATTATTATTATTATTATTATTATTATTATTATTATAATAATAATAATAAATTAAAAGTATAACATATATAATATGATAATAATAACAAAAGATAATATTATTATTTCTATTTTTATTAAATATTACTGTTTATATAAATATATATTTTTATATTGTGTGTGTTTAGATTAAAATTTAAAAATGAAACTTTGTATTAAATTGATTTTAATAACTTCCTTTTCATAAAAAATGAGTTAATGTTAATGTGATTTATATTTAGTAATTTTATATCAAAATAAATTATAGTAAATTAAATATTGTTTAGATTACATTATTTAAAATCATGTTGAAATAAAAATTACTAAAAAAATGAATTGGTATCATTTAAAACCATTTTTTTAATAACACTCTTTGACTATAATTTTTTTAAAAGAACTTAAATTATGTCTAAATTTAGCACCTTTTTTTCATAATTTTTTTATCCTCTTTTTTAGTACTCTTTTTGTATATCATTTGGCATATCTAATAGAATTAATAATTTATATTATAAAAAAAATCATATATACTAATTCAAAAACACAATGAAAAAATTACAAAGAAAAAAAAAATCCATAAAAAAATATGTATCAATAAAAATGATTAAAAAATTATATGGACAATGAATACTAAAAATTTCATTAAAAAAATACAACAATATATATTAGAGAACATAAAAAAAACTCTAAATAAAAACATGTATATTATATTATGAATAAGAAAAATAAATAAAAAAATTAATAAAAAATTAAAACTTAGAAAAAGTACTAAAAATGTTAGTATAAAAAAGATTTGTTTGTAAAGTATAGCAGTAAAAAAAATAAATATAAAAAGTCTGATGATTTTTTTTAATGGCAAAATTAGCAGAAAATAAATAAATTTTTTCAATTACTTTTCAATCTAACAATTGAACGTAAATACAAAAGTTACACTTTATTGCTTTTGATAAACGGTAGTTAAAACATAGAATCTATTTGCATTTAAAAGAAAAAAAGAGCTAAACAAAAAATTATGTACTTGGAATGCTAAACCAAACACATTTATTGTATATTTATATAAATTTATAATCAAGCTAATTCATAAATTAATAAATTTTTAACATACACGATTCATCAAATATACAGTTAAAATCTAACTTCGACCCACACAATCTTAAATTCAATTTATCAAGTTCCTACCAAATGGAGTTTAATCTGACTTAGGAGTTCCCTTAACTCACTTTCAGGCTTCAGCCCGACATAGAGGTAGGTTGTTTTCGTAATTGAGAAGGCCCTCTGCTAGTTGGTGCAGCTTTTGATTTGGGATCAGATCAAAAGGGAAAGGAAAGGAAAGGAAAAGAAAAGAGGTATATCATCCGAGTTCGTCTCCATGACCTGCGAGTTGCACTGTCATTTTGATTGACTGCTAATTAGGTTCTGCCGTTTTACGTTTTGCATTCATTTTCGATTTGACGGAACCTTAAGCTTCCAACATTGGAAATTAGGAATACCTAGCTACTAGCTATTGGGTGGCACTGCCACGTCACTTTGAAATCATGGTCAACTAATCTCACACATCGTCTCTTCCTTCTCTTTCTCTTCCTCCTCTCCCTCCATTGTTCTTTCCGTCTTATAGACTTGTCGCTTTCACCGATCATTTATCCTCCATTTCACCACTCATATTGGCCATGTGCCCCCACTCCTCCTGCTATATCATTAATTCAATGCCACAACATAACACCATTTTCATCGCATCACCATTTAATTTTGTCACTTTGCTTTTCCTATTTAAGTCTTAACAACGCTTTAAATTGGACTCTTGTGTCTTCTTTTTCTTATTGACGTCTTAAATTCAATAAATTCGCTGGAATCATCACCATATTACCTGTCAACTACTCCATGTATAAATAAAGTAAGGCATATAATGATTTCGTAACATTTTAAATTTTTTGTTGATACAAAATTGTATCTCTACATTTTTTTATTTTTAGTTCTCGACATAACCTTAGGGTTCTTACTATCTAAAATAACGTACAAATGTTTTTTTTAGTTTTTTTGTGGTTGAAATAAGGCGGGAAATTAAGGAGTCAAAAAGGTTGGTTTACTTTGCTCTCCGTTCCTGGCGCTGAAGGGTGTAGGACCAGACAACACATAAAGAGGGTCAGCACAGAGTAGCACAGCATATGCAGAAGATGTTAATGATGGCATCAGAATATTCATTAATGCAAATAAAGACTCTTTTCTCGAAATTCATTACCAATATTGTCAAATCCATGCACGTGAAATAAACTCTTCACAGTACAGCAACCTTCCAATTTCAAATGTCAAACAGTAGTAGCAACTATAAGAAAGGTGTGTGTTTGGAGTTTGGACTCACTGTTGTAAAATTGGAGTTTGAATCAACATAATTTTATAAAATTAATTTTGAATAAGAATGAATTTGCGTCAATATAATTTATTTGTAGTAATTTTATATTAAAATTAATTTTGATAATATAAATATTGTTTGAATAATATTTGTTAAAATAATTACTAAAAAAACATGATATTAAATTATAATATTATTTTTTAAGTATGTTTAAATTTTTTTATATTTTTAGTATATTTTTTATATAGTATTTCTTTTAGTATTCTTAGTATTTTTTTAGTATGTTATAATTTATTATTATTATTATTATTATTATTATTATTATTATCTATGGTTAATTGTTTTATTTAATTTGTTCTGACTAATAAAATCAATCAATTATATTACAAAAAGATAACGATAATAAATATAATACACAACAACTACAGTTATAAAAGTATACAATATCAAATAAAAAAATTAACAAAAGAAAACCAATAAATAATAAAAAAATGTTTATACAAAGAGAAAAAAATAAAATCCCATAAATAAAATAATAAGATGTACGAAGAGTAGAGTTGGTGAAAAGAAAATTAATTTTTAGAGTTAATGGGTCAATGCTAACTAAAAAATGCGGTTTGAGTACAAAAATCATATCTGCATTCATAAAAAAAATAGTCAAACTAAAAATTGAAGCGGTGAAGAAACTTAAACATATTTTTCATTGTTCAAATTTTTGTAATGAATCTTAAAAAAATATATATCTATGTCTTAATATATCGTATACTTAAATTTATATTTATAAATACTAATTAAATTTAGTAGTGTACTGTTGCTTAGGTTTATCACGGTTTGGCTTTAATTATGAACTTTTCTAGTTATTGATCGGTTGATTTCCATGTACTATAAGTTGAACTGATACAATTAAATATATATTTTATTATGCTAATAATTTGTAGTCATATAATATGCTAATAATACGATATTTTTCTGAATTTTATTTTAACATAAAATACTTGAGTATTTAACCGTTCTTTTTATGACAATAATTAATTTGTAGCTCAAGTAGATTGTTATCATTTCATAGCCATAGTAGTAATAATAACAGAATAAGGTTTGATGACCAAAGGTAAAACAAAAATGACAAAATTATAGCTAGCAGTGGGCATAACCTGATAAATTCCAAACCCCAAAGAGGCGGGTGGAGATACCTCCAGACATATATTCTAAACTAGTCTTATGCAAACAAGAATAAAAGGAAGAGAACAAAGTTTGATGTAAAGAAACGATATAATGAATAAAACTTTTAAAGGGAGAGAGACAGTGATAATTTGAATGATTTGAAGAGGAAATAAAAAGAAAAATGATTTACGCTAGACCTAGTTAGTAGTGGTGGTAGTACTAAAGAGAGAAATTAAAGGGGGTGGGAGAAGAGGACAGAGAAAAAGGATGAAAAGATGGTACTAAGGCAAAGAGGGAAGAAAGGAAACAGGGTGGGGGTGGGAGTGGGGAATAGACATTAATGACATGAATGGGTGTGCACGCAATTGCTCACCAACACACTGAATCACTGACATTGTCTGGCCTCATCAGTGATCATGGTCCTTCTGCTTTCTGCTTTCTACTTTCTGCTCTCATAATATCACTCTCCTTCCTTTTTGTCCCCCTCTTCCCTCCCTCTCTATTCATGTTCTACACTCCCTTTTGTCTTTTTTATTCTTCTTAGTATACCCTCTTCCATTATAAAATGGTGGGTCTAATCTTATGAATTCGGTGGTAATAAAAATACTTTTGTATCATAGTTAGCTTAGATATCAGAGAACACAGAATATATATATATATATATATATTATATATATATATATATATATATATATATATATATATATATATATATATATATATATATATATATATATATATATATTTTGGTGACTATATATATATATTAAGTACTTGTTTGGGCGTTATTATTTTATTAAAAAAAAAATTTTAATAAAAAAAGATTTTTTTTTTATTTTTTAGCGTGTTTAGTAAATTTTTAGTAGTAAAAGTAAAAGTATTAGAAAAATAAAAAAAATCTTTTTTGAGGAGTTGTAATTTACATTTTTTTTAAAAGATCTTTTTTCTTTAAGAAAAGATATTTTTTATGTAATAAATAAAAAAAGTGCTTTTATATTATTATACCCAAACATAATTGATAGATAAAAAGATCTTTTTGCATGAGATATCCAAACATAAAATTACTTTTACTTTTCTATAAGATATTTTAAAAAAAGATAACTCAAAAAAAGATCTTTTCTTAAAAATTCATCCAAACAAACTTTAAATATAAGGTTAATTTCACAAAGAAAGACGAGCTAAAGAAAAAATTCAAAACAAATACGGTTAAATCTAAAATTATATATAATTTGCATTGAAGATTTGGAGGGTCATCACTTCCCGTTTCTTTAATGCGACTTCATCTGTCTCCTGTTCTAAATGAAGTATTATAATTTATAATCAAAAAAATAAGAATATAATAACATGTGATATGGTTTTTCTTTCTTTGGTTAAATTTATTTTTTTATTAACTTTTGAATAAAAAATGATTAAATTAACTTAAGTAATTATTTTTTTAAAAAATAAAATAATTCATATTGATTAAGGTTATTTTAACATTAATTATTTATTTTAAAAAATCGATTAATTCAGTTGGTTTATTCTTCTTGAATTTAAAAAATCATATTACATGTTGTATTCTCATTGCTTGATAATAATATTTTACCCAAAAACATTGCATACTCGATTCTACCATTCATCAAGTATTTTGATGTTGCCATTTCTATAGAAAAGAAAACAATTTTTAAATTTTTTTATTTTTTTAAATTTGAAAATAAAAAAAAGTGACTAAGAAATTATTATATATTTATAATTTTATCTTTTATATATGACAATATATGTTAAAACTAATGTGTACTAAAGGTATTAATAAATACTCACCAAACAAATAAGGGAAAATAATATTTTTAAATTGATTGCCTCTTAATATCATCATATTATTCCGTTTTTGACTTTTGTTTTTAAGATGTCTTTATATAAATCGATATAACTTAAATCAATTTTTTAATTAAATTGATTTACTAATATGAAATAATTCATTTTAACTTAAATTGATTTATAGAAAAATTGGTTTAAACCTTGAAGTAATTTCATTTATTTTAAATCGATTTATTAGAGTTACAAAAAGTATGTATTGATTTACATACGAAGCTGGTCTTTGTATAAAATTAGTTGTATCATATTAAATCCTTCATTTATTTTGTATTCATATATTGTTATAATTTTTAAAAAAATTCATTTTATTTATTTATTTTATTTTGAGTACAACTAAAATCTTTATAACAATTTTAAATTAAATATTTTTATAAAATTTTTATTGTAAACAATTTTATAAAATTTAAAAATTTCTTACAAAATTTAATGAATACTATAAAAATTTATAATGTACTCGTAATATCTATTAAGTAATGAAAAAGGTTAAACTTTATGAAAATACACTATATATTTATAGGATTATATTTTCTACCAAACGATGAGAGTCATTAAAAACATATATTAATTAAATCATGTTATTTTATTTGTACAATAAAAAATTTTAAATCTTATAAAAATACTTATAATATAACAATAATAAAATTTTGTCCCACTAAATAGCTGAAATTGGCTATAAAAATGCTTATAATAATTACAAAAAATATTTATAATAAAATTTTATAATTTTATAAAAATATTTAATTTAAAATTATTATAAAAATTTTAATTATAGTCATTACAAAATAAATGAATACAATAAAAATTTAAAAAAAATATAACAATATATGAATATAAAATGAATGAACGGTTTAATATAGTACTACTAATTTTATATAGAAATAACTTTCTTTGATTTCTATATAAAATTAGTTTATGTATTGATTTTAAATTTTAAGATAAATCAAATTACTTTAAGATGCCATTTTTTAACTAAATCAATTTAAGTTAAAACAATTTATTATGCTTTTCTAATAAATTTAAAAACATAATTTACCTAAAAATTGCAATAAAATTTACTTCTTTTATTCATGAAATATGTACAACCAATGTGATATATATTATGATGGTAAATACTTATATTTTATTTAAGAGGTTTTATATTCTAGTTTTAGAATTAACAAAATTTGTTTTTTTTTTTATAAATTATATATGATAAAAAAATTGTAAATCAAATATTTTTCTATATCCTATTATATATAGATGATAGATAATATATAATAAATATATATAAATGATATTATAATAACCTATTGGCAAATTTGAATCTCCCATCTTTCGTAAACCCTAAAACTTATTACATATACATCATTTAAGTCATATGACAACAGCAACAATCCAGCGCATACTATAGTGATGCAGGTCATATCCAAACAGGTATTTTATGGAGCTTTCAAGAAGAGCTCTATTTAGATGAAGATGAAATTGTCAAAGTAATTTACAAATAGACCCATATTTTATTTTCTTATCGTAAATTGACCCTCAAATTTTTCTTCTAGTGCGACTAATTCCCATCATGGGCTACGGCTACTTACTCAAATATATGCTCCATTATATAAGAACTGAAGTTTTTTTGGTAAAACCTTTTAATAAAATAATAATTTTAATTGTTTAAAATAGATTCAAAAATATAGAAGTGTTCTTTTTAAAATATAAACATAAAATTTGAATTTAATAAATTTTTCTGAGTGAAAAAATGTATTTTTTTGTAAAAAATCTTTGTAAAAATGCGTGCTAGCTTAGACTCTAATCTGTTTAGTACTGCATATTCTTAGAAAATAAGATTTTAGAAATTTAATTTATTATTTTAAAAGGATAAAAATAATTTAGAATAAAAAATCGGACGCTAATCTTAAAGGTTTTGGTCCAAAGTGAGCCAAACAAATTAAAAATGTTAACGGGTTGGACCTGATCCAAGTTGGGC
This sequence comes from Arachis stenosperma, assembly GCF_014773155.1. Classification (NCBI taxonomy): domain Eukaryota; kingdom Viridiplantae; phylum Streptophyta; class Magnoliopsida; order Fabales; family Fabaceae; genus Arachis; species Arachis stenosperma. Next base: position 14,748,955 of record NC_080384.1, read on the forward strand.
CCAAACCTAATATATATAAACACAATTAATGAGCATTTCAGCTCATTTCTAGCCCTAAAACAAGAAAAGGGCGCTGCTGGGAGAAGAGAGGAAGAAGAGAGTTGCTATTATTTATCTCCTCCTTCTTTTGGCCATGACTTGAGCTACGAAGTTCCGATTGACGAGCCGTTTGCAGCCACCCAAAGCTCTTGCCGAACCCGTCATTTATAAAAAAGTTTTGTTGGTAATATTTTGAAATTCAAGCTCCAGTTTTCAGCCCCTAATAATTTCATATTTTTACGTTTGATTTTTGAGTAAATTTTATGATTTTGTTTGTTTAGGGGTGATCTAGCAATTGAAATATTGTTGGATTTATCCCTAATTTCATTGGGTAAGATAAGGTCTCACTAAATCCTTGTGTTTAGTTATTTTTGTGAACCCTAGGTTTGATTTTGGTATGTTGTATGATATTAGATTGAGTTTTGGTGTTTGTTGGAGTTGGTTTGAGGCTTTTGGATCGAGTTTGGTGGCTTCGTTTTGGTGTTTGGTGCATTTTGGGAATCATCTAAGGTATTGTTTCAGTTTTTCTTATGTAATATGTAATATTTTTGGACACTTAGCCTAGTTGACCTTAAGATAGGATTGAATGATGTCGTGTATGATTAATTATTTGTGAATTTATGTTTAATGATGAAGAGGATGATATGGAGTGTTAGAAAATGTGATATATGAATATATGATGAATATTGATGTTGAATGTGATTATGATGAGTGGTGATAAATATTGATGATGATATTAGATTTTGAATAGTATAGTTGATATTGATAGTGAATTGTAGTGAATAATGTATATGAAGAGTTATATTGTGTAAAAATTGTTGATTTTGAGCTATTGATTGTAAATTGTGGATTTTGTTGAATGTGATGGAAAGAGGTGGAAGAGAATGAGTGAAATAGGTGTTCAATTGAGAAAAATACTATGAAATGGTAAATTGATGTAGGAGGTAGTGTTTTATGATGTTTGGGTATGTTTTGAGTTCTTTTGTTTTGGAAGTTTTGGAAAACTAGAGAATTGTCACTTTCGGTAAAAAAAAAAAAAACATGTTTTTGATGAACTTTGGTGGATCATAACTTGAGCCTTAGTTTTTTGAATTAGTTGGAAATTATTCTAAATTAAAGATAATTTAAAGAGCTTTAAATTGATATAAAGTTTGAGGAAAATCGATTTTTGTAGAGGAAGTTATGAACGTTTAAAGTTTGGGGTCTAAAACTGAAATTTCTACAACTTAACATTTATGGAACTCTGATATACATGCGGACGCGGACCCATGCCTCAGACACGGATGGTGGCCTCTATCTAGCACTTTTGCGTACGCGGCCCAGGTATGCCGACACGAAATGACCCAATTTTCGTGTATGCGTACGTGGACGTATTGTATGCGTAGCGGACGTACCTTTTTCAACATGTGCGTACGTAAGATAGGGGTGTGCGTACGCACAACCCCTGTTTTGCTGAAAATGTGTTTTTCTATGCTTTTAAGGGTTCCCTAACTTTCCAAACTTTCATAACTTTCCTTAAGACTTGTGGCTAGTAATTAAACTCTAAGACTAGTGAAGATGGGATAGTTAATTTGAATTGGTAATTTTCTTTGATATGAGTTTAGAGCCGGTGACTTAGGCTTTGGAAGGTTTGTGGAAGAGATTAGTGAATGTGGTGTGGTAAGGTGAGGTATTTTCTTTTATGAGACTTTGAGATTTGGAATGATTATGTTGTGTTTAAGGAACCTGAGATATTGATAATGGATGATGAGATTGGAACTTGAAAATGAATGATTATGGTTAATGGAATGAGTATGAACAAAAGTGCGCTATGAGCAGTAGCCTCTAATTATGGATTATGTGATTGTGACATGTATTGTTCTCTGTCGTAGGGACTGTGGCAGTCTCCCGCTTATATTCGGATGTGAGGTTTGTGGCAGTCTCCCACTCACGTGACATGCATTATTTTGGTAAGTCGTTATACGCCTCGAACAACGGCTGTGGCAGTCTCCCACTTGTCTGAGGTAGCGGTGCCGGCGTAGGGGTCGAGGCAGTCTCCCCCCTACGTTGAGATGTGAAGGATGTGGTAGTCTCCCGCTCACATAACCTTTCTGCTACCAGAGTGAACTCAGGTACTATAACCCGAAAGAGTAAAACTCGCGAGGCGCAAGATAAAGTAAGAGTAAGCAGGGCACTATATCCCTGGTCGTGGTAGAAAGGCAACATCCTCGGAGATGTGTTGGATTGGCATTTTGAATTGACAAGTGATATCACGAGGCAAATAGAATAGACATTCATCATATGCATCTTCTATATGCTTGCTTGCTTTGATAACTTAAGTTATACCTATTTTAATAACATGCCTAAATGCTGGTTGAATTACCTGCTATATATGTATATTACTTGTATTTTACTTGCTTGCATTATCTATGATTGTTTGGTGCTGAGGAGGTCAGGTAGGTGGCGGCGATGGGATGGTGCGGAGGTTAGGTTAGTGAAGGCTATGGGATACATATAGCGGTGTGACTAGTTTTAGTTAGAAATCCCCTAAGTTTAGATAACCCTGTTTATGGTTTATGATTTAAGTTATTTATTTTCATTAAGTTTGAATATCTGTTTTCGATGTGAAGTTTTTGGATTGCCTCTGGCATCCCAGAACCTTATATCTTACATATTGGGCATTGTTACCATACTGAGAACCTCCGGTTCTCATACCATATGTTGTTGTTATTTTTCAGATGCAGGTCGCAACCTACTTCGGTGAGTTTGCGGATATGGTGACAGAGCGGAAGATGATTTTCCTTATGTTTTATTTTACTTTACTTTGTTGTAGTATTTTCTCTCACCCTTTTATTTTAGACTTTTTGGCCTTAGAGGCTTGATTTGAGAGATAAGTTGTATAAGTAGTTTTAAACTTCTAATACTCTTTTGTATTTCAGTTTGACTATTCGGCCTAAACTTCACAGGCTGTAACTAGTCCTCTTTTTAGTATATCATACTTATATGTATATCTTGTTAATTTAATTATTACCTTGTGTATCATGGAGCTATCTACAAGGTTATATATATATATATATATATATATATATATATATATATATATATATATATATATATATATATATATATATATATATTATGTTTTGTTCTATTCGTGCCTACGTGTAACACCCTCACTACCAGAATGTCACACTTTCGGCTACGCCACTTTGATAGCAAGAAGTATTACGACTAACTTCATATACTTAATATTAAAATAGGAGTCTGACGTTAGGATTTTTGCTAGTAAAGAATTTTATAAAAATATTCACGTTGTAGATATAGATTCTAAACCAACAGAAATCCCTTCGTGCAAACGTTTTGGTTGTCACAAGGGACAAACCCTTTTAAAATTGATAACCGAGTATTTAAACATCGGGTCGTCTTCTCAAGGAACTGCAGGGAGGTATGCTCTTATTATTGGTTGAGTTTTGTAAATCAGGGGTTTTGAGAGTAAGGAAGGAGTATGTTGAATGATAGGAAAAGAATAAAATATCAATAATAAAATAAACTCTTAGCAAGGTATAAGAACTGGAAGTCTTATCCTAGTTATTCTTATCAATTGTGATGAGAATTGGATTTTTCTCCCACTTTGTTAACCTCTAACTATGAAGGTAAGTTAAGTGAATGAATTAATTCGAATCCTCAAGTCCCAGTCTTTCCTTGGAAAAAGTTAGAGTTATTGGATCTCGAATTAATTCTTGAAGAATTCCAATTTTCAGTCAACAATGAGTTTGATAACTCAAGAGTTACCAATTAATCAACCAAAGCCAAAAGGGAATAAATTCTACTTGAATGAAAATAAATTAGATAAAGCCAAAGCATCCATAACATATAAGTCTGAAATACCTCAAATTATATTAAATAAAAATGTCAATTCTAACATGGACAATATCATCAGCCAATTGGGCAACATCAATCAAACACAAATAAAAATATCAGAGTAAATAAAAGTAGAAGAGAAACATAAAGTAAAAGAAATATTGAACCTGATGAAGAGTTGAAATAAATCCTAATCCTAAAGAGAGAGGAGAGAACCTCTCTCCAACTAAACCTAAATCATGGAAAGTGACTAAAAAAATTGGAGACTCTTTGAATGGATGCATTCCCACACTTCATAACCTCTGGTCTATGCCTTCTGGGCTTGGATTTGGGCCAAAAAGGGCTTCAGAATTCGCTATGAGCATTTTCTACAATTTCTGGTGCGTGGCCTCTGTCACGCATCCGCGTGGGCCACGCGGTCGCGTCAATTGGAGTTTTCCTTATCGCGTGGTCGCGTCAGTCATGCGGCCACGTCATAGGTGTTCTTCTTTAGGTGCGTGGTCACGTCAGTCATGCGGCCGCGTCGCTGCTTCTTCGCTCTTGGCACGCGGTCGCGTCGTCCATGGAATCGCGTGGATGCCAGTTTCTCCAAAACTCCATTTTACGCTTTCCTTCCATTTTTGTATGTTTTCTTTTCCATCCTTTAAGTCATTCCTGCCTTAGAATATCTGAAACTACTCAACACACTAATCATGGCATCGAATGGAAATAAAGGTAATTAAATTAATTAATTTTAAAGCATAGAAAACATGTTTTTCACATACATCACATAATAAGGAAGGGAAAGTAAAACCATGCAATTAATATGAATAAGTGAGTGAAGGATCGAATAAATCACTCAAACTAAGCACAAAATATATCACAAAATATGGGTTTATCAACCTCCCCACACTTAAACAATAGCATGTCCTCATGCTGTATCCAAGGTAAAAAGTAAGGTTGAAGTGGTGGAATGCCATGCAATGCAATTCTAATCTAAATGCAACTGCCTAAATGAGTCATGCAATTCTAATTTTATTCACTCATATATAAAGCTTACATGTAGTTAAATCAATTCACATTCTCAAGGAATCATATATACATAGCCAACCTTAGATAATGTTAAAGCACTTTTACACTTGAGATGGGAAGAAAAAATATTTCATAGACTTGCAAAACAATTAACAAATTAAGCATAGATATATGTTGATGAGTTATTGAACCCTCACTGGATTTTTGTGTTTACTCTCTAATCTCTCAGTGTTTATTGGGTTAATCACTCTATTCTTCTTTTTATCCTTACTTTCTATAACTTTGTTCTTCATCTAACCAATCAACAATCATAAAATATAGACATACAAAGATCATGAGGTATTTTTAAGGTTGTAATGGGGCCAAGGTAAACGTAAGGGTATATGTATAAGGCCAAGTGATCTAATTAAGCGAATCCTTGATTAGTCTAAGATCTCACCTAACATACATATTTTATAAAGCAAAGCTTCTTTACCTATTTTCTCATATTTCCCACTTTTTATGTTACATGCGCATGCATTAGTTTTAATTTTTTGCTCCATGTGCACTTGCTTTAATTTGCATTTTTTTAAATGCACATGGTAATTAATTATTTTAATTTCACATGAGCATGCTTCCCAAAATATCTTTATTCTTTTCAACTTTTCTACCTTTGTTTCTATCATCCATGTTCCCATAAAGTTTTCCCACACTTAAACGATTACACAATTTCTATCTTAAGGTAACCAAGGATTCAACTTGGGATTTTTAATTTGTTTTTCTGCTTAAGGCTAGTAATGTGGTTATAAAACAAGGGAGATTTAAAAACTCAAGGGGGCTAACAAGGATAGCATAAAAGGTAGGCTTTATTTGGGATAAGTGAGTTTTAATCAAAAATGGCCTCAATCCTATCTTGGTATGTATCTATATTTTATACTGGACATATAGATTAAAGCAAAGCAAAGAACATCAGAAAAATAAAAAGAAGAGCAAACACACAGGAATGAGATTTATGGTTTGAATGTAACCATAAAATAAAGCTCAAAACTCACAGGCTGCGTGTTCTCTAACTCAAAAATCATATATCATTCATATATGTCATGCATGTTTAGTTAAAAATTCCCATTATTCTCATAAAAAAATTGTTTTGGGTGGCCTTTAAGGTTTTAGTGTTTCTCCTTGATGAAATGTTGTTAACTAACTAACATGTAATGCTATATATACAAGGTGTGTGGATTGTTTCTGTTGAGGTCTCTAGCTTACTCCTTTTTTATTTTCAATCAAGTCAACTATCATATACTAAAAAGAATAAACTATACTAATTAATCCACTTAAAATATAACTAGTAAACTAATGTGCAAATCAAGCTAAAATATCCAAAATAGTATACATATAGCTCAAAGTGCAAAATGCAAAAAGTACAATAAAAAGTAAAAAGAGAAAAATATGCAAAAATACAGAAAATGAACAAAATAAGAGAGAGTTTGTAGTGGTTCACCAAAATAAAGATATGCCAGAGATGGCAACCTCCCCACACTTAAATAATAGCATCGTCCCCGATGCTCACTCAAGCAGGGTGTGAAGGGGTGTCATCACTGGGAGGCTGGGTAGATGAAGTCTCTATGGTGGTGGTATGAGGATCTGGCTGCTGTAGAGGAGGGGCTGTCTGAATAGGGATCTTAGGGTCTGTAGCCTGAATCTGAGGTGGGTCCTCTTGCTGGGGTGCAGTCTGCTCTGAGCCTGCCTGCGCAGCCTCTCTCTATGGATGGGTCTCCTCCTTGTGCTCATCCGCCTCCTCCTCAGATGGCTTTGATGGTGTGTCAGGCTCGGAGGGGATGTCGCTGGCAGATCGTATTAACAGCTTCAGGTGCTCATAGCGTCGCCGGCTGCGACGCTCAGATTTCTCATACCGGCGCTGGTTGCGGCGCTCCATCCTGTCTAGCTGCTGAAACAAACGGTGCACTAGGTGATAAACTGGCTTTGAGGCAGGTGGAGGTGCAGTGGGCGGGGTAGGTGCAGCAGTAGAAGAAGAAGGGGCAGCTGAAGGTGTGGCTGCCTCATCTGAAGGAGTAAGGAAATCAGGTCTGTAGCCCAAGGCCAGAAAGTTCCTGCTGTGAGGAATAATCTTCCTGCACTCCGCAGCAGGTGGCCTCTCATCAGCGTCCTCCCAAGGCACGTCAGCCTGGCGGCCTAGCTGGGTACCCAGATAAGGGAAGGGGAGGGTGCCTCGGATATATACCCTAGCCATATAGTGCCGGATGAATCGTGGTAGGTACAGGTCCTTACCCTCCATCACATACCAGAGGAGGGTAATCATGGCAGCAGGTATCACAGTCTCATGGGTACTAGGCATAACAAAGTTGCTCAGGATCTGATGCCATAGCCGAGCCTCATCATTTAAGTAAATCCGCTTGATTCCCTTAGGCATGGTGGTGTCCTGACCCAATTCCCATGGAACAGTCGGGTCAAGGGCTATCCTAGCCTTGACAGCATCCCAATCAAACCTCATGAAGCGCATGTCCTCCTCAGCCTTGTGGTAACTGTCAGGCTGATCGGACTTTGGTGGAAGGTGCAGAATATCCTCAATGACCTCTTTAGTGACCAGTATCTATTTCCCTCTGAGGTGCACGGCATCTAGGGAAGTCTTGAAGTAATTGCAGTAAAACTCTCTTACCCAGGAAGCATTTACCTCAGTCAAGTTTCGCTCTAAGAAGAACCATCCTCTCTGTTTGATCTGATCGGAGGTGTACTGCTGTAGTTCTTCTGGGATTTTCAAAGTCCTCTCCAGGTACAGGTTTCTGGAGGTAGCAAACTAAGGAAACTTTAACTCACAGTACCGGTTTGCAAACTTAATTGGATCATTGGCAGGGAGGAGTTGGTCAGCTTTCTCCTACGTGGTAAAGTGCTTGTCCCACCAGGAGTCATCATTCAGAAGTCCCATGAGAGACATAGAGGATTCACCTCTTTTCCGTTTGCCCGTAGTTGCCTTTCCTTTCCCTTTCGTTTGGTGTCAGACATCCTGAAAAACAGAAATCAAGGATATAATGGGAATAGGAAAATAGGTAGGCAAAGAATAAAATAAGCACATAGTGGCAAAGGAGAAATAGAATGAGGAAAATGAGTTAAGTAAATGTGCATTAAGGATTGTATAGGAGCTAAAAGTTCGAAAGGAAGAATTGACAATCCAAAATGTAATAGAAGGCATGTTAATTAGGAAAAATTATCATTATGCCATGGTTAGAAGGTTAAAAGAAAGTGAAAAAACCAGAAGAGATGTTTTAAAAGGTTAGTTTGGTTAGAATTAAAAAATAGTTTAGGAAGTTAAAATTAGTGAGTTAGTGAAAAATGGGTTGAGGTAAGTGGCATAAGGATAAGTTTCTAGGTAACAAGCATTCATAATTAGAAGCTACAGGTAACTCATAACCAATCAAGGAAAACAGGGGGATGTTGATTCAAATAGATACAGAAATAGCAAAAATTGGAATCAAACATCAAAGATGCAATTTATGAACCAGGAGATCTAAGAGAATAAGAATGCGTTCCCTGGCATTCATGAATTGGTTTGGGGGAATCTAAGGAAAGCACAGTTGAAAATGCCAAAACCAAGACAAGAATGGAAACATTTTACAGAAATTTGGGCAGCATTCCGGCTAAAAGTAGATTATCCCGGAAAATAAACAGCAACAAAACAGTTCATATGAATGAAAATTAAAACATAGCTGCAATCACATATAAGGAGTATGAACATGAAAAAGGCCATGTAAAAAGCAGCATGAAACAAGAAAGTACAGCATATGAACAATATCAACATCACAGAATCATCAGAATTGCGAAAATTATAAAGCAAGAAACACAAACAGCGCAATTATCAGGCCTAAATCCACTAATCACATCCTAGGCTACCTAACAACCTAGAATCCACTACAACATGCATATCTAACTAGCCTAATGATGAACAGAAATAGAAAAACTATGGAATTAACTAAGAATGATAGAATGGTGGCGTTCTGCGGAACCTGGAAGGCTAATGAAGGAGATTGAGGCAGAGAGGTGGCTGGGGAATGGTGGTGGTGGCGTCAGGCGCGGCGGAGGAGGGTGGCGCGGCGGCGGTGGCTGCTGGTTGGGGGCCGGGGCTTCGGGAAAGGGAGCGGTAAAGGGGGTAGGGGGAAAGGTTTGGGACGGGGGTGAGGGTGGTGGTGGTGGGCGGATGTAGTGCGGCGGTGATGACGGCGCGGTGGGTGGCTATCGCGGAGGGGGGTGTCAGCGGCGGTGGAGGGAGAAGGGGAAAGAAGAGGAAGAAAGAAGGGGAAGGAGGAAGGGGGTGGCATGGCGGTGGGTTCTGGGTGGTCGACGGGGGCGGCGGTGGTTCGGTGATGGTGGCTGGGTGGTGGTGGTGTGATCGGAGAAGAAGAGAGGGAGGAGAAGGGTTTGGGGGGTGACGCGAATGGGTAGGGTTCGCGTGATTGGGGGGTTAGTAAATTTGAATCTACGCAATCGCGTGGGGCACGCGGTCGCATGGCCGGGGTGAAATGGGAGTTGACGCGATCGCGTGGGTCGCGCGATCGCATGAAACGGATATAAGAGGGGATGACGCGATCGCCTGAGGCATGCGATTGCGTCGCTTGAAATTGTGCTAAACGCATGATTCCAACGTCGTGTCAGCACAACTCTCTGTCTCATTGTTGGGTGTTGTGCAATCAATGCAACGCGATCGCGTCGCTCACGCTGTCGCGTGGGATTGGTTGTGTGCGATTGACGCGGTCGCGTCCCTGGTTCATTTTGTGCGAAACGCACAATGGCCACACGATTCCAGCCCAACTTTCTGGGCATTGGATCTTTACACCGATTTCCAGGTCACGCGGCCGCGTGAGTGACGCGGACGCGTGGGAGGTGTCTTGTCGCAACTGATGCGATCGCATGATCGATGCGGTCGCGTCGCACGCCCTTTTTCTCTCTCTCTCTTTTTTGTATGCAGGTATATAATTATGCAATATGCAGTGCTAAATGCAAATGTTATGAATGGCATCCAGGTTCAATAGAAATAAACAATATAAAATAAACAAAAATGAAATAAAATGGAAACAAGAACGATCATACCATGGTGGGTTGTCTCCCACCTAGCACTTTTAGTTAAAGTCCTTAAGTTGGACATTGGATGAGCTTCCTGTTATGGTGGCTTGTGCTTGAATTCGTCCAGAAATCTCCACCAGTGCTTGGAATACCAGCATCCTCCGGGGTCCCAAACAAAGTACGTAAAGCCCTTGTGTGAGTTCAAACAGGCTTGTAGGCTCCTGGAGTGTTGAATGTTAGAATAGACTCCAGGATCCCAAACTTTTCTTCTACACCCGTCTTTGTCTTGATCTACATTGTTCCTGTCGGGTGAGAAGTAATCCGAATTCTCACTGCAGTGACCAAACAGCTTCCGAGATCCTTTAGATTGAGCTTGACACCAATTCCTGCACCTCAAATTGAAGTGCCAAACCTCATTGAATCTTGCATACCATCGCTGAGTGCGAGTCATTTCCCTTTTTCTCTTAAAGCCGCAGAGAGCTCTAAGCTAGCCATCTGTCTCAAGCAAACCATATTCAAGTAGAAAATTGAAGATAAAGGTCAAGGATTTTACCCACTTGAAGTTTGTGTTGAGTGGTAGTGGCCTTGGGGTCAGTGTTTCCAGTGGTTATGCAAGCTCTACTCCCTTGTGGTCTTCTGTGAATTCCTCCACTTCCTTGCAAACCTTTTCCATTCCAGCCATGTCCTGGTCAAAGTCTTTCATGTCTTCCTCATGACTTGAGTCATAATTAGGAGGTTGAGAAAAGTCGACCTCTGCATCATCTTCGTATTCACTTGGGGAAGATTCTTCTGTCTCAAAAAATTCACTTACGGATGCAAGTTCATCACTAGGAGGACTTGACCGGTGATCATTATCATCAAGGAAACATGTGTCTTGGGTAATTCGGTCTAGTTCTTCATAAGATATCTGCATTGGAGGCTGCGCAACATCCTCTTTAGCATCAATTGTAACATCCTTGACGGAGTTCTCCACAACTCTGGATTTAGGTGGCGGTTCGGCATCTCCTAAATCTTCAACCAACTCTTCTTCTTCTGAAATGACAACGCCCTCTACTTGTTCCAGTACGAAGTTATGCTCTATGCTGTCCACTGGAGTATCTAGTGTCTTCTTCGTGCTACGTTCTTCATTAAATTCTCCACATGAAGCCATGGGAGTCTGTCGAGTGTCTGAACGTCTGGAAGATAACTGATTTATTGCTTGCTCCAGTTGATGAAGGGTTGCATTGAATTGGTTTACTGATTCCTTGAAGTGAACCTGTGATTCTTGGCTTGATGAATATGGACATGGTGCATAAGGGAGTGGTGGTTCTTGGGAGTAATTGAATTGGCATTGGGGTGGATAAGGATCCTGTGGTAGTGAATGGTGAAAAGAAGCTTGTGAGTGTGGTGGTTCGAAGTTATGTCGAGAGGATGGTCTCTGAGCACAGGGTGGGGCTTGTTGGTAGCTACTAGGCGGTCCACCAAATCTTTCAACTGGGTATGTGATGAGCGGATAATTTATACGCTTTTTGGCATTATTTTTAGGTAGTTTTTAGTAAGTTCAAGCTACTTTTAGGGATGTTTTCATTAGTTTTTATGTTAAATTTACATTTCTGGACTTTACTATGAGTTTGTATGTTTTTCTGTAATTTCAGGTAATTTCTGGCTGAAATTAAGGGACTTGAGCAAAACTCTGAAAAAGGCTGACAAAAGGACTGCTGATGCTGTTGGAATCTGACCTCCCTGCACTCAAAATAGATTTTCTGGAGCTACAAAACTCCAAATGGCGCGATCTCAACGGCGTTGGAAAGTAGACATCCAGAGCTTTCTAGAAATATATAATAGTCCATACTTTAGTCGGAAATTGACGACGTAACTTGGCGTTGAACGCCAAGTACATGCTGCTGTCTGGAGTTAAACGCCAGAAACACGTTATGATCCGGAGTTGAACGCCCAAAACACGTTATAACTCGGCGTTCAACTCCAAGAAAAGCCTCAGCTCGTGGATAGATCAAGCTCAGCCCAAGCATACACCAAGTGGGCCCCAGAAGTGGATTTATGCATCAATTACTTACTCATGTAAACCCTAGTAGCTAGTCTAGTATAAATAGGATAAGTTACTATTGTATTAGAGTCTTATCTCTTGACCATTCGGTCTTTTGATCACCATCATGGGTGCTGGCCATTCGGCCATGCCTGAACCTTTCACTTATGTATTTTCAACGGTGGAGTTTCTGCACACCATAGATTAAGGGTGTGGAGCTCTGCTGTACCTCAAGTTTCAATACAATCACTATTACTTTCTATTCAATTCTCTTTTATTCTTATTCCAAGATATACGTTGCACAACACTTTGATGAATGTGATGATCTGTGACACTCATCATTTTTCTCACCTATGAACGCGCGTGACTGACAACCACTTCTGTTCTACCTTAGGCCGGGCGCATATCTCTTAGATTCCCCAACAGAATCTTCGTGGTATAAGCTAGATAGATGGCAGCATTCATGGGGATCCGGAAAGTCTAACCTTGTCTGTGGTATTCCGAGTAGGATCCTGGGAATCCGGAAAGTCTAACCTTGTCTGTGGTATTCCGAGTAGGATTCCGGTATTGAATGACTGTGACGAGCTTAAAATCTTGAAGGCTGGGCGTGATGACAAACGCAAAAGAATCAAGGGATTCTACTCCAACCCGATTGAGAACCGATAGATGATTAGTCGTGCTGTGACAGAGCATTTGGACCATTTTCACTGAGAGGATGGGATGTAGCTATCAACAAGGGTGATGCCTCCAGACGATTAGCCGTGCAGTGACAGCACATAGTACCATTTTCTCGAGAGGATTAAAAGTAGCCATTGATGATGGTGATGCCCTACATACAGCTTGCCATGGAAAGGAGTAAGAAGGATTGGATGAAAGCAATAAGAAAGTAGAGATTCGAAAGAATTCTAGCATCTCCACACGCCTATCTGAAATTCCCACTATTGATTTACATAAGTATTTCTATCCCTTTTTATTTTCTATTTATTATTAATTTTCGAAACCCATAACCATTGAATCTGCCTAACTGAGATTTACAAGGTGACCATAGCTTGCTTCATACCAACAATCTCTGTGGGATCGACCCTTACTCACGTAAGGTATTACTTGGATGACCCAGTACACTTCCTGGTTAAGTTGAACGGAGTTGTGTCCACACATAGCCAAGAGCCATAATAATGATTCCATACAATAACAAAGAGTACTACATTGATGTGATCACAATTTCGTCCACCAAGTTTTTGGCGCCATTGCCGGGGATTGTTCGAGTATGGACAACTGACGGTTCATCTTGTTGCTCAGATTAGGTAATTTTCTTTTCAAAAATCTTTTTCAAAATTTTTCTTTTCTTTTTCGTTTTTTCAAACTTTATTTTCGAAAAAATTAATAAAAATCCAAAAAAAAATTAGAAAATCATAAAAACCAAAAATATTTTGTGTTTCTTGCTTGAGTCTTGAGTCAATTTTTAAGTTTGGTGTCAATTGCATGCTTTTAAAATTTTTTTTTGCATTTTTCGAAAATTCATGCATTCATGGTGTTCTTCATGATCTTCAAGTTGTTCTTGACAAGTCCTCTTGTTTGATCTTGATGTTTTCTTGTTTTGTGTTGTTTGTTGTTTTTCATATGCATTTTTCGTTTATTAGAGTCCATGCATTAAAGATTTCTAAGTTTGGTGTCTTGCATGTTTTCTTTACATAAAAAAAAAATTTTTAAAAAATATGTTCTTGATGTTCATCTTGACATTCATAGTGTTCTTGCATGCATCTTGTGTTTTGATCCAAAATTTTTATGTTTTGGGTCATGTTTGTGTTTTTCTCTATCATAATTAAAAAATTCAAAAATAAAAAATATATCTTTTTCCTTTTTTCTCTCCAAATTTTCGAAATTTTGGGTTGACTTGGTCAAAAATTTTCAAAATTAGTTGTTTCTTACAAGTCAAGACAAATTTTCAATTTTAAAAATCTTATCTTTTTAAAATCTTTTTCAAAAATTATATCCTTTTCATTTTTTTTTCTATTTTTCGAAAATTTCAAAAATCTTTTTCAAAATATTCTCAAAATCTTTTTCTTATCTTTATATCAAATTTTTGAAAATTAGCTAACAATTAATGTGATTGATTCAAAAATTTGAAGTTTGTTACTTGCTTGTTAAGAAAGGTTCAATCTTTAAATTCTAAAATCCTATCTTGTAGTTTCTTGTTAGTTAAGTAATTAATTTTAATTTTAAAAATTAAATCTTTTTATCTTTTATCATATCTTTTTCAAAAATTTTATCTTTTTCAAAATTTGATTTAAAAATATCTTATCTAACTTCTTATCTTCTTATCTTTTCAAATTTGATTTTAATATCTTTTTCAAACTAACTAATTAATTTTTTGTTTGTTTCTTATCTTTTTCAAAACCACCTAACTACTTTTCCCTCTCAATTTTTGAAAATATCTCACCCTTTTTCAAAATTCTTTTTAATTAATTAATTAGTTTTAATTTAAATTTAATCTTATTTCTTATCTCTAATTTTCAAAAATTTCTAACCCTTTTTAAAAAAAATTATTTTCGAAATTTCCCTTCTCTTTTCTTATTCTATTTAATTATTTATTTACTAACACTTCTCTTCATCTCTTATCACCTCCCCTATCCTTACTCTTTATACAGACTATTCATTCTTCTTCACTCTTCTCCCCTTTCTTTTTCTACTAACATAAAGGAATCTCTATACTGTGACATAGAGGATTCCTCTTTCTTCTCTTTCATATGAGCAGGAACAAGGAAAAAGACACTCTTGTTGAAATTGATCCTGAACCTGAAAGGACTCTGAAGAGAAAACTAAGAGAAGCTAAATTACAACAATCTAAAGGTAACCTTTCAGAAATTTTCGAACAAGAGAAGGAGATGGCAGCCGAAAATAATAATAATGCAAGGAGAATGCTTGGTGACTTCACAAAGCCAACGTCCAAGTTTGATGGAAGAAGCATCTCCATTCCTGCCATTGGAGCCAACAACTTTGAGCTGAAACCTTAGCTAGTTGCCTTAATGCAACAAAACTGCAAGTTTTATGGACTTCCATCTAAAGATCCTTATCAGTTTTTAACTGAGTTCTTGCAGATCTGTGAGACTGTAAAGACGAATGGAGTTGATCCTGAAGTTTACAGACTCATGCTTTTCCCTTTTGCTGTAAGAGACAGAGCTAGAATATGGTTGGATTCACAACCTAAGGATAGCCTGGACTCCTGGGATAAGCTGGTCACTGCCTTCTTGGATAAATTCTTTCCTCCTCAAAAGCTGAGCAAGCTGAGAGTGGATGTTCAAACCTTCAAACAAAAAGATGGTGAATCCCTCTATGAAGCTTGGGAAAGATACAAGCAGCTGACTAAAAGATGTCCATCTGACATGTTTTCAGAATGGACCATATTAGATATATTCTATTATGGTCTATCTGAATTTTCGAAAATGTCATTGGACCATTCTGCAGGTGGATCCATTCACCTAAAGAAAACGCCTGAAGAGGCTCAAGAACTCATTGACATGGTTGCAAACAACCAATTCATGTACACTTCTGAGAGGAATTCTGTGAATAATGGGATACCTCAGAAGAAAGGAGTTCTTGAAATTGATGCTCTGAATGCCATATTGGCTCAGAACAAAGTGTTGACTCAACAAGTCAACATGATCTCTCAAAATCTAAATGGATGGCAACATGCATCCAACAGTACTAAAGAGGCAGCTTCTGAAGAAGCTTATGATCCTGAGAACCCTGCCATGGCAGAGGTTAATTACATGGGTGAACCTTATGGAAACACCTATAACTCATCATGGAGAAATCATCCAAATTTCTCATGGAAGGATCAACAAAAGCCTCAACAAGGCTTTAACAATGGTGGATGCAATAGGCTGAGCAATAGCAAGCCTTTTCCATCATATTCTCAGCAACAGACAGAGAATTCTGAACAAAACACTTCTAATTTAGCCAATCTAGTCTCTGATCTGTCAAAGGCCACTTTCAGTTTCATGAGTGAAACAAGATCCTCCATCAGAAATCTGGAGGCACAAGTGGGCCAGCTGAGTAAGAAAGTCATTGAAACTCCTCCCAGTATTCTCCCAAGCAATACAGAAGAGAATCCAAAAGGAGAGTGCAAGGCCATTGATATAATCAATATGGCCGAATGCACAAGGGAGGAGGAGGACGAAAATCCTAGTGAGGAAGACCTCCTGGGACGTCCCTCAGGCAAGAAGGAGTTTCCTATTAAGGATCCAAAGGAATCTGAGGCTCATATAGAGACCATAGAGATTCCATTAAATCTCCTTCTGCCATTCATGAGCTCTGAAGACTATTCTTCCTCTGAGGAGGATGAAGATGTGACTAGAGAGCAAGTTGCTCAATATTTAGGAGCTATCATGAAGCTGAATGCCAAGTTGTTTGGTAATGAGACTTGGGAAAGTGAACCTCCCTTGCTCATTAATGAACTGGATACCTGGATTCAGCAAATTTTACCTCAAAAGAAACAAGATCCTGGCAAGTTCTTAATACCTTGTACCATAGGCACCATGACCTTTGAAAAAGCTCTATGTGATCTGGGGTCAGGGATAAATCTTATGCCACTCTCTGTAATGGAGAAGCTGGGGATCATTGAGGTACAACCTGCCTTGTTCTCATTACAATTGGCAGACAAGTCATTGAGACAAGCTTATGGAATAGTAGAGGACGTGTTAGTAAAGGTTGAAGGCCTTTACATCCCTACTGATTTCATAATCTTAGACACTAGGAAGGAAGAGGATGAATGCATCATCCTTGGAAGACCTTTCCTAGCCACAGCAGGAGCTGTGATAGATGTCAACAGAGGTGAATTAGTCCTTCAATTGAATGGGGACTACCTTGTGTTTAAGGCACATGGCCAACCCTCTGTGACAAACGAGAGTAAGCACAAAGAGCTTCTCTCAGTTCAGAGTCAAGAAGAGCCCCCACAGTCAAACTCTAAGTTTGGTGTTGGGACTATACAACATTGACCTGATCACCTTTGTGGCTCCATGAGAGCCCACTGTCAAGCTATTGACATTAAAGAAGCGCTTGTTGGGAGGCAACCCAATTTTATTTATCTAATTTTTATTTTATTTTATTTTATTATTTTGTGTCTTATTAGGTACATGATCATGAGGAGTCACGAAAAAAATATAAAAAAATTAAAAACAGAATCAAAAACAGCAGAAGAAAAATCACACCCTGGAGGAACCACAGACTGGCGTTCAACGCCAGTAAGGAGCATCTGGCTGGCGTTCAACGCCAGAACAGAGCATGAATCTGGCGCTGAACACCAAAAACAAGCAACATTCTGGCGTTTGAACGCCAGGAATGTGCCTAGAGGAAAAGCTGGCGCTGAACTCCAGTAACAAGCATGGAACTGGCGTTCAACGCCAGAAACATGCTGCATATGGGCGTTGAACGCCCAAAACATGTTTTACATGGGCGTTGAACGCCCAGAACGTGCATCACCTCGGCGTTTAAACGCCAGAATGGTATGCAAGGGCATTTTACATGCCTATTTGGTGCAGAGATAGAATTCCTTGACACCTCAGGACCTGTGGACCCCACAGGATCACCTCAGGATCTGTGGACCCCACAGGATCCCCACCTAATATATTCCCACCTTACCTCCTAATCCTATTTTACTCTTCCCAATAAACACTCCTTCCCAAAACCCTTCACCAATCACCTCAATCTCTCTTCCCAATTACCATCTTCACCATTCACATCCATCCACTCTTCCCTATAAACCCCACCTACCTTCCAAATTCAAATTTTCTTTCCCACCCAATCCCACCCTATATGGCCGAACCTACCCTCTCCCCTTTCCCTATATAAACCCCTCCATTCCACTTCATTTTCACACAACACTACCCCCTCTTCTATACCTTGGCCGAATCCATCTCCTCTCACTTTCCTCCATTTTCTTCTTCTTCTTCTTCTTCTTCTCTTCTTTCTTCTATTGCTCGAGGAAGAGCAATATTTTACGTTTGGTGTGGTAAAAGCATAAGCTTTTTGTTTTTCCATTACCATCAATGGCACCTAAGACCGGAGAATCATCTAGAAAAGGAAAAGGGAAGACAAAAGCTTCCACCTCCGAGTCATGGGAGATGGAAAGATTCATCTCCAAGAGCCATCAAGACCACTTCTATGATGTTGTGGCAAAGAAGAAGGTGATCCCTGAGGTCCCTTTCAAGCTCAAGAAAAATGAGTATCCAGAGATCCGACATAAAATCTGAAGAAGAGGTTGGGAAGTCCTAACCAACCCGATGCAACAAGTCGGAATCTTAATGGTTCAAGAGTTCTATGCCAATGCATGGATCACTAGGAACCATGATCAAAGTATGAACCCGAATCCAAAGAATTATCTCACAATGGTTCGGAGGAAATACTTAGATTTTAGTCCGGAAAATGTGAGGTTGGCATTCCACTTACCCATGATGCAAGAAGATGTACGCCCCTACACTAGAAGGGTCCACTTTAATCAAAGGTTGGACCAAGTCCTTATGGACATATGTGTGGAAGGAGCTCAATGGAAGAGAGACTCCAAAGGCAAGCCAGTCCAACTAAGAAGACTGGACCTCAAGCCTGTAGCTAGAGGATGGTTGGAGTTCATTCAACGCTCCATCATTCCCACTAGCAACCGATCTGAAGTTACTGTGGATCGGGCCATCATGATTCATAGCATCATGATTGGAGAGGAAGTAGAAGTTCATGAGGTCATCTCCAATGAAATCTACAAAATAGCCGACAAGCCCTCCACCATGGTAAGGCTAGCTTTTCCTCACCTTATTTGCCATCTATGTTACTCAGCTGGAGTTATCATAGAAGGAGACATCTCCATTGAAGAGGATAAGCCCATCACCAAGAAGAAGATGGAGCAAGCAAGAGAGACCCTCCACGGTTCTCAAGAAATGCATGAGGAATCTCATCATCAAGAAATCCCTGAGATGCCTCAAGGGATGCACTTTCCTCCCAACAACTATTGGGAACAACTCAACACTTCCTTAGAAGATTTGAAGCCACAATGTGGAACAATTAAGGGTAGAACATCATGAGCACTCCATCATTCTCCATGAAATAAGAGAAGACCAAAGAGCAATGAGGGAGGAGCAACAAAGGCAAGGAAGGGACATAGAAGAGCTTAAGGACATTGTTGGTCCTTCAAGAAGAAGACGCCACTAAGGTGGATTCATTCCTTGTTCTTATTTCTTTCTGTTTTTCGGTTTCTATGTTATGTTTATCTATGTTTTGTGTCTCTACTTCATGATCATTAGTATGTAGTAACTATGTCTTAAAGCAATGAATAAAATCCATTAATCCTTCACCTCTCTTAAATGAAATATGCTTTAATTCAAAAGAACAAGAAGTACATGAATTTCGAATTTATCCTTAAATTTAGTTTAATTATATTGATGTGGTGACAATACTTTTTGTTTTCTGAATGAATGATTGAACAGTGCATATTTTTTATCTTGTTGTTTATGAATGTTAAAATTGTTGGCTCTTGAAAGAATGATGAACAAAGAGAAATGTTATTGATGATCTAAAAAATCATGAAATTGATTCTTGAAGCAAGAAAAAGCAGTGAAAAAGAAGAAGCTTGCGAAAAAAAATAGAAAGAAAAAGAAAAAGCAAGCAGAAAAAGCCAATAGCCCTTAAAACCAAAAGGCAAGGGTAAAAAAAGGATCCAAAGCAGAAAGAGTGTGCTTAAGAGCTCTGGACACCACTAACTGGGGACTCTAGTAAAGCTAAGACATAATCTGAAAAGGTTCACCCAGTTATGTGTCTGTGGCATTCATGTATCCGGTGGTAATACTGGAAAACAAAGTGCTTAGGGCCACGGCCAAGACTCATAAGTAGCTGTGTTCAAGAATCAACATGCTTAACTAGGAAAGTCAATAACACTATCTGAACTCTGAGTTCCTAGAGACGCCAATCACTCTAAACTTCAAAGGAAAAAGTGAGATGCCAAAACTATTCAGAAGCAAAAAGCTACAAGTCCCGCTCATCTAATTAGAATTAATATTCATTGATATTTTGGAATTTATAGTATATTCTCTTCTTTTTATCCTATTTGATTTTCAGTTGCTTGGGGACAAGCAACAATTTAAGTTTGGTGTTATGATGAGCGGATAATTTATACGCTTTTTGGCATTGTTTTTAGGTAATTTTTAGTAAGTTCAAGCTACTTTTAGGGATGTTTTCATTAGTTTTTATGTTAAATTCACATTTCTGGACTTTACTATGAGTTTGTGTGTTTTTCTGTAATTTCAGGTAATTTCTGGCTGAAATTGAGGGACTTGAGCAAAACTCTGAAAAAGGCTGACAAAAGGACTGCTGATGCTGTTGGAATCTGACCTCCCTGCACTCAAAATAGATTTTCTGGAGCTACAGAAATCCAAATGGCGCGCTCTCAACGGCGTTGGAAAGTATACATCCAAAGCTTTCCATCAATATATAATAGTCCATACTTTAGTCGGAAATTGACGATGTAACTTGGCGTTGAACGCCAAGTACATGCTGCTGTCTGGAGTTAAACGCCAGAAACACGTTATGATCCGGAGTTGAACGCCCAAAACATGTTATAACTCGGCGTTCAACTCCAAGAAAAGCCTCAGCTCGTGGATAGATCAAGCTCAGCCCAAGCATACACCAAGTGGGCCCCAGAAGTGGATTTATGCATCAATTACTTACTCATGTAAACCCTAGTAGCTAGTCTAGTATAAATAGGATAAGTTACTATTGTATTAGAGTCTTATCTCTTGACTATTCGGTCTTTTGATCACCATCATGGGGGCTGGCCATTTGGCCATGCCTGAACCTTTCACTTATGTATTTTCAACGGTGGAGTTTCTGCACACCATAGATTAAGGGTGTGGAGCTCTGCTGTACCTCAAGTTTCAATACAATCACTATTACTTTCTATTCAGTTCTCTTTTATTCTTATTCCAAGATATATGTTGCACAACACTTTGATGAATGTGATGATCTGTGACACTCATCATCATTCTCACCTATGAACGCGCGTGACTGACAACCACTTCCGTTCTACCTTAGGCCGGGCGCATATGTCTTAGATTCCCCAACAGAATCTTCGTGGTATAAGCTAGATAGATGGCAGCATTCATGGGGAAAGTCTAACCTTGTCTGTGGTATTCCGAGTAGGATCCCGGGAATCCGAAAAGTCTAACCTTGTCTGTGGTATTCCGAGTAGGATTCCGGTATT
The DNA here is from genome assembly GCF_014773155.1 of Arachis stenosperma. Taxonomy (NCBI): domain Eukaryota; kingdom Viridiplantae; phylum Streptophyta; class Magnoliopsida; order Fabales; family Fabaceae; genus Arachis; species Arachis stenosperma. Next base: position 14,770,158 of record NC_080384.1, read on the forward strand.
GAATGACTGTGACGAGCTTCAAACTCCTGAAGGCTGGGCGTGATGACAAACGCAAAAGAATCAAGGGATTCTACTCCAACCCGATTGAGAACCAACAGATAATTAGCCGTGCTGTGACAGAGCATTTGGACCATTTTCACTGAGAGGATGGGATGTAGCTATCAACAAGGGTGATGCCTCCAGACGATTAGCCGTGCAGTGACAGCGCATAGGACCATTTTCCCGAGAGGATTAAAAGTAGCCATTGATGATGGTGATGCCCTACATACAGCTTGCCATGGAAAGGAGTAAGAAGGATTGGATGAAAGCAATAAGAAAGTAGAGATTCGAAAGGATTCTAGCATCTCCACACGCCTATCTGAAATTCCCACTATTGATTTACATAAGTATTTCTATCCCTTTTTATTTTCTATTTATTATTAATTTTCGAAACCCATAACCATTGAATCTACCTAACTGAGATTTACAAGGTGACCATAGCTTGCTTCATACCAACAATCTCTGTGGGATCGACCCTTACTCACGTAAGGTATTACTTGGATGACCCAGTACACTTCCTGGTTAAGTTGAACGGAGTTGTGTCCACACATAGCCAAGAGCCATAATAATGATTCCATACAATAACAACGAGTACTACATTGATGTGATCACAATTTCGTCCACCAGTATGCATTGTAGAATGGTCGTTGTCCATGATATCTTGGAGGGTGTTGTTGCCTAAAGAGTTGATTAGATCCTCTTGGCTCCATCCATCCTTGATTGTTCTGACCTTGATGCATATTCCTGCTGTGGTTTCTATTTCCTTCAACAAAGTTAAAACCAAACTCAAAGCGAGAGGGGTGAGAATTCATAATAGTTATCAGAAATAAGGGGGGAAAAGGAGAAACAAATAAACAAGTAAAAGAATTTTTTTTTTTGAAAAATATTTACAATAACCAATAATAAGGCACACGTTTGCAATTCCCCGGCAACGGCGCCTTTTTTGACGTTAGGATTTTTGCTAGTAAAGAATTTTATAAAAATAGTCGCGTTGTAGATATAGATTCTAAACCAACAGAAATCCCTTCGTGCAAACGTTTTGGTTGTCACAAGGGACAAACCCTTTTAAAATTGATAACCGAGTATTTAAACCTCAGGTTGTCTTCTCAAGAAACTGCAGGGAGGTATGTTCTTATTATTGGTTATGAGTTTTGTAAATCGGGGGTTTTGAGAGTAAGGAAGGAGTATGTTGAATGATAGGAAAAGAATAAAATAGCAATAATAAAATAAACTCTTGGCAAGGTATAAGAACTGGAAGTCCTATCCTAGTTATCCTTATCAATTGTGATAAAAATTGGATTTTTCTCCCACTTTGTTAACCTCTAACTATGAATGTAAGTTAAGTGAATGAATTAATTCGAATCCTCAAGTCCCAGTCTTTCCTTGGGAAAAGTTAGAGTTATTGGATCTCGAATTAATTCTTGAAGAATTCCAATTTTCAGTCAACAATGAGTTTGATAACTCAAGAGTTACCAATTAATCAACCAAAGCCAAAAGGGAATAAATTTTACTTGAATGAAAATAAATTGGATAAAGCCAAAGCATCCATAACATATAAGTCTGAAATACCTCAAATTATATTAAATAAAAATGTCAATTCTAACATGGACAATATCATCAGCCAATTGGACAACATCAATCAAACACAAATAAAAATATCAGAGTAAATAAAAGTAGAAGAGAAACATAAAGTAAAAGAAATATTGAACCTGATGAAGAGTTGAAATAAATCCTAATCCTAAAGAGAGAGGAGAGAACCTCTCTCCAACTAAACCTAAATCATGGAAAGTGACTAAAAAAAATTGGAGACTCTTTGAATGGATGCATTCCCACACTTCATAACCTCTGGTCTATGCCTTCTGGACTTGGATTTGGGCCAAAAAGGGCTTCAGAATTCGCTATGAGCATTTTCTGCAATTTCTTGTGCGTGGCCTCTGTCACGCGTCCATGTGGGTCACACGGTCGTGTCAATTGGAGTTTTCCTTATCGCGCGATCGCGTCAGTCATGCGGCCGCGTCATAGGTGTTCTTCTTTAGGTGCACGGTCGCGTCAGTCATGCGGCCGCGTCGCTGCTTTTTCGCTCTTGGCACGCGGTCGCGTCGTCCATGCGATCGCGTGGATGCCAGTTTCTCCAAAACTCCATTTTACGCTTTCCTTCCATTTTTGTATGTTTTCTTTTCCATCCTTTAAGTCATTCCTGCCTTAGAAGATCTGAAACTACTCAACACACTAATCATGGCATCGAATGGAAATAAAGGTAATTAAAATAATTAATTTTAAAGCATAGGAAACATGTTTTTCACATACATCACATAATAAGGAAGGGAAAGTAAAACCATGCAATTAATATGAATAAGTGGGTGAAGGATCGAATAAATCACTCAAACTAAGCACAAAATATATCACAAAATATGGGTTTATCAGAGCCTTTGACTCGACGCCGTATCACTGACTTCATTGAAAACCGGAAATAAATACTTTATCTTAAAAAAACAAACAGGCATAGGTTAATATACAAGACTTCTCACATAACGTCTTATAACATAATATATATATATATATAACATACAACTCCTATCCCTCTTACAAAATTGTAATAACAAAGATGAGGGAAGAAAAATTATCTAATTAATACAACATCATATAAACCAAAATGCGGTATAACTCTTCACAATGCTCTTTCCTCCGATTCCTGAAAAGGTAAAGCTGTAAGGGGAAGAACCTAACTACACGGTCTCACCATGGAGTTTCAGAATTGTCATAAGATATTTAATGAGAAAGCTATTTTCAAGCTCAGTGATTATCATTGCCTTATGAATCTTTTAAAAACCAATAGTTAATCATTCAGAACCTTTCAAAAAAACAATATTTAGTCTTTTAGAAATCCAAAACCTTTCTTTACTTATAAGAAAATCTTGATCAGAAACCAACCACGCAATCAATCAATACAATCACTAATTCAGCACCAAAGTTCATTCAAAAATGTAGCACACCAGGACAAACACAGGCAAGACATACAAGCAAAGCACATGTTTAGGTAGCAGTTACAACAAATAGTTCAGGTAACAGTTAAGAATAGTTTAACAATTAGACAAACCAAAACAAGTTCAAACCCAAGCAAAGCATACAAATGCATATGATGCATGCTTGTCCTATGGCTAATGAGCTCATCTGTCGGTTATCCAGCCAACCCGACGAGTCCGAAAATCTTAGACTATCCCCCGATGCGCATCCCCATGAGTCTATGCATAGCTTTTTCTCATATATATATATATATATCAAATCGCTCAATAGGAGTACCATTCCCAGAAAATTATAAGTGCCTAGTCACCCTTACGTCGTAGGGTCAACAGAATATCGAATTTCAACCTGGAACAAGTGGTGGCAAGCCACTGTGTCTACCCAAGAAAACTCGTGTCTCATATAATTCAAATTCATAAGCCATATGAATAATCCACTCAACATTCATCAATGTCTAAGTCATTCTCAACATCGTCATCATTCATCAATCCATATCTCATTTCCAAATTCATTCAAAATCATATTTCAAAGAAAATCCTCATCATCCTTCTTTCCATTCCGTTCACTAACAATCCCAATCCAAAATATAATTCTTTCTTTGATAAATAAATTAATCTTGAACCATATAATGTTTAAAACGAAACCTTTTAAAATAACTACTTTAAATGAAACTTCTAATTTTATAAAATTTCGGCAGCATCTCCTTTAAAACTCGGATTCTGCTACCCTTTTCGGGTCCCGTCCAAACCTTTCTCAAATCCTTTCTCAACCATTTCCAAATATTAATCATTTTCCAAAACACAACCAGTTCTAACATCAAGTTATTTTCAAATCCAACCATTTCCGATAATAAATCTTTTTTTTTTTTTCAAAATTAAACCAGCTCAAATATTAAATCATTTATAAAATCAAACTAATTCAAAATTAAACCGCTTCTAAAATTAATTTATTTTCATATCTCAAATCATTTCCAAACCCGATTTATTTATATTATCAAAATAACTTCAAAAACAAGAAAAACCACTTTTCATAATAATCAAGTAAATAACTTTTCAAACCAATTTCTTATCAACATCCGTATACCACTCAAGCAATCAAGCAACCAATAATTCAGTCTAGCAAATAACCACATCTACAAGATAAACATAATCACGGAAGTATATTTTTGCATCAATATCTATTTATAACAACTCTGTAATATAAAATAAATTTTAAGAAAAACCCTACCTCGATGTCGCAATCGCATAATTTAACACAACAGTCCCGCTTAGTCTAAACTCACAGTAGCAGTGGCGATTCCAACACAACCGAGAAGATGGAAGCATCACCAACTCCGATTTCGCTCACAGCAACAACAATAGAAACAGAGTCAAGAGTCAAGAGAAAGGCTAGACCTAAAGCAGTGACACTAAACTTGAATTGAGGCAAGTCAACAGCAGCGATAGCAATACAAAATTGAACCAGAGCAATGACGGTAATACCTCCGGCAGCAAAAAAACAACTGGGTTCACCTCTAATGGTAGTGGTGGCGACGAATTTTGACGACGACGACTGTAAAAAACATGCAACGACAATAAAGTTTTTGGAATCTCAAGAGAAATGAAACCCAAAACTTAAAATCTTACCGACAGTGCTTTTTCTGGCGACGGCAACGGGTTTCAAGCGGCAGAAGCTCAGTCCAGAAGCTTCGGTGGCTCAGCAGCAGTGGCGGTGGCTCCCCGTCTTCTCTTTCATTCACATCTCCTCTCTCTCAGACTAGATCGGTGGCGGCTAGGCTCGTCAACGACGGCAGAGGATCCCAACGGTGACGACGCATGTAGATCGGCGTTGGCAGCAGCTTCTGACAGCGACTAGAGCTTCGGCGACGACTACGGTCCTTCCCGGTGGCTCTGCACGACGATGACGGACCCAGAGGTGACGATGATCACACGCGCAGTAGCAGCAGCCCGTGATGATGACGGTGGCGGCGGCTCTACATGGTGACAACGGAAGCTTTGAGGACAGTGACCCGCGGCCTCCTCTCCTTCGTGTCTCTGTTTTTTACGGCGACGCAGCGTGGTGGCGGCGCGATGGACGGTGGCGACGCCGCAGGTGACATGATGGTGGTGACGTGAACAGCTCCTCCTCCCCTGGCGCTCTCTCTCTCTCACGGTCTCCCTCTTCTCTTCCTCGATTTGCAGCTGTCTCTTCCCTCTCTTTTTCCCTTTCCGTCCCCCCCCCCCCCTTTTCTTTTCTTACTGAGGTTTCTGTGAGTGAGGGGTGAGGGTGAGTGAGTGGCGGTGAGGAGTGGGTGTGGGTAGGGGTTAGGTAAAATTAGGATTAGAGTTAAATTTGAGGATATTAGGATTAATTAGGATATTTTAGGTAATTTTAATAAAATTAGGGGTATATGGTATTAATTAAAAATATAATTTAATCCTTTAAGTTTATTTTTAAAATATTTAATTATCAATTTGTTAACTAACTTTCAATCAAGTATTTTAATTTAAAATTAGAGATAATATAATTAATTTTTTTTATCTGTAAAAATTGAGAATATTAAGTTCCAAAATCTCAATTATTTAAACCAAATCATATGAAATTCTTTTTATTTTACGATTACTAAATTTTATAAATTAAATATAGAAAATACCTCAATAATTATAAAATTTGAATAAGAATTTTAATTTATTTCAAAATCAGTTAATCAAAACTTAGTTTAACGATCTTTAGTAACAAAAAATTTTAAAATTAAAACTATAAATAAATAATTAAACTTAAAATTAGTTTATAATAAAATTTTCAAAAATTCTAGGAATTCGTGCCACTCTTTTTTCCCTTCTAGTTTCTCTCCAAAAGGAAAGAATTAAAAAAACATCTTAAAAGGTTTAATTTGCACAAAAAATTATGTACATATCAAAAAATTAATTAATAAATCAGTTATTATGTATTTATATAAATAAATATGTAGTTTAATTAATTTTTATTGTGTATTTTATATTTAAATATGTATTTTATATTAATAATTAATTTTAATTAGTAAGGTTAGAAAAATAAAAATATCAAAATTACTTTATTTAATATTAAATAAGGGTACTACTAGGGAGCCAATGGCCTAAACGTACAATGTGTACAATGGGCTAAATAATAAAATGAACATCACTCATACTATCTAGAATAACCATCTAGATATCAGGGATAATAAACATCTCATGTCATAAAATCACTCGTCCCAAAAACTTAAACTAATTTTGAAGTTCACCAAGGATCGAACCCTTGAACTTTCGGATCTAAAACTCTAATATCATGTCATGAATCCACTCATCCCAAAAGCATAACCTAACAGGACAATGTAACACTAATGGTCATATCTCTAATACTTTCTAAATCTCTATTGTACACATTGTACGCTTAGACTATTAGCTCCCTATACTTTCTCAATTAATAAATATTAAATAAGATAAATTTTGACTATTTTAATTAATTTTTTTATTAAATCACTACAAAAAAAAGGTCTATGGTCACGGTGAAAAACCGTGACCATAGCTAGTGAAAAGGGTGACCATAGGTCTATGGTCACGGTTTTTGACCTATGGTCACGGTTTTTTCGCCGTGGCCTATTCTCTCGTGGCCATAGACCTATGGTCACGGTTTTTTTATCTATGGTCACGGTTTCTATGGTCACGGTTGTAATGTTCAAATTCTGGCACTTTAGGCCACGTTTTTTTACCGTGACCATAGGTTAATCTATGGTCACGCGATAAAACCGTGACCATAGCCTTATCTATGGTCACGGTTTAGCCTCTATGGTCACCCATTCCCAAAACCGTGACCATAGCCTTATCTATGGTCACGGTTTTGGCCGTGACCAAAGCCTCTATGGTCACCCCAACAAAAACCGTGACTATAGCCTTATCTAAGGTCACAGTTTTGGCCGTGACCATAGCCCCTATGGTCACCCCTCCCCAAAACCGTGACCATAGCCTTATCTATGGTCACGGTTTTAGCCGTGACCATAGCCTCTATGGTCACCCCACCTAAAACCGTGACCATAGCCTTATCTATGGTCACAGTTTTGGCCGTGACCATAGCCTTTATGGTCACCCCTCCCCAAAACCGTGACCATAGTCTTATCTATGGTCACCCCACCTAAAACCATGACCATAGCCCCTATGGTCACCCCTCTTTAAACCGTGACCATAGCCTTATCTATGGTCACGGTTTTTCACCGTGACCATAACCTCTATGGTCACCCCACCTTAACCGTGACCATAGCCTTATCTATGATCACGGTTTTTATTGTGACCATAGCCTGTTTTATGTTGAGATTTATTTTTTTAAAAGCATAATCACATCCCAAAATGATAATCACAAAATAAATCTAAGAATGAGAAATTTGATAAATCCAAATCATAAAAATTTTATTAAAAACTAGATATCCATTACAACACTAATCAAAATAGAGTGTAATTTATCCATTACATGTAATATCGGATAAAATCTCTTATCAAAAAGTAAAGAACACATCAAAATAATACATTTAGATAACCAAACTCATTATAAGACCCATCCCATCTTATACACGGTGCCACAACAACTAGTCAACTTTTGTCTTTACCAGTCCAGAAAAATTATCCTGTATACAAAACAAAACAAAAAATTCAAGAGAAGGTAAGGAACATTCAAGAGTAGATAAACAAAATAATCAATTAACAAATATTAATCCTGAATTAATATAAAATACAAAATAATTTTTATTTTAAACTTCTTGAAAATAATCAGTCTTAAAATGAGACATAATCAAGCATGTTCTGGGATATCAAATTATTCTTTTCAAATTATTCTTAAAATTATTCTTTTAAATATCATGTTGAAAGTTTTGTCACCAAAGAAGAAGCCCAATCGACGATTCGATGAAATACGATGCTAATATTTTTCACCTGCAAATATGAGTGTCTTGCTCTGCAAGTTCTTTAGACCCTCAGTGAGATCCTGCCTTCTGCAAGTTCATGTAAAAGGAATTATAATTTGCTAAGTTTTTTGTCAGTCATAATATATATGGAAAATCCTTTGATATCTTTTACTACACATGCTACATTATAAATGTATTACATTGGAGGCAACAACAAAAAGCAAAGGAAAAACATCACTTGTTAGTACACATTAATTGCTTGAAGAAAACGCATAACATTCAAGCTTTGCCTTTCATCCAGAAGCTATAATTATATTTCAAAGAGGATCCACATGTCAGGATTGTACAAAGATTAATAAAAATTGAAAACACGGAAATTTTCACTGAGAACTAGCCATAAGGATTCACATTTGAGAACAAGGGAATCTGCTACTTGACTAAATTTAAATTAGAGTGAGGTCAGATGTTTCAGAAAAAGCAACTCTGGAAAACAGAAAAGAGAAAATAAAAATAGCCTAAAAAGATGCATTGAAACCTAGATATTAAAGATGAAGAGAATATACTGGCTTTAGAAATATAACCTCATCGAAGCACCAATTATCATTGGCAACGAACACAACCCGGAAAGCCCTACAATCTCAACTGCATCAGCAATCCAGCCACTGAATAGACTTCCAATTAACCCACCAGCAAGACATATGCTCACCACCAAACCTTCATTCAAAACCACACAACAATAAATAAACAAATCAAACCAGATCAAATTATTTGAAACTTTTAAGAATGCATCAAATTAAGCATGGTATTGGAATTTTTAGTTTCACCTTCTGCCAAGGTATTTTCCCTAAAGCCAAGATCCACATATATGCTTTCAAGTGGTTCATTAACTACTTTGGATAAAACAAAAAACAGAGGATCAATATTAAAAAGTTAACTGGACTACCAATCAAAGTCAAGGAAGAATGCAAAGGAGAAACTATAAAGCACAAACCCAAGATGGTATCCAAATAGAAATGATGAAAGGGTCTCCACAAGTACATGCGGTAAGGAGAGCTTCCAAGAAGGAATCGATGTTTCTTTCTCCAAGAAGGATTCAATGCATCCATATCTTTTGAACCTTATTTTGCTGGAAATTAATTAATTAGATTAGGCTTATGCTTAATATATAGATAGTTGGATATTTATCACTAAACATGCTAAGCAATATTATATATTTTGCTGTAAATATTAATGTTAACAATCAAATCATGCCAGTTAATGTCCTATCCACCGAAAGAACAATCATCCAAGATAGAAACGATAAACTAGCAACATAGCAGCAAGATTTGAAATACATAGCAACCAGCAGCAAAGAAAAAAGTTAAATAAATCCAGCAAGAAACAACTAACACAGCAAGCAAAAAGTGAACGGGTACATTAAAACATTAAAGCTATCAGATTTAAAGTTATCAGATTACAACTTAATAAAACCCTAAAGCTCAATTTGGTTTTTAGCTTAGGAATTTGGTACATTGTTGGGTGAAGGGGTCAGAGGATAAGGGAACAAACATACCTGAGCACGCAGACATCGACGGAATGGAGCAGCAGCTCCGACGGCGGCGTGGACAGCCACGGCTCCCTCTGGTGACTACCCAAGCAGCGGCGACGGCGAGACCGCAATGGCGACAGGAGGCACGAACGGCGGCAACTCCTCTCCCTGGGCCACTGGCCTGCGTTCTCTTCTCCCTCGTTCATCTCCCCCTCTGGGCTTCTTCCACTATGACGGTGGCATCTTCAATCGACGACGGCGGCTCCGACCACACCAGCGGCGATGGCGACGGTCCCTCCCATCTCTGTCGCGAGCTTTCCTCTCAGTCGCGCTTCTCTCTCTCTCTCACTTCACTGCGAATCTCTCTCTTCCCCTCGTGCTCGATGGCTATGGCGACGGCGGCGAGGCCCCCAGCCAGCGCCGTTCCTTCCTCCTCCCTCCCTTTTCCTTCCTCTTCTCCATTTTCCCCCCTCTCTGTTCCCCTTTCTCTTCTGCTCTGTGTGCGTCCGTTTTTTTATTATGTTAGGGTTAGGGATTTATAAAATTAGGGTTTTATTTGAAAATTTTGAGTTACGATATAATAAAATGAAGAATATTTTTAGAATACATAAAATTTCATTTATTAACATATCATTGATTTTAAAGAATTATTTTTAATTTAAATCATAAAATAAATCTAGTAATCACATTTTATAAAATACGATTTTAAATCTAAAATATCGATTACCTAAATTAAATTATAGAAATTACATAAGAATTGTAATTAACTTAACTCTAAATATTAATAAAATTAATTTAATTATTTTTAATTGATTAATTTTTAAAAATAAGAAGTTCATATTAATAAAATAAGTCATAACTTTTTTTCATAATAAAAGTTACTTAAATTAGATTGTACAATTTTTTTTTATTTTTCAATTATTAAAAACCGTGATTATAGACATTTTTAGACCACTCCCAAAAGCCGTTATCATAGACTCTTTTAGGTCACTCCTAAAACCGTGACCATAGACTCCTTTAGGTCACCCCTAAAACCGTGACCATAGATCTTTTTAGGTCACTCTTTTTTAAAAAATCGTGACCATAGCCCATTTTTGGTCACTGTAAAAAACCGTGACCAGACCCCTTTAGGTCACCCCCAAAACCGTGACCATAGACCCCTTTAGGCCACCCCCAAAACCGTGACCATAGACCCCTTTAGGCCACCCCCCAAAACCGTGACCATAGACCATATCTATTATAAATTTGAAAAATAATAAGATTAAATAGAAAAAAAAACTATTCCATATTTTCAAAATAAATTTATTATTATTAAAATATTCTTTTATTCTATCTATTTCATTTCGATATCTGTTCTATAACTATTCTATAACTATATATCTATATAGTTAGACTTATGTTGATCATAAGAGAGCCCCTTTACCATTCTGTACAAATGGTTTATTCTATTTGTACAGAATGATAAAGGGGCACATTCAATCTTTGTTTGTGCATTAGTTGTCAATTCTTCTCTTTACCGCGGAAATAGACCCCTTTTTATTAGTTATTAGAAAACAAAAAAGCTATCGAATGAATCGTCCCGTAATAAACCCAGCTGTTGCTGATAGTTTCTTCTCGGTCCCTTCTTGCATAATCCGAGCTCGAAGAAGGAAGAGATAAGAGGGCCCCTTTACCATTCTGTACAAATGGTTACCCCCAAAACCGTGACCATAGACCCCTTTAGGTCACCCCCCAAAACCGTGACCATAGACCCTTTATGTCACCCTTTTTGAAAAACCGTGACCATAGACTCCTTTTTGGTCACTGTAAAAAACCGTGACCATAGACACCTTTAGGTCACCCCCCAAAACCGTGACTATAGACCCTTTTAGGTCACCCCCAAAACCGTGACCATAGACCCCTTTAGGTCACCCCCCAAAACCGTGACCATAGACACTTTTAGGTCATCATTTTTTGAAAAACCGTGACCATAGTCCCTTTTTGGTCACTGTAAAAAACCGTGATCATAGACCCCTTTAGGTCACCCCCAAAACCGTGACCATAGACCCTTTTAGGCCACCCTCCAAAATCGTGACCATAGACCCCTTTAGGCCACCCCCCAAAACCGTGATCATAGACCCTTTTAGGTCACCCTTTTTTGAAAAACCGTGACCATAGACCCTTTTTTGTCACTGTAAAAAACCGTGACCATAGACCCCTTTAGGTCACCCCTCAAAACCGTGACCATAGACCTTTTTAGGCCACCCTTTTTTAAAAAACCGTGACCATAGGTACTCTATGGTCACCCTTTTCAAAAAAACCGTGACCATAGCCTTTTTTTTTTGTCACCCTAAAAAATCGTGACCATAGAGGGTCTATGGTCACAGTTTTTTACCGTGACCAAAAAAACCGTGGCCATAGACCCAAAATGTTGTAGTGAATATTTATGAATTTTAATATAGTCCTAACATTATTGTAATTTGTGAAATAGTGAGCCTAAGATGATGGCGAGAAAAAAATATCTCCAAATCTAGAACTCTTCAGAGATATAAAGAAGAAAAAAAGTTATTGATAAAAATTGAAAATTCTATATATTTTGTAGTTAGATCCGTAAATCTCAAAAAATTAGTAAATAATTAATTAATAAATTAATTTTTAATAAATAAAAATAAAAAATATAAATATTATATTAAATTGGGATAAAGCTCATTAAAACAAGAATTTTGACACAAATTTTAAAAAATTTGGCCCAAAATTAAGCCGAACGGGACGAACAGGACCCAAAATGATTCCAAGGCCCAGTTCAACCCAACAAAACCAAAAAGAACACAGCTCCCCTTCCCCATTTTCAGCCCATTCACGCTGCAAACATTGTTGGATAAGGGGAGGAATACTCAAACCCTAGCATCCAATTCCAACCACCATAACTTCTCACTCCGAGTTTCGATTGCCGCACTATTTGTGACCACGTGTCCATCGCGTCGAGTTCTACAAACCTATCGAAACAATTTCATTGGTAAGCTTCTCTTTCGACCCAGTCTCTCTACCCTTTGATTTTCAAAAATCATGACTAGATGTGTTGATATTTTTTATTCTTGATGTTATAGGACCTGATTAGTTTGAGAAAAATATTCACTCTTGTTGTGTGAGGCTTTGGTAAAGTGAGAATTCAAAGAATCCTATCTAATCCCTTGATTTTATATGTTGGATATTGAATTTGGTATTTGGGTATATGAATCATGTATTAGGTGTCTGTGTATATATATGATGTGGAGCTATTGGAAGCTTGATTGAAAACTTGGTGGGTATTAGAGCTGAATTGTGGTGTTAAATCTTTGCCTTTTCACCTAAGAGGGTTGCTTGGGATAATACATGGAAATCGGCAAAGGTATGGTTTAGGTTTCTCATATTTAACATATAATGTTCTGTGAAAACTTAGCTAGACGACCATAGGTTAGGAATTGAATTGTGTTGTTGTTGATTGGTTATAGTGAATGGTATGAATTATGTTGCCATTGGTTTTGAGGGTAAAATTGATGTCTTTATTGATGAATCATGAAAGTTGCATGTGATGATATTGAATTATAATTATTGGTGATTAATGAGATTGAGTTATTCAATTGAGAATTGGTTAGAAGTGGTAGATTGATGAATTGTGGATTGAATAAGAAAGTTGTGATTGCTTGGTACTGAATTGGTAAGTTTTGGATTGGTTTGAAAAGGATTAGAAATCAGTTTATTTGAAAAATGAAGGTTCTGAGGTTTTGTGCAAAGTTGGTTTTTGGACAAACTTCGACGAGTCATAACTTGGCTTCCAGACCCTAGAATGATTTCAAACTTATTCTATATGAAAATTGGGTCCGTGAAGTTTACGCTGTTCGAAGAATGAAAGAAAAATGATTTAAAACGAAAAAGTTATGCGCGTCAAAAGTTTCGGTTTGAAGTTTGAAATTCTGCAGCTTTTTAAGACTCAGTAAAAATTTTTGGAAAAACGTACACCCACGCGTACGTTTGGCCTGGGATTTGTGTATGCGACCACCCGCTCGCGATGCGACCAACCCTTTCGGGTTAGAATTCACGCGTACGCGAGCAGAAGGCTTGCGTACGCGAACAAGGAATTCTCATGCCCACGCGTACGCGTGGCCCCTGTTTCATCAAATTTGTGTTTTTGAGTTTTAAACCTAATTTTAAACTTCTAAACCTCTATTTTCATTCTTTTATTCATAAAACATAATAGTAACTCTAGTAGTAAGTTGAAGCTAGAAAATAGAGGTAACTTGAAGATAAAGTAAAAGTTAAAAATGATGAGATTTGGGATGACTGTGTGTGGCCGGAATGGTCGAGATGTGTATGTGGCCGAAATGGTCAAGATGGCAAGGTCTGGGTGTGATCCCGCTTGTGTATTAACTTGAAAATATGTTCGGATGGCAAGTTGAGGACGGAAGTTCCCTCTCTTATCGTGATGAGGATGTGGGAAAGGTGAAAAGGCACTCTCTTTCGTATTATTTTTCCCACATTCTTCTCTGGTTTCAAGGTGAAAAGGCACACTCATTCGATGTGGAAAGGCACTCTCCTTCGTGAAACCTCCAAGAGAAGGTAGAAAGGCACTCTCCTTTGTTTATGATCCTCCTAGAGATGCGCAACCTAGAGACAAATTTCTGGGTTAGCTATCAGATGTATGGGTTCTGGCGATTTAACCGACACGTGAGCTCATGGCTAGTAGGATAGACATTCATTATATGCATATCTGTGCTTTATTTGCTATGCATTAATTGGGAATGCCTAATTGATTATATTCTGCTAATTGTTGTACTTGTTACTTGAACTACTTGTTTTCTACTTGTGCTTGCCTTGTCTGTTTGTTTGCCTATGCGAATTATCGGAGATGGAGGTATGGAGGAAAGGAGGAAAGACTTAGAGTTAAGGTTGAGTTCAATTAGACTTAGATATCCTTAGAAGACCACCTTTTATGGCTCTTGTTTTATACTTTTAAGCTTTATAATCTGAGTGTCGGTGTTCTAGGATTGCCTCTGGCATTTCGAGGACGTTATATATTATGTGCGTGGCACCTTTACCATGATGAGAACCTCCGGTTCTCACCCCATACTGTGTTGTTGTTTTTCAGATGCACGTCGAGAGTCTCCTCGGTTGGCGTCTGGACTTCTGTAGCAGAGCGATTTCTGGGTTTTATTTTGATGTATAGTTCATGTTTATATATGTACTTAACTCTCCAAACATGTACTTTATTCTGTACCTCTTAGAAGTTCATGGAGATTTAAGGTTTATCTTTGTATTTTGGACTTGTGGGTTATATGTATGTAAATATTCTCCGGCCAGCCTTAGCTTCGCAGACTGAGTTAGGAGTTTATTATTTTGTATCCTTGATCCTCTTATATTAACCTTTGTATAGATACGCTAGTAAGCTTAATTTCCTTCGCACGCAAGTAACCACATTTTTTGAGTGTTGCGCTTTTTATTTAGCGATTTTGCTTTATCTGTGATTCAAGGCTCCTCGTATATTGTATTCTTTTCAATATTATTATGTATATATTTTATTTTTAAAGGTCGTAATACCACAACACCTCTGTTTTACGGCTTAAGCGTAAAACTCTGTGTAGTAGGGTGTTATAAGTTCAGCTTCAAGGTTAACAAAAAATAAACACAAGTTTTCTCAACAAATTAAGAGAGAATGTGAATCAAGTCAGTTTATAAGTCAATTTAAAGTCTAACTCATCAAGATCAACCGTAAATTTAAGATATATATTACATGAGTCGAATTTAAATTTAGATAAACTCAACTTATTAACTTATGAACGGACTTGATTTTATATTAAATGTGTGTGTGTGAAATTATATATTTTTTATTATAAATTAAAATATATATATTTAATATAGTATAGTTTATGATTTCTATTTGATTTTTTCAGCTTTCAATAAAATAAAATAATTATATTTATGTTTGTTGAATATATGAGAATGCATTGATTTTTTTTTATCATATATAAATTGTAATATTTACATTTATTGTATTATAGGTTGAATGGTTGATGAATCTGAACATCATAGTTAAGTATAACAATATATTAATATTTTGCTGTAAAATTTTATAGTTTAATTTTGATAGAAGACACAAATATAATTGATAGACATACAATATGTATTTGTTATTAGTTTTTTTTTAATATATAGTTATAATTTATTTTAGGAGTGTGCAAGATTTGGTTTGATCCAAAGTTCAGCGAGCCGAAACCTAAGTATATTTTGTTTGATTTGGATTTACTATTTTCGCTGAGTGTAATTTGGAATTGGGTTGGCTTATGCTTCGATCGGCCAAACCCGACCCAAAGTCATCGTATATAACCAAAATACATAGATTATAATGAAATTAGTAATAATAAAATGTTATATTTTTATATTTTAGTTAATATTTTTTTGTTATAAAATAATTTTACCTTTAAAATGATTTATTTTTATATAAATATATATAATATTTATTAAATTTAACCTTTAAAAGTCATATTTTATTAATTTGTTGTATAAAATTTATAAAAATTATATTTAGAGTTTATTTGGGTGCTATTAAATTATTGAAAAATTCTTTTTTTAATTTTAATATCTTTGACAAAATTTTAATAGTAAAAGTAAAAATAGTGGAGATAGTTCTTTTATAGGGGGTTACCACCTATCACGATGATCCTAATCCCAAGCTTTCTCTCGCACTCTAGATAAGACTTAGGCTCAACCTCAATCTTAGCCTCAAGCTTAGTCGCCTCTCACTCTGCCTCAGCCTCAGCCTCATGGCAATGCAGACTTAGCCATTTCTGGTGAGCAACAAGCAAGATCCAGCACCAAGGACACTAGGCACGAGTTATACTTTGACAGCAATGACTAGTACGGTTTATTTTTTATTTTACTCTATTGTGTATATAACATGCTTGTGCTACTTTGTTGTATCTTTATTATCAATGCATGGTGAAAACAGTTGGCATAATCGCACGTCGACAAAGTTGCAAAAATCGGACCGATCAATAAATCAGTAAAATTATTGATTTATTGGTTTACTAATTTGACCAAAATTTAACTGAGATTCAATCGATTTAATTAAATATTAAATAAAATTTTTAAAAATTTATATATAATTTTAAATATATAAATTACATCTATAATTTTTCATCAATGGAGCTGAGATGCTCTGAGTTTCATGCTTTCTAAGATAAAAAAAAATAAAAACAACTTGATAAGAGAGTTTTCAACTCAACAAAGACATTCTTTATCACAAATCATAATCAACAACAACTCATAATTAATCCAAAAAATTAACAAATTATTCTAAAATCATTCTAATAAAAAACAACAACTCAGCATCATTATAATCAACAAAAACAAAATTAAAAAAATAAAACAGCAACTCACAATCATTACAATCAACAAAATAAAAAAAAATTGCAACAACAACAAAAGTTCTGTCCAACAATTATACTCCAAAATCAACAAAAATAGCAACTCAGAATCTGTGAATCATTATAATCAACTCCAGTTTCATAAACATCGGCAACTCAGTAATAACAAATTCTTTCTAGAAAATTTAACAAAATAAGCAAAAAGTAACAAAATCAGTAACTCAGAATGACAAATTCTAAATCAGGAACTCAATTATTAACCACAATAAAACCAGTAAACACAGAGGAGACTTCAAGGAGACGGCGACACTGACGAACACGATATTATCAAAATTCAAGTATTATCAAAATTCAAGTCACAGTGCTTACCGGCGGCGAGGAGGAAGGGGAGTGACGGCAACGATAGAAGAGATGACGACGGCCACGGGGCTTCCACACGACGGCGAGAGAGCTTCCTACGATGGCGACACACCTCCTACGATAGCGACGGAGCTTTCGCACGCGACGCCTCTACCTAGCATAGATGAGTTCAGCAATGACAACAAAGCAGGGTTGCGGGGGCTGCGAGGCTGCGGGGCTAGGGTTCTTTCTTCTTTGTTCTTTCAATTTTAAACTTTTAGTTTCAGCTTCAGAGAGGAGAGGAGCGGGAATGTGGGATTGGGTAATGTTGGGGATTTAGGATTTCTTTTTTTTATTAAGTGAAAAACGATACTGTTTGGGAGAAGTTTCATTTAACCAAAAATTCTTTAAAAAACCGGCCGATTTCAATAGTTCACTAGTTAACTGTCGATTCGACCGGTTCTATAACCAATTTTTTATCAAACAGTTTATGAAACTAACCGAACTGGTTTGATGATCGATTTTCGATTAATTCAGTTAAACCAGCCAATTCGATTCGATTTTTAGAACTATGCATATAGGCACTGAGTGGATCACATAGGTCTTTAAGAACCAGTACAGTTGGTTCCTCTCGAGGTTCAACATGGCTCTTGATAATGATCAAGGCCTATGGAGAGACCTATTTTGGTTAAGTGATTTTATCTGAGTTTTTTTTTTTGGGACGTGATTTTATCTGAGTTTTAACTTTAAAATGCTTACTATCTTAGAAATATTTTAAATTAACTTTATTAATCATGTTTTTTTCTCTCTATTGCAACAACATTTCAGGTTTTGAGAATGTCAAGAACAGTATGTGTACAATATATGGCGCATGAGGGCTGCTAAGCGCCTTTAGGAGATATTCTCAGACATCCGTCATAAGGGTGCCCAATAAATTGGATTCTGTCGGACATTTTCACTTAGGTGAAAGAGTATTAGGCCACGGATGACTACCACTAGACGAGGGTCAAGGCCAATAAGGCTAATAGGGTATTTGCCACCACCCACAGGTAGGTCGCTATACACTAGTGGCTCCACTGCAGATACAACTACTGCTAAGAAGATGGTATGTATCATTTGAAAAATGATTAGAAGTCCTACCTTATCTTTCTAATTTTTAAATAAAGAAAATTTTGATTTGTTTATTTTTTTGATGTTTTTAAAAATAACATATATATAAATTTTTTACTCTTTTAAATATTAAGAGGATAATTAGGATTTCTAATCATTACTATCATTTTATACATATTATTCCTAATCTTTATGATTCTTGCCTTTAATTTCTTGTTTATAATCTCTCTATTTCAAATGCAATCTTAAATACACTCTAGAAGAGTGAGTTGGGTTACTCATCTTCCAGATGGGAGCTCTTCGAGCAAATCTACACGAAGAAGGATGATTCCAAGAAGTGAGTCGATCTTTGTTCTATAGAGACCATCATGACTTTAACTAGCTATATTCTCAATTTTCATATATTTTGCAATTTTCACATTTTAATTTTATATTAAATTTAACTAATTTATGTGTAAAAAACGGATTTTGCTAGGTAGGCAATGACTTTTATAAACAATATGAACAATGGACTCTAGAATTGACTCAATAAAATAAAAAGATCCACCTTTAAATTACCTCCTAAACTAATATTAAGATAACAATCTGTACACTTAGTGAATTGAACATCCAGTCATTATTTATTGTGTATGTGTAAATCGAATCAAAAGAAATAACCATCCAATTAAAAATAATGAACACAATCATCTGCATACCTATTGAGTTGACTATCTGATATATTTATTGTTCATATTGTTTAGTATTTTCACTGTCTACCTATATTTTTCTGTAAAAAAAAGTGCTATGAGGAGGCTTGGGAAAAAACTGAGGAAGACCGGGCCACCCAACTCTCTGCGGGCGTCAAACCCCCCTTCTATTTCAAAGAATGAGATCTGGACATAGACATTCGATGGGAAAAAAAAAAAGGACATGGCATATGATGTAGGTAGTGTCAACATCACCATCATTTCTTTTTCCAATACCAAATCACACCTAGTTGAATGGGATCCCCTCACGAAGACGGCATCAAACTTAGTGTGGATGGATCCATCTTTTTTCCGGCTAGTGAGAGCCTACAGGATCTTCTTCGCAATTCAAATGTTATATGATGAACACCGGAAGAACTTCGATCATGTCAGCAGAGCTATGGGTAATCTACTACAGAACTAGGAATCAACAAGCTGTTAGCTGATACTGATTCTACCTGCGCCTTGAAGAGGACTGAAGTTTGTTAGTTTTTCTTCCCCCCCCCCCCCCCCCCCCCTTTACATTTCTCTTCTTCATTTGAATTTTTGTCTTTCTCAAGTGTCAATAATTGCATTAATTATTTAATTTTATGGCATTTGAGATAAGACTTAATAGTGAGACTTGCATTTTTTATGAGTTTTCAACAACTAAACAGCGTGTGACATTTTCTAGCCATTTATTTCATTTTTCCTTTCTTTGTTTTTTTTTCCCTCATTTTTTCTGTGAATTTCAACTCTTCTCAAGTTTAATTGTTTTATTTTTTTCATTTCATCACCTTTTTTTTTTCAAGTTAAGACATGTTTACTAACGTTTTCACTCTTTTCTTTATCATTAGGTTCTTGAGTTTAATTTTGACACTACCCAATCGTGAGATAACTATTTATGCAGTTAATGTGAAAGATAGTTATGTTTTTACTGATATAGCGTTACATAATTAAATACACGTATAAAACTAATTTACACTAACAGTACATCAAAATTAAATTCTAGATTTTTTGTGTCATTTTATTATTTTTCATATTATAATTTCCATTGTGTTAACTCTCATGTTATTCATGTTATACATGTAATATATTTATCGTTTAATAAAAATTTTGATGTCATCATATCTCTTGTAATTAAATTTGTTTACTGATATTATTTTATCTTTAACTACTCAATATAATTTAACATATATAATTTTTCACTTATTACATTTAAGACTATCCAAATCAAGAATTTAAAATTTAGTATATGATAATCAAAATTTCACTTATATAAAATGGCTAACTTTTTTTAGAAAAGGAAAAAAGATTGTTTGTAATCCAATGTAATGATTAGTTAGTGTTTTTTTTAATATGAATATTATTTTATTAATTTTTAATTAACAAATCAGACTCTCAAATGTAAAGGGTAATAACATTTATAAAAAAATCTGATGGTTAGATTTTATAGTATACATATTGTTGGAGAATTTAATTTTTTTGAAGTAAAATTTTTTATTTTATCATAAAATAAATTAGAGGGTCTAATTAGTATATTTAAAATAAAAATTTAAATACTAAAATGATAAATTTAAAGATCAAATTCATATGTTTAAATATATTTAAAATAAAAAATAAAAAAAAATTAAAAATTTTTATATGATAAAAAAATACACCAAATTTCAACCACTTTAGAAAACATTCTTTAAAGATCAATATCAAAATTAAAAAGTGATATAAAATGAGGAGTACATACGGTCCAAATGTATCATGTATATTGTACAAGTGTCGCAAGTCTTTTTCGGTTCTTGTGTGATTAAGGGGTAAGGTAGTAAGAGTCATGCATACAATCTCAAATCAATGTAAAAATTTTAGGGTAAATTATATTTTTTGTTCTTGTAGTTTGATAAAAATTTTAAAAATATTTTAAATTTTTATTTTATTTCAATTTTATCTTAGAAGTTTTCGATTTGCATCAAATATATTCTTGGGGGTTAATTTTTTAAAAAATTTAAGAAAAATTTAAGACCAATTCAACAATAATTTCATAAGAACAACCCTCAACACAAGCAAATCAAGCATAATTTTCATGTATTATTGTTAAATTGGTCTTAAATTTTTTGAAAATTTAACCGTCGATGGTATATTTGATGCAAATAAAAAATTTTTGGGATAAAATTTAAACAAAATAAAATTTAGAGATATTTTTAAAACTTTTGCCGAACTTCAGAAACATAAAATATACTTTTCCCAAAATTTTTTATTTAAAGATACGAAAAAATTAGAAAGAAAGTATAAATGAAAATGATGTATTCTTAAAATTACTGGTACATAAACGATAAAAAGCTGTAATTTGCACAGGGTGTGAAAGATCTGCACAAATGTGGTGTACAAAATGTGATGACAACAGTACTACGTATTTATTTATTGGGTAAAGAAAAAATAGGTCCCTGACCTTTTAAAACGCGAACATTTTCGTCTTTCAATATTGGAAAATACATTTTGATCCCTCACCATGTAAATTCCGTGACAATTAAATCCTTTCGTGGAATTGGTACTTGAAACGGTAACAAAAATTGCTGAGGTGGAGGGGTGGAGAGTGATGTGTCCATTACGGTTGCTGAAGTGGATGGGGAACAAATTGTTGAAGGACAAATTAGTCCTTAATTACCAAAACAATGCCGTATGCATCCCACTTTCATGCGCATCATCCCAGACCTCTTCTTCTTCTTCCATGGCAGTTTCATCGCGCCCTTTCTTCACTTGCACTCCCCATATTGGTTTCACCCATGGATCTTCTTTCCCATACATCAGGCATATCAGCACATCGTTTTCTCTACATCTACATTGCAAACAACACTCAAAATCCTCAAGGTTTGAACCATAAATCATAAATGCATATCCATAGCCATAGCAGTATTCAAATTCTTAATGCTATAATTATTTTAGTATTCTACTACCTAGATAAAGTTTCAGCAAAAGATATTTCAGACTAAAGAGTAAACATGATTGAAGCAAATGATGCTGCGGCAGCAGGGTGCCTTGTGGTTTCAATTATGCGCGAAAATACACTATTTACATTTGTCGAATGATCTGCATAAACCTGATTGGCCTAGAAAATTCAATGCCCATACTTTATTATCATGCCCCCAAATCCTTAAGCTGTTTCTCATAATGGAAAGAACCAACACCAAAATCAGGAAGAAAAAGAACATTTGGTGAATCAATGTTTTCACAACCAACTTTCTCATAGTGTACATTAAATTTAGGTTTCCATTGCCAAAAACAATTACTTATAGGAGCACCAAATTCACCATTTGAACCATCTGGTAACCCTGGAACTAGAATCTTAGAAGCAGCATGTTCATCAATCCCTGCAATTTCATCTTCACTACCAATCACATAGCCATCAAAAGTTCCACTATAAACCCTGAAACTCTTTAATCTTCTGGACTCTTCTGGAATACTTAGTGACCTATGATGAAATCTCATGGAATCACTTTTGAATACGGGTGTTAGAACAAGAAATTCCATGATTTACAAAGCTTGGAAACCTTGATTGGCGTGAATTGAAGTTCTTTTCAACCAATTGGAACAAAAAATTCCATGATTTACAAAGCTTGAAAACTTTGATTGGCGTGAATTGAAGTTCTTTTCAACCAATTTCCACTTTGTCTGCACCACTTGGCAGCAAGGTGTGGAACCATAACAAAGAATTTTCATACCCAAAAACTGGGAAGTTCAGTGAGGTATTTTAATTAGAAAGATTCAATTGAGTCAATGGGTTTATTTATTCGTTCCTTGCAAGGATCTTCTTCTGTGAGATGAGAGAGGAAGAAAGGGCGCGATGAAACTGCCATGGAAGAAGAAGAAGAAGAAGAAGAAGAAAAAGAGGTATGGGATGATGGGCATGAAAGTGGGGATGCATACGGCGTCGTTTTGGTCATTAAGGACCAATTTGTCTTCCAACAATTTGTTCCCCATCCACTTTAGCAACCGTAACGGACACATCACTCTCCACCCCTCCACCGCAGCGATTTCTGTTACCGTTTTGAGCACCAATTTCACGGAAGGATTTAATTGTCACGGAATTTACACGGGCAATTCACCTAAATAAATTGTTTCATCTTCAAAATTACGCAAATACATTGTTTCCAAAACGAAGACGCAAATGCATTGTTTCACGTATCTATGGAAACCGCTACACAAACACAGAATCCGCTACCGCCAGCCGCGGATTACATTGAGTTGTGGTAGCATGGAAACCACTGTTGCCTGCCGCGATTTCTGCATGATTATAATTGGTCATAAACCGCTACTACCAGTAGCGGTTTATGTGCATTGGTTTACGTATGTAAACCGCTAGAGGCAGCAGCGGTTTACGTTGAGTATGAAAATAAATAGTAAAACTAATTTTTATCTAAAAAATAATTACAAAACAAATAATTAATGGTATATACTATTTAAATAATATCATAAATAAAAAAATTTAATTTATCATTTCACAATATAATTTAAAAAATATAAATATACATGTAATAAATTTTTTATTTGTATTTATTATTAAAAGTGAGACTAAATTACAAATAAAAAAATACAATACTCAAAGTATTAAATTATATAAATAATAAAATAATTTATTTTTAGCCAAAAGTTCACTAAATCATATTTTTTTCTCTTTAAAAATCACTTCATTCTCTTTTATTTATATCAACCATACAAAAGAGATTCGAAGAGTTTGGAACATGGGTTGTGTTCTTTACTGTTGATTTGCATTTGAGGTTCTAGTTAAATAATTTTTTTATTTGTGCAACTTTGTTGTTTTATGCCAAAAAAAAAAAACTATTTATATTTTATAGTTGATTGATTGGATAAATAATAGTGATAGCATCATAATTTTGATGAATAAAATAAAAAATATAAATATGCATGTAATAATTTTTTATTTGTATTTATTATTAAAATGAGACTAAATAGCAAATCAAAGAGTGAATATTCACAGAGTACTAAAATATATAAACTAAGACTAATTTTTTTTTATCTTCATCCCTTCTAAAACTCATGAATGATAAAATAATTTATTTTTAGTAAAAAATAGTGATTTTTTTATATTATTTTTAGCAAGTAGTGCATTTTATTTGATAATATCTACCATTAAAAAATAGCAAATGACTATACTATCCCACAATATATATATGATGTGCAAAATAATTTCTTGTCTTGAAATTAATTCTGGTTACTGAGATAAAATTTAAAATATTTTTTATTTTCTTACTCAAATTTAAATTTAAATTTAGAATTGATTAATGACTCATTTTTTTTAATTTCAATAAAAAATAAATTGTTTAGATGTAAAATATTTAGCATTTAATAATTTCAATCATTTAAATTTTAATTACCAAAAATTAGATTAAAAATTAATTATAAACTTAATAATCAATAATATATATTATATTAGTATCTAAATAATAATATCCAATGTATTAATTATTTATTTTTTGACAGAATTAATGTATCTATTGACGATTGATTTATTATCCAAAATTTTTTTCATAAACTTTGTAATATGTAAAAATAGTGATCTTATTTTTTATTATTATTTAAACATTTTTTCATAATTTTTTAATTGGATAATTAACTTAATTAATAACTTTTATTATTGCTTTTATATTAAAAAATATCAATTTATACTATTTACATATTTTTCACTACTAATAAATAAATAAATAAATAAATGTTTGCACTATTGTATTTATTATTCTAGATGATAACTTAAGTTACTTATTTTATATGTTAAATAATATTTTGTATGTTAATTTATTAAATGTTAACATGAAAACATTGTTCAATAAATTATATAAATAGTCATTATAAAAAAAATTATATATCATATATAATAATCCTTGATATATATAGTGTCATGTATATATTAAAATTATCTATTTTAATTATGTGAGTTATTATTGTTATTTTTATTTTTTTGTTATATTAAAAAAATAATATTTAAAACTAAAAAAGAGATAATTAATTTTTTTAATTTGAATTAAAAAAATATCTTGTAAATATATTCAACTTTTACATATATTAAGTGTTATAATATTAAATAGTATAGTATTTGCTATAACAATGACTCAAAATATTAATCCAAGATATATTTGGGCCTAATAAGACTTTAATGCAAGCAAGATCAACTAAAATCCATTGTTAAGGTCCCAAATCCGACTTAGGTTCATTACCTTAAAGGCCCAATGCAGATGAAGTCTACGCGTCCCCTCTTAAATCGACTCAGATTGGATCTCCGTTGCTAGTTAGATATATTAATGAATACTCAGATGAGCGTGAGAAGCCCCTTCCCATCTCTCACTCCTATTTAAAAAAAATGCCTCCATTCCTTCTCCGTCATTGCAAGTTCTTGTTTAATTACCCCTTAGGAAATGCAGATATCTTTGATAAACTTTTCAAAAAAATTAACACAAAAAGACATAATATAATAATCATAAAATCATCAGTTCAATATAATTTAACACAATTTATAACATATTTGTTATGAAAAATAACATTTCAAAAGGAGAAAACTAAAAAACATATTCCAACATAATAACATAACATAATTTTTTGGAACGATACTGAGCGATGTAGTGACGGACTTGAGAGGCAGAGAAAGTGAGTTAGAGAGAGAATCGAGAATGAAAATGAGTCTGAAAGAAAAAGAAAGAATTCAAATTGGAGGCAGAAATTAGGGTTACTAAATTCAAGAAATGAATTTATGAATATATAAATTAGGATAAATTAATAAATTTATTCCACGAGGCAGGTACTTATGTCTGTATCCCCATTAGGGGTGACAAACAGAAAAGCCCACCCTGTCTCGCCAAAAGCCCGTGATCTGGTGGGCTAGTCTGCCCCGCCCCGCCTAGTAAGGCAGTTTTAAATTTCTCCCCGTCCCGCGCTAATGGTAGGCTGGTGGGCTCTCTTTTTTTATAAATCATTAAATATTAAACAATATATATAATTTCACAATAATTTTAATAAATTTATAATTTCTAAAAATATAAAAAAATTATATTTATAAATATGTAATAAACATAATTATAAACCAAATTTTTTAAAACAAAATAATAAAAACAATATTGTCTAAAGCAAAACAAATATTGTCCAAAATATATAATTAAACATCTTCAAGTTTATAATCAATCAAACATAAAAACATAATCCAAAATATAATTTAGAACATCTTCAATTATTATCTTTATCCTCTTGTAGATTAATAAGATCATAGAAATTTGTAAAAAAATAGTCTTGACAAAATAAAAGCTTGGCCCAGCGGAAAAACCTGCACCGTCCCATCGAAACCCGCCAAAGCTCATGGATTAGGTGGTGCGGGATAGGCGGACTTTTTAAGTTTAGCAGTCTCAAATTTCCAACCCAACCCTCCTTTTTTGTCCGGTTATTCAGATCAGCTCGACGAATTTTGGCCCGTTTGCCACTCTAAGTCCCCATCCATTTTCGGGTGGTAGGTCGTGAGGATTTCACGAGTCCCCATCTAGCCCCAAAATGCGAGTAATCCCTGCAAATACCTTTTTTGGCTGTTTTTATGATCATCCTTATCCTAGAAAAATAATGCATGTAGTTGATAAAAATATACAATAAAAAAATTAGTATAATCAAGGAATATAAAAAATGAAAGACAAAAATTAAGATATATTTTTGTTAAAAAATTCAAGAAAAATATTGTGAATAAGAACCTCTTAATCAAATTTTAAAAAAATATTATAAAAAATTTAAAATGTTAGTAAATAAAATAGTAACTCTTTTAAGAATTATTAATCAAAATACAAAAAATTACATTTTCATTTCTAGATATAAAAAAATAATTCAAATTAAATTCATTTATTTTATTTATTTGTTTATTATTTATTAAATAGTTTAATGTTTATTTAATTTTAGTCAAATAAGATAATATAATTAATTAGTTATAATTAATGTTGTTCACCCTAATGGTTTAATTGAAATATATTGAAACTCTAAAAGTAAAATTAAAACTAAATATTAAGGATAAAATAAAAATAAAATTGTATTTGCCATCTTGAATTTTTTTTAATAAAAATTTTATTTAGACATATTTAAAATGCATCACTTTAATACAATAATATTTTTATTAAAAATAAAAATATTAATAAATATCTTTTATATTTGTTAGTAAATTATATACAAATAGTTTTTGAAGTATATCATTTTTATTATATAAAAAATAACTTAAATACTTTTAAATGTGATTATGATAATTTATTAAATATTATATTTTTTTTACTAATTTATATTTAATAATTTGCCTCTAACTTTTAATTATAGTAAAAATGTAAGATATGATGCCAAAAAAAAAAAAGCTAAAGTGACAAAAAATTTTTACTAACAAAAAAAATATATATTTTTTATTTTTTAGACACATATCTATCTTTTTAAGTTATACATTTTAATTTATATAAATTAATGACAATTAAATGTATAAAAAAAATACTAATTAATAAAAAAATAAAATTTAAGATAAACATGTCCTGAATAAGTTGAAATAAAATAAAAATTTTTAATTATGACCATTAATTATAATCACATATATTTACTTCAAGATTCATTTATACTTCAAAAACTCAGTATATTGATATTTTGTATTTTTATTTTTTAATTTTAAACTATTACAAATATTAGTTACTCTCCAATAATGACAATACTTTTAAAAAAATAAACATAATTAAATGATCTTAAAATTATATAATAATTTTTAAAATAACAATAAAATATATGATTACTTAAAATATAATATTTGTATAGTAATTGAAATTTAATTGCCAATATAAAAGTAACATATAATATTATTTCGTAATTAAATAAGTGTTTAATAAAAAAATTTAATATTTATATATAATAATATGACAAAATAAATAAAAGTTTGACTTTAATCATAATATAAATTGTAACTGATTTGATTTAATAATTTTAAAAAAAATTGAATAACCGTTTTTAGAAATATGCCAATCTAAATAATATAGGTTGAAGATAAAAAAATATAACTAAATTATATAATATAACATAATATTCCAAAAAAATTATTTTATAACAAATTTAATATCAAGATATTTATCATCATCTATGGTATAATCTAATTTTATAATTATTTAAACGTTGTTTTTATGAAAAATTGCATTATTTATTTTAAAAAAATACTCATTATTATAATTAAATAAAATATAAAATAGATATTAAACCAATTATTTCTTTTAATAATTATCCAGTCACAAATATCCATCAAAGACTTACAAAGTAAATATAATACTTACAACTTTTACACTACCACAATAAAATGATTATCACAAGTCTTTTTAGCATAAATTAAATAGAACAACATATAATAACAAAAAATAATCAAATCTAAAAAAATTATAGAATACCTGTCATACACTACGACGATTAGTATTGAAAAAGCTTTAACCATTTATTTTTTTATTGAATAAATTACTATTTGTACCCATAAAAGATACATATGTTGACAAATGTACCCATATAAGAATAAAACGATAATTATAACCATGGAAGATGGCTTCCGTGTGCCAAGAGTACCCAGATGTTGGTTATACAATTGGTCCGTAAGGGTATTTTTGGCACACGGAAGCTATCTTCCGTGGATATAATTGTCGTTTTATTCTTATATGGATACATTTGTCAGCGTTTATATCTTTTATGGATACAAATGGTAATTTATTCTTTTTTTATTAGCTATCTTTTTATCTACTCTGCACTTCATCTACGAATATGTTAAGGGCTAAACATATGCTTCAATCTTTCAAAATTTCATATTCTTGTCAAACACAATATTATTATGCCTTTTTTTTTTTTTACAGAAACCATTGAATGGAAGAACCGTTAGTAAAAAGATGAGATTCTCTTATAATATGTATGACTTTTTATAATAATAAAATAAAAATAAAAAGCATAAAATAATATTGTGTAAATTTAAGTTAATTTTAATTTTTTTAATAATCAGATTTGTCATAATGTAACTGATAAACAATGACAGTTAATACGGATTGAATATGTTTTGAGTATGCTATACATTTTATGATTTTGTACGGAACAATATTAATTTTAATTTATATATTTATTATTGGGTATTAAAAATAAAAAGTATTTGTATTATTAGCATTTTTCAAACCGTCCTGAACTCTGATCGTGATTAGACCTAAAAGATCACCCACCTCGTTGGGCATAAATTTAATTCAATCAATTTTCATTTGATAGTGCTATACATTCACATAATCATAGGAGAATCACGTTCGCATAATCATAGGAGAATTAACTTTAGCGAGATAACAATATGGTATTTAATTACCACATGAGTATTTTTATATATAGAATTATCAATCAATTATGTATGGCTTCTGATGAAAATAATATATTCAACATGGATATTATTTGTTACGTAAAAGATAACAGAATAACAAAGAAAATTAATTACAATGGATATATTCATTTAAATTTTTTTATATAATACTATAAAAAATATCATGGTCATCCTGAATTATTACAGGTTCAACTTCCATCGACAGTGGTAAAATACCTAAATTGAGACATTTTCAAACTATAATATTTGTCAAATAAACAATTAATGAAACAATAATTCATACCTTCTCATTTTGAGTATATTTATACATAAAAAGGGGTTGAAATAGTAAAAGTGATAAAAACGATGATTTTTATAATTTTGTGTGGCTATCTATATATCGAAGAATAGAAGACTATGATTATCTAGCAAAATTAATTTTATTTATTGCATTCAATTTGAATAAATAAAAAATCATCTTATTTTATTTTAGTCCTTAATTTACATGATTTAAATTTAGCTCAATATATATGATTTGATTTGATTTAATTATTATTGAAAAATATATTGAGAACCTATTTTATGCATAGAGCCATAGATTTGTTATTTTAATAATTAATTAATCTAATTAATTAATTAATACAGATAATTAGTATAATTAATTTGATTTAATAAATTAAAAAATACTAACAAAACATTAAAAGAAATAAATTAAAAAATACTACTAAATCAATTTGATATAAATGATAATAAATTATGTGATATTTAAATATCTAATTAAATCAATCAGTTGATATAATTGATTTATCATAATAAATTGTATTTAATGAGTTAAAATAAACAAATTGCTAAACACTCTCAAAAGCATGCATGTAACATCCTAAGTTAATATTCTACCTTTAAAGGCCTTTAAGTAGGGTGTCACACTTAATATGAAAAAGCAAAGAACTAAATCGTTAGTTAAGAAAAGAAGGAAAACACGCGCGAAACTTTGGGTGGAAATCGAGTAGTACTAAAAGGATGAAATTGAACAAAACTCAAAGGGGTTCAAGCAAACATAAAAGAATTCCCATGAACACGGTTCTAAAGGAGATAGTGCTTAAAGGTAACTATGACGAAAAGGAAACTAACGCATCCTAACTAGTTTCATCGAAGAAACTTCCATCCTTGTGTCATGTCCTATCCTTGGCTCGGGTTGTCGGATTCCTCTTCCTCGATTTCGGAGTCAGACTCGAGGTGTACCACCTTAGATGACCGCTTCTTAGATGCTGAAGCGTTCCTATCTAGGAAGGTTACGACGGGCAGCTGGGGTTCTTCTTCCACGAACTCTCGATCTAAGTAGATAGTTTGGAGCACGGTAGTAGTGGTCGCAACTACCCACGCGTGCTTCGAGGGGTCATACTCAGAAGTTACCTTCGGGGGACACTGCGTCGTCTCTATCCGCTGTGCCATGTTCCTCTGGAGACAGTATGGGAAAAGAAAGGGAGTGAGAACCTAACGTCTCAGTAGGAGTGCTATGCAACACCTCCATATCCATCTCCAGCCCACGTGCGGGATTTTTAAAAAGAGCGTATAACGTGGCATGTAATATGTATCTTTCTTGTAAAATATGTGTGCAAAAAGGAAAACATATAGGAAAATAGAAGGATAACATCTTAAGTAACATCAACATAATCATAATTAAATCTAAAGAAAAAAAAAAACATAAACATCAAACTTTCATTCATGCTTTCTTCTTTCTTAACTTTTAACTTTTATGGAAGGTATTGAGCTCAAACCGGTATAAATGAGAGTCCCCTTCCCTTACCGAAGGTTCTTATCTCGAGTGTCTTGGCGATCACCTTCCCTTACCGAAGGATCATCTCGATCGATCACCCTCCCTTACCGAGGGATCATCTCGATATCTTGTCTTTGGGGGTCACCTTCCCTTACCGAAGGATCACTCCCTCAGTTCAATTTACAATCAAGGTTATTTTGACATACACAAGAAAAGAGTTATATCAACAAAGATATCTTATTACATAAAATTGATGGGAGTTCCCTTCCCTTACCGAAAGTTCCCAAAGGTTTGTCGATCACCTTCCCTTACCGAAGGATCATCTCGATTCGATCACATTCCCTTACCGAAGGATCATCCCGATTATCTTGTCTTTGGGGGTCACCTTCCCTTACTTCCCTTCTCTTACCGAAGGTTCCCAAAGGTTTGTCGATCACCTTCCCTTACCGAAGGATCATCTCGATTCGATCACCTTCCCTTACCGAAGGATCATCCCGATTATCTTGTCTTTGGGGGTCACCTTCCCTTACCGAAGGATCATTCCCTCAGTTTAATTAGCAAGTAGGGTTATTTAGGCATATACAAGAATAGATCATGCGAGAGGAGAGACATATACCATGATAAAATAAGCATGTTGAATAAGACTTTATAAGAAAGTAGGTACTCTCGTCCCTAGAGGGGTATTAATAATATAAAATAAATGTACATTATAAAAGATAGAATAATTTAAATAGTTGAATAAAATAGTTATAAGAGAGCGTGTACTCTTTGACTCAAGGAAATATTAATATTAATCTAATGGTATAAAAGTCAATATAATTTCATGTAAATAAATGGGGGATATTAATTAGCTGAATAAAATAATTATAAGAAAACATGTACTCTTGACCCTAAGAAGATATTAATGATATAATGTATAAAATATAATCTAAGTGCATATGGTAAGAAAGTTGGTATTTGAAATACTTGGATTAGATATTATAAGAAGCATGTACCCTTGATCTTTAAAATAAAGGAGCAATAATAATATAATGATATAAGGGGTCATTTAGTTGCATATAATAAAATAGGGTTCCTTGAACAAGACACAAAAGGGATCATGTACTCTCAACATTAAAGGAATAATAATAATGAAAAGTCACGTAAATGCACATGTTAGAATTAGAGTATATTAACAAATAAACATGGTAGAAAGGTATGTACTTTTAACATTAAAGGATTGTTTATGATATAATGATATAGAAAGTCATGCAAAAGCTCATGGTAGAATTATGGCATATCAAATAACATGGTAGAAAGGTATGTACTCTTAACATTAAAGGATTGTTAATGATATAATAATATGGAAAGTCATGTAAATGCACTCGGTAGAATTATGGCATATTAAATAATTAAATAAAACATGGTAGGAAGGTATGTACTCGTGAAATCAAGAGATTATGACTGACAAAAAAATAGATAGACATGGGTAATATGGATAAGGGATAAGAAAAAGGGTACTTGATACCATGAGACACATAAACAATAGTAACCATGCATGGAAGACAAATAATTAGAACATACTACATGCCAACATAAGTAAGAAAGGCATAATTCCCTACTCTTTTTCCTAACGCTTCTTCGAGCTTGCCTCTTGTATTTGCCCACAGAATATTATTTCTTTGTAAAGAGAGAAGGGAGATGATTAGTATTTGAGAGGAGTGATTTTCTACCTATGGGTGCTTCCCTATTTATATACATTTGGGGATAGGGTGGTTGGGATATTTTAAATTCAAACAGAAGGCGGTTACTAGATTCCTATCCATAATTCAAAATTCTAAGCCCAGCTTCCAACTGACTTTCGAATTTCAAATTAAATATTTGTTTCTAGAAAGTGTGGTTGTTACATTATCACCCCCGTAAGAAAAGAATTTGTCCCCAAATTCCATGCCTGAACTTGGTCGATAAGGGTCATCTTAAATAACTTAGGGGTCTTACTGAAATTTCCTATTGTTGGAGAGAAAAGGAGATCCTCACCATGATTGTTACCTGTAAACAAGTTCGGGAACTTCTGTCTCATGTCTGCCTCTTTTTTTTTTTCCATGTGTAGTCTCTGGAATTGCCGCTACCCCATGCCACTTTTACCAGTTGTATCGTCTTGCTCCTTAGTTGCTTCATGCTTCTGTCTACAATCTCTATGGCTGGTAGTTCAAAAGTCAGGTCGTCTTTGAGTGTTACATCCTCTTGCTGCAACACATGGCTTGGATCGTGCTGGTATTTTCGGAGTTGGGACATGTGGAACACGTTGTGTAGTCTTGATAGATTTGGTGGTAGGGCAAGCTGGTATGCCGACTTTCCTATACGCCGGAGGATTTGGAATGGACCCAGGTACCGGGGGCTTAGTTTTCGTACCTTAAGAGCCCTCCCTACCCCGGTGGTGGGGTGATTTTTAGGAATACGTGATCGCCTTCCTGAAATTCGAGGGGTTTTCTTCGTTGATCTGCATAACTCTTTTGTCGACTTTGGGCAGTGCGCATTCTTTCTCTTATCCTCTTGATATCTTCTGTGGTCTGTCTTACTAACTCCGGTCCTAAGTAGCCTTTATCTTCTGGTCCGTACCAGCATAAAGGAGATTGGCATCTTCGCCCGTACAGTGCCTCATATGGTGCCATCCCGATGCTACCATGGTAACTGTTGTTATAAGCAAACTCGATCAGTGGTAGGTGACTCTCCCACTTCCTGGTCTGTCCAGGACACAAGCTCATAACATGCCTTCCAACGTCTGGATGGTCCTCTTCGTTTGTCCATCTGTTTGCGGGTGGTATGATGTGCTCAGGCACAATTTTGTCCCGAAATGCCTTCTGCAGTGCGTTCCAAAACCTCGAGGTAAATCTTGGGTCTCTGTCCGAGACTATGGTTGTTGGTACCCCATGTAACCTCACGATCTCTTTGATATATAGCGTGGCTAGTCTCTCCAATGAGTCGGTCGCCTTAACTGGTAGAAAGTGGGCAGTCTTTGTAAGTCGGTCAACGATGACCCCTATAGCGTCACGCCCCGCTTGAGTACGAGGTAGTCCTATGACGAAATCCATCGATATGTCCTCCCATTTCCACTCTGGGATGCCAAGGGGTTGCAATACCTTTGATGGTTTCTGATGTTCAATTTTTACCTTCTGACAAACCAGACATTTATTCACGACTGTAGCTAAATCCTTTTTCATCCCTGGCCACCAGAATATCTTTTTCAAATCATGGTACATCTTTGTCATGCCAGGATGAATGGTAAAATCTCCTTTGTGGGCTTCTTCTGCAATCTTGCTTTGAAGATCGCCTTCCTTTGGGACACAGATTCGACGTTGGTATCTTCACACCTTGTCCTCTCCTTCGGTGAAGCCTTTCAATTTTCCTTCTTTGACAAGGCGCAGGGTTTCTTGAAAATCGGGATCGGAACTCTGCACCTTAGTTATTTGTTCTTTGAATTGACTTGCCGCTGTTAGGTGGTTCAGACGTATGCTTTTTGGAGCGAGGGTGACTTGTAAGTTCATGTCTCTGAAATTCTTTATCAACTCTGCCTCTTTTATCATTAGCCATGATGCCTTGAGTACCTTCCGACTCAGAGCGTCAGCCATCAAGTTAGCCTTTCCTGGGTGGTAATTTAGAACAAAGTCATAATCTTTAAGAAACTTCATCCACCTCCTTTGTCGCATGTTGAGTTCCTTCTGGTCGAACAGGTACTTTAAGCTCTTATGATCGGAGAATACTTGAAACCCAACTCCGTACAATGATGCCTCCATGTCTTCAGCGCAAATACTATCGCGGCTAGTTCAAGGTCGTGAGTTGGATAGTTGGCTTCGTGGGTCTTCAGTTGTCTTGACGCATACGCCACTACCTTTTTGCATTGCATTAGTACGCAACCCAATCCTTGTCCTGAGGCATCGCAGTAAACTTCGAAGGCCATGTCGGGGTTAGGTAAGGCTAGTACTGGGGCGGATGTCAAATGACACTTTAACTCTAGGAAGCTTCTTTCGCAGTCTGGCGTCCAAGTAAACGGGGTATCCTTCCTGGTTAAACAAGTTAACGGCAGGGCTAGTTGAGAAAACCCTCTTATGAACCTTCTATAGTAGCCCGCCAATCCCAAAAAAAACTCCTTATTTCTGTGACTGACGTCGGCCTTTCCCAATTTAGTACCGAGTCTATCTTACTGGGATCTACTGATATTCCGTTGCCGGAAACCATATGTCCAAGAATTTGTACCTCCTTCATCCAAAACTCACACTTGGATAGTTTCGCGTACAACTTTTTCTCTCGAAGGGTCCCCAGTATTACACGCAAGTGCTCCCTGTGTTCTTCTTCTATCTTGGAGAAAATCAAAATATCATCTATGAATACCACCACGAAACTGTCGAGGTAAGGTCGAAAAATTCCATTCATGTAGTCCATAAAGACGGCGGGGGCATTGGTCAACCCAAAAGACATTACTGTGAACTCGTTGTGTCCGTATCTCGTTCGAAATGCTGTCTTTGGAATGTCTTCCTCTCTTACCCTTATTTGATGATACCCTGATCTCAGGTCGATCTTTGAGAACACTGTTGCACCTTGTAATTGGTCCATTAAGTCATCTATTCTTGGGAGGGGATACTTGTTCTTCACCGTGATTTTGTTGGGTTGCCTATAGTCCACGCAGAGACGCATGCTGCCGTCCCTTTTCTTCACGAGCAATACTGGAGCTCCCCAGGGAGAGGCACTTGGTCGGATGAATCCTTTTTTGCAGCAGCTCCTCTAGTTGGTTCTTCAGTTCAGCGAGTTCCAATGGAGCCATCCAGTAAGGGGCTGTGGAGATTGACCCTGTCCCAGGCATCAGTTCTATGGAGAACTCAACCTCTCGTGTTGGGGGAAACGAGGGTATATCTTCGGGAAAGATATCTAAAAAGTCTTGTACTACTGGTATCTCACAGAACTCCTGATGGGAATCTGCTTTTACCGAATTTAGCAAGGCATATCCTTGCCTTGTACGTGTGTCTTCGGAGGATCTTGGAAGATCACGTGTGTCTTGTATGGATTGAGAAGGGAAGATGACTTTTCTCTCAAAACAATCTAACAAGACTCGGTTTTTGTTGAGCCAATCCATTCCTAGGATGATGTCTAATCCTACTAAAGGGAGGCACACTAGGTCAGCAAGGTATGATCTATCTGAAATGAGGATGCAGACCCTCTGACAAACCTGCTGAGTTTCGACACTCTTACCGGCTGGGGTGGTCACTAGTAGGGCATATGGTAGTTTGGTCATGCATAAACTGATTCTACTAGTAGCAGATAGAGATATAAATGAATGAGAAGCACCAGTATCGTATAGGATAGTTAAAGGAGCTCCATTAATTATGCACTTACCCTTGATTCGATCTTCTGACTGGTGGGCTTCTTTGGCTTGCCTTAGGTTTCCTGTTCATGGGTAACTATAGGGAGAAGTTTTATCAGTCGTACCTTCTAAGACAGGATTTCTAGGATCGACTTTGCTCTGATACCAATAATGTAACATCCTAAGTTAATATTCTACCTTTAAAGGCCTTTAAGTAGGGTGTCACACTTAATATGAAAAAGCAAAGAACTAAATCGTTAGTTAAGAAAAGAAGGAAAACACGCGCGAAACTTTGGGTGGAAATCGAGTAGTACTAAAAGGATGAAATTGAACAAAACTCAAAGGGGTTCAAGCAAACATAAAAGAATTCCCATGAACACGGTTCTAAAGGAGATAGTGCTTAAAGGTAACTATGACGAAAAGGAAACTAACGCATCCTAACTAGTTTCATCGAAGAAACTTCCATCCTTGTGTCATGTCCTATCCTTGGCTCGGGTTGTCGGATTCCTCTTCCTCGGTTTCGGAGTCAGACTCGAGGTGTACCACCTTAGATGACCGCTTCTTAGATGCTGAAGCGTTCCTATCTAGAAAGGTTACGACGGGCAGCTGGGGTTCTTCTTCCACGAACTCTCGATCTAAGTAGATAGTTTGGAGCACGGTAGTAGTGGTCGCAACTACCCACGCGTGCTTCGAGGGGTCATACTCAGAAGTTACCTTCGGGGGACACTGCGTCGTCTCTATCCGCTGTGCCATGTTCCTCTGGAGACAGTATGGGAAAAGAAAGGGAGTGAGAACCTAACGTCTCAGTAGGAGTGCTATGCAACACCTCCATATCCATCTCCAGCCCACGTGCGGGATTTTTAAAAAGAGCGTATAACGTGGCATGTAATATGTATCTTTCTTGTAAAACATGTGTGCAAAAAGGAAAACATATAGGAAAATAGAAGGATAACATCTTAAGTAACATCAACATAATCATAATTAAATCTAAAGAAAAAAAAACATAAACATCAAACTTTCATTCATGCTTTCTTCTTTCTTAACTTTTAACTTTTATGGAAGGTATTGAGCTCAAACCGGTATAAATGAGAGTCCCCTTCCCTTACCGAAGGTTCTTATCTCGAGTGTCTTGGCGATCACCTTCCCTTACCGAAGGATCATCTCGATCGATCACCCTCCCTTACCGAGGGATCATCTCGATATCTTGTCTTTGGGGGTCACCTTCCCTTACCGAAGGATCACTCCCTCAGTTCAATTTACAATCAAGGTTATTTTGACATACACAAGAAAAGAGTTATATCAACAAAGATATCTTATTACATAAAATTGATGGGAGTTCCCTTCCCTTACCGAAAGTTCCCAAAGGTTTGTCGATCACCTTCCCTTACCGAAGGATCATCTCGATTCGATCACCTTCCCTTACCGAAGGATCATCCCGATTATCTTGTCTTTGGGGGTCATCTTCCCTTACTTCCCTTCCCTTACCGAAGGTTCCCAAAGGTTTGTCGATCACCTTCCCTTACCGAAGGATCATCTCGATTCGATCACCTTCCCTTACCGAAGGATCATCCCGATTATCTTGTCTTTGGGGGTCACCTTCCCTTACCGAAGGATCATTCCCTCAGTTTAATTAGCAAGTAGGGTTATTTAGGCATATACAAGAATAGATCATGCGAGAGGAGAGACATATACCATGATAAAATAAGCATGTTGAATAAGACTTTATAAGAAAGTAGGTACTCTCGTCCCTAGAGGGGTATTAATAATATAAAATAAATGTACATTATAAAAGATAGAATAATTTAAATAGTTGAATAAAATAGTTATAAGAGAGCGTGTACTCTTTGACTCAAGGAAATATTAATATTAATCTAATGGTATAAAAGTCAATATAATTTCATGTAAATAAATGGGGGATATTAATTAGCTGAATAAAATAATTATAAGAAAACATGTACTCTTGACCCTAAGAAGATATTAATGATATAATGTATAAAATATAATCTAAGTGCATATGGTAAGAAAGTTGGTATTTGAAATACTTGGATTAGATATTATAAGAAGCATGTACCCTTGATCTTTAAAATAAAGGAGCAATAATAATATAATGATATAAGGGGTCATTTAGTTGCATATAATAAAATAGGGTTCCTTGAACAAGACACAAAAGGGATCATGTACTCTCAACATTAAAGGAATAATAATAATGAAAAGTCACGTAAATGCACATATTAGAATTAGAGTATATTAACAAATAAACATGGTAGAAAGGTATGTACTTTTAACATTAAAGGATTGTTTATGATATAATGATATAGAAAGTCATGCAAAAGCTCATGGTAGAATTATGGCATATCAAATAACATGGTAGAAAGGTATGTACTCTTAACATTAAAGGATTGTTAATGATATAATAATATGGAAAGTCATGTAAATGCACTCGGTAGAATTATGGCATATTAAATAATTAAATAAAACATGGTAGGAAGGTATGTACTCGTGAAATCAAGAGATTATGACTGACAAAAAAATAGATAGACATGGGTAATATGGATAAGGGATAAGAAAAAGGGTACTTGATACCATGAGACACATAAACAATAGTAACCATGCATGGAAGACAAATAATTAGAACATACTACATGCCAACATAAGTAAGAAAGGCATAATTCCCTACTCTTTTTCCTAACGCTTCTTCGAGCTTGCCTCTTGTATTTGCCCACAGAATATTATTTCTTTGTAAAGAGAGAAGGGAGATGATTAGTATTTGAGAGGAGTGATTTTCTACCTATGGGTGCTTCCCTATTTATATACATTTGGGGATAGGGTGGTTGGGATATTTTAAATTCAAACAGAAGGCGGTTACTAGATTCCTATCCATAATTCAAAATTCTAAGCCCAGCTTCCAACTGATTTTCGAATTTCAAATTAAATTTTTGTTTCTAGAAGGTGTGGTTGTTACAATGCATGTCACGTCAACTCCATCATTGAGTGTAGAAACCTGGTTTTTATCTAATAAAATAGATAATAAATAGAATATATGAGAATATGATATGAGACATATTTTAATTATAAAATTGGTATTACATAATATATTTTTTTATTCTTATTACTTGTTCGTTGCTAATTTTTACGTAATTACTTAATAATTTTTGCCTATAAAACTATCAACTACCTAATACTATGATTTAATTAATAAGAATGATGACATTAATATTTTTTCATAAGTCTTGTTATTATTTATAATTAGGAAATAGCCATAAATAAATTTATTTTCTTAATGAATGTTAAATTTGTTGTCAAATTCTATATTACTTTTAAAATTTTAGCATAATTGAGTCTAATTTCTATATTTTGAAATGAATTTACTCAAAAAAATTAATATGAAATCACATTATTATTACAAATTACCTTTTTAACATAATTAGTGGTGCTTATTTGAACTATTAAATTTAATTTTTAATGATATTAAAGTCAATCTATTTTATTATCTTGTGCTTTCAAAGAATTTACACAACTAACATAAAAATATAATAATAAAAAAATTCATTACAATGGGTATATTCATTTTAACAAATATTCTTCTATCTAATACTATAAAAGAATACATTGACCACTTTGAATTACTATAAGTCAACTTCCATCCACATTAGTAGAATACCTAAATTGAGATATATTAATCAAACAAACAATCAATAAAATACTCATCCGTACTTTCTCATTTTTGGATTATTTATACATAAAAGAAATTATACATAAAGAAAAAGAAGAAAAAGAAGAAAAGAAGAGTTGAAATAGCAAAAGTAATAAAAATTATGATTCTTATAATTTTGTGTGGCCATCTATATATAGTAGACCAGACAACTATGATTATCTAACAAAATTAATTTTATTTATTGCACTCAACTTGAATAAGTAAGAAATTATCTTATTTTAATTTAGTCTTTAATTCACATAATTTAAATTTAGCTTAATATGTATTATTTGATTTGATTTAATTATTAGTTGAAAATATCTTAGTTGTCTATTTTATTTATAAATTTATTATTTAATGACTAATAAATTAATCAAATTAATTAATTAGTACACACAATAAATTTGGTTTAATAAATTAAAAGAATTAAA
Organism: Arachis stenosperma; assembly: GCF_014773155.1. Taxonomy (NCBI): domain Eukaryota; kingdom Viridiplantae; phylum Streptophyta; class Magnoliopsida; order Fabales; family Fabaceae; genus Arachis; species Arachis stenosperma. The sequence goes on from NC_080384.1 coordinate 14,810,766, forward strand.
TTAAAAAATACTAACAGAATATTAAAATAAATGAATTATGAAATATTACCAAATCAAATTGATATAAATTATATGATATTTAAATATCTAATCAAATCAATTAGTTGATATAGTTACTTTATCGTAATAACTTGTATTTAATGAGTTAAAAGAAATAAATTGGGAAATACTCTCAGAAGCATGCCACGTCAGCTCCATCATTACATGGAGAAATCTAATTTTTATATAATAGAATAGATTAGTGGTGCTTATTTGAACCATTAAATTTAACTTTTAATGATATTAAAGTCAACCTATTTTATTATCTTGTGCCTTCAAAAAATTTACACGACTAACATAAAAATATAACAATAAAAAAATATTACAATGGGTATATTCATTTTAACAAATATTCTTCTATCTAATACTATAAAAAAATACATTGGCCACTTTGAATTATTACAGGTCAACTTCCATCTATATTAGTAGAATGCCTAAATTGAGATATATTAATCAAACAAACAATCAATAAAACACTCATCTGTACTTTCTCATTTTTGGATTATTTATGCATAAAAGAAATTCTACATAAAGAAAAAGAAGAAGAAAAAGAAGAAGAAGAAAAGAAGAGTTGATATAGTAAGAGTAATAAAAATTATGATTCTTATAATTTTGTGTGGCCATTTATATATAGTAGACCAGACAACTATGATTATCTAACAAAATTAATTTGTATTTATTGCACTCAACTTGAATAAGTAAGAAATTATCTTATTTTAATTTAGTCTTTAATTCACATAATTTGAATTTAGCTTAATATATATTATTTTATTTGATTTAATTATTAGTTGAAAATATCTTAGTTGTCTATTTTATTCATAAATTTATTATTTAATGACTAATAAATTAATCAAATTAATTAATTAGTACACACAATAAATTTGGTTTAATAAATTAAAAAATACTAACAGAATATTAAAATAAATGAATTATGAAATATTACCAAATCAAATTGATATAAATTATAATAAATTATATGATATTTAAATATCTAATCAAATCAATTAGTTGATATAGTTAATTTATCGTAATAACTTGTATTTAATGAGTTAAAAAAATAAATCAGAAAATACTCTTAGAAGCATGCCACATCAGCTCCATCATTACGTACAGAAATCCAATTTTTATATAATAAAAATAGAAATAGATTTGTGTTAATTATTTTTTGAGTTATTTTTCTGAGTTAATTAATGTTCATTGTTATTAATTTTTTGAGTTAATCTTAGTTGTTAATTTTTTAAATTAATAATTGACTTATTATTTATTATTGTCTAAATTAATTATTTTTTGAGTTAATTAATGTTGATTATTAATTCTTTGAATTTCGTGTTTATTAATCACCTCTTCTTATTCATGGTTGCATTTACTCATTTGAATATGACTTTGATTTATTTGTTTGATTCTACTAATCAAATTCTTCAATGATATTTTACAGTAGTAGTTGTTTTGCACTAAAAAGAAACCTTCTTTCATAGCAACCTTTGTGAATTCTTTTATGGCACTGACAAAAAGTTATTTTTAGAGTTCAAATTTTGAATAGTTGAATCTACCAATAGAACTTTTAAGAAGAAGCTTCAGCTGAGTCTATCATTTGTGTAATAAATAATATATTTTAATTTAGGATTAAGTTTAATTTTGGTCCCTAACGTAGGGGTAAAAAATTTGTTTCGTTTCTAAGTTTTTCTTTTAAACAAAATCGTCTCCGAAATTGACAGTTGTATTAAAATGGTCCGACAGACAATTATACCCCTGAGTTCGTTACTCTCCTTGACTGTTTTTTAATTAATAATAATAATATTAATAATGATAATATTAATAATAAAAGAGAACGCTGTGGGAGAGGGAGGAGAAGATGTTGGGTCGAAGACTGCGAGGAAGAAAGCTGCACTAGGGTTCGACGAAGTGAAGGACGGGGACAGAGACGCCGATTGGATGGCTTCCCAGGATTCAAGATTAGGCAGAATTCGAACACCTGTGAAGGAGATGGTATGTGGGCATGGGGAGAGGCCGATTCTGCGAACCTCAATGACGAAGGACAATCCAGGCCGACGATTTTGGGGTTGTGTCTACTATGAGGTATTTTGTTGGCCTGTAATTTATGAGATTGAGGTTTTTCATCTGGGTTTCCTTCATCTTATGAGTTTTGGGTGGTGATAGGTTCAAAATGGTTGTGATTTCTTTAGGTGGGTAGACCCAGAAGCTGGAGAAACGCTGCGGGATTCTGAGATTACAAGATGCTGGAAAAAGATTACAACGTTGAAGACAAGGTTAAAGGATGTTGAATGGAAGCTGAGGATTGTAGCTGCTTTAGGGATAGTTTGGTGGATTGGGTTTCTCTATTTGTTGTTGCATAATCCACACAGTTGGAGGCAACCATATGGAATGCATCTAATGAGGAGATGATTAGAACATCATTTGTAGGATTTTTGTGTATTGTTTTGGTTATTTGATGCTGTAACTTTTATTGCTACAATGATGTAATGTGATGTATCCCCTGTTAAGATGTTTGAATGAATGAATGAAAGTGTTGAAGCAGTAAAAATGTGTTGTGCAAATTTTCAACCATGAGGCAATGAAAATATGTTGAAAATATGGAAAGAACACTTACGTAAACCAGGATAAAACATTAAGCAATGATTCTTAAAACACTGACAATAAAAATTCACAACAGCATCCATAAGCCAAAATGGCCAATTACAGAGTTGTAGTTAGCACTTAAATAGAAAAAACACAGACCAACATAGTGCATAAACAAACTTAAAATTTGTTCACCACATGGAGCAAAATAACAAAATAACAAAACACCAATATAACATTATTTCAGACCTAATGAAATAGCATAACAGCCAAAACACATAATTAATCCTCTTTAAAGATTGTCCCATGCACTAGGAGGCAATTTTGTATAAGTTATAGACAAATTATTATAAAAAATTACAAAATTTTGTTAGTTTAAAAATTAATGAATTTGAATATTTAAAGGTATATATTGAAATTTTTAACAAATTTTTTTTTAAAAAAATAAAATTGAGTTTATCATCAGATTTACTATTGGTTAAATCCATTAGTAGTTATCAATTTAATTATTAGTAAATAATATATTACCATCGGATTGATTGGGGCATAAATTCGACGATAACAAATTTTAGAATTGCGCCAATTAAAAATTTATACCTGCCGTTAATCCGTTGAAAAATAGTTACGGACAAAATTTATACCGTCAAATTTATTCTGCCGCTAAATTTAATTGTAAATAGACTGGTGATATCAAACAACTTTTTTGTAGAGGTTTTTTATATGAAAAAAAATATTATAAAATAAAACAAAGCATATTCAACCAAATAATCTAATCAAGAAATTAGAAATAAGCACAAGTTAAAAAGAGAAAAAAAATGAGATTACTATCATGTGTTATCTCCAAAACTATTTAGGGTGTGTTTGAGAAACACGTTGAAAAGGATAAAAGTGCGTTTAAGTGCTTTGAATGTTATTCTTTAATGTTTGGCAACTTTTCTTCTGTGAACACAGACGTGATTCTACATCCCAAAAACTCGTTCACTTGAAGCAAGAAATTATAGCTTCTGTGTTCACTCAACGTACGTTTAGGTTTGTTCCTAATCATTATTGATTTTTTTCGTAATTTTTTTTAAATAAAAAATACTGAGAATATTAAAATAATTATTCTAATTTTTGTGCACTATTTATTATTCTAATTTTTTATAATATATATTATTATTTCTATTAAAATAATAAATTAAATAAAAAATTAATTATAAATAATAATAAAAATATAACTAATAAAAAATTAGAATCTAAAATAATAATAAAAATAAGATTATTAAGAGTATTTAAAAAGAGTACTAAAATATGTTATTTTATATATTATTTTTAATTTAATAAATAAATATTAATTTTTATTATAAAAAACTTAAAAGTTGTCAATTTTTATATGTTATTTTTAATTTTATAAATAAATATTAATTTTTATTATAATAATAAAGATTATAATATACTAAAATAGAGTACTATAAAAAATATTATATAAAAAAATAGTAAAAGAAGTATAAAAAAAGATTAAATATACTTAAAAAATAATATTATAATTTAATATTAATTTTTTTAATAATTAATTAATTATTTATCTAGAAGTCACTACAAGAAAATAGAGTTATTTTAACACTTTATTTTTTAACATCATAATTAAATGTCAAAATTAATATATATTTTTGACAAATATCACAAATGTCAAATTTTCTATGTTTTCTTGATGAATAATTTGACCGTAGAAAATTACTCTTTAATTTTGACACTTATTTATTTTCAATTTACTCCACTATTTTTCTTCTTCTTTGGCTCTGTTAATTTTGACATCACACTGCTCTTAGTTTAGGATTATACTACTCATTCTTTATCTTCAAAATCTCAATTTATTCTTTAGTTTCAAGATCTCATCTCATTCTTTGTTAAAATTTTTTGTTGAGAATATTTTATAGTCAATAAGTATCAAAATAAATAGTATATTTGACAATTAATAAGTATCACAGAAAATATGTTCTCAAAATTTTCTAACAAATTATTTTTGACAGCCAATATTTATCAAAATAAGATTTAAATTTTTTTCACAATCACTTATATGTTAAAAATACTATTTTTGACAAAACTTTTATTAACATATTTTTATAGTTAAAATAGTGTCAAAATTTGTTTTTTAACAAATTTTAATTTTCTTTTACACATTATAACCCTAAAAAATAATCTATATTGTTGTAGTGAGTAATTTTAACAAATATTATTCAAACAATATTTATTTTATCAAAATTAATTTTAGTAAAAATTGCCAAACATAAATTATATTGACACAAACTCACTTTTATCCAAAATCAATTCTATAAAATTACTTTTATTCAAACTCTAATTTGACCAACGTAAACCAAACACACCCTTAGTTCTCACTACCAATGAGATATGTTCGTTAAATTCCTCCTGCAATCTCCTTTTGTTATGATACCTTTCAATAAATGCAATATATCGAGCAGGAATTACATAGTCAAGAAACAACTATTTGTACCATATAATCATTAACACGTACCAGTTTGGATACAAATTAGAATCTCTACCCTAATAAGTACCAAACAATGGGATAAAAATAAGCTGACTCAACTAAATAAAATTACCAGAACACTACAAAAAATTATTGAAATAGCGATCGAATTAGGATCGATTTTGGTGATCGCTAAAATTTTGGTCGCTAATTAGAAAATAACAACTAACTTCGATCGCTAATTGTTAGCGACCGATTTTAGAAACCGATTTTTGAACAAGATTACCAAACTCCTCACCAAATAGTATCGATCGCTAACATAATCGGTCGCTAAATAGTGACTAAATTTTCCGTTACTAAATCGGACGCTAAATAAATCGATCCCTAAATAGCGACCAAACTTTCGGTTGCTGAATCAGTGGCCGATGGAATCGGTCGTTAAATTAGTCGCCAATGCCTAATTTGAAAATCTAAAATCGGTCACTAAATTGGTTACTAATTTTTTAACTAAAAAACTAAATTGGTTGCTAAAACGGTCACCGTTCCTATTCATATAATTATAAATTTTTACTAATTTCACATTTACCACTATTAAAACTTAATTTCATATATAATTATATTTCCACAAAATATAAAAAGAATCAAACATAGATCAATTTTTTAAATTAATATCAAAAACATTCACAATATCTACATAAAACTATAAAATTTAAAATATTAAAAATTTTTAAATACATCAAATTTATGATCCACAATCTAAACTAAAGATAAAAATAATTAATAAATAACATAACTATACTCTATTCAAGTACAATCAGTATGATTCAACAATTTTTACACTAATTTTTTCTCTTTAATTTTTCCACTACTCTTGAAATTGCAATCAATACAAACCACAACAAAATATTTAAGCAATCTTAAATCTTTATCTAATAATCCAACATGTTTAGGGCAAAATATACCTAATCCAATTGCCTCAGACGCTTTCATGACAAAAGAGAAACCAACCGATCACCAACCAGATTATACACCATGGCAATAAGGAGTTCTTCTTCTTCAGAAAATTCAATCTTGGAAGCTTGATTGGTTTGCTCTGGACAGCAAATAAAATGAAATGAAATGAAGTAATTTAAATAAAATACAATAATATAAATTCTTCGTAACTTGTCTAAGAAAATCTTAAATAAATTGAAGTGTCATACAAGAACAGAAAAATTTTAAATAACACATACTCATTCTAAGAAGTAATTAAAAACTTAATATTCAAAAAGAAAATAAATACATTGTATTGCAAATATGAGTTTAAATATAGTGTCAAATATTGAAATTGAACTGCATGCATGAAAAAACAGAAATCCAGCACAAAGTATGAAGGTACATAAAACTAAAATTCATCTAGTAATATGAAAATGGTTTGCAAAATATGAAAATGGTATTGGTGAATTGAGTTAGGGTTTGCGAGGTATTCTAGTAACACTGTAATTATATTATTTTATTTAAATTAGTGACCAATTTAGTGATCATTGTCTTAGCGACCGAAGTAGCGAATAAATAATTTTGTATTTTATTTTTCTATCGATTGCAAAATCGGTCGCTAAATTAAAAGAATAGCGACCGATTTTGTGACCAAGAATTCCAAAGACATTAATTCTCTTGTTTTGGTTGCTAATTCGGTCGCTAAATTAAAAAATAGCAACCGATTTAGTGACCAACTTTATTCTGGTTGTATAATAAACTTATCGGTTGCTAATTCGGTTGCTATTAGTGACCGATTTTGTTGGTCGCTGAAATCAGTCACTATCTTAACAATTAGCAACCGATTTAGCCACCATTGCCTTAGCAACTGAATTAGTGACCAAACAAATTTTCACCCTATTTTTCTATCAGTTGCAAAATCGGTCACTAAAATAAAAAATAGCGACCGATTTTGTGACCAATAATCCTAAAGTCATTTCTTCTCTTGTTTTGGTTGCTAATTCGGTCACTAAATTAAAAAATAGTGACCGATTTAGCGACCAACTATATTCTGGTTGTAAAATAAATTGATCGGTGGCTAATTCAGTTGCTATCAGTGACCAATTTTGTGGGTAGCTAAAATCAGTCATTGAATATAATTTAGCAACTAATTTTTTTCTGGTCCTAAAAATTCTATATCGATTACTAAATCAGTCACTATTAGTAACCAATTTTTTCGGTTGCTAAAATTGATCGCTATTCTAATAATTTTTTGTAGTGGGATACGAGATGAAATAATTATATATAGAAAATCAAAGAAAACATCATCACTATTAAAGTTCTAAAAATTGTATTGATGATCGAATCATTCTAATTATTGATTCACTAATTTAGAGGTTTAATCAATTTAATTGTAGGTAAACTAGAATAACTAAATGATAAAAAAATAATATATAAATTATAAACAAACACAAAAAAATATATAAATACAATCTAATATAAATTTAAAAAATACACAAATTAAAACAACAATATACTAACTCATCAATTCTCATAATTTCATATAATTAAAGTTTTAAAAATTAAATTGGACATTAAATGGCTAAAACTACCGGTTCAAAGATTTAAAAATTTAATTTATAATTAACAATCAACTGAATTATATTAAAATAAATAATGTATTTAATATATCAATATATACAATATTATTGTATTATATATTATAGAATCAATAAAGAATAATAAAATATTATTTATCACCTAATATAAAAATAATTATTACAAAAAAATAATATTGATTAAAATAATAAAACAACGATAATTTTTAAGAATACATAGCAATTTAAAATATGATATTATATACCTAGTACCTAATAATACTTTTTTATTATTTAAAGTTAATATTTTTTCACTAACTAATATATACAGGTTCCTTAGTTTGATGTTTAAACTAATATAGTTTGTTTTTTATTTTTTCTTAAAAATTATGTAATAAAATATTTAACAAAAAGAATTATGGGTATTGTAAATTCGTAAAGACTGATACATAAACATCATAAGTGTCTTTGGTATATAATTAAGATGGTGATTTATTAATTTGTTAGAAGAATTTGGTAAATTATATTCTAGTATATGCTAATTTGAGTTATGTTGTATTTTTTGTTGATTTCATATATATTTAACAAAGAAGTGGCAAGAATTAAAAAGACCGTTAAAAAAATTTCAAATTTTTTCTATCGCTTTGGCGCTAAACGCCACATCACCAACGTTTAGCGCCAGCGCTCTAAAACTCACCCTTCTTTTCAAGATAGGTGGCACTATATGTCACAACCTGCATTTAGTGCCGGGACCTTTGAATTGCGTGTAAGCTCCTTGGACGGTGGCGCTAAACGCCACATCACCGGCATTTAGCACTGGCAGCGAAATTTGGAATGGTTCCCACGCAAGCAACCAAATCACACGGAAGAAATCAAATTGTTTTAAATTCAAACAAATCAATAGATAAGATATTATTAGGTTTAGTTAGTATTATTTTTGAATCAATTAGGATTTGCTATAAAAAAAAGGAACAAAGATTTGCCCTGCGGGCTTCTCTTCGGACTTCTGCACTTTCAGTTTTACACACTTTTTACACTTGAGGATTTTTTCTGCATCATGAGCCACTAAACCTCCATTATTAAGGTTAAGAGCTCTGTTTGCTTTAATGTGGGTTAATACTGTTTCTTCTTCTACACATGATTAATGCATTGATTTCTGTTTTAGAATTGATTTCGTTCCTCATCCTACAGATTAGAGTATATGGAAAATAATCCTAATCTAAATTGAATTCATTTGAATCTTGGAAAAGTTAAATCACTGGAATTAAAGCTTGAAATTCCTTTTCTCATAATTCTTTAGTTATCTGGATTTAATATGATACATGACATATAATCAGATTATTTCTGGGTTCTTAGGAATTGTGTGGCTTGTAAATCAGAATTTGAACTTAACCTTTTAACACAATTGATTGATCAAGGGATTGATAGTTGGTTGGGTTAGAAAATATTGAATTGCCAAGGAATTTGAATTCAATCACTTAGGGTTTGTCATGAACTAAATCTTTGCATGATCAAGGTAGTTGACAATGATTGTTAATCCAAAAATTTAAATATCTCCAAAGCCTTAACTCTCTTCTCATATTATTTTCTCACACATTTGTTATTTGCATTCTTCAATTCACTATCTTTTATGCTGTTTGATATTCGAAACTCTTAACAACTACTAGTTGATTGATTACCTAGATTAGATTTTTTTTGTTTTTATTTTTAACTTATCTTCATTTAATTTTTGCCATTTTATTCTCTTATTTATTTTTCTTTTATTTTTGTGTGCTTTACTGGGGATTCGCTTCACTATGATGTTAAGGATCCTAAATTTCTTTGTTTTCTAATTGTTTATGGAGAAAAACAGGGATAAATAACCTCTTCTGTACAATCCTTAAATTAAAAGAACTTGTAGGAGAAACAGAACACAAGTCAGAGCTCAGAGAGCTACAGGAATTCTCAGGGACAAATCAGAAGAGGAAGTTGAAGTCAATATGGCAGACAACAACAAGCATGCTGTTGTCAACAATTCCAACAATGTCCCATTGGTTAGGAGAACTCTGTAATCGTATACTAACCTTGATCCTAGGAATTGTGTGGGAAGCATTGTACCACCGGCCATGCATGCCAACAACTTCGAGTTGAAGTCTCAACTCATCACTTTAGTCCAGTAGAATTGTCAGTTTAGTGGAAGCCCTCAAGAGGACCCCAACCTATTCATCTCCAATTTTTTGAGAATTTGTAATACAGTCAAGATCAATAGGGCTCCCGCTGATGTCTACAGGTTGTTGCTTTTTCCGATTTGCTGTAAGGGACCGAGCTAGTCAATGGCTTAAGACACAACCCAAGGAAAGTATAGCAACTTGGACAGATTTGGTTAGTAAATTCTTAACCAAATTCTTCTCACCTTAGAGGTTGACTAAGCTGAGGACAGATATTTAGACTTTCAGACAGCTTGATGGAGAGTCTCTTTATGAAACTTGGAAGAGGTACAAGGCTATGGTAAGAAAGTGCCCTCCAGACATGTTCGCAGATTGGGTACAACTGCAAATTTTTTATGTGGGATTACTCCAGCTTCGAGACTTTCACTAAATAATTCTGCAGGAGGATCTTTGCATATGAAGACCACTAATGAAATGGATTCTAGAAATGGAGAGTTGAAATGGATTCTAGAATAGACTGTCAGTGCTTCAAGGAAGGACTGGGCTAGGAAGATTGATGATGCTCTCTGGGCTTACCGGATAGCTTTGAAGACACCTATCGGCATGTCTCCTTATCAGTTGGTCTATGGCAAAGCCTTTCACTTGCCAGTAGAGTTGGAGCATAGAGCTTACTAGGCTACAAAGCTTCTAAACTTTGATTCCAAGGCCTTAGGAGAAAAATAGCTCCTCCAACTCAATGAGTTTGATGAATTCTGAAGCACAGTATATGAAAATGCCAAGCTCTATAAGAAGAAGACAAAGGCGTGGCATGATAAAAAGATAACCACTAGAATATTAGAGCCGAGCCAGAAAGTCTTTCTATTTAACTCAAGGCTCAAGATATTCCTAGGAAAGTTGAAATCCCGGTGGTCGGGACTGTTTTTGGTCACTAAGGTTTCTCTGTATGGTCATATTGAAATCATGAAACAATAGTCGGACAGAAGGTTCAGTGTCAATGGCCATACATTGAAGCACTATCTTGGTAATGATGCTGACCAACAAAAGACCACTCACCTGCTTACTTAGCAGAGTTGAATCGTCAAGCTAGTGACGTTAAAGAAGCGCTTGTTGAGAGGAAACCTAATGCTTAGTATCCTTGCATTGTTTTTCTCTTTTATTATATTTTTATTTGTTAGTTTTCTTTACTTTTGGTTCTATTTGAGTCATGCCTATTGTAGGAAACAAAAACAGGGATGCTTGAAACAAACAGGGGAACATTCTGAAGTTGGAATTGCATTCTGGTGTCTCGGTGTTTAGCGCCAAGAGTACGTACAAGGAAAGGTTGGCCACTGGGCACCTGGCGTTTGGCGCCACCTCTGGGTGTTTAGTGCCAGGTGCACAAACTTCGAGGAAAATCTTACTGGACCCCTGGCATTTAGCGCTGGCTGGTGGCATTTAGCGCCAAAGGGTGTGACACTATGGGAGTTAGCCACTGCCACCTTTGTGTCTAGTGTCGGTTGTTGGCGTTTAGCGCCAAGGTGGTAAAAAAACTGGCATTTAGCGCCAGTTGCCCGGTGTTTAGCACCGGTATGACAAATATCGCATTTGTTGTTACGAGTAAGGTGGCGCTAAATGCCGCCATCCTGGCATTTAACGCCAAGTGCGCTGCAACACCCTATCCCCTTTTGAATTCAAATTTTGCATTTAAATTTCCTTGATCCTCACCCCTGACACGTCCCCAATCCCCAAATCCCTCCTGAATCCTTCCTTTCCCCATAAACCCACCTCACCTAACCCCATAACTTCCCCTTATTCATATAACTCCCCACCCCTTTCTATAAATTCCCCCAAACCCTCTTCCCCACTCATATACAAACAATTCCCTATCCTTTTTTTTCTTAAACCGTTCCCCCTCCCTTATTCATTCTTCCTCTTATTATTTTTCTTCCCCAAAACCACGCCCACTCTACTTATCCGCCACTCTCTCTCCCTCTGTTTTTTTATTTTTTTTCTCTTCCCTTCCCCTCTTGCGCCCTATTTTTTTGTTCTTCATCTATTTTCTATTCTCTTTTGCTTGGGACAAGAAAACCTTTAAGCTTAGTATTGTCGAACAAGCTTTTACTTTTCTTTCATCAATGGCACCAAAGCCTCATGATTCATCAAGGAAAAGAAAAGACAAAGAACCGGCAATCGGCTCCTATGATTCACATAGGTTTCGCTCCAAGTTACATGAGAAGCACTTATTTGAACTCACAAGCATGAAGAAAGTCATTTCGAAAGTTAAGTTTGATCTCAAATCGGATGTGTAAGAACCGAAATTAAATTAACCGCTTAAATAAAATAAAATAATAATTGAATTACCCGAGATAGGTTTAAAAATATAGAAATATTAATTTGAAACTTTTGAGGTGATATTTGAATTCAGTAGATTTCTCCGAGTGGAAAAATGTGTCTTTCTGCCAAAAATTGCGTAAAAATTCGTACCAGTAAAATAACTGGCGTACCGCCTTAAATCTGTTTGGTACTGCATGGAAAAAATTAAAACTGTAGAAACTCTCAGAACACATTTAGAATTGAAAATCGGATGCTATCTTAAAGATTTTGGCCCAAAGTTAGGCCAAACGAACAATGGATCGGGTCTATGTTGGGCCCAAACCCAACATATAAATACACATTAAGTGAGCCAATTTAGCTTATTTCAGCACATTTTGAGAGAAAGGGGTGCTAAAGCGAAGAGAGGAAGAAGGGAGTAAAGGTTACTATTCATCTCCTCCTTCATTTGATCATATCTTGAGCTATGGAGCTCTGATTTGCATACTATTTGCAGCCACGCGAAACTCTCGCCGAGTCTGTCATTTCTAGTAAAATAAAATTGGTAAAAACTCAAAATTCATACTCCAGTTTTTTGCCCTAACATATTTTGCATTTTAGGTTTGATTTTTTAGTAGATTTTGTATTTTTGGTTGTTTATAGGTGATCTAGCATTGAAGTATTGTTGGGTTTTGCCCCTAATACTATTGAGTAAGGTTAGTCTCTTCAAAAACCCTTGTGATTTAATGTTTTGGTAAGCCCTAGTGTTAATTTGGTGTATTGTATGATATTAGAGTAATTACATGTTGATTTGGAGTTGACTTGGTAGAATTATAGCATTGCAATTGAGTTTGGAGACTTGTTTAGACTTGGAAGATTATTTGGAATCATTTTTATGCGTGTTGGGAATCGGCCAAGGTATGGTTTTGGTTTTCTTTAGTTAATATGTAATATTTCGTGAAACTTAGGCTAGTGGACCATAGGATAGGATTGAACTGATGATGATTGTTCATGCTTATTTATTTTGGTGATGGTTGTTGATGAATATTGATGATGATGTGATGGATAATGAGTATTATTTTTGATGTTGATGACAATTGGTGATTATTGTGAGTTTTATGAGGTTAAATTTTGGAATAATGATTCTAATGGTTTTGGTTAATACTTGATAATGCTTTGTGATAATATTATTGATAATGGAGTTAATGAGTGTAAGAATCGAGCCTAATTAACCGCCTAATTAGATAATTAAATTTTCTAAAATAGGATCCGACAATTTAGAATGAGAATTGAAAGATTTAAATATGATTTTTGGACTCAGTAGGTTTTTTTTGCGTCAGAAAATGTATTTTCGGCGAAAAATTGAGAAAAACCGCAAACCGGTAGCCAAACCGATTGAACCGGTTGAACCGGTTCAAGTCTGACCGATACTTTGTGAGAAAAAGTGAAAACAGTAAAAAACTTTAGAAAAATATTAGAAGTAAAAAATTGGGCATTAATTTTAAAGGTTTGGCCCAAAGTTGGACCAAACAAGGTAAAAACGCTAACGGGTTGGACCGAGTCCAAGTTGGGCCCAAGCCCAACATATAAATAGGTCCATTAATGTACCCTTCAGCCACATAAACAACAAAACACAGCTGAAGTGAGGTTGCAGAAGAGAGGAGGTTTCAATTAAAACACTATTCACATCTCACTTCAATCCGCGATATCTCGAGCTACGGTGCTCCAATTCACGTGCTGTCAGTGGCTACGGGAAGCTCTCAACGAGCCCATTACTTCTATCTAAGTCTTGTGGTAAGTTTCTCTAGATTCTCTTTCCATTTTCATGCCCTTGTGAAATTTAAATTTTGGGGTTTTGATTTTGAGTGAAATCTTGTGTTTTGGGTGTTTAGGTACACTCTAGCCCTTGATTAATGTTGGGTTTGGTTTTCAAAACTGTTAGGTAAGGTAAGTGGTCTTGAACTCTTGTGAAATTTCAATTATAATGAGTCCTAGGTTGAATTATTGTAAATTATGTGTTATAGCTTGAAGTTGTGATTATTGGAAATTGTTGGAGCTTGTTGGTGCTTGATTGGAGTTGATTGGTAGCTTGGATTGTGGTTGAAAGCTTAACTTGTACTCAATTGGAGTTTTGGTTCATATTGGGAATCGGCCAAGGTATGGTTTCGGTTTCCTCTATGTATTATATAATATTCCTGGACACTTAGGCTAGTGACCCATAGGATAGGTTTGAATTGATATGGTTGGTTGATGATGTATGATGAATTGATATTGTTAATATTGTTAAATAATGATGTTGAGATATGATGTATGATGAATTTGTATGAATGAACATTGTTGATCATTAATATCGAGCATGAATGAGTTTGATGATGAAGATTGATAGTGATAGAATGATGATTGGTGAATGTGTTGGTGGAAAATTGTTTGTAATGTTATATATTTAATAATTGAGATTGAGAATGATGAAGTGTGATGAAAAAATTGGTATGAATGGTGAATTATTACCCAAGAGGGTAGATTGTGATGTAAATTGGAATTTGGTATTGTCTTGGTTTGATGCTGGTTGAGAATTTGGAAAATTGAGTACTTGTGAAATTTGGTAAAAAAATGGATTTTTGGTGAACTTCCATGAATCATTTCTTGAGCTACCTTGCTTGAAATTCAATTCTTTTTATACCAAATGAAAGATTATTGAACAAGCTTTAAAATGGTTTAAGTTTTGTGGAAATCTGATTTTGGTAGAGGAAGATATGATTGCGGAAAGTTTGGTGTCAAAATCTAAAATTCTGCAATGTTGCAGAATTTTGTGATTTCTGGTATGTGCACACGCACAGCCTTGTGCGCACGCATGCCCCTGTGATTTTTTGAACCTGTACGCACGCACATCCTTGTGCGTATGCACACACAGGGGAAGGCTTTTTGTTTAGAGCGCTAGCACAACCTGTGCGTGCACATGACCAATGGAGTTTTACAACCTGTGCGCACGCATAGCTCTGTGTGTAACACCCTCACTACCAGAATGTCACGCTTCCGGTTGCGCCACTCTGGTTGCAAGAAGCATTACGACTACTTTATATACTAAATATTAAAATATGAGCCTGTGACTCAATACCGTATCGCTGATTTCTTTGAAAACCGGAAATGAATAATTTATCTTAAGAAAAATATAAGCAGGCATAGATTCATATACAAAACCCCTTACAAAATATCTCATAATATAATATACATATAAAACATACAACTCCTATCCCTCTTACAAACTTGTAATAACAAAGGCGAGGGAAGAAAATAATCTAATTAATACAACATATAAACCAAACGCAGTATAACTCTTCATAATGCTTCATCTGGTTCCTGAAAAGGTAAAGCTGTAGCAGGGTGAGAACCTAACCACACGGTCTCACCACGGAGTTTCAAAGTTGTCAAAAGAAAATATTTAACAAGAAAACTATTTTCAAGCTAAGCGATTATCATTGCCTTATGAATCTTTTAAAAACCAATAGATAATCGTTCAAAACCTTTTCAAAGAAACAATGTTTAATCTTTCAAAAATCCGAAACATTTTCTTTCTTATAAGAAAAACCACATTCAAAAACCAACCACGCAATCAAACCACACAATCATTAATTCAGCACCAAAGTTCATTCTCAAATGTAACACGCCAGGACAAACACAGGCAAGACAGACAAGGAAAGCACAAGTAGACAGCAGTTAAAGCAAATAGTTCAAGTAGCAGTTAAGAATAGTTTAGCAATTAGGCAAACCAAAACAAGTTCAAACTCAAGCAAAGCATACAAATGCATATGATGCATGCCTGTCCTATGACTGATGAGGCTCATCTGTCGGTTATCCAGCCAACCCGACAAGTCTGAATTGTACTTAGACTGTCCCCCGACATGCATCCCCAAGAGTCTATGCATAGCTTTTTCTCAAATAATCAATATTGCTCAATGGGGGTAACATTCCCGGGAATTTATATAGTGCCCGGTCACACTTACGTCGTAGGGTCAACAGAGTATCGAGTTTTCAACCTGGTACACGTGGTGGCAAGCCATGGTACTTTATCCAGGGAACCTCGTATCTCAGATAATTCAAATTCATAAGCCATGTGAATAATTCAAAGTTTGTATATCAACATTCTCAACATTCTCAACATCATAATCATTCATCAATCCAAGTCTCATTTCCAATTTCATTCAAAAACCATATTTCAAAGAAAATCCTCACCATCCTTCGTTCCATTCCATCCATTAACAATCCCAAATCAAAACATAATTCTTTCTTTGATAAATAAATAAATCTTAAAACATATAATGTTTAAAAACAAATCTTTTTAATTACTTACTTCAAATAAAACTTCCAATTTTATAAAATTTTGGCAGCATCTCTTCTAAAACTCGGACACTGCCACCCTTTTCGTGTCCCATCCAAATATTTCTCAAACCTTTTCTCAACCATTTCCAAACTCCAACCATTTTCCAGAGTTGAACCAGTTCCAATATCAAAATTATTCTCAAATCAGACCAATTCCAATAATAAAACTCTTTTTAAAATCAAACCAGCTCAAGTATTAAATCATTTATAAAATCAGACCGACTCAAAATCAAACCGCTTTAACTCCAAACCAAGAAAAACCACTTTTGATAATAATCAAGTAAATAACTTTTCAAACCCATTTCTTATCAACAACTGTACTTCACTCAAGCAATCAAGCAACCAGTAATTTAGTCTAACAAACCATCACTTTCACAAGACAAGTATAATCACAAAAGTATATCTTTCTGCGTCAATATCTATTTATAACAACTCTGTAATATAAAATAGACTTTAAGAAAAACCCTACCTCATTTACAACTTAGCTACGAGATAAATTCGATTTTTCTCTCGGCCCACAATGCGGCAGCCTCATCCTCAACTCCAAACCACTTTTACAGCAACCACAGCTACTCTAATCGTAATAAGAAATAACCAAAACTCAATCAAATAGCAAATAGTATCGCAAAGTCTTAGCCACATATAACAGAACAACGATTAAAAGAGTTTCAGAGCAAGAACGACTTACTGTACCAACAAGAAACTAAGTACAACACAGCCGCAGCTCCAGCGATTAATTTCGGCAAGCTCCAACAGTGGCCGCCTCAACCAGCAGTGGAAGAACTCACTGCGACAACATCATTAAACATATACGACTTAAACGACGACTCTTACGGTAATAAGGATTTCAACGGATGAGGAAAGAAATCTGAAACAAGGCTAAAACTTACCAAGAAAATGGCGGCTTTGACACTCGAAAGAACAAAACCTAGCATAAATGAACCAGAGCCAGAACCCAAACTGGAGGGGAATGGGATTTGGCAGCTGCAGGGGCGTCCTCTGGTGGCTGCAGCCGCGGTTTTTCGGCAGCGGGGCTATAGCGGTAGCGGGCATCTCAGCGGTGACAGTGACATAACACAATAGCAGTAACGATGAACCCAACAATGACGGCACAACTTCCATCCCTTCCACCGCGTTCTGGCGACAATGACAGATTTGGCGGCGGTTCTCTGTTCGCGATTCGACGCGATGGCAGAGGTGAGTTCAGCACCAGAGATCTGACAAAGCTGGCGATGATATCTCCTTCCCGCTCTGGCTCGTGGTTGGTGGCAATGGATGCGAAGTTAGTGACAGCTCCTCCCCTGTGCGCGTCTCTGTCCTTTGATGACGACAACGGCGAGAGAACGGGTTGGCTTAGCGAGGCGACGGTCCGGAGCAACGCGGCGGTGGTGGCGAGGCACGGTCCTCCTCCAAGGTCCGATGGCAGCGCGACTTCTCTTTCTTTCCCTCTCTCGGATCTCTTTCTCTCACAGCAGCGGCGACGGTGGCAGTGACACCCACCGTGCCGCCTTTCCTTCTCCCCCATCTGCTTCCTTCTTCGGTCCCCTTCCCTCTTCCCTTTTCTTTTCTTTTTCTTTCTTCCTTTTGTGGGTATCTATGTGTGTGTGAGGGTGAGCCGTGGGTGAGGGGTGGGGTGGAGGGAGTGTCGATTAATTAGATTTTAGGGTAGATTAGGAAATTTTAATAAAGATAAGGGTAATAATATAATTTCATAAAATAAATGAAAAGATAAAATAATAATTAAAAACCAAATTAAATGTAAAATATCCATCTTTAAAAATATCTTTTAATTACCAATCTGTAAATTATTTTCAATTAAATGCCAATTTAATAAAAATTAGAGATAAGTAAATTAATTCTCCTTTATTTATAAAATAAGGTTAAAAATCTATATATTAAAATTAAGGAATACAAAATACTCATGATTTTTTTTTCAATTATAAGGACTCTAAATAATAAATAAGAGTTTACTCAACTTTTATATAACAATATCTAAAATATAGTCTTAAATAAATATAATACATCATAATAATTTATTAACTTCTAAAAATTTAGGGGTCTTATACTGTGCGCACGCACACGTTGGGAAGGGCAGTCTGTTGAGGGCGCTAGCACACCTTGTACGAGCGAACAGACTCTGTTTTCCAACTTAAACTTTGTATTCAACTAATTTACCTTCCCAACAAGCTTGTACACTTCTGAGTCACCATTTTAAGACTCTCGAAATTAATTTTGGGTATTAAAACATGGGAAAGAACCTAAGAGATTTAATTGATATTATTTTGAAAAATTAAAAAACGGAGGCTTAGGTTTCGTGTGTACTGATGATGTGTTTGATGGCGTGTGAAGGTAGATTGGTATATGAATTGAGAACTGATGAACTGCTGAGTTCAGAATAAAAACGTGAATTGACAGTAGTTGAGATGAATCGAGGACTCAGAATGAAAATGTTGATTTGACAGTGGTTGAGATGAGTCGAGAACTCAAAATGGAATGATGGATCCATATATATTGAAAATATTTTCTGAAAAACCATTGAACTATTATTTTATTTTGAGATTAATGAGACGCTATGCGCCTGGCAGGGACGGTGGTTAATCCCGCCTGTCGAGGTAGCGGTGGCGGCATAAGGATGGTGGTTAATCCCGCTTACGTTGAGATGTGAGGTCTGTGGCAAGAGTATCCCGCTCGCATCCCTTCGGATCAATAGAGTGTGCTGGCACAAAATCCTGGATGGTGTTCCGAGCACCATATCTCGGGGGTTCCCAATGATGATTCCGAAGGGTGACATCTCCATGGAGGTGTGTCGGGTTGGCAGTTGAACCGACAATGTGATATCACAGCCAATAGGACAGACATTCATCATATACATCTTCTATCTGTTTGTTTGCATTGCCGACTTGTAATTGCTTGCCTATTTGTATATCATTCCTAATTGCCTACTTGAATTATTTGCCTTATATGCATATACTTGTGTTTTACTTGCATTGTATATAATTGTGCTTTCTACTGGAGGATAGCTTGGTGAAGGCTGTGGGACAGCGGAGATCTGTTAGAGTAGAAAATCCCCTAAGATATAGTACCATGTTTATTATGTTAATGTTTTAATTATTCTTTACTGTTTTAGTTATACCTTAAGATGAATCTTGTGATGGATATGAAGTTCTAGGATTGCCTCTGGCGTCTCGGGGTCTTATATCTTACATCACTGGGCACTGTTACCATACTGTGAACCTCCGATTCTCATACCATATTCTGTTGTTGTTTTGTAGATGCATGTCACAACCCACCTTGGTAAGTTGCTTTGATGGTGATAGAAGCGGAGGATCATGGATACTTTTTGGAGTCCTTTTGATTATTCTGTTTATATATCTCTCACTTTTGCATCTTGCTTTTGCCTAGAGGCTTGTATTGAGAGAGAAAATTTGTATAAGCTACTTTAAACTTCAGATTCTGTTTTGTCTGTATATAGCTAGCCAGCTTAAACTCCGTGAGCCGTGGCTAGATTCTTATGCTATTATACTCTTATTTTTTGTTATATTATATATATATATATATATATATATATATATATATATATATATATATATATATATATTGTGCTTTAAGTTAGTACCTTCGTGAGTACGTCTTGCGCTTTTCAAATCCTGTTTTTGAGCTATATTCTTTATTGGACTTCTAGATTATATTAATTCTTCTATTTATTATATGTATGAGATTTAGAATTGTCGTAACCTTTGATTAACCTTTTCTTTACGACGCGAGGTAAAGCTTAGGCTAATTAGGGTGTTACAATGAGGATCTAACAAAGTCATTGAGAATGGAATGTTCTAAGTAATTGAATGATTGAGAAATGGTTAGAGAATATTTGGTATGAGTCTTTAGGTTATTTTGGGTATGGTTGATTAGGTTTGATTTTGAGTTTTGGAAAACTAAAGGACTTGAAACATTTTGGTAAAATCCTTTTTTGTTGAATTTTGACGAGGCATAACTTAGCCTCCGGATCTCCAATTGAATAAAAGTTTATTTAAATGAAAGTTGGGTTCGAGAAGTTTAAGACGTTTGAAGAATGAGTGAAAAATGTTTTAAAAACGAGAAAGTTATGCGCATTTGAAGTTCGGTATAAAAATATGAATTCTGCAGCTTTTAAATTTTACAAAGGTTTTCAAGGCATGCGTACGCGACACTGGCATGCGTACGTGAGAATGTCATTTTTACAGGCATGCGTGCGCGAGTTGTAACACGTGACGCAGCCTCCCCTTCATGTTTCAAGTGTTCGCGTACGCAGACGTAGCTCGCATACGCGACCTTGGCGATTTGACACCCGTGCGTATACGAGAAGGCATATGCATACGCGAGGCTTCTAGTTTGCTGAAAACTTTTTTTGACATTTTAATGGTTCTTTTTGCTTTCTAAACTCCTTTAATGTCTATTTAGGACTCTTAGTACATAATTGGGCATTTGAGATTAGTGGGGACAATTTAGGTGACTTAGAGTTAGTTATTTTTCTATTATGAGTTTAGAAGACGGTGACTTAGACTTGGGATGTACTATGGAGGGATTAGTTATGTGAATTGATGGAACAATAGATTGATGGTGAATTTGAGAAATGGAGAACTAATGATGGCTATGATGAGTTTGGAACCTAGAAAGGAATGGTGGAATTGTTCGATATTGAAAGTGATCTCTAAATGATAAATTATGATGATATATTTCTTTGGTAAGTCGCTATGCACCTCAGGCAAGGACGGTGGTAAATTCCGCTTGTCGAGGTTGCGGCGTCGGCGTAAGGACGGTGGTTAATCCTACTTGTGTTCAGATGTGAGGGCTAAGGTAGTATCCCACTCGCATAACCTTCTCTGCTACAAGAGTGTGCAGGGCACTATATCCCTTGCATGGCAGAAAGGCTACATCTAAAAGAATGTGTCGAGTTGGCAACTTTGAACCGACAATGTGATATTACAGCCAATAAGACAGGCATTCATCATATACATCTTCTATGTACTTGTTTGCTTTGCTTAACTTCATTATGCCTAAATGAATCACACGCCTACTTGCTATTTGTTTTACTTGCTATATATGTATATTACTTGTACTTTACTTGTTTGCATTAATTGTGCTTTCTGCTGGGATTGATGAGGCTTGGTAGGCGGTGGTGATGGGATTGCATGGAGGAAAGGTTAGTGAAGGCTGTGGGACAGTGGTGACTAGTATTAGTTAGAAATCTCTTAAGTTAGATTACCCTATTTATGGTTTAATTTATATATTTTAGTAAGCTTGAATATCTTATATTGATGTGAAGTTCTAGGATTGCCTTTGGCTTTCCAGGACCTTATATTTTATCTATTGGGCACTGTTACCATATTGAAAACCTCCAATTCTCATACTATATGTTGTTGTTGTTTTTCATATGCAAGTCACAACCCACCTCGGTGAGTTTGCAAAATGGTGACAGAGTGGAGGATTACTTTTATCTTTTGTATTTTGTTTATTTTGATGTAGTATTCTCTCACTTTTGGATTATTGTATTTTATTACCTTAGAGGCTTTACTTCTGGAACTTTGAGAGATAGGATGTTGCTATTTTAAACTTCAAATTATGTTGTATTCTGTTTGAGATAGTTAGCCTAAACTCCGCAGGCTATGACTAGTTCTCTTGTATTCTCTTTTGTTTACTTTAATTATTACCTTGTGTATCCTGGAGCTATCTACAAGGTTTTATACATATTATGTTTTGTACTTTTTGTTCCAACGCGTTTAGTTATCGTGTGTGAATGCTTCGCGTTTTGTATCTCTATTCTATGAGTCTTCGATCCTTTATTCCTTTCATCGGGCTTCTAGTTATACTATTTCTTGACTATATACTATTATATGGAGCTTTAGAATTGTTGTTATACTTTATTGTCTTTGTTTCACGGTTATAGGGTGAAGCATAGTGTGATACGGTATTACAAGATGAGATCCAGAAATTTGGCAGCATATTGAGAGAAGAGGCTGGAGCGTGCTTTGCAATATGCACATTAAGGTGGGCCAATTGAAGGTCCAAGAATTCTATGAGAATACTTGGATTACATACCGGGATGTCTGCAAGGTGAATACAAAGGACTGCCGCACTTTTGTGAGAAGAAAAGTCCTTGATTTTAGTCTAAAGGGCTTCAGGGAGATCCTCCAACTGTCACCCAAAGTCACACTTTGAACACTTACAATGAGAGGATGAGTCGAGACCGGAGATATGATCAAGTACTTGCTGACATTTGTCTCCCGGAGCCCAGTGGAGACTAAGTGCAGATGGACAGCTAAATCAATTAGGGTGGAGTGACCTCAAACCAATAGCAAGAGGATGGTTAGAGTTCATCCAAAGATTCCTCCTTCCAACAAGCAACTACTCTAAATGCACTATGGACAAAGTATCATGATCCATTGTATCATGATAGGGTATGAGGTAGAGGTGGAAGACACAATTCCACTACAAATATACAACATTACCTCTAATTCGTCCTCACATGCCAAGTTAGCATTTTCGTATCTCATCCACCGCATATGTGAAGCCTCTAGAGTGAACTTGGAGAATAGCATTATCATCCCAGTTGAGAGGTCAATCTCCAAGAAGATAATGGAGTATGCAAGAGTTCAAAGGAGAGATCAAGCCAAAAAAGCACAAGAAGCTCCACCACAACAAGAGCAACCCCTCATGCTTCAAGGACACTATTTTTTGCCACAAGAGTATTAGAAAAAACTCACTGCATCTCTTAAGCAAATGAGGGAAAACTAAGATAGCCATGGTGTCTTTCTCTATCAGATTGTGACTAAGCAAGAAAGTCAGCATCTCGAGCTCACCCAAGTGAGACAAGATATAAGGAGGCTATGAGGACCACAAGGAGCACAATCAAATGAGGGAGATGGCCACCATAATCATTGAGGTGGTTGAATTCTTTTCATACTTGTCTTCTATTTCTCTTCCTTTATGATTATAATTCTATCTTTCTGTTTTCTGTTTATTTGCATGATTTTTATTTTTCTATTTTCTTTAGTTTTTAGTTTAATATTTTTATTTTAATGATGTCTTATGTCATGTCTTCAATCAACATTTAAAAAAAAAGAGAGAAAAGTGGTGTTATTATATTATAAGTTGAGTTTATTTTACAATTGTCTTGTCATATTACATGTGGTGGTATATAATTGTGATTATGATTGCATAGAGGGAATGATGTATGAATGACCTTGGAAATGAGGGATGTTAATTCTTGATGAATAAAAACTTAAAGAAGTATTATGAAACCTCAAAAAATAGACAAAAGATTGACCCTTGAATCAAAAGAATTAAACAAGAAAAAGAAAAAAAAAGAGAGAAAAAGAACTAGCAAAAAAAAGAAAAAGAATGATAGAAAAGATCAAAAAGAAAATCAAATTGCAAAGCTCTAAGTATCAATGGCTGATACCCAATTATGTGTTTGTGGTGTCTATTGTCCAATGGATAGCTTGGGTGATTAGATCCGAGGGATGCTTCATCACCCGATAACTTGGACCAACTAGTCCGGGATTGCCGTTTGAAAATCCGTTACACAAGCCACCTTGAAACAAGAGATTTAGCAGTCCAAAGAGACTATGGACATCGATATTTGGGATCAAAGTTTTAGCTATATGCTTGTGGTGCAATAGTGCCAAAGAGAGGCTTGAGTAACTAGATCCGCAAGGTGCCTCATCACCTAGTAACTTGGACCGACTGGTCTACGATTGCCGATCGAATGCACACTATCAAGAGTCGCCTTGAGATGGAGCATTTAGAGTTGTCAACAAAAAAATTCTCTCTATTTTAAAGAAAGTAATTCAAGGATCAATCAAGACTTAATGGGAATGAGGTTTCATAACATCGTCCGAGTTCTAGTTTTGTTGAGATATCGGCATGTCTAAGTTTTCGAGGAGTAGTGAAAAGTAAAGAAGCACTTAGGATCACAGTGTTGCTAAACCCCACTCATAATATGGACATGAACTTCGATAAAACTCCAACTTTTTAAATCAAACCCATTTCAATTTTTTAATGTTAAAGTTCCTTGAGGGCAAGCAACACTTTAAGTTTGCCGTTGTGATTCATGAACATCATAAGTGTCTTTGCTATATGATTTAGATGGTGATTTATTGATTTATTAGAAGAATTTGGTTAATTATATCCTAGTATATGCTACTTTAAGTTGTGTTGCATTTTTTGTGATTTCAGGTAGCATTTGACAAAAAAGCGGCAAGAGTGAAGAAGGAAGGAAGTAGGGAAATTCACATCTAATCAAAAGCTTCAAATTTTCTTCTGCCACCTCGATGCTAAATGCCACATCTCCGGTGTTTAGCGCCAGCCCCCTAAAACTCACCCTTCTTTTCAAGATAGGTGGCATTAAATGCCACAACCCAGTGTTTAGCATCGGTGCCTTCGAATTACGTGCAATCTCCCTGGACGGTGGCTTTAAACGCCAGTGATGTGGCATTTAGCGCCAACAGCGAAATTTGGAATGATCTCCACGCAAGAAACCAAATCACACAGAGGAAATCAAATTGTTTTAAATTCAAACAAATCAATAGAAAAGATATTATTAGGTTTAGTTATTATTATTTTTGAATCAATTAGAATTTGCTATAAAAATGAACAAAGATTTGCCCTGCAGGCTTCTCTTCAGACTTTCGCACTTTCAGTTTTACACACTTTTTGCACTTGAAGATTTTCTCTGCATCATGAGCTACTAAACTTTCATTTTTAAGGTTAGGAGCTTTGTTTACTTTAATGGGTTAATACTATTTGCTCTTCTACTCTTGATTAATGCATTAATTTCTATTTAAGAATTGGTTTCGTTTCTCATTCTACGGATTAGAGTATATTGGAAATATAAACCTAATCTAAATTAAATTCCTTTTATTCTTAGAAAAGTTAAATCACTGGAATTAAAGCTTGAAATTCCTTTTCTCATAATTCTTTAATTATCTGGATTTAATGTGATACATGACATATAATCAGATTATTTCTGGGTACTTAGGGATTGTGTGGGTTTTAAATCAGAATTTGAACTTAACCTTTTAATATAATTGATTGATCAAGAGATTGACAGTTAGTTGGGTTAGAAGAGATTTAATTGCCAAGGAATTGGAATTCAATCACCTAGGATTTGCCATGAACTAAATCTTTGCATGATCAAGATAGTTGACAATGATTGTTCATCTAGAAATTTAAACATCTACAAAGTCTTAAATCTCTTCTCATATTATTTTTTTCACATGTTTATTGTTTGCATTCTTCAATTTTACTATCTTTTATGCTATTTGATATTTACAACTCTTAATTTCACTTGTCTAACTAGAATAATTAGTCAATTATTGGTTGCTTAGTCCATTAATCCTCATGGGATCGACACTCACTCACTGTAAGTTTATTACTTGATACGACCCGGTGCACTTACCGGTAGCTTGTGGTAAAATTCTGCATCAATGATGCATTAGAGTTATCTTTGTATGGACTTTTATTAAGTCATTATTTCATCACAGTCCATCAAAAAAAAGAAAGTAATGCTGATGGGATTCTAAAAGTCTAAGAGCTAATATAAATTTTAAACAATGATTGTACAAGGTAACCCTAAAGCCAACTTAATAACATCTTTCTTCTCTTGCTTCAATTTGTACCGCCACTCTGGGCTTCCTTCAACAAAAAAGAAGCAAGTGAGAAAAATATTCAATGAAAAAAGAGCAATAACAAGAAAATTAACAAATCAACATAACACAGCAAAAAGAGAACTCACCTAACAGAATTTTGGCAAGAAGCAGAGTAGCACAGCAAGACCAACAAGAGCTACGAACAGCACGACTAGGAGGGCGAGAAGTAGGTCAGCAAGCATAGACAGAGGGGAACGACGACTATGGAGTCTGGATAACAAATAGGGTTTTTTGGAGTGTATTTGTCTTTC
Source organism: Arachis stenosperma (assembly GCF_014773155.1). Taxonomy (NCBI): domain Eukaryota; kingdom Viridiplantae; phylum Streptophyta; class Magnoliopsida; order Fabales; family Fabaceae; genus Arachis; species Arachis stenosperma. Next base: position 14,837,148 of record NC_080384.1, read on the forward strand.
TGAATTCAATTTGTTTGATAATGAAGAGTGAAGAAAAAATTAGAGTATGCTTCATTTTTCTTTTTTGATTTCGGTATTTTTTTTCTTAACCTTAAAACAGCATTATTTTAGACTTCAGGAGTGATTTTTAAAAATCAGATGAGTTCTAGTTTGATTCAACTGGTCGACTTTTTTATTCAACTTTGGTTTTTAAAATAGACGGTTTTGTATATGACCAAATCGGATTAGTCATCGGTTCCCCATTTAACCAGTTTGACTGGCCAGTTTGATCTAGTTTTCAAAAGATTGATCACTACTCTATAGTTTGGGTGTCAGGACACTCTTAGCGAGTGCAGTCTACCTGCCTACACATCTCACACTACTTCTCTTAGTGCTCCATAAATTTTATCTCATTCTTAATCCTTGTGGAAATTGGCCTGCCCTTGGTTGATTATCGCATGGATGGATTAGGTCAGAGTTGTGTTTCATGCCACTCATGCCAGAGCTTCTTCTCATTTGGAATAAGTAGGAACTTTATCTCGTACACCTTGAACACAACCTCCATCCTATATAACATACATGTCCTACTCAATGCTTGCCACTTCACAAGCAACAATTGAAAGCCTCAATACATGAAAGGAATGCATAAAAGACCTTATCAAACTAACTTGAATCATAGTCCACCAAATCTTTATTATAGAAGAAAACAATTTAGGAATCGGATACTGTACCTAGGAGGCAATGCTTCAACACTTGAAATAGCTTAGGGACCTTGTTGTAAGACTCTTCCTAGTTGTCGTATATCTTTGCAATTTCCTTCTGTTTCCCGATGTATATTTATTTTTGTAAGAATGCTTGAAGTGGTAACTCTGTTACGCTACACTTTACAACACCGGAATGAAAAACAAAAGAATTAGCTTGGTTGATAGGAATTATCCAATTAGACCCCCTACACTTTCAAACCTCATAGTGAAATAATCCATAGTTACAACCACGTTACCTCAATGATATAAAAAAATACAATGTTCTATACAATAAATTAAAACAACTAAAACTATTTTTAAAATTGTCATCTAAGGCATCGCTAATATTTGAGGTTATGCCTTAGTGATACAAGTATACTCCAGAGATAGCCTGCTGAACTCTGCTTGTATCAGCAATGGTACTTTAGACGATCAAACTTAATCACTTTGCACTCTGTACTACTCTATGTATTATAATTTTTTACCGGCGTATGCATGGCTTCCCTGCTCCTGAACCGATGTTTCACGTGAAAATCGACACCCTTGTCCAAGTTATAATCATTTTCTCCACCCTAATACTGCACAGTTGATACTCCTACATTGCATCAAGGTCCATTGTGTGATAATGACTACAAAGACTAAGAATTTGGGTACAGAGAATGACATCAATAAAAGAAACTTGTGTCTCATTAGGATTTCGATAGTAATCTTCTCTTCTTCATCATTACCACTAGATGCATTGATCTCATTGATGTTCTCCTCATCTAACTTGGAGTCCTCCTCTATATGATCACTTGGAGTAGGATGATGCAAAAGAGGAGCTACTATTGGTGGATCTAGATGCATGGAAATAGGCAGGCATGCACCTAGCCAACAGCCCAACAATATCATAGACCTCAGCATACAACTCTATGGTTTGCTGGGATATAATTCTTACATGTATGTTGAACATTAGGTGCACATGATCGTTGCGTAAAAAAAATCTTATATCAAAATTGTCGGCTGTCCAGTGTTGTAAGAAACCTGTACCCGAGATTCCTAATCTCTTTCTGACAAAGTTTCCTAAGATATTCATTAGTATTAGATTCTTCAATTTGTGAAAGGTATCCACACATCGTGTACACAACAATATAGGGTCAAAACATTCAAATAAAACCCCATCATTAGCTTTTCTAAGAGATGCATTTGGGTAAACACTAAATTTATAATCGCCACTAACCATTTTATAAGAATGTTATAAGGGAATAAGAATAACAAAACAATTTCATATGTTTAAGACTGAATGGATTTATTTATTTAGTGAATGGTTCTGTACTTATCATATTGACACAGACAATGAGAAGATTTACAAACGAATTTTTTTTACCCTGCCAATGAAATATGCTTTACAATAAAAAATATAAATGTATCTCATGAGCAAAAGAGATGCGTATAATAAATTTTATTATTTATCTTTCTAATGGTGTATACGATATATAATTAAAATTATTTTGTTGTCAATGGCAACAAGATAAGTAATCGATTGCAACAATATAATTTTTTATAGAGAAAGTCTAGGGGGCCAGCACTTTTATTAAAATTTGGCCAGTACTTAACCATCAAAAGAAAAGTGAGTATTCCCATACCATTGGATGTAATCTCACACCATTAAAAATACTATTGATGGTAATTGATGCTTACAAATTACAAAACTTGATGGCTGCCTTTTTTTTAAATGAGAGTGGGAGAGAGGGATCGAGAGCATAGGAGGTGGGGAAACACAAGGGGGGACACCTGCAAAGAGTAAAAATGATAAAGATCCTAGGGTTTGGAACAAAGAAGAGTATCAATACTTGGAGCTTGATTCTTTTTCTATCTTCGTCAAAAATCTGCTGAAAGATATATCAAAAAGAGAACTTTTTAATATGTTCAAATGGATAGGAAGAATCATCAACATATATCTATCACGAAAGAATAAAAATGACCAGATATATCTGTTTGCTTTTGTACGGTACACTACTAAAAGAGGTACTTTGAAGGCTATTGCAGACATGAATAGTATGGTGCTGAGAGGCAAAAAGTTGTTTGTTAGAGAAGCGAAGTATAGAAGGAGAGCTGTGGTGCAAAATATAAAGGACAAAGGAATAAAGGTGATCACTAGACACGATGTTGTAGGTTACGATCCACAGACGGAGAGGGTGGGAGTAGCGGAAGAGAAAATGGTGAGGCAGCTGTCAGATGCACCTGTCAAAGATCCAGACAGTAATGGATGGACAAAGAAGTTAGAAGTGTCGATAGCAAGTGAGAATGTCGTCTGGCTATAGAGAAGTATTGTCGGAGGTACGAAGGTGGCGATTGATTTTAATTCACTTCAGTAGAAGATCTATAGGGACTGGCCAGGTGTGACGCAGGTAAGGGAGTTGGGGGCATATAAAGCAATGATAATGTTTGATACAGTACTTCGTGCTGAAGAAGCTTACACTTTTAGAATGAATGAATTATTAAAATTATTTTATATGGTATGGAGATGGGACAAGATTGAGAAAAGCGAGTCTAGAAGGGTTTGGTTGGAATGTTATGGGGTTCCATTACATGCATGGTCAAGGAACACTTTTCACAGAATAGGAGAGCTATAGGGCGAAGTGGTGGAATGTGATAAACTGACGAAATCGTGTAATTCATTCAGTGTGGGTAGAGTCCTAATTGATATGTGTGCTTTTGATATGATTAACGAATGGATTTACGTTACAATAGGTGCAAGTGGATTTGACGTCCTTGTAAAAGAAGTGGGTGGAGAGGTATATCGGGAGGAATGCCTTCGAAAGAGAAAGGAGGAGGCAGGAAACAAACACATGATGAACGGAAAAGAGATACAGCATGAACGGAGTGTGGCTAGTTGGGATCAGGCAGCAGTGCTGATGATGATTGACCATAGAAATGTCGAACAAGAAAGGGACAGATTGGAAAATTCATGTCTAGTTTTAAACAAATGGAATCACAAAAATTCAAATTCCTCTCAAGGGAACGGTAATCTCACGACATTAAAAGATAAGGAGGATTCACAGGGATCGTATAAAATTAATAAGATTGACTCAGAGGAAAACAGATTCAAATATTTATGAAGGATATGATTGCCAAAGATATGGTTATACAAGGAATGAGAGTGGGCTGGGAGTTAATAGGCCTAATAGGATTATTATGAGACATGATGGTGGGATGATGGAGAGGGACCGAGGGACTAGGCCAGCGGTTGGACTCCCTAACTGGGTTGGGTCTAACCCAAGCCCAATGCTGACCCGGCAAGAACTGGTGAACCTGATTCAGGATGGGGAGAGCACGGCGCCTCCAGCCTTGGGTAGGGAAGATGCTGGGACGCAGAACAGGGGGAGGAAGCCTGTCGACAGGACGCATCAAAGGTGAGGGAGCCGTGTGCAAGGCCAACCCGGCAAAAGCGGAAGCCAGCGACTGTCTGCAATGATCATGGACATATGGGTGGCGCAAAAGGAAACACACGAAACTGTGTGGATGGCGGCTGTGGACCGCGATGTAAGCGGGAGGTTGGTGCAAGGGAGGCGGTATCGAACGGGACTGATGAAGGGATGAGCACTGCCGTTGAAGCCACTCATGAGGAGAGAGAACGACGACAGAAGAGGAAAGAGACGACCATGATTACAGAAACTGAACAAGCTCTATGGACCTACTGCAACTCGAGTGATACCAGGAGGACGCGAACTACAGAAAATGTGGGCCATGGTAATGTTGATGGCGTACTCAAAAACTGCAATGCACCAGAGGCCGAACGGCATCCAGGAGGTAAGTTAGGATTGTAACTGGAGGAGGGGGAATCTGGATGGATGTATCGGCTCGGGGTAATGGTAACAGACATGAGGAAGAACACGAGAATGGCACAGAATCAGGCTCAGAGATGGAGGATGGCTCGGATGGTGGTAGAAAACTAAACACTAAAGAACAGAGGCTGACTTAGAAAGAGGATATGGCTGAGAACAAAGATGATTGGAAATTAGCTGTAGAGTCAGGTGCTCGTTGCAGTGATGAGGATGATATTATGGCAATTTTGTAGGAGCAGAATGAAGTAATTACTATGAAACGACTACATGCTAAGCAAAAAGAAAAAGTTCGAAGAAGCTGGCCAAAATATCGTAAATAAGTGTGTAAAAATTTGGTTAAATGATTTCTAGTTCTTGGAATATAAGGGGGTGGGAGGTGCTGCAAAAGTTAGTATGCTAAAGAATTTTAAAAATAAATTTAGGCTGGAAATGTTGGGTTTGGTAGAAACAAAGAAAGAGGTACTGACTAAATTTGATGTTGTTTGTATTTGGAGAAGTGACAGAGCATGTTGGGAGTTTGTAGGTTCTATTGGGTCTTTTGGAAGATTGTTGCTAATATGGAATGAAACGGCCTTTAAACTATATAATTGCTATAAAGGAGATAGATGGCTATGTTTAGAAGGGGTTATGGTAAAAGATAACTTTCATTGTGCTATTTCTTTAGTGTATGGACCGCATGAGAGAGCTGAGAAAATCTCCATGTGGGAAGAGTTAAGTTATATTGCAAGATTGTGTCAGGTGCCATTCTGTTTTTTGGGGCACTTTAATGAAATTTTGCATTTAGAGGAAAGGAAAGGAGCGACTACATTATCAGTGTCTGCGGCAGAGTTTAGAACATGGATAAATGATATGGAGTTGGTCGATTTGGCACTTAATAATCGTAAGTATACATGGTTTAGGGGACAATCGTGCAGTCGTATTGATAGGAGCCTGATTTCCTTAGGGTGGCTTGATGTGTACCCAGAGATGCGTCTAAGAAGTGGTCTAAGAGGTTTATCAGATCACTACCCTTTGATCATGGAAGACATCAGAAGGTTTGATGGTCCAAGACCATTGCATAGCTTGGACTTGTGGTTCACGCATGAAGGGTTCTTGAGAATGGTGAAGAAAGAATAGAGGGAATTAGAAGATGTAGAATTCTTAGAGAAGATGAAAGCACTGTCAGAACCTCTACGCATATGGCATAAGCAGTATTTTGGGGATATGACTAAGCGGATAAAGAGGTTTGAGGAAGAAATAAGGAAGGTGGATGATATGGTTAGTAGTGGACGGTATGATGGTACAATAGAAGCAAGGAGAAGGGCACTAGTGAGTTGTTGTGAAAAGTGGCATATAAGGCAGGATTTGCTTTGGAAGCAAATGTCAAGGTCTAGGCATGCCACTGAGATGGATAGAAACACAAGGTACTTCTATAATATTGCTTCGGCAAGGAGAAGGAATAACAGGATTGAGGCTTTGGTGATTAATGGGAGGCTAGTGAGGAATCAAGCAAGAATCAAGATTGCGATCCGGGACTTTTATAAACGTCTGTACCACCAGGAAGCATCCCCAAGGGTGAGATTTAGGATGGATTAGTTAACTGTCTAGAGACGGAGGAAGCGAAAACTTTAGAGGCGCTAGCATCAGTAGAGGAAGTGAAAGAGGCAGTTTGGAACTATGAATCTTCCAAGGCTCCAGGTAGTGATGGATACAACATGAATTTTCTAAAAAAGTGTTGGAATGTGATTAGAACGGAATTCACTATAGCTGTGATGAAATTTTTTGAGACAACAACATTGCCAGCAGATGCTAATGTCACTTGGGTAGCATTGGCTCCGAAATTCATTGGGGCTAAGGAGATAAAATATCTTAGACCTATTAGCATGGTTGGATGTACCTATAAAGTTATCTCTAAACTGCTGACACGAAGAATGAGGAGTGTAATGCCAAGCTTAGTTGTAAAATCACAGAGTTTCTTTGTGAAGGGGAGAAAGATATATGATGGAGCTTTAATTGCATGTGAAACTGTGTAATGGTTAAAACTGAAGAAGAAGACTTCAACAATTATTAAACTGGACTTCCAAAAAGCCTATGACAAGGTTAAATGGTGCTTTGTTGATACTATGCTTGAGAAGATGGGCTTCGGAAGAACATAGATGGCGTGGGTAAAGGAGTGTGTTACATCGGCATGTATTTCTATTCTAATTAATGGATCACCATCGAAACCTTTCAAAATGGAGAGGGGGCTACGTCAAGGAGACCCATTATTGCCGTTTTTGTTTGTACTGGTGGTTGATGTGCTGAATAGGATGATCAGAGAGGCGGTTAGAAATGGTCGAATATCTCCTCTATTAGTCGGTAGGAATAATATAGAGCTATCACACTTAAAATTTGCTGATGACACTATTTTATTCTGCTCGCCAGAGGAGGAGATAGTGAGAAACTATAAGAGACTTCACAGGTGCTTTGAAGTGATGTATGGATTGAGCATTAATTTCGAGAAGTCTAACTTGATACCAATGAACTGCAGCCAAGAGTGGGTTAACTAGATGTCTCAGCTACTAGGTTGTCAGGTGGCATCTCTACCGGTGAGGTACCTTGGCATTAGCCTAGGAACGAATCCTCGGTTGGTAAAAACCTGGAAGCCGGTTATTGATAAGGTGGAAGAGAAACTCAACTTGTGGAAAGCAAAGGTTCTTAGTAAGGTTGGAAAGCTGGTACTCATCAAGTCAGTAATCAACAGTGTGCCTATCTATTACCTGAGTTTGTACAAGATGCCAAATGCGATTGCACGGAGAATTATCTCTTTGCAGAGGAGGTTCTTTTGGGGGAAGGATGATGGATGACCTGGTATAGCCCTAGTGAAGTGGGAGATGATCAAGGCACCAAAGAAGTTAGGAGGGTTGGGGGTGAGTGATGCGGTGGTCTAAAATACGGCATTATTATTTAAATGGTGGTGGCGCTCTAAGAAGGACTGTCCCCTATAGAAGAAGATTGTATGCTCTTGCAATATCTTGTGATGGTTTCAGTGGCTTAGAGAAGGGGGGTTGAATCTTAACCCCTTTTTAACTTCTGAACACTTGCTGGTCTTTGTAATACTTTTTGGAGACTTTTTATTTTTGTCTCGTCCCTAGCCACGAGACTTTTCTTTTTGTCTCGTCACTTGGCATGAGATATTTTTCAGTTTTATCTCCTATGCAGCAGAAACAGAAATGGAGTAGAAGAGAGAGAAAATTACACCCAGATATATCCTAGTTCAACTGTTAAGTGCAGTGCAGCCTACATCCAGTCTCTATCACAAAGATGATGGAATTTCACTATAAAATCATTCTTTGATTACAAGCACCGATTCTCCTTAGGAACTACCCTTCCTATCTGGGACAAGTCCAGAATCTAATCCCAAACTGAACTTGACTTGGTCACTACCAAGATTTCAACTGTAAAGTGCTAACCCAACTTACAAGGGGATTCCCACAGAATCATGAAACACAACATAGATGAACAAAGGAACTCTAAGGACATCTATGGCTTTTTCTTTTAATTTTGCACTCTCTGCCTTTTTCCGCTCTATGGCTTTTTCATACAAACCTCATTGTTTTCCTTTTTCTATGAGACTCAAGACATGACAAAATTAAACAGAAAAATATAAAACAGAATACATTGAAGGAGAAGAACTTCTGTTAGCTCAGGTAGCTTTGAGAACTCTGTGCCTTGCACTCTCACACTTTCTCCTTGCTCCAAATCGTGGTTGTTCTCTCTTTTTATAGAAGAGGGAAGCCTCCACATTTGAAGCCAAAAAATCAAGCCAACTTCTTCTTCTCAAAGAACAAAACCGGTTCGGCTAGAGAGAGAGAAGAGATAACCCATGCAATTACCTCTAGTCCTTCCTTGGTCATCAATCTTCATCAATCCGAGCGCTCCATCCTTGGCTTGCTCTCCAAGATGGATTTCTGGCCCTTGATGCTTCATGATGATGATAGCTTCATCTGCTCCACTTTTGCTTCCTCCCTCACGTAGCAACCCTAGCTACCTTCTGTGATGAGTGAACCCAAAAGCAGAGACAAGCCATCCCAAAGATCTTTTCCTTGCTGGCTGAATCTCCTTCAACCATTTTTGGTATGGAGAAGCCAAGATCTCATCACCATATCTTACCATAAGTGATAAGAATCTCAGCCACTATATTTTTTATATTTTCTTGCCATCATGGTGATGGTCTTTTTACTAGCTCCTTCTTCTTGTTGTTGGTAGCTTGCTAATGCTTCCATGTTTTCTTATGGAAAATGACAGAGAGAGAGAAGAAAGAGTAGAGAAAGAAAAAGGAAAAGCAAGGCTATGAGTATTATCAAAGATAAATTAATTAGGTGCGATTCTCCATGCTTTGTGTAGCAGCGTGTAGACTTCCACCAAAGCCATAAAATCACTTTGCTTTTCTCTTTCATGTTTCTAAGATAATTAATACAAGTTAAATGAATTTTGAAATCCAGCATGTGATGAAAATAGGTATCCGTTACAAGCATTGCAACCTTTGCTTTCTTTTCTTTTAATTTTCGGACCAAGCATTGGATTGTGTAGCAACAATTATTAATATGGGCTTGTAGCAATAATAGTTCAATTTTGGCCCAAGTAATGTAACCATTAATTCAGCCATGTGGATCAAAGGATTTTTGTATCATTGCTGAATGTTAACTTTAATTTGGGCTTACACCAGAATTCTTTTATTTTCAGCCCAATTAAAAACCTGCATCACAAAATTATTAATTTAACAAATAAGAGTTAGAATCAATTTAATAATTTTGCAATTAATAAAATTAATAATGTTTAGTCATCACAAATTTAGAGTTTTCCAAACTCATCAATCTCCCTCTTGATGACAAACATTATTAAAATTGAAATGGAAAGAAATTTAAGATTTTGAGTAAAGAATACTCCCTTTGAAGATTTGTATTTCTCCCCCTTTCTACTTGTCACATGACTCCCCCTTAATATATACTTTCTTTACCAAGGGAAGTTCCATCCTGAAACAATTTTATCAAGCCTAAAGCAATAATGTTATTCAACATATTCAATGTAAGGTGTTGAATGGCTTGATTTATGAGCAGAATTGAATGATAATCAAAACTCATTTGTTATCAATAATTTGATTTTCTGCCCAATATATACAAAGCAATTGAGTACATATCAACCAAAAATATTTTTGATACTTCAAGAAGTTGCTATTCAATCTATTCGAAAAATCTTTTCCAATCAACGTATCAAAGCAAAATAATCAAAGCATAGAAAATATTTTAATCAAGCATGATCATCTCAAAACATCTCAAAACATGGCAATTATCAGAATTTATTTACATATCACAGCTGCCAAAAATAAAATATTCTTAATCCAAAACACAACAATCATATTTACCAAGGTAAATCAAATGCTTCATACGCATCAAGCAGATCACCACAACAAGTAATTGAAATAAGGGTGATCATAAATCCACAAAGGATTTCATCCCCTGTTTTCCCTGTTTGTCTTAATTTCAATTTTTCAGCCAAGTCTCCCCCTTTTGTCATCAATGGAGTCTTGCAAAATAAATGAAAACAACATAGAAAAGGCAGAATATTTGTTTTTCACTAAAACACAATAGTCCAGTCAGCACACATACATTTGAGCAAATGACAATCAAAGTTCAACTTGAAATTAATCCACTAACACAAAGTGCTCAAAACAGAGCCAGATTAGAGTATAAAACAGAGCAAAACAGGTCTGCAAAATAGTGCAACAAATCAATGAAACATAACAATTTCAATTTTCAATTCAGCCTTTTTTTTCTCCTCCCCTTTTTGTCATCAAGGAGGGACCCTGCAAAAAATGAGGAAAAAGCAATGCAGTCCATAATAATTCAAGACAAGTGAAAATAGTTCCTAGAATCAAGGGATGAGGAAAAGGATAAAGATTTAATTTGACAACTTCCAAAAAAAATGAGGAACGGGTCAGAGTGAGGTCAAAGAGATTTGGTGGGGCGCAAAATAATTAACTTCAGTTCAGTCTCCCCCTGTATCATGACCCGTTTAACACATCTTGAAATTTGTCTCCTGCTTTTCTACGAGACAAAAACAAACAGAATAAAAAAAATTCACAAATTCTCAACAGAACTTAATTCTATCATTCCCAAACTATTTCTCAAGGTGCATAATCTGTCTTCACAGAGGGGCTTAGTGAAAATATCCGCAAGTTGATCTTCGGATTTTACAAATTGAATATCAATAGTTTCCTTTTACACATGTTCTCTAATAAAATGATATTTTATTTCAATGTGCTTTGTTCTTGAGTGCAAAATAGGATTTTTTAAATATTTATGGCACTCATGTTGTCACAGAACAAGGGTATACTATTGATCTTTAATTTGTAATCCTCTAATTGTGGTTTTAACCATATTAATTATGAACAACAAGCAGAGGCAGAGATATATTCAGCTTCAGCTATGGATAGGGCCACGGTTGCTTGTTTTTTGCTTGACCACATGTTGAGTGATCTCCCAAGGAAACAACACATGCCGGATGTGCTTCTTCTATCCACCCTATCTCCCACATAATCTGCATCACAAAACCCTACTGCACAAAAATCATCAGATTTTGGATGCCATAAGCCATAATCACTAGTTCCCTTAATGTATCTAATGATGCGCTTAACAGCTGAAAGATGGGATTCTTTTGGGTGAGATTGAAACCTTGAGCATACACCCACACTTTGAACAATATCTGGTCTAGAGGAGGTAATGTACATGAGTGAACCTATCATTCCTCTATACCTTGTTTCATCCACATTTTTCCCATTATCATCTTTTTCAAGTTTAGTGTTAGGATGCATTGGTGTTCCCATTGGTTTAGAATTTTCTAGGCCAAATTTCTTGATTAGTTCTAGTGTATACTTTCTTTGGTGAATAAAGGTGCCACTAGGAGTTTGTTTAATTTGGAGACCAAGAAAGAAGGTTAGTTCTTCCATTAAACTCATTTCAAACTCACTAGTCATGAGTTTTCCAGACTCTTCACACAAGGACTTATTGGCTGAACCAAACACAATGTCATCAACATAAACTTGAACTAGGAGTATATCATCATTAGATGCTTTAATAAATAAAGTAGTGTCGGTGGTACCCCTTTGAAATTGATTTTCCAACAAGAAGGCACTAAGCCTTTCATACCAAGCTCTTGGAGCTTGTCTAAGACCATAAAGAGCCTTAGATAGTTTAAAAACATGGTTTGGAAATTATTTATCTTCAAAACTGGGGGGTTGTGCCACAAACGCTTCTCTATCAATAAAGCCATTAAGGAAAGCACATTTTACATCTATTTGAAATATTTTAAAGCCTTTATGGGCAGTGTAGGCAATAAGCAACCTAATTGCTTCCATTCTAGCTACCGGAGCAAAAGATTCATCAAAATCTATACCCTCTTTTTGATCGTAACCTTGGGCCACTAGTCTAGCCTTGTTACGAACAACTTGTCCATCCTCACCAAGTTTATTTTTAAAAACCCACTTAGTACCCGTTACCTTCTTACCATCCGGATGAGGTACTAGTGTCCAAACCTCATTCTTGTCGAATTGAGCAAGCTCTTCTTGCATGGCCTTCACCCATGATGGATCTTCAAGAGCTTGTTTGACATTGTTGGGCTCCATTTGTGATAAGAGTGCAAAATTGCTTGGTTCGGATTGCCTTTTGGTTGAGGATCTTGTAGTTACTCCTTGAAAGGGATCACCAATGATAAAATCATGAGGATAACCCCTCATGGACTTCCATTCTCTAGGCTTCTTTTATGGTGTTGAGCTTTGATGAACTTCTGTGGGTCTCACTGTTTCAGTTTCTCTTGCTGGCTCAGGAGACAAAATGGAAATGGCTCCTCCATTCTGACGAGACAAAACTGGACTGGCAGATTCTTCATTTTGAGCAGATGGTGCACGAAATTGCAATAACACTTTTGCAATCCCGCACAACTAACCAGCAAGTGCACTGGGTCGTCCAAGTAATACCTTGCGTGAGCAAGGGTCGATCCCACGGAGATTGTCGGCTTGAAGCAAGCTATGGTTATCTTGTAAATCTTAGTCAGGATAGCAGAAATTATCAGGATTGTTTGTGAAAAGCAAAAGAACATGAAATGGTTACTTGTTTTGCAGTAATGGAGAATAGGTTGAGGTTTGGAGATGCTCCATCTTCTGAATCTCTGCTTTCCTACTGTCTTCTTCTTCAGTCACGCAAGTCTCCTTCCATGGCAAGCTGTGTGTAGGGTTTCACCATCGTCAGTGGCTACCTCCCATCCTCTCATTGGAACGATTCCTAATGCCCTGTCACGGCACGGCATTCCATCTGTCGGTTCTCAATCAGACCGGAGTAGAATCCAGTGATTCTTTTGGCGTCTGTCACTAACGCCCCGCCTTCAGGAGATTGAAGCACGTCACAGTCATTCAGTCATTGAATCCTACTCAGAATACCACAGACAAGGTTTAGACCTTCCGGATTCTCTTGAATGCCGCCATCAGTCTAGCTTATACCACGAAGATTCCGATTAAAGAATCCAAGAGATAACTACTTAATCTAAGGTAGAACGGAGGTGGTTGTCAGTCACACGTTCATGGTTGAGAATGATGATGATTGTCACGGATCATCACATTCATCCGGATTAAGAACAAGTATTATCTTAGAATGGAAGCAAGCATGATTGAATGAGAAACAGTAGTAATTGCATTAATCCATCATGACACAGCAGAGCTCCTCACCCCCAACCATGGGGTTTAGAGACTCATGCTGTGGAAGAAAAGGTGTACAATGTCATAAGGTCGCATTCCGTCCTGATTACAAAGTCAAAAGGTCCTATAAGTAGTAAACTAGTATCCTAAGGTTTACAGAAATGAGTAAATGACAGAAAAATCCACTTCCGGGCCCACTTGGTGTGTGCTTGGGCTGAGCATTGAAGCTTTTATGTGTAGAGACGTTTTCTGGAGTTAAACGCCAGTTCTCATGCCAGTTTGGGCGTTTAACTCCAAGTTTTATGCCAGTTCCGGCGTTTAACGCTGGAATTTCTGAGGCCGGTTTGCTACGCAGGTTTGGGCCATCAAATCTTGGGCAAAGTATGGACTATTATATATTGCTGGAAAGCCCTGGATGTCTACTTTCCAACGCCGTTGAGAGAGCGCCAATTGGGCTTCTGTAGCTCCAGAAAATCCGCTTCGAGTGCAGGGAGGTCAGAATCCAGCAGCATCTGCAGTCCTTTTCAGTCTCTGGATCAGATTTTTGCTCAGAACCTTCAATTTCAGTCAGAAAATACCTGAAATCACAGAAAAACACACAAACTCATAGTAAAGTCCAGAAAATTGAATTTTAATTAAAAACTAATAAAAATATACTAAAAACTAACTAAAAGATACTAAAAACATACTAAAAACAATGCCAAAAAGCGTACAAATTATCCGCTCATCACAACACCAAACTTAAATTGTTGCTTGTCCCCAAGCAACTGAAAATCAAAATAGGATAAAAAGAAGAGAATATACTATAGATTCCAAAATATCAAAGAAACATAGTTCCAATTAGATGAGCGGGACTAGTAGCTTTTTGCCTCCGAACAGTTTTGGCATCTCACTCTATCCTTCGAAGTTCAGAATGATTGGCATCTATGAGAACTCAGAACTCAGATAATGTTATTGATTCTCTTAGTTAAGTACAATGATTCTTGAACATAGCTAATATATGAGTCTTGGCTGTGGCCCAAAGCACTCTGTCTTCCAGTATTACCACCGGATACACACATGCCACAGACACATAATTGGGTGAACCTTTTCAGATTGTGACTCAGCTTTGCTAAAGTCCCCAATTAGAGGTGTCCAGGGTTCTTAAGCACACTCTTGTTGCCTTGGATCACAACTCTATTTCTTTTCTTTTTCTTTTTCTTTTTCTTTTTTTTTTCGAAATTTTTTTTTTGTATTCACTGCTTTTTCTTGCTTCAAGAATCAATTTGATGATTTTTCAGATCCTCAATAACAGTTCTCTTTCTCCTCATTCTTTCAAGAGCCAACAAATTTAACATTCTTAAAAACAACAAATTCAAGAGACATATGCACTATTCAAGCATTCATTCAGAAAACAAAAAGTATTGTCACCACATCAAACTAATTCAACTAGTTTCAGAGATAAATTTTGAAACCCTGTACTTCTTGTTCTTTTGTGATTAAAGCATTTTTCTTTTAAGAGAGGTGATGGATTCATAGGACATTCATAACTTTAAGGCATAACTTTAATTTTATTAATTATGAATTAAAAACAAGACTCAAAAATAGATATAGAATGAGACTAGAAAAACAAAAAATAAAAACAAAATAAAGGAAAATAAAAAAAACGAAAAACAGAGGCTCCTAATGATAGAGGTTTTCACAGAGTTAGGACTCAACAACCTTGATTTTGAGAAGTGGATGCTCCCTCAGCTTGAGAGGAGAGCTTTTGGCGTTTCAACTCTTGGAGTTCACGCCCCTGCTTCTCTTGTTCCTTCAGCAATTTGCAGAGCATGCAGTTCTGATTCTGCTGTTCTTCCTTCAGTTGCTTCATAGTCTCTTGCAGCTTGTTAATAGATGCTTCTAGGCTGGACCAGTAGTCAATTCTTGGGAATTCAGGGAGGAATTCCTGCGCCCTCCTCTTGATGGAGTTGTCTTGCACTTGTCCTTCCATTGACTTCTTGGTGATTGGGTGTTCAATGGGTATGAACTCATCTACTCCCATCTTCACCCCAGCCTCTTTACAGAGCAAGGAAATCAAGCTTGGATAAGCCAATTTGGCTTCAGTGGAATTCTTATTTGCAATTGTGTAAATCTCACAAGCAATCACATGATGGACCTCCACCTCTTTTCCAAGCATAATGCAATGAATCATCACTGCTCTCTTGATGGTGACCTCAGAACGGTTGCTAGTGGGCAATATGGAACGCCCAATAAAGTCTAGCCAACCTCTTGCAATTGGTTTGAGGTCTCCCCTCTTGAGTTGGTTTGGGACACCCTTAGAATTGGTTATCCACTTAGTTCCAGGGAGGCATATGTCCTCTAGAACTTGATCCAACCCCTTATCTACTCTCACCATCCTCCTATTAAAGGAATCAGGATCATCTCGCAGTTGAGGCAACTTGAAGATTTCTCTTATCTTGTCCAGATGGAAGTATATAACTTTCCCTCTGACCATGGTTCTATAGGTATGGTAAGCGGTTCCAGTCATTCTCTGCTTATCTGTTAGCCACAGATTTGAGTAGAATTCCTGAACCATGTTCCTTCCAACCTTTGTTTCAGGATTGGTTAGAACTTCCCATCCTCTGTTTCGAATTTGCTCTTGGATCCCCGGATATTCATCTTCTTTCAGATCAAATTTCACTTCCGGGATCACTGACCTCAGACCCATTATTTTATGATAATGGTCTTCATGTTCTTTGGTTAAGAACTTCTCTTCATTCCAAAGATTCTTTGGATTATTTTCTTTCTTGCCTCTTAAATTGGTTTGTTTTCCCTTGGGAGCCATGATCTTGATGAATCTTGGCTTAGTGATCACGGAAAAGCACACCAAACTTAGAGGTTTGCTTGTCCTCAAGCAAAAGAGAAGAGAGAAGAGAGGGGGAGGAAGAGAAAATTCGAATGGTGTGGTTGGAAGAGGGGAACAAACGTGTATTTATAAGGTGGGGAGGGGAGTTTTCGAAAAAAAAGGAATTTGAAAGAAGATTTGAGAAGATATGAGAAGAAATTGAGAAAAGGGTGAAATTTTTGAACAATGTTTGTAATTGATTTGAAATAAATTTTGAAAAAAAATGGTTTTGATTTTTGAAGATTTGAAAGTGAATGATGAATGATTGAAGTGTGATTTTGTAGAAAAGTATGGGTGAGAAAAGGAAAGTTTGAAAAAATTTGATTTGAAAACAAAATTGTGGTCCCCCCACCAAGCTGGCGTTAAACGCCCAGAATGGCACCCATTCTGGCGTTTAACGCCCATTTGTTGCCCCATTTGGGCGTTTAACGCCCAGCCAGGTACCCTGGCTGGCGTTAAACGCCAGAAATTCTTCCTCACTGGGCGTTTTTCCAAAACGCCCAGGATGCTGCACACCTGGCGTTAAACGCCCAGAATGGTGCCCATTCTGGCGTTTAACGCCCAAAATGGTACCATTACTGGCGTTAAACGCCCAGAATGGTGCCCATTCTGGCGTTTAACGCCCAAAATGCCCCTTACTGGCGTTTTTTCGCCAGTAAGCTCATTTTCTCTGCTTTTTGAGCTGAATCCTTCTGTAACTCTGTGAATTCCTTCATTTTTGATACTTGCCTCTGTAAGAACTAATCATACAACTTTCTAATGACTGGGTTGCCTCCCAGCAAGCGCTTCTTTACTGTCTTTAGCTGGACTTTCACTGAGAATCACTCAAGTCTCAGTTTTGAGCATTCCTGCTCAAAATTTCCTTCAAGATAGTGCTTGATCCTTTGTCCATTAACAATGAACTTCTTGTCAGAATCAATATCCTGAAGCTCAACATATCCATATGGTGATACTCCTGTAATCACATACGGACCCCTCCACCGGGACTTGAGTTTTCCTGGAAACAGTTTGAGCCTGGAGTTGAAGAGCAGAACTTTTTGTCCTGGCTCAAAGACTCTGGTTGACAATCTCTTGTCATGCCACTTCTTTGCCTTTTCCTTATAAATTTTTGCATTTTCAAAGGCATTGAGTCTGAACTCCTCTAGCTCATTTAGCTGGAGCAGTCTTTTCTCACTAGCTAACTGTGCATCCATGTTTAGGAATCTGGTTGCCCAGTAGGCTTTGTGTTCCAGTTCCACAGGCAAATGACAGGCCTTCCCATACACCAATTGGTATGGAGAGGTTCCTATAGGAGTCTTGAATGCTGTTCTGTATGCCCACAGAGCATCATCCAAGCTCTTTGCCCAATCCTTTCTTCGGGCTATCACAGTCCGTTCTAGGATTCTTTTTAGCTCTCTGTTAGAGACTTCAGCTTGCCCATTTGTCTGTGGATGATACGGAGTTGCCACTTTGTGGCTAATTCCATATCTGACCATAGCAGAGTATAGTTGTTTATTGCAGAAATGAGTGCCCCCATCACTGATTAGCACTCTGGGAACGCCAAATCTGCTGAAAATGTTCTTCTGGAGGAATTTCAGTACGGTCTTAGTATCATTAGTGGGTGTAGCAATTGCTTCTACCCACTTAGATACATAGTCTACTGCCACCAGAATGTAAGTGTTTGAGTATGATGGTGGGAATGGCCCCATGAAGTCAATTCCCCATACATCAAATAGCTCTATCTCTAATATCCCTTGTTGAGGCATGGCATATCCATGAGGCAGGTTACCAGCTCTTTGGCAACTGTCACAGTTACGCACAAACTCTCGGGAATCTTTATAGAGAGTAGGCCAGTAGAAGCCACATTGGAGGACTTTAGTGGCTGTTCGCTCACTTCCAAAATGTCCTCCATACTGTGATCCATGGCAGTGCCATAGGATCCTCTGTGCTTCTTCTCTGGGTACACACCTGCGGATCACTCCGTCAGCACATCTCTTAAAGAGATATGGTTCATCCCAAAGGTAGTACTTGGCATCTGAAATTAATTTCTTTCTCTGCATGTAACTGTACTCTTTGGGTATGAACCTCACAGCTTTATAGTTTGCAATGTCTGCAAACCATGGAGCTTCCTGAATGGCAAATAATTGCTCATCTGGGAAAGTCTCAGAAATCTCAGTAGAAGGGAGGGACGCCCCAACTACTGGCTCTATTCTGGACAGATGATCAGCTACCTGATTCTCTGTCCCTTTTCTGTCTCTTATTTCTATATCAAACTCTTGCAGAAGCAACACCCATCTGATAAGCCTGGGTTTTGAATCCTGCTTTGTGAGTAAGTATTTAAGAGCAGCATGGTCAGTGTACACAATCACTTTGGATCCTACTAGGTAGGATCTAAACTTGTCAATGGCATAAACCACTGCAAGTAATTCTTTTTCTGTGGTTGTGTAATTCTTCTGTGCATCATTTAGAACACGGCTGGCATAATAAATGACATGCAGAAGTTTATTATGCCTCTGTCCCAACACTGCACCAATGGCATGATCACTGGTATCACACATTAATTCAAATGGTAATGCCCAATCTGGTGCAGAGATAACTGGTGCTGTGACCAGCTTAGCTTTCAGGGTCTCAAATGCCTGCAGACACTCATTATCAAAGATAAATGGAGTGTCAGCAGCTAGCAGATTACTCAGAGGTTTGGCAATTTTCGAAAAATCCTTGATAAACCTTCTGTAAAATCCTGCATGTCCCAGAAAGCTTCTGATTGCCTTAACATTGGCAGGTGGTGGTAATTTTTCAATTACCTCTACCTTTGCCTTATCCACCTCTATTCCCCTGCTTGAAATTTTGTGCCCAAGGACAATTCCTTCAGTCACCATAAAGTGACATTTCTCCCAGTTTAAAACCAGGTTAGTCTCTTGGCATCTTTTCAGGACAAGTGATAGGTGGTTAAGACAGGAGCTGAATGAGTCTCCATATACTGAAAAGTCATCCATGAAGACTTCCAGAAATTTCTCTACCATATCTGAAAAGATAGAGAGCATGCACCTCTGAAAGGTTGCAGGTGCATTGCACAGACCAAAAGGCATTCTCCTATAGGCAAACACGCCTGAAGGGCAGGTGAATGCTGTTTTCTCTTGGTCCTGAGGGTCTACTGCAATTTGGTTGTAGCCTGAATAGCCATCCAAAAGCAGTAATAATCATGGCCAGCTAGTCTTTCTAGCATTTGGTCTATGAATGGTAAAGGAAAATGATCCTTTCTGGTGGCTGTATTGAGCCTTCTGTAGTCAATACACATGCGCCACCCTGTGACTGTCCTTGTGGGAACCAGTTCATTTTTTTCATTATGAACCACTGTCATGCCTCCCTTTTTGGGAACAACTTGGACAGGGCTCACCCAGGGGCTATCAGAAATAGGATAAATGATCCCAGCCTCTAGTAATTTAGTGACCTCTTTCTGCACCACCTCCTTCATGGCTGGATTTAGCCTCCTCTGTGGTTGAACCACTGGTTTGGCATTATCCTCCAACAGGATCTTGTGCATGCATCTAGCTGGGCTAATGCCCTTAAGATCACTTATGGACCACCCAAGAGCTGTCTTGTGTGTCCTTAGCACTTGAATCAGTGCTTCCTCTTCCTGTGAATTTAAAGCAGAGCTTATAATCACTGGAAAAGTGTCACCCTCTCCCAGAAATGCATATTTCAAGGATGATGGTAATGGTTTGAGTTCAGGCTTGGGAGGCTTATCCTCCTCCTGAGGAATTTTCGAAAATTCCTTTACTTCCTCTAGTTCTTCTTGATCAGGTTGAGCATCTTTGAAGATGTCCTCAAGCTCTGATTCTAGGCTTTCAGCCATATTGATCTCTTCTACCAGAGAATCAATAATGTCAACGTCCATGCAGTCTTCTGGTGTGTCTGGATGCTGCATAGCTTTCACAGCATTCAACTTGAACTCGTCCTCATTGACTCTCAGGGTTACTTCCCCTTTATGTACATCAATGAGAGTTCGTCCAGTTGCTAGGAAAGGTCTTCCTAGAATGAGAGTTGCACTTTTGTGCTCCTCCATTTCCAGCACCACAAAGTCAGTTGGAAAGGCAAATGGCCCAACCTTGACAATCATGTCCTCTATTATGCCTGATGGGTGTTTAATGGAACCATCAGCAAGTTGGAGGCATATCCTGGTTGGTTTGACTTCTCCAGTCAACCCAAGCTTTCTGATAGTGGATGCAGGTATTAGATTGATACTTGCTCCAAGATCACATAGGGCTATCTTGGTGCAGGCGCCTTCTAATGTGCAGGGTATCATAAAGCTTCCAGGATCTTGAAGCTTTTCTGGTAAGCTTTTCAAAATGACTGCACTGCATTCTTCAGTGAGAAACACTTTTTCAGTTTCTCTCCAATTCTTCTTATGGCTTAAGATCTCTTTCATGAACTTAGCATAAGAGGGTATTTGCTCAAGTGCCTCTGCAAACGGAATCTTTATTTCAAGAGTCCTTAGATAGTCTGCAAAGCGGGCAAATTGCTTATCCTGTTCCGCTTTGCGGAGTTTCTGAGGATAAGGCATCTTGGCTTGATATTCTTCAACCTTAGATGCTGCAGGTTATTCCTTACAGAAATGGTTGAAGAGGCCTTGTTAGGGGGATAATCATCAGAACTCTCAGGTGCCTGATTCTCCTTGGGCGTTTGAACGCCAGGAGTGAATGAAGTTTGGGCGTTAAACGCCAACTTCTCCCCCTTTTCTGGCGTTTGAACGCCAGAACTGGGCAGGGAATGGGCGTTTAACGCCAGCTTTCCTCCCTGTTCTGGCGTTTGAACGCCAGTATTGGGCAAGGAATGGGCGTTTAACGCCAACTTTCCTTCCCTTTCTGGCGTTTGAACGCCAATAATATTCCTCTCTGGGCTCTTACTGTCCTCAGAGGGATTTTGAACAGTGGCTTGGTCATCCTCTGTCAACTGTTCCTTAATTAACTTCTTGCTCTTTTGAGCAGTGGCATTCAGTGTTTTCCCACTCCTCAGTTGAACTGCTTGACATTCTTCTGTTATTTGTTTAGATATTTGCTGTTTTGCTTGATTCAACTGCAGTTCTATGCTCTTGTTAGCAACCTTAGTATCATGGAGCATTTCTTTAAATTCTGCTAACTGTTCTGTCATCAGGAGCAATTGTTGATTAAGCTCATTCATCTGTTCTTGAGGATCAGGATCATTGACTACTGCCATGACCTCTTCTTGTGGAACGAATTCCTTGCTAGAATATAAGTATTGGTTTCTAGCAACAATGTCTATAAGCTCTTGAGCTTCTTCAATTGTCTTTCTCATGTGTATAGATCCATCAGCTGAGTGGTCTAAAGACATCTGAGCTTTTTCTGTAAGCCCATAGTAGAAGATGTCTAACTGTACCCACTCTGAAAACATTTCAGAGGGGCATTTTCTGAGCATACCTCTAAACCTTTCCCAGGCATCATAAAGGGATTCATTATCCTCTTGTTTAAAGCCTTGGATGTCCAGCCTTAGCTGTGTCATCCTTTTTGGAGGGTAAAAATGATTCAGGAATTTTTCTGATAACTGTTTCCATGTCTTTATGCTTGCTGTAGGTTGGTTATTCAACCACCTTTTTGCTTGATCTTTTACAGCAAATGGAAACAGTAACAGTCTGTAGACATCCTGATCTACCTCTTTATCATGTATTGTGTCAGCAATTTGTAAGAACTGTGCCAGAAACTCAGTAGGTTCTTCCTCTGGAAGACCGGAATACTGGCAATTTTGCTGCACTATGATAATGAGTTGAGGGTTTAGCTCAAAGCTGCTTGCTTTGATGGGAGGTACACAGATGCTACTCCCATATGCAGCTGTACTGGGGTTGGCATAGGACCCCAGAGTCCTTCTGGACTGGTTAATTCCACTTAAGTCCATAATGGACAAAAGGGAAATGATAATAATTGCAAAGAGATAAATTTTGTTTTTTTTTTTTTTGAAATAACCGAAAAATAAAAATAAAAACAAAAAGGAAATTTAAAATAAAAATTCGAAAATCAAAAGGAAAATAAAATAAGATTTCGAAAATTAGAAAGAAAATAAGATCAAAGCAAATTGAGAACTGAATCAATTAGCTAATTAAAAAGATTTTGAAAACAGCAATTAAGAAGATCTGATTGAAAAGTTTTTATGAAAAAGATTTGATTTTTTAAAAAGAGGAAAGAGAAAAACACAAAATGACACCAAACTTAAAATTTTAGAAAATCAAACACTATTTTTTTTCGAAAATTTTAAAGGAAGAACACAAAGAGGACACCAAACTTAGAACTTTTATGAATCAAAAAGGGACTAAGAACATGCAAAAATCGAAAATCAAAAAGAAAAACAAAAGCATGCAAATGACACCAAACTTAAAATATGAAACTAGACTCAACTAAAAGACTCTAAACCAACAAAAATAAAACAGTCCTAATCTAAGCAACAAGACAAACCGTCAGTTGTCCAAACTCGAACAATCCCCGGCAACGGCGCCAAAAACTTGGTGCACGAAATTGCAATAACACTTTTGCAATCCCGCACAACTAACCAGCAAGTGCACTGGGTCGTCCAAGTAATACCTTGCGTGAGCAAGGGTCGATCCCACGGAGATTGTCGGCTTGAAGCAAGCTATGGTTATCTTGTAAATCTTAGTCAGGATAGCAGAAATTATCAGGATTGTTTGTGAAAAGCAAAAGAACATGAAATGGTTACTTGTTTTGCAGTAATGGAGAATAGGTTGAGGTTTGGAGATGCTCCATCTTCTGAATCTCTGCTTTCCTACTGTCTTCTTCTTCAGTCACGCAAGTCTCCTTCCATGGCAAGCTGTGTGTAGGGTTTCACCATTGTCAGTGGCTACCTCCCATCCTCTCATTGGAACGATTCCTAATGCCCTGTCACGGCACGGCATTCCATCTGTCGGTTCTCAATCAGACCGGAGTAGAATCCAGTGATTCTTTTGGCGTCTGTCACTAACGCCCCGCCTTCAGGAGATTGAAGCACGTCACAGTCATTCAGTCATTGAATCCTACTCAGAATACCACAGACAAGGTTTAGACCTTCCGGATTCTCTTGAATGCCGCCATCAGTCTAGCTTATACCACGAAGATTCCGATTAAAGAATCCAAGAGATAACTACTTAATCTAAGGTAGAACGGAGGTGGTTGTCAGTTACACGTTCATGGTTGAGAATGATGATGATTGTCACGGATCATCACATTCATCCGGATTAAGAACAAGTATTATCTTAGAATGGAAGCAAGCATGATTGAATGAGAAACAGTAGTAATTGCATTAATCCATCATGACACAGCAGAGCTCCTCACCCCCAACCATGGGGTTTAGAGACTCATGCTGTGGAAGAAAAGGTGTACAATGTCATAAGGTCGCATTCCGTCCTGATTACAAAGTCAAAAGGTCCTATAAGTAGTAAACTAGTATCCTAAGGTTTACAGAAATGAGTAAATGACAGAAAAATCCACTTCCGGGCCCACTTGGTGTGTGCTTGGGCTGAGCATTGAAGCTTTTATGTGTAGAGACGTTTTCTGGAGTTAAACGCCAGTTCTCATGCCAGTTTGGGCGTTTAACTCCAAGTTTTATGCCAGTTCCGGCGTTTAACGCTGGAATTTCTGAGGCCGGTTTGCTACGCAGGTTTGGGCCATCAAATCTTGGGCAAAGTATGGACTATTATATATTGCTGGAAAGCCCTGGATGTCTACTTTCCAACGCCGTTGAGAGCGCGCCAATTGGGCTTCTGTAGCTCCAGAAAATCCGCTTCGAGTGCAGGGAGGTCAGAATCCAGCAGCATCTGCAGTCCTTTTCAGTCTCTGGATCAGATTTTTGCTCAGAACCTTCAATTTCAGTCAGAAAATACCTGAAATCACAGAAAAACACACAAACTCATAGTAAAGTCCAGAAAAGTGAATTTTAATTAAAAACTAATAAAAATATACTAAAAACTAACTAAAAGATACTAAAAACATACTAAAAACAATGCCAAAAAGCGTACAAATTATCCGCTCATCAGCAGACTTGGGATTTTCACCACTGGTTTCCTTGATAACTTCTTCACAATCTATGTCATCATCTATCACAGTACTGGGAATTGAATTAGAATCACAAAAAGTCACATGTATGGATTCCTCTATGGTCCTATGTTCTTTGAGATAAATCCTATTGGCCTTGCTAGTAGTGGAATATCCAACAAACATTCCATCATGTGATTTTGGATCAAATTTACCAATATTTTCTTTGTTGTTTAGCACAAAATATTTGCATCCAAAAACATGAAAATACTTAAGATTTGGAGGGGTTCCTTTCCATAGCTCATAAGGAGTTTTCTTTAACCCTTTTCTAATAATGGTCCTATTCAAAATGTAACATGCTGTATTTACAGCTTCAGCTTATAGGAATTTTGGAACCTCATTTTCACATAACATAGCCCTAGTCATCTCTTGAAGGCTTCTATTCCTTCTTTCAACAATCCCATTTTATTGAGGTGTTCTAGGGCATGAAAAATTATGAGCAATTCCAAAGTCATCACAGAATTTTTCAAAGTCTTGGTTTTCAAATTCCTTTCCGTGATCACTTCTCAAATGGGCCACTTTTAAATCTTTCTCATTTTGAATTTTCTTGCAAAGGGTTGAAAAAGTATGAAAAGCATCATTTTTATGAGCAAGAAAAAGTACCCAACCAAATCTAGAGTAATCATCCACTACCACTAGACCATAGTGTTTACCTCCTAAACTTTGAGTTCTTGTTGGACCAAAAAGATCAATATGTAACATCTCTAATGGCCTTTTGGTTGAAATTCCATCTTTTTGTTTAAAAGAAGATTTTACTTGTTTGCCTAATTCATAAGCATCACAAGTAAGATCCTTATCAAATTTGATATTTGGAATTCCTCTAACCAAATTTTTCTTGACTAGCTTAGAAATTTGGTACATGCTAGCATGACCCAACTTTCTATGCCATAGCCATTTTTCAGATTCAAGAGAAGTAAAACATGTCACATTTTGTTCTTTCAAGTCCTCAAGAGTCAATCCATACACATTATTGCATCTTTTAGCCTCAAATAAAATATCTCCAGTTTTTTCACAAACAACAAAACACACAAACTTTCTAAAAATAACTTCAAAGCCTAGATCACACAATTGGCTTACACTAAGTAAATTATGTTTCAAACCATTTACAAGAAGAACATCATTTATACAAGATGAAAAGCTTTTACCAACTTTTCCAATGGCCACTATCTTTCCTTTTCCATCATCACCGAAAGTGACAAGTCCTCCATCATAC
Organism: Arachis stenosperma; assembly: GCF_014773155.1. Classification (NCBI taxonomy): domain Eukaryota; kingdom Viridiplantae; phylum Streptophyta; class Magnoliopsida; order Fabales; family Fabaceae; genus Arachis; species Arachis stenosperma. The sequence continues at coordinate 14,862,555 of NC_080384.1, forward strand.
TCATCAAGCTTTATGAAGAAGGTTGTCTTTCCGGTCATGTGCCTAGAGCATCCGCTGTCCATGTACCACATATTTTCCTTACGTTTGGATGCTAGGCACACCTACAAAACAAGCTCAAGTGACCTTAAGTATCCAAATCTTCTTGGATCCTTTCACGTTAAACCATCTCTTATGTCCTAGTCCATTATAATAAAAAATAACTTTGTAAATTTTATCACCAATCATCCTTTCACCAAAAAAACATTGAATGAGAAAGTGGCCATTTCGGTTGCATAGTCTACAAAACCTTGGAGTTGCTGTTTTGTTAAAGTAGGTTGGATTTTGAAACTGATGAGCGGATAATTTATACGCTTTTTGGCATTGTTTTTAGGTAGTTTTTAGTAAGTTCAAGCTACTTTTAGGGATGTTTCATTAGTTTTTATGTTAAATTCACATTTCTGGACTTTACTATGAGTTTGTGTGTTTTTCTGTAATTTCAGATAATTTCTGGCTGAAATTGAGGGACTTGAGCAAAACTCTGAAAAAGGCTGACAAAAGGACTGCTATGCTATTGGAATCTGACCTCCCTGCACTCAAAATTGATTTTCTGGAGCTACAGAACTCCAAATGGCGCGCTCTTAATGGCGTTGGAAAGTAGACATCCAGAGCTTTCCAGCAATATATAATAATCCATACTTTATTCGGAAATTGACGACGTAAAGTGGCGCTCAACGCCAAGTACATGCTGCTGTCTGGAGTTAAACGCCAGAAACACGTCATAACCCGGAGTTGAACGCCAAAAATACGCTATAACTCGGCGTTCAACTCCAAGAAAAGCCTCAGCTCGTGGATAGATCAAGCTCAGCCCAAGCATACACCAAGTGGGCCCCGGAAGTGAATTTATGCATCAATTACTTACTCATGTAAACCCTAGTAGCTAGTCTAGTATATATAGGACATTTAACTATTGTATTAGACGTCCTTTGACCACGTTTCATCTTTGGTCTTAGCTTTGTTTTATTCTTCATCTTAAGAGGCTATTGATCACGTTTTAGGGGGCTGGCCATTCGGCCATTCCTGAACCTTTCACTTATGTATTTTCAACGGTGGAGTTTCTGCACACCATAGATTAAGGGTGTGGAGCTCTGCTGTACCTCAAGTTTCAATACAATTACCATTACTTTCTATTCAATTCTCTTTTATTCTTATTCCAAGATATACGTTGCACTTCAACTTGATGAATGTGATGATCTGTGACACTCATCATCATTCTCACCTATGAACGCGCGTGACTGACAACCACTTCCGTTCTACTTTAGGCCGGGCGCATATCTCTTAGATTCCCCAACAGAATCTTCGTGGTATAAGCTAGATAGATGGCAGCATTCATGGGGATCCGGAAAGTCTAACCTTGTCTGTGGTATTCCGAGTAGGATCCCGGGAATCCGGAAAGTCTAACCTTGTCTGTGGTATTCCGAGTAGGATTCCGGTATTGAATGACTGTGACGAGCTTCAAACTCCTGAAGGCTGGGCGTTAGTGACAGATGCAAAAGAATCAAGGGATTCTATTCCAACCTGATTGAGAACCGATAGATGATTATCCGTGCTGTGACAGAGCATTTGGACCATTTTCACTGAGAGGATGGGATGTAGCCATCGGCAAGGGTGATGCCTCCAGACGATTAGCCATGCAGTGACAGCGCATAGGACCATTTTCCCGAGAGGATGAAAAGTAGCCATTGACGATGGTGATGCCCTACATACAGCTTGCCATGGAAATGAGTAAGAAGAATTGGATGAATGTAATAAGAAAGTAGAGATTCAAGAGGAGCACAGCATCCCCATACGCCTATCTGAAATTCCCACTATTGATTTACATAAGTATTTCTATCCTATTTTATTTCTGTTTATTCTTAATTTTTGAACTCATCATGAATCAATTTAATCTGCCTAACTGAGATTTACAAGGTGACCATAGCTTGCTTCATACCAACAATCTCTGTGGGATCGACCCTTACTCACGTAAGGTATTACTTGGACGACCCAGTACACTTGCTGGTTAGTTGAACGGAGTTGTGGAAAGAAAGTGATGAGTTAATTTTTATGCACATGCCAAAGAGCCATTATTGATGTGATCACAATTTCGTCCACCAAGTTTTTGGCGCCGTTGCCGGGGATTGTTCGAGTTTGGACAACTGACAGTTCATCTTGTTGCTCAGATTAGGTAATTTTCTTTTCAAAAATTTTTTTCAAATTTTTTTTTTTCGTTTTTCCAAACTTTATTTTCGAAAAAATTAATAAAAATCCAAAAAAATTAATAAAACCATAAAAACCAAAAATATTTTGTGTTTCTTGTTTGAGTCTTGTATCATGTTTTAAGTTTAGTGTCAATTGCATGCTTTAAAAACTTTTCTTGCATTTTTCGAAAAAATTCATGCATTCATGGTGTTCTTCATGATCTTCAAGTTGTTCTTGGTAAGCCCTCTTGTTTGATCTTGATGTTTTCTTGTTTTGTGTTGTTTGTTGTTTTTCATGTGCACTTTTCGTTTGTTAGAGTCCATGCATTAAAGATTTCTAAGTTTGGTGTCTTGCATGTTTTCTTTGCATCAAAAATTTTTCAAAAATATGTTCTTGATGTTCATCATGATCTTCAAAGTGTTCTTGATGTTCATCTTGACATTCATAGTGTTCTTGCATGCATCATGTGTTTTGATCCAAAATTTTTAAGTTTTGGGTCATGTTTGTGTTTTTCTCTCTCATAATTAAAAATTCAAAAATAAAAAAATAGATCTTTTCCTTATTTTTCTCATAATTTTCGAAAATTTGAGTTGACTTAGTCAAAAATTTTCAAAATTAAGAGTTTCTTACAAATCAAGTCAAATTTTCAATTTTAAAAATCTTATCTTTTCAAAATCTTTTTCAAAAATTATACCTTTTTCATTTTTTTCTATTTTTCGAAAATTTCAAAAATCTTTTTCAAATTATTTTCAAAATCTTTTTCTTATCTTTATATCAAATTTTCGAAAATTAGCTAACAATTAATGTGATTGATTCAAAAATTTGAAGTTTGTTACTTTCTTGTTAAGAAAGGTTCAATCTTTAAATTCTAGAATCATATCTTGTAGTTACTTGTTAGTTAAGTAATTAATTTTAATTTTAAAAATTAAATCTTTTTCAAACATATCTTTTTATCACATCTTCTTATCTTATCTTTTTATCATATCCTTTTCAAAATTTTATCTTTTTCAAAAATTTGATTTTAAAATATCTTATCTAACTTCTTATCTTCTTATCTTTTTAAAATTTGATTTTAATATCTTTTTCAACTAACTATTTGACTTTTTGTTTGTTTCTTATCTTTTTCAAAATCACCTAACTACTTTTCCCTCTCTGATTTTCGAAAATATCTCACCTCTTTTTCAAAAATTCTTTTTGTTCTAAATTTTAATTTTAATTATATTTTATCTTTAATTTTCGAAAATTACTAACCCCTTTATAAAATTATTTTCGAATTCTCTATCCCTTCTCACTTATTCTATTTAATTATTTAATTACTAACACTTCTCTTTACCTCTCTCCATCTAAATTCCGAACCCACTCTTCTACATTCTTCTCCCCTTTCTTCTTCTACTAACATAAAGGAATCTCTATACTGTGACATAGAGTATTCCTCTTCTTTTCTTGTTTTCTTCTCTTTCATATGAGCAGGAACAAGGAAAAAGGCACTCTTGTTGAAATTGATCCTGAACCTGAAAGGACTCTGAAGAGAAAACTCAGAGAAGCTAGACTACAACAATCTAAAGGTAACCTTTCAGAAACATTAGAACAAGAGAAGGAGATGACAGCCGCACCCAACAACAATAATGCAAGGAGAATGCTTGGTGACTTCACAAAGCCAACGTCCAAATTTGATGGAAGAAGCATCTCCATTCCTGCCATTGGAACAAACAATTTTGAGCTGAAACCTCAGCTAGTTGCCTTAATGCAACAAAACTGGAAGTTCTATGGACTTCCATCTGAAGATCCTTACCAGTTTTTAACTGAGTTCTTGCAGATCTGTGAGACTGTTAAGACAAATGGAGTAGATCCTGAAGTCTACAGGCTCATGCTTTTCCCTTTTGCTGTAAGAGACAGAGCTAGAATATGGTTGGATTCGCAACCTAAGGATAGCCTGGACTCTTGGGATAAGCTGGTTACGGCTTTCTTGGATAAATTATTTCCTCCTCAAAAGCTGAGCAAGCTTAGAGTGGATGTTCATACCTTCAAACAAAAAGATGGTGAATCCCTCTATGAAGCTTGGGAAAGATACAAGCAGCTGACCAAAAGATGTCCATCTGACATGTTTTCAGAATGGACCATATTAGATATATTTTATTATGGCCTATCTGAATTTTCAAAAATGTCATTGGATCATTCTGCAGGTGGATCAATTCACCTAAAGAAAACACCTGCAGAAGCTCAAGAACTCATTGACATGGTTGCAAATAACCAATTTATGTACACTTCTGAGAGAAATTCCGTGAATAATGGGATACCTCAGAAGAAAGGAGTTCTTGAAATTGATGCTCTGAATGCCATATTGGCTCAGAATAAAGTGTTGACTCAGCAAGTCAACATGATTTCTCAAAGTCTGAATGGATGGCAAAATGCATCCAACAGTACTAAAGAGGCAGCTTCTGAAGAAGCTTATGATCCTGAGAACCCTACAATGGCAGAGGTTAATTACATGGGTGAACCTTATGGAAACACCTATAATTCATCATGGAGAAATCATCCAAATTTCTCATGGAAGGATCAACAGAAGCCTCAACAAGGCTTTAACAATGGTGGACACAATAGGCTGAGCAATAGCAAGCCTTTTCCATCACATTCTCAGCAACAGACAGAGAATTCTGAACAAAACACTTCTAATTTAGCCAATCTAGTCTCTGATCTGTCAAAGGCCACTTTCAGTTTCATGAGTGAAACAAGATCCTCCATCAGAAATCTGGAGGCACAAGTGGGCCAGCTGAGTAAGAAAGTCATTGAAACTCCTCCCAGTATTCTCCCAAGCAATACAGAAGAGAATCCAAAAGGCCATTGATGTAATCAATATGGCCGAATGCACAAGGGAGGAGAAGGACGAAAATCCTAGTGAGGAAGACCTCCTGGGACGTCCCTCAAGCAAGAAGGAGTTTCCTATTAAGGATCCAAAGGAATCTGAGGCTCATATAGAGACCATAGAGATTCCATTAAATCTCTTTCTGCCATTTATGAGCTCTGAAGACTATTCTTCCTCTGAAGAGGATGAAGATGTGACTGGAGAGCAAGTTACTCAATATTTAGGAGCTATCATGAAGCTGAATGCCAAGTTATTTGGTAATGAGACTGGGGAAAGTGAACCTCCCTTGCTCATTGGTGAACTAGACACCTGGATTCAGAAAATTTTACCTCAAAAGAGACAAGATCCTGGCAAGTTCTTAATACCTTGTACCATAGGCACGATGACCTTTGAAAAAGCTCTATGTGATCTAGGGTCAGGGATAAATCTTATGCCACTCTCTGTAATGGAGAAGCTGGGGATCATTGAGGTATAACCTGTCTTGTTCTCATTACAATTGGCAGACAAATTATTGAGACAAGCTTATGGAATAGTAGAGGATGTGTTAGTAAAGGTTGAAGGCCTTTACATCCCTGCTGATTTCATAATCTTAGACACTAGGAAGGAAGAGGATGAATGCATCATCCTTGGAAAACCCTTCCTAGCCACAGCAGGAGCTGTGATAGATGTCAACAGAGGGGAATTAGTCCTTCAATTGAATGGGGACTACCTTGTGTTTAAGGCACATGGCCATCCCTCTGTGACAAAAGAGAGTAAGCATGAAGAGCTTCTCTCAGTTCAGAGTCAAGAAGAGCCCCCACAGTCAAACTCTAAGTTTGGTGTTGGGAGGCCACAACCAAACTCTAAGTTTGGTGTTAAGACCCCATATCCAAACTCTAAGTTTGGTGTTGGGACTATACAACATTGACCTGATCACTTTATGGCTCTATGAGAGTCCACTGTCAAGCTATTGACATTAAAAAAGCGCTTGTTGGGAGGCAACCCAATTTTATTTATCTAATTTTTATTTTATTTTATTTTATTTTTATTTTGTGTTTTATTAGGTACATGATCATGTGGAGTCACAAAAAAATATATAAAAATTAAAAACAGAATCAAAAATAGCAGAAGAAAAATCACACCCTGGAGGAAGGACAGACTGGCGTTCAACTCTAGTAAGGAGCATCTGGCTGGCGTTCAACGCCAGAACAGAGCATGAATCTGGCGTTGAACGCCAGAAATAAGCAACATTCTGGCGTTTGAATGTCAGGAATGTGCCTTGAGAAAAGCTGGCGCTGAACGCCAGTAACAAGCATGGAACTGGCGTTCAACGCCAGAAACATGCTACATATGGGCGTTGAACGCCCAGAACATGCTTTACATGGGCGTTCAACGCCCAGAACGTGCATCACCTCGGCGTTTAAACGCCATAATGGTATGCAAAGGCATTTTACATGCCTATTTGGTGCAGGGATGGAATTCCTTGACACCTCAGGATCTGTGGACCCCACAGGATCACCTCAGGATCTGTGGACCCCACAGGATCCCCACCTAACATATTCCCACCTTACCTCCTAATCCTATTACACTCTCCCCCATGTCACATTTCCCAAAACCCTTCACCAATCACCTCAATCTCTCTTCCCCATCACCTCTTCACCACTCACATCCATCCACTCTTCCCCATAAACCCCACCTACCTTTAAAATTCAAAAACACTTTCCCACCCAAACCCACCCTAAAATGGCCGAACCTACCCTCTCCCCTTTCCCTATATAAACCCCTCTATTCCACTTCATTTTCACACAACACAACACCCTCTTCTATACCTTGGCCGAAACCCACCCTCCCCCTTCTCCTCAATATTTTCTTCTTCTTCTTCTTCTCTTCTTTCTTCTTTTGCTCGAGGGCGAGCAATATTCTAAGTTTGGTGTGGTAAAAGCATAAGCTTTTTGTTCTTCCATTACCATAAAATGGCACCTAAGGCCAGATAATCCTCTAGAAAAGGAAAAGGGAAGACAAAAGCTTCCACCTCCGAGTCATGGGAGATGGAAAGATTCATCTCCAAAAGCCATCAAGACCACTTCTATGATGTTGTGGCAAAGAAGAAGGTGATCCCTGAGGTACCTTTCAAGCTCAAGAAAAATGAGTATCCGGAAATCCGACATGAGATCCGAAGAAGAGGTTGGGAAGTCCTAACCAACCCCATGCAACAAGTCAGAATCTTAATGGTTCAAGAGTTCTATGCCAATGCATGGATCACTAGGAACCATGATCAAAGTATGAACCTGAGTCCAAAGAATTATCTCACAATGATTCGGGGGAAATACTTAGATTTTAGTCCGGAAAATGTAAGGTTGGCGTTCCACTTGCCCATGATGCAAGAAGATGTACGCCCCTACACTAGAAGGGTCAACTTTAATCAAAGGTTGGACCAAGTCCTTATGGACATATGTGTGGAAGGAGCTCAATGGAAAAGAGACTCCAAAGGCAAGCCAGATCAACTAAGAAGACTGGACCTCAAGCCTGTGGCTAGAGGATGGTTGGAGTTCATTCAACGCTCCATCATTTCCACTAGCAACCGATCTGAAGTTACTGTGGATCGGGCCATCATGATCCACAGCATCATGATTGGAGAGGAAGTAGAAGTTCATGAAGTCATCTCCAATGAATTCTACAAAATAGCCGAAAAGCCCTCCACCATGGCAAGGCTAGCTTTTCCTCACCTTATTTGCCATCTATGTTACTCAGCTGGAGTTATCATAGAAGGAGACATCTCCATTGAAGAGGATAAGCCCATCACCAAGAAGAGGATGGAGCAAGCAAGAGAGACCCTCCACGGTTCTCAAGAGATGCATGAGGAAGCTCATCATCAAGAAATCCCTGAGATGCCTCAAGGGATGTACTTTCCTCCCAACAACTATTGGGAACAACTCAACACTTCCTTAGAAGATTTAAGCCACAATGTGGAACAATTAAGGGTGGAACATCATGAGCACTCCATCATTCTCCATGAAATAAGAGAAGATCAAAGAACAATGAGGGGGGAGCAACAAAGGCAAGGAAGGGACATAGAAGAGCTTAAGGACATTGTTGGTCCTTCAAGAAGAAGACGCCACTAAGGTGGATTCATTCCTTGTTCTTATTTCTTTCTGTTTTTCGGTTTCTATGTTATGTTTATCTATATTTTGTGTCTCTACTTCATGATCATTAGTATGTAGTAACCATGTTTTAAAGCTATGAATAAAATCCATTAATCCTTCACCTCTCTTAAATGAAATATGCTTTAATTCAAAAGAACAAGAAGTACATGAATTTCGAATTTATCCTTGAATTTAGTTTAATTATATTGATGTGGTGACAATACTTTTTGTTTTCTGAATGAATGCTTGAACAGTGCATATTTTTTATCTTATTGTTTATGAATGTTAAAACTGTTGGCTCTTGAAAGAATGATGAACAAAGAGAAATGTTATTGATGATCTGAAAAATCATAAATTTGATTCTTGAAGCAAGAAAAAGTAGTGAAAAAGCAAAAGCTTGCGAAAAAAAAGTGGCGAAAAAAAATTAGAAAGAAAAAAAAAGCAAGCAGAAAAAGCCAATAGCCCTTAAAACCAAAAGGCAAGGGTAAAAAGGATCCAAAGCAAAAGAGTGTGCTTAAGATCTCTGGACACCACTAACTGGGGACTCTAGCAAAGCTGAGTCACAATCTGAAGAGGTTCACCCAGTCATGTGTTTGTGGCATTTATGTATCCGGTGGTAATACTGGAAAACAAAGTGCTTAGGGCCACGGCCAAGACTCATAAGTAGCTGTGTTCAAGAATCAACATGCTTAACTAGGAAAGTCAATAACACTATCCGAAAATCTAAGTTCCTAGAGAAGCCAATCATTCTAAACTTCAAAGGAAAAAGTGAGATGCCAAAACTGTTCAGAAGCAAAAAGCTACAAGTCCCGCTCATCTAATTAGAATTAATATTCATTGATATTTTGGAATTTATAGTATATTCTCTTCTTTTTATCCTAATTTATTTTCAGTTGCTTGGGGACAAGCAAAAATTTAAGTTTGGTGTTGTGATGAGCGGATAATTTATACGCTTTTTGGCATTGTTTGTAGGTAGTTTTTAGTAAGTTCAAGCTACTTTTAGGGATGTTTCATTAGTTTTTATGTTAAATTCACATTTCTGGACTTTACTATGAGTTTGTGTGTTTTTCTGTAATTTCAGGTAATTTCTGGCTGAAATTGAGGGACTTGAGCAAAACTCTGAAAAAGGCTGACAAAAGGACTGCTGATGATGTTGGAATCTGACCTCCCTGCACTCAAAATGGATTTTCTGGAGCTACAGAACTCCAAAGACATCCAGAGCTTTCCAGCAATATATAATAGTCCATACTTTATTCGGAAATTGACGACGTAAAGTGGCGCTCAACGCCAAGTACATGCTGCTGTCTGGAGTTAAACGCCAGAAACACGTCATAACCCGGAGTTGAACGCCAAAAATACGCTATAACTCGGCGTTCAACTCCAAGAAAAGCCTCAGCTCGTGGATAGATCAAGCTCAGCCCAAGCATACACCAAGTGGGCCCCGGAAGTGGATTTATGTATCAATTACTTACTCATGTAAACCCTAGTAGCTAGTCTAGTATATATAGGACATTTAACTATTGTATTAGACGTCCTTTGACCACGTTTCATCTTTGGTCTCAGCTTTGTTTTATTCTTCATCTTAAGAGGCTATTGATCACGTTTTAGGGGGCTGGCCATTCGGCCATGCCTGAACCTTTCACTTATGTATTTTCAACGGTGGAGTTTCTGCACACCATAGATTAAGGGTGTGGAGCTCTGCTGTACCTCAAGTTTCAATACAATTACCATTACTTTCTATTCAATTCTCTTTTATTCTTATTCCAAGATATACGTTGCACTTCAACTTGATGAATGTGATGATCTGTGACACTCATCATCATTCTCACCTATGAACGCGCGTGACTGACAACCACTTCCTTCTACTTTAGGCCGGGCGCATATCTCTTAGATTTCCCAACAGAATCTTCGTGGTATAAGCTAGATAGATGACAGCATTCATGGGGATCCGGAAAGTCTAACCTTGTCTGTGGTATTCCGAGTAGGATCCCGGGAATCCGGAAAGTCTAACCTTGTCTGTGGTATTCCGAGTAGGATTCCGGTATTGAATGACTGTGACGAGCTTCAAACTCCTGAAGGCTGGGCGTTAGTGACAGACGCAAAAGAATCAAGGGATTCTATTCCAACCTGATTGAGAACCGACAGATGATTATCCGTGCTGTGACAAAGCATTTGGACCATTTTCACTGAGAGGATGGGATGTAGCCATCGGCAAGGGTGATGCCTCCAGACAATTAGCCATGCAGTGACAACGCATAGGACCATTTTCCCGAGAGGATGAAAAGTAGCCATTGACGACGGTGATGCCCTACATACAGCTTGCCATGGAAAGGAGTAAGAAGAATTGGATGAATGTAATAAGAAAGTAGAGATTCAAGAGGAGCACAGCATCCCCATACGCCTATCTGAAATTCTCACTATTGATTTACATAAGTATTTCTATCCTATTTTATTTCTATTTATTCTTAATTTTTGAACTCATCATGAATCAATTTAATCTGCCTAACTGAGATTTACAAGGTGACCATAGCTTGCTTCATACCAACAATCTCTGTTGGATCGACCCTTACTCACATAAGGTATTACTTGGACGACCCAGTACACTTGCTGGTTAGTTGAACGGAGTTGTGGAAAGAAAGTGCTGAGTTAATTTTTATGCACATGCCAAAGAGCCATTATTGATGTGATCACAATTTCGTCCACCAGAAACCTTGTGTCATTAGAAGATGAAGTAATATTTCCAAAACAAGGTTTTTCAACAGATTTGAAAGTCCTTTGAAACCCCAAGCCAGCTTTATCAAAAAGTAGTTTTTGACTAGCCAAAATTTGATTTAATTTTTCAGAACTTTGAGAGAACTTGGCTAAGTCATTTTCAAGGTTTTTGATCCTTTTTTGCAACTCTTCATTCTCTTTAAAACAGTTTACATATGCAACAACAGAATGGTTACTTTCACAACTTTTAAGTTGAGCTTTTAACTACTTATTTTCTTCAACAAGTTCAGTAGCAGTTTCGGCCTCCCTTAGCTTTTCCTTGAGAAAATCATTTTCAACTTTAAGGATAGTGATTTGTTGTTCAAAATCTTGGTTATCAAGCAAAAAACATCTTATTTTTTCAGAAAGGTGGTCTATCATAAGATGAAGATCTTCAGTGTTAGGGTTATGAAAGACTACCTATTCAATGTTATCTGCCATGAGACATGTGGTGCACGAAATTGTGATCATCAATGGCGCCATCAACATGGTACGCTCAATTGCAATCTCAACTCTTTATCACAACTTCGCACAACTAACCAGCAAGTGCACTGGGTCGTCTAAGTAATAAACCTTACGCGAGTAAGGGTCGATCCCACGGAGATTGTTGGTATGAAGCAAGCTATGGTCACCTTGTAAATCTCAGTCAGGCAGATTCAAATGGTTATGGATGATATATGAATAAAGCATAAAATAAAGATAGTGATACTTATGTAATTCATTGGTGAGAATTTCAGATAAGCATATGGAGATGCTGTGTCCCTTCCGTCTCTCTGCTTTCCTACTGTCTTCATCTAATCCTTCTTACTCCTTTCCATGGCAAGCTGTATGTTGGGCATCACCGTTGTCAGTGGCTACAGTCCCGTCCTCTCAGTGAAAATGTTCAACGCGCTCTGTCATAGCACGGCTAATCATCTGTCGGTTCTCAATCAGGTTGGAATAGAATCCAGTGATTCTTTTGCGTCTGTCACTAACGCCCAGCCTTCAGGAGTTTGAAGCTCGTCACAGTCATTCAATCCTTGAATCCTACTCAGAATACCATAGACAAGGTTTAGACCTTCCGGATTCTCTTGAATGCCGCCATCAATTCTAGCTTATACCACGAAGATTCCGATTAAGGGATCCAAGAGATATCCACTCAATCTAAGGTAGAACGGAGGTGGTTGTCAGGCACACGTTCATAGGTGAGAATGATGATGAGTGTCACGGATCATCACATTCATCAAGTTGAGGAACAAGTGATATCTTAGAACAAGAACAAGCTGAATTGAATAGAAGAACAATAGTAATTGCATTAATACTCAAGGTACAGCAGAGCTCCATACCTTAATCTATGGTGTGTAGAAACTCCACCGTTGAAAATTCATAAGAACAAGGTCTAGGCATGGCCGAATGGCTAGCCTCCCAATGATCTAAGAACTAGGCGTCCAAAGATGATCCTAAGATCTAAAATGATCAAAAGATCTAAAGATGATCAAAAGATCTAAAAATGAAAATACAATAGCAAAAGGTCCTATTTGTAGATAACTAGTAGCTTAGGGTTTACAAAGATGAGTAAATGACATAAAAATCCACTTCCGGGCCCACTTGGTGTGTGCTTGGGCTGAGCATTGAAGCTTTTTCGTGTAGAGACTTCTCTTGGAGTTAAACGCCAGCTTTTGTGCCAGTTTGGGCGTTTAACTCCTATTCTTGTGCCAGTTCCGGCGTTTAACGCCGGGTAGTTTTGAGCTGATTTGGAACGCCGGTTTGGGCCATCAAATCTCGAACAAAGTATAGACTATTATACATTGCTGGAAAGCCCAGGATGTCTACTTTCCAACGCAGTTGAGAGCGTGCCAATTGGGCTTCTGTAACTCTAGAAATTCCACTTCGAGTGCAGGGAGGTCAGAATCCAACAGCATCTGCAGTCCTTTTCAGCCTCTGAGTCAGATTTTTGCTCAGGTCCCTCAATTTCAGCCAGAAAATACCTGAAATCACAGAAAAACACACAAACTCATAGTAAAGTCCAGAAAAGTGAATTTTAACTAAAAACTAATAAAAATATAATAAAAACTAACTAAAACATACTAAAAACATACTAAAAACAATACCAAAAATCGTATAAATTATCCGCTCATCACAACACCAAACTTAAATTGTTGCTTGTCCCCAAGCAACTGAAAACCAAATAAGATAAAAAGAAGAGAATATGCAATGAATTTTAAAAACATCTATGAAGATCAGTATTAATTAGATGAGCGGGGCTTTTAGCTTTTTGCCTCTGAATAGTTTTGGCATCTCACTCTATCCTTTGAAATTCAGAATGATTGGCTTCTATAGGAACTCAGAATCCAGATAGTGTTATTGATTCTCCTAGTTAAGTATGATGATTCTTGAACACAGCTACTTTATGAGTCTTGGCCATGGCCCAAAGCACTCTGTCTTCCAGTATTACCACCGGATACATACATGCCACAGACACATAATTGGGTGAACCTTTTCTCCTTTTTTTTTGAATATTCACTGCTTTTTCTTGCTTCAAGAATCATTTTTATGATTTTTCAGATCCTCAGTAACATGTCTCCTTTTTCATCATTCTTTCAAGAGCTAACATTCATGAACAACAAATTCAAAAGACATATGCACTGTTTAAGCATACATTCAGAAAACAAAAGTATTGCCACCACATCAAAATAATTAATCTGGTATAAAATTCAGAATTCATGAAATTCTTCTCTTTTTCAATTAAGAACATTTTTTATTTAAGAAAGGTGATGGATTCATAGGACATTCATAACTTTAAGGCATAGACACTAAGACACTAATGATCATAAGACACAAACATAGATAAACATAAGCATGAAAATTCGAAAAACAAGAAAATAAAGAACAAGGAAATTAAAGAACGGGTCCACCTTAGTGATGGCGGCTTGTTCTTCTTCTTGAAGATCTTATGGAGTGTTTGAGCTCCTCAATGTCTCTTCCTCGCCTTTGTTGCTCCTCTCTTATGATTCTTTGATCTTCTCTAATTTCATGGAGGAGGATGGAATGTTCTTGGTGCTCCACCCTTAGTTGTCCCATGTTGGAACTCAATTCTCCTAGGGAGGTGTTGATTTGCTCCCCATAGTTTTGTGGAGGAAAGTGCATCCCTTGAGGTATCTCAGGGATTTCATGATGAGTGGGATCTCTTGTTTGCTTCATCCTTTTCTTAGTGATGGGCTTGTCCTCATCAATGAGGATGTCTCCCTCTATGTCAACTCCAACCGAATAACAGAGGTGACAAATGAGATGAGGGAAGGCTAACCTTGCCAAGGTAGAGGACTTGTCCACCACCTTATAAAGTTCTTGGGATATGACCTCATGAACTTCTACTTCCTCTCCAATCATGATGCTATGAATCATGATAGCCCGGTCTATAGTAACTTCGGACCGGTTGCTAGTGGGAATGATTGAGCGTTGGATAAACTCCAACCATCCCCTAGCCACAGGTTTGAGGTCATGCCTTCTCAGTTGAACCGGCTTCCCTCTTGAATCTCTCTTCCATTGAGCGCCCTCTTCACAAATGTCTATGAGGACTTGGTCCAACCTTTGATCAAAGTTGACCCTTCTAGTGTAAGGGTGTTCATCTCCTTGCATCATGGGCAAGTTGAATGCCAACCTTACATTTTCTGGACTAAAATCTAAGTATTTCCCCCGAACCATTGTAAGCCAATTCTTTGGGTCCGGGTTCACACTTTGATCATGATTCTTGGTGATCCATGCATTGGCATAGAACTCTTGAACCATTAAGATTCTGACTTGTTGAATGGGGTGGTAGAACTTCCCAACCTCTTCTTCGAATCTCATGTCGGATCTCTGGATATTCACTCTTTTTGAGTTTGAAAGGGACCTCGGGGATCACCTTCTTCATGGCCACAACTTCATAGAAGTGGTCTTGATGCACCCTTGAGATGAATCTCTCCATCTCCCATGACTCGGAGGTGGAATCTTTTGCCTTCCCTTTCCTCTTTCTAAAGGTTTCTCCGGCCTTAGGTGCCATAAATGGTTATAGAAAAACAAAAAGCAATGCTTTTACCACACCAAACTTAGAAAGTTTGCTGTCCTCGAGCAAAAGAAGA